>NC_134077.1:45271155-45965746 GCF_965140245.1 Athene noctua
CCTTCTTGCCTGCCTTGCTCTCTCTTGCTGGCAGCCAGGTGATGCAACACACTCTTCATTCATGTGTGGTCACCAGATGAAGTCAACAGGTCATTTAGGGAGATGAAGTGGCTGCCTCTGAGTGGCAGCAGAGTCTTCAGCAGCAGTCCGTACACTTCTAGTTATCAAATATGAGTAGTGGGGCTGGACTTCAGGAAGTCACCTGAGAGCCCTTGTGTAGAAGATGAAAAACATCTTGTTCTGAGTGTCTGGCATCCAGGAGAGGAAATGAACTTGGGTTTATGAAATGGGTAGGAAAACAATGGGAGGTCAGATTATGGAAATGCCTTTTAAGTGATGTTTGTTCTTTTGCAATTTTCAAAGTAGCTGATAGATCTTTCTTTACGAAGAACTTGGCAGAGGACCCCATAGTCTCTCACCTAGCTCCCACCAATAGTGAGGAATAAGTGTTGGGTGTTATGCTACAGACTTCACTTCTAAAAAGCAGGAAGTTTCAACTGCTCTCAGGATCCACCTTCAGACTCCCAGACCTGCCAATATTTTCGGATATGTGGAAACTATTAATTCATTGTAGAAAGAGGTTCATTTAGAAGACTTGCAAGGATGTAATTAAAAAAAAAAAAAAAACCAAAACAAAACAAAAACCAACCTAAAAGAAACCATAAAAAATAACGTACTACCTAACAACCCTATCGAGTATCTTTATTACACCTTTTTCTTTCTTTGTATGTGTGTGATATCCTTGTATTCATTGTGATCTTCAATCTGGGTTCACTGGGTTACGCAGGTATGCTTTGATTAATGCCTTGATTGTTAGTCCATAGAATGCAACTCTGAGTAGTTTAAATATCCATTCTGTTTGGTACAATTTTACTTACTGTATACATTATTGAGCAGAATATTTTTGTTGGTTCGCTTACTATGGTAAGTGCCCTTCTTTCCAGGGTCACCATCATTGCTTTTACATTCTGATAGCTTTGGTCTTGCTGCTGGCACAAGTCATTGTGACTTCACGTCCAAAAATGTATGCCCTAGTGGGGAAGAAGATGTTTCATTATTGCTGTGGAACAGAGTACACTGAAATTATCTCTGATTGAAACAAAAAGGTGGTTTTGAAGTGAAATTTTTCCTGTTTTTCCTATAAGCAGCTCTACCTTTCTGCGTGTGTGTGTGTGTGTATGTGTTTGTACATTTGTGTGTATGTGTATCTAATATCCATCAGTTGCTTAGGAATTGTATGCTGATTTCAATGTATAAAACTCCTGTGGAAAACTGGTGAGCACAGAGATTTGCAGCTTACAGGTGAGAAAGTGAAGCACAGAAAAATTAGAGATAAGATTTTCTCAATTTTGAGAGATAAATTTTAAATGAGGAACTGATACTCAGAGAGCTACTGCATAGCACTTTTTATAGTGTACCTTGAGCCAGGCACAGTAAACAGTAAAAGCAGTAGAAGTTGAATCAAGCTGTCCTGTTTTGTGATACCCCATTGCTGAGACATTTGTGACAGGCACTAATATATTTATATATGACAGACCGCAAGACTGGACAGGGCTAAATCTAACTGGGGATTCTGTCTGAAATGGTTTCTTCCCATCTTCTGCCTCTTAGCATTTTCTTCTGCAATCCTGTAAACTTCTCTTTCAGAGACTGAAAATATTCAGACTTCTAAGTTAGTTGCTTATTGTTGTCTATCCTGGCATTAGAGGATCCTCACTCGACATCCTCACTGAACAGAGCTGAATGTCAATATGCTACCCAAACCTCCAGCAGAGCTTGCAAGCTGAGAATGGGTGGTGACTGTAAGTCAGGCATGGGGATTTAAATTGAGCTGGTCCAGGTTATTTGGCTCTTTGATTTGTGTTTGATAATTGGATCACTCCTAAACTTTGTAATGTGTACATGAGGTAGACACACATGTACAGAGTAAAGGAACAGGCCTTGTGCCATCCCTTCCCCTATTTTCATCCAAAAATCTAATCTCTATTCATGGAAGCAATTTTGTTGACCTTATGCAGACCAGACAACGCAAACCCACAAAAGAGGATGAAAAGACGCTCCAAAGTACCTATGCTCCAGTTGTGCTTTCACCTGATAACATGGTGTGGGGCAGTCCGAGTCAAACCTTCTCAGCAATGAGTTGATGGCTACTTTGTGACAGTCTGACTTCACAGATAAGAGAGTGGAGAACTACCAAGTGATTTTTTTTTAAATGAACCTTAATTAATAAGCACCTCTTACAGCAACTCTGTCAGAACTTAGCCTGCAGACTGGCTGCAGAGCATACTGTAAGCAGGTAGAAAAGAAATAAAACGTATTGTTGGGCAACACCAAAATGTTGACCACAGGGGTCCCTCCAGTGGAAAACGCTCTGGGATAATAATAAAAATAAATAAATCCTTCCAGAGAGCCAACTTAAATATCCCTTGATGTAAAGAAATATGATTCACTATTTTTAAACGCTGAAAAAAATAAATTATCCCTTGTGCAATGTTGCTACAAGACTTCTCCCATAGTCTTTAACTCAGGTATATTTCATAGTGTGCATTAATACATAAGCAATCACACAGAGTGGCTTATATTTAATAAGAAAACAGGCATAGAAAATTGTATGTGCAGAAGAGAGGATTAAGCTTTTTCTGGGCCATTAAGTGTTAAAACTTTCTGTCTCCATGGTGGTTTGCCAGAATCCCTCCTTGCTCCAGCAGCAGACAATGAACTAGATTGTGACTCCATGGAGCTGAATTCCTCCAAGCAAATAGCTGGGATGGATAACATGCCATGCCCCATCTCCTGGTGCAGTATTTGCTACTCAGAATTTTCTAGCTTGTAGACATGCCCTGTTTTGTGGCATTAAGCTATTCAGTAATCTGAAATAAATTAACACACTAGAGAGGTTCATCTGTGTCAGGAAGGGCATGGGGCATCAAGAGAGAGGAACACCACTGCTCATTAGAGACCATTGAAATAAAAGACAGAAACAGGCAACAGAAATTTCATATCTGTGTGTGCTGTGTGTCAAGAAGAGCTGTTGTCTGGAGAGAGCTACTCTCCATTATGGGGTAGGACAAGATAGCTGTAGGGTCAGCACTAGAAACCAGTTCATCTGCAGTTTTGGGGATCCTATGGCTAGCACCTCTGCGAAGGGGGCAGCAGTACTGCCCTGCAGATATGTGGAAAAAATCTGAGAGAAGACTGTCACAGCTGAGTCAGACTCTGCAAAGAATGGGAGATCTTCTCAGGGTTTGGTAAAAATCGTGTTTGTCTGATGAAAGCACTTGCAAGAGATCAAAGAGGTGAACTGCCCTGCTGACACATCATAAAATATACTGGCTGTCATCTGAATGCATCTTGTGCTGAGAAAATAGACTTGAGGTGCAACAGGAAGCACTGAGGCATTGAAAACTTGATCTCAGAGCATTAGCAAGGTGGCCACACAGAGAGCATTACCATGTACTAGGCCACCTCTCCTCTTCCTGCTGTGTACACAATGTGCATAGATGTTAGAAATCATGCATACCCTCCTGTTTTTTATTTCCTCAGGGACCCAGAAGAACTTGTCAACAACATAGAGGACTGATCACAGGCCTTCCACTGAAAAAGTTCATCACCTTTTTTTTTTTTTTTTTTATATGTGCAGTTGTTTTCAGTATAGCTGTAGTGTTTGACAATAACTCTCAGGGAATGGAAAGCCCTTGTTGGTTCCTTGTTGAAAGTTCCTTGCAACAAGGAACCAGTCAGAAAAGCAACAAACGTTCAAGCATGAAATCTCTCTCTATGGCTGGTGGATGACTCCATACTAATCTGAAAAAATTTGGCATATCCAAAGATTAGCCAAATACCTGATCAGACTCTGACATCCATGTCGGGTACAGCTACTGCTTTGTGTTTCAGCTGTGCAAGTTATCCAATGGAGAAGTGGCACAGATGTTGCCTGTGCTGCTGGTACCCGATAAAGACATGTATTTTGAGAAGTAGGTTTAATCCTTCTGTGATTGCAGTTTATAATGCCACCTTAAATGGGTTGAAGTAATGTAGCAAATAATCCCTTCAGGTGGCAACTAAACCTGACATCTCTCCCCAGAAACTAACATTCTGGGTGCTCTGCCTTTCAGAGTTGGCACTGGAGACACCTGAAAATCCAGCTGCTCCATAGCAGCTGATCTCCTCTAAGGCCTGGGTCTGCATCCCTGCATGACTGTGACTATATTGTGAATTGCAGACTTAAGAGCTGGATCACATGGGCTGAACCACATGTTCGCTCTCTTTTTGGGAGCACTGTTGCTGTTGCAAGTCTGTAGTCTGAAGCATTCACACCATACACAGAAAGAGCTGAGTCTGGGGTGGATTCTGAGGGACTTGGATGTGGTGCAGTCAGTCCCCTCCCTGGGCCTGGCCCCTTCAAGTCATAGCACAGTGGCCTTGAGTCTGTGCTGGGATGGCAAGCAAGCCACTGCTTCCTTGTCCAGCATCCTCCAAGCTCCAACTGCAGCTCAGCCCATGGCTGCCTGGAAACACCTTGGGCAGGGTGTGAATCTGGAGAACAGAAAGAGCTCAGCTCTCTCTTAACGGACAGTTTGAGTCTCCAAAGGGTGCTGGCCTGCAACCATAAGTCATGGTCTTGTTTTCTCTGGATGGTCTATCTGGGGTGACAACCTTCAGTGAAAGACTGGGTTCCCCTATTTTCAGCACAAGGCTACTCCAGCCAAAACTTCTGCTATGAGGGACACTTTGTAGTATATTCCTGGATGGGCACGGCACAGCTGTGCTCCTGTTCTGTTCTGGTGTAAAGCAGGAGGGATGCCACTGAAGTCTAAGAGTTAGGACTGAGAAGAAAAGCGCTTAGCTACACTTCAGCCTGATTTTTTTATTTTTTCTTTTTTTTTTTCTTTTTTTTTTTTTTTTTTTGCATACCTGACTTCCATTGATCTCCTTTAATACTGAATTTGAACTTAATGCTGAATCTGTGAGCTGAACTTCAAGCAGAAGTCTCTGGTCCTCAGAGAAAGCAGTTGCTGTTGTGGCTGGGCAGTGAAGGTTGTCAGTCTCCAAAAGCAATGCAAACCCCCTAGGCAAGCCCGTGGTGACTAGAGACTAAGGAAGGGTCACCAGGTGGCTGTTCATTGCAGCAGGAGGTTCAGCCCACCACCTTAGGCCTGACCCAGAGAGGAAATCTTCTGAAATATGTAAAATGGAGCTAACACAATGTTAAAAAAATACTGAACATATAAAGAAAATGAACTTCGCAATGCAGCTTTGTGCTAGGTTCCCCATTAAGATTTGTGCCATAGGTGGTGAAATCCACAGGTATCTTCCTGGCAATAAATCCCATTTTGCTACTACATGGATCTCACTGTGCCATAGAATGTTAGAGACTTTGGCTTAAACTCATGGTCAGGTTTCAGCCAGTTATTACTTTCATGGTAGCATGATTTTATACATCTTTGTTGAGAAAGAGAGCTTCATTGCTAGCTGCCAGGCACCAGAAAAGCTCCTTAATTGCTCTCCACAGAATCTGCTGACTAGAGAGAGCTCTTGTTATCTTTAAGCAGTTCTGTTTGTGTTGAAGGATCAAAATCACTCACAAAGAAAACAAAACTGTCTCCTCTCCCCCAGCCCCCATGATGTTTCCAATTATCCTAGATTGCTGTCTCTGTCATTGACTAGAAGGTCACCCAAAAGATAGGACATATTATGGAAATAGCCTTTAGCCTCCTTTCTGAAGAATTTACACTCCACACATAAGGACAGAAAAGAAGATCATGCCAAGAGCTCACTGTATGCATAGCAGGGAAATGCAACTCCTGCCACTCCTGAGGCCATCTCTTCTGGTCACAGGAAACTGTCAACAGCCCAGAAGGAGAATGAGGAGCACCATTCCCAAAGACAGGAGGAAGGCTGGAGATTCTCTGCTTCACAGGTCCCACTTCAAAGCCAGAAGGAAGGCTGGCATGTTCCTTCTGGATGAGAGATAAGAGCTGTGACTTCTATGAGGAACTCAGGTCTCTGTCTGCTAGTACATCAGAAACCAGCTGAAGATCAGAGATAAAGTGTTGCAGCCTAACATTCACTGAAGTCCCTGTGGCTGCTCAAACCAAAAAGGACCTCTGGGACTTTCCCCAGTAGCACACAGTGAGCAAGTGGTTTATCACAGATTAGAATCAGATCTCTCCCTCTAACCGTAAGACTTCACCACATCCTCTTATTTGCCACTGTTTAGCTGCACACTGACAGGTACTGAAAGGAAATCGTGAAAAGAGATGTGGTTATGCCACACCTGGCAAATGTCTGCAGGGGCAGAAACCTCTACAACTGCAATACATACTTACAAATGTCTCTGAATGCACCATGATCCTGTTTGTGTGTATGTCTGGAAAGCCACATGGCTCTTTCCAGCACACATTACTTTGTGTGTTTTAATGATATGCCATTGTAAATAAAATGCTACTCAAGCGCTTGTAAAAACCCAGAAGTCTTTCAGAACAAGCAAATTACTCCAACTCGTAATTTCATCGAAAACGCTGTAAAAACAGCCATACCCTTCATAAACCAAGGAGGAAAAGGTGATGGAGATTTATGCTTTTCCTTGAACACACAGATTTATAACAGTGTGTAATGTACATTCATTTCATCCATATTTATAACTGCATTGATACAGAGTCTGGTATCCATTACTTTAATCTATGTAACTTGATCATCAGAAATTTAAACCATAATTTTTAACACATATCACCAAGAATTTGTTTGATTCAAAAAATAAGAGTATATTAAAGTCCCAGCTGCAATTAGTTATTAAAACTGAACTTCTTTGCTTAAATACATCTGTTTGCTCACATAGATTCTGTTCCATTCTGTCCTGTGCTGAGTATTTTACTTCAGGTTAATCCTACAACAACTCACTACAAAATACCTTGAGGGTAGAATGAAAAAAAAAAATATGCAGTTAAGGATCATATTTGGGAGAATTCCTGTAAATAAATCTTTTACATCTTGGCAAAGTGGAATAAGAAATTGAAGAGTCAGTGACAGCAGTAGCCTCTAGTCACTTAGAGTGAAGTGGAAAAAATAATTCCAGGCCAAGATCAAAGGCTGCAATTGACAGACAGCAGAAATTAAACCCAGATACCATTTCATAAACATGGAGCTATTGACGCTTACCACATGGTTATTGTCCAGCACTGGAGAATAAAACATCTGTACTCCTCAAAATCCTGAATGGATGACCCAGAAATTAAATTACTCAGTTGCCTGATGCTAAGAAGGTGTTCCACTGGTTTTCTTACTTCTTTTTGATTTTATTCACTCAGCATCATGAAAAGGTGAAATACATGTATTGTTACAAAATAGTACATTAATATAAACATCCATTCCATTTGTAATAGAGAAGGACCTTTTTTTTTCCTCTTCTTTAGGTCTATATTTTGCTATTCGTACTGCATGTAAACATCAGTAATTCTACAAATTTCAGTGAGTTTAGTTTGGATATAGGCAGGAACACGATCTTAGAATTGGATGATGTCTATGATGTTGTAGGAGCATTGTTTAAGTATATGCACTTCATGCTTTCTAAGGGATGTAAATGACAGTTTTCAGAATAATTTTTCACATCTTCTTTTCCTTTCTCTGCCTTCCTCATTGTTTTTCTCCTTTCAGCACCATTAAGTTGTACAAATAAAAACAACAGAAATGAGACCATATGGGAGACTGTTGGTGAAACCTTTGTATTACTGGGACCAGTAAGGTGATTTTTTTCACTGAAAGCTACAAAATGTGAAAATGATCAGTGAAAAGGACAAATCATTTGCCATTTAGAAATAATTTTTGATTGAATACTTTGATTCTGTCTTACTGTCCTCAGTCCTCACAGTTGAGGACAGTTGAGTTATCACTTGAATAAGGTCTACAAAATTTGCGTGTTGTGCTGCCTGTCAAATTATTTTCCAGAGGTAAGAAGTAGAAGGCATAAACCAAAGAACTTAGAATGCGTGACATGAAGACCTCCAAAAAAAAGGAGAGTGCCCTGTTGATAAATGGGGTTTTTGTTTGAATAATATTGCTTTCTTTACAATAACTTCTATGCTTAAGTGTGGTAGATGCAGAAATAGCTTATCAAATCAAGAGTGTAGGGAATGTCTTTTATAGAATTTTTCAAAATTTGTAGCTGTAAGAGAAAATTCTTGATCACCATAACCAAAAGTGTTCCATGACCACATTAGTCCTATTGTTTGAATCACTGAAAAGACACTGAAAATGAGAAGATACAGGAAAAGATCAGGTCTTCTCTATTTAAACTTCAAACTATTTCCTCCACGGATCATTAAATGGAGTGGCTAGCTGGATTCAGGGTAGATTTTACCCAAGTCATATTGTTCTGTTACAGATTTGTCTTCAACTGCAGTGTAGTTGCCATCCTCAGCTGCAGATAGAGGATAAAACACCAGCAGGGAAGAAAAAGACATATCTGGTTACTTTTAGATATGTGGGAGATATGCTGAAACTCTAAAGTTTCCATTTTCCGTCTGATTTGGAGAAGTTCCAAAAAACCCAGCTACTCACCAGAAACCTATCTAAAACTCTAATTCACCAACATTTAGCAGAACATCTCAAAACCACAGTGTCCCCCATGGGTTTTATTCTTTGTTTCTCCTGTAAAGATCATGAAAACGGTCTCTTTTCCAAAGCTAGACAAATTAGTTCAACAATAACAATGGACCCGGATAACAGGGATGTGCCATGCATTTTTTTGTTGTTGTTTTGCTTCCTATATAATTCATTTTCTAGCAGCCTAGCTTCTAGAGAGCCCCAAATGCTTTCTCTCTTATAATACCTTCTGCTGTATCCTATAGCTATAGTATTGTAACAGCCGCCACAAATTAGATGTAGTCGAGAAACAAAGAAATCAGTTGCACATTTCAGTTCCCACAGAGACTTCATTTTAGACATTGTTCTAGCAGTGTGCAGAGGTCCACAGATTCCTTATGCTGTGAGTCAATTCAGACCTCCCTAGCCAGCACACTTCAAGACTTGTTAACATAACAGCCCATGTAGTCCATGTTGAGAAACTCCTACCACCAAAAATATGTAAAGTGATTGCATTGCACCTCCATTGTGCTATGTTTGCTGAAGAAGCTGCTCACTGTACTGTCTGCACCTACATGGTGAAGTTAAGATACAGCTGCTGGGTTTTTAAAGACATCTAAATTTTTCTGCTGGTGAGAGCAACAGTAATTTTCTGTCAGTCATCATGTTTCCCACAGCTGCCATCACAGCACTTGAAAACAGACCCCAAGTGACCTGAATCCCAGATCCCCTTAGCCTAGGCAATGTGTGAGTTGCCATATGTCGCTATGGGTAATAGCTGACGCTGAACAGGTGTATGTCATCACAGTAGACCATCTGGAGGGCAGAAGATATATATATATATAAAAATCCACCCAGAAAGGTACATTTCCAATATACAAAGCTTTTGGATAACTTTTTCAAGGAAAGGCATCTAACAACTGCCTTTTTTGTTTTCTTTCATGCAAGCGACTTTCAATGACATTACCTAAAATGAAAGAAGCCATTACACATGTTTTACTGGACCTGATTCTTCCTTTGTTTATCAATCAGTGGTCTACCTCAAAACTTGATGAAATGTCTAACAATAATGAAAAATTCAAAGATTGCATTAGAGTTCATTGCTTTAGACTATTCCATTAACCTCAGCAGTGGACTGAATGTAATAGCAGGGTGACACAAAACTAGCTTGTTGCACATAAAGCAGTGGTTGACTGAGTAGTAGCTGTGCTGAAGAGACTTTCTGAAACATCACCCACTACTCATATTTAACTTTGGTTAGTGGGAGTGGACTGATAAAATCGTTGAAAATATTCTGATCATCCCACTTACCTCTGTGAGCTGAATCAAAGCAATGGCATCTGTTCTCTGGTAAGAGTTTTGCAGTTTTGAATAGTTCTTAAATGTTATATCAGAAAATTTGAATCTAGATGCTCAAAATTATGTAAGGGATTTTTTTGTTTTGTTTTGTTTTTCTGTAGAGCTTTTTCCCCCCTCCAGGCAGAAATCTAACATCAAGAGAGGTGGGACTTTTCACATAATATGCCCTTTCTGTAAGATCTCTGAGGTGAAGTAAATAATAAGTCCTCTTTCAGTTTGGCATATAATTTAAAAGGAAAACTGGTGGTGACAGGCTTTGATTTGACAACACAAACTAAAACCTGAAATTTGAAGGACTCATCATGGCTAACATCTCAAGATGCTGTGTCATAAAGCTGTGTTATCTCCAAAGCCTGGGACATTCAGATTTAGCATCCTGTCTGAGTCTGTGCTATGAAGTTTGGATGTATCTAGAAACTTTCCAAACAATATTTTTTATCCAAGTTTAATTTAGACTCCATACACAGTAATGTTATAGTTCATTAAATTATTTGTACAAATAGAAGGTGGGTGGCACCTTTTAAGTATATTTTTAAACTTCACTGTAACTGGCACATTTTTACCACTTTAAGAGTAATTCAGTTGTTAGTTACAGGGTTTGGACTGTTTGGGGACTTATTTTCTTTTAATGTCTCTTTAAAAAAAATTGAACCTAACAAAAGCAACTAAGTGCCTTTCATGCCTGTTTCATTGTTTTTTCTACAACAGCTTACAATGTCAATGAATTTTATGTTCTAATTATTAATCTTCTGTTAATTCTTGATCCAAAAGATACTAGAGTCAGTGAAAACCAGTCCATTGTTTTTATGGGGCTTCTTTGTTCTTTTAGAGTTTTATAAATCAATATAATTTTCTAAGTTAATATTTTAGGTACATAAAAATGATAATGTAATATTTAAGGTAGCCTTTTGTTTTAAACGAAAGAGAACATAGTACCTCTGATACTCAGAATCAACTGATTTCACTCTTTTTCTTATTACCATGGTTTCCAGATGAATGAGACAGACAAAGCGTGGCTTGAGATCTTATGAGCAAAACAATGAATTCTTAGTGTAACTCCACTGAATTTAACAGAGTTTACATCAGGGAGTAATTCTGCCCAGCAGGATTAGACAAGTCATTTACATAAAACTGGTACTGTACATCATGTGTTGAGTTGATGAATTTGCTGAGAGATTGACTTTATAACAGTAGGTTCGCATCACATAATAATTTGTATCATCCTCAGCTTCTTATTGTGATGTGCACTACACATCCCAAAGGATTCTGATAACGGACATGCGGTGCAACAACGTGCCACTGAAACATGCGGCAGCTGGAGAAACAACACATAGACTTTGTCTTTGGATATTGCAAATATATCTAGAAGTATTACTTTTACAAGAGAGGAAATTAGGTGGAATGAATGGCTTGACTGAAAAAATACACTTTGTCTTCATGTTTTGTGTTGGTTGACATTTTTAATGTAATTTAAATTAATCTGATATTTTCAGTAGCATAGGGTGCCTTGAACCCTAAGTCAAGTAACACTTCCATGTTGCTCAGAGCCTAAAAAAAAATTAAGTTTATTTTTATGAGGCGCTGTTTAATCCGATTTTATCACAGATCCATAATTTTGTCCAGAAACACAAAGAAAAAAAAAAAAAAAAAGGATGTGAAAATATTGCCAGCTGAAATGACAAAATATTTGTAGAGAATACCAGTTACCTTCCCTGAATCCACAGCAGAGACTCAGAAGACAGTGAATAGCATGTAGGGGAAACCAGCTTGGAAAAATGTGCAGCTGAGAAAAATAGATTCCATTGTCTGGAAGTCTCTGAAAGCTGTCCAGTTTGGCCTTCCTGTGTTTCTAGATAGGTCTTTACACACCATTAGGACGATCTTGATGTGTAAAATCTGGAGCACTGTGGGCAGGTGGGAAGGTAATGCACAAATAAAATTAAGGAAGCAAAAAAGAACTTGGAGAGATCTGAAGGAAGAGAAAGGAGGACATAAGCTTGACTTGCATCAAACAACCAGGGAAATGCAATGGGTCTCTAACCATCACCAGCCTGAGTGCCTGTGTTCATAATGAAGTTTCCAGCCTTTTCTTCCTCACTGACCTCAGAAACACTGTGGTTCAAGCTATGTCTTTGTCCAAAACATATTAGTATTAGTTCATACGCACAGCTCTCCTCAAAATCACTGCAGTTTCATTATAAATCTCCATGGTCGTTTGGTCCTGAACTCTGCTGAGACAACTCATCAGCTGAGTGACTGTCTCAGATACTGCAATACAGACTTGTTATTGCATTAAAATTGTACAACTCAGATTGTTCCCCTATTTTATTAGGTATCATTTTGATCAAGAAGAAGCTTCTCTGCCAGGAAGACTCCCACTCTGGAGGTCCCCGGGTCCCCAGAGAGGTCAGCAATCAGCAACCCTGGTGCACAGGGTCTATCAACATCGTCCAGCTGCCAGGGTTCCCATATGCTGGGGTGAGAGAGCATCTAACTACCAGCCATGTGGGGACTGTGACTGCCAACATGTCTGGCCCCTGTAGGTAATACACCAACAGTGTTACTAGAGCTGGGCAAGTCAGGGAGCAGAAGACTTAACTTCTGCCTCTTCCCATATGCCTGTTGTTTCGGCACATGAAGCTTCCATGAAAGTATTCCCCTATTAGACTTTGTGCTAACTTGAGATGTTACCCTTGTTGATTTGATTATTCCAGTAAATATATGTATGCACATATATATAGGTGGTGCAGCCTATTTTCCATCCAGTCTGTTTCCAGAGTAACCTTCTAAAGCATAAGACAAGAGAGCACTGAGCTTCTGAAGAAAAATGCTGATTCCTCAGCCTCAAGACTACAACTGTAGTAACAAATCCAATGAGGAATAATCTGTTTCATTCCCACTACAATCTATTTCATGTAGTAGCACTTCAGAGTATGTAATAGGTGATATGGGTGCTCCATTTTTGTGTAAAGCATACTTACTACACAGTGCTTTGTAGCTATTCAGGGCAAGGAGGCACTGATGCACTGTGCCAGCGAATACTTCCAAAAATAGACTATAGATACTGCAAGGTGACTGCTTTCTTTTGAAAAACACTGTGACCTCAACATGATCATAACATGTCCAAGAGTCATGCTAAGTCGACTGCAGTTGAAGTGCCCAAAGGGAAGTGAATCTGGGCACATCACTGTTATAATTGCAGGGAACAGCTCAGGAAGGGTAACTAGATAATTTGCAAGTCATTATTTTCAGGCTCTGACTTCTCTGATTGTCTCTAAATCCAGAAGAGAACAAGAGCTGCCTAAAGACAAGGGCTTTTTCTTTTTTTTTTTTTTTTTTTTTTGTATCTGCATGTGCTACATTGCCTCATAGCTAATCAATATATGGAAGGCAACTTCAGATGTACTGCAAAATAAATGTGCTTCAGCTGAAAGAATGATAGTAGATGAGCTCAATAAATCTTCAGCAATATGAATGGCCTTACATGAAGGCAAAATAAACATGTAAATGGAATGAAACCAAACACAAATAACGAGCAATTGCGGACAGTGTAATGTGAAGTCACGTGGAAGCTTTTGGGCAGCTTTTACATGACCAATCTTACATATTATTTCACCTGTAAAGATAAAAAATAAAAGGTGTACATTCACCATTGTGAACACCCTCAAGTTATGGCTGAGGTTAACAAGAGTCATGTGAACACACACACTGACAGGAGAATCAGTTTGTCAGCCACTGAACAGCTAAGAATTAGGCATCCTAATATCACAGAGACAGCCCCAGATTGTTTGAATGTTACCAGCATTGCTAATACTGGAAGAGTTTTACTGACAGATGTGAATGAAGTGAACAGCCACCTTCATTTGAACTTGTTTACGCATGGGCCATGAGAGGTCCCATTTTTCCTTCTCAGGTGAGCTGGCACATAGGAGTGCCAGTATTTTCTGTGATGGAACCCAGCTCTAAGAAGACCCAAATGCACAAATGTCTTTTTATGGTAACCTATCTGCAGTCTTACCATCCAGGTTATTAATTAAGATGTTATACAGTATTAGTTGCAGCATAAGCCCATGAGGTAGACTACAGGTGGTTGGCCTCCAGCTGGATTTTGTGCCACTGATCACAGCTCTCTCAGCCCAGCAGCCCAGCAAGCATCCAGTCCACCTCAATGGCCACTTATCTAGCCTGTACTTCATGAGTTTTTCCATGAGGGCATTATGGGACGCAATGGTGGAATCCTTGCAAAAGTCAAGTTAACAATATCTGCTGCTCTCCCTTCATTCGCTGAGTCATTTCATTGCATGTTGGTCAGGCATGATTTTCCTTTACAAATCCTTGCAATCTACTCACAAGCTCCTTCTTGTCCTTAAGGTGTTTGGAAACAGTTTCCAGGAGAATTTGCTCCATTGCCTTCCCAAGGATCAAGCCGATTGGACTGAATTCCCTGGATCTTCCTTCTTTCCCTCTTGAAGATAGGAGTGAGATCTGCTTTCTTACAGTCCTTGGGAATTTCCTTCAATCTCCATGAACTTTCAGAGGTAATAATGGATGGCCTCACAATGACATTGGTCTACTCCCTCAGCATTTGTGCGTGTATCCCATTAGGTTCCATGAACTTAAGTACATTCCATCTGTTTAAATGCTCTCCAACTGAGAAACTGGTGTTACCGGCAGGGCTTTGGATTTTTCAATCATGGGTTAGTATACAGGACGCCAGACTTTTTGGCATCAGATGGGATGCACCTGTTCCAGAGGGATACAAAGATCTTGGGGAAGGAATTAGCTAGTCTTATTGAGAGAGCTTTAAACTAGGTTTGAAGGGGGAAGGGGATAAAACTGGAACTCCCAGACATAAGTCCCAGGGAAGATTACCAGAGTTTGTGGGCTGTTGTGCCAGCAATGACCCTCACCCTGCATCCCAGTGGAGGCAAGGGATGGAGACATGCAGCACAACAAAGATGCAAGGGCTATTGATGGATCAGTAACCATGGTAACACCTGTGAAAGTTCAGGCCGGACATAGGACCTCTAACTGCGATAAGGTGCTTGGGACATCAGCCCACCTGAAGTGCATGTATAACAATGCACACAGCATGGGTAACAAACAGGAGGAGCTTGAAGCCATGATGAAACAGGAAAATTACGATGTTGTTGCTATTACAGAAACATGGTGGGATGTCTCCCATGACTGGAGTGTGCCAATTGATGGCTACAAGCTCTTTAGGAGGGACAGACAGGGAAGGAGAGGTGGTGGGGTGGTGCTGCATGTTAGGGACTGTTACGATTGCTTTGAGTTCAAGTGTAGTGAAGAAAGGGTGGAGTGTCTTTGCCGTATCAGGGGGAAGGCCAACAGGGCAGATGTTGCAGTAGGAGTCTACTAAAGACCACCCAACCAGGACAGGGAGGTGATGAAATATTCTATAGGCATTTAGGAGAAATCTCATGATCGCTTGCCCTTGTCCTTTTGGGAGACTTTAACTTCCCAGACATCTGCTGGAAATACAACAAGAGCAGAACCAGTCCCAGAGATTCCTGGAATGTGTGGGAGACAACTTCCTGACACAGCTGGTGACTGAACCAACTAGAGAAGGTGCCCTGCTGGATCTCCTCTTTGTGAACAGAGAAGGGCTGGTAGATGATGTGGCAGTCGGAGGCCAACTAGAGCACAGCGATCATGAAGTAATAGAGTTCTCTCTTCTTAGGGAAGCCAGGAGAGGAGATAGCAGAACTGACATCCTGGACTTCCAAAGGGCTGAATTTGACTTGTTTAGGCAACTGCTTGACAGGATCCCTTCGGACACGGTCCTGAAGGGTATAGGGGCCCAGGAAGGCTGGGCACTCTTTAAGAAGGAAGTGTTAATGGCTCAGGAGCAGGCGGTCCCCAGGTGCTCTAAGAGAAGCCAGAGCCAGAGAAGACCACCCTGGCTGAACAGGGAGCTTTGGCTGCAACTCAGGAAGAAAAGGAGAGTTTACAGCCTTTGGAAGAAGGGGCTAACCACTCACAGTGATTACAAAGAGGCTGTGAGGCTATGCAGGGTGGAAATCAGGAGGGCTAAAGCCCAGATGGAAATTAATCTGGCTTCAACCCTCAAGGATAACAAGAAATGTTTCTGTAAGTATGTGAGCAGCAAAAGAAAGACCAGCGAGAGCCTCTATCCTCTGCTAGATGCAGGAGGAAACATGGTAACAAGTGATGAGAAAAAGGCTGAGGTGCTTAATGCCTTCTTTGCCTCAGTCTTTAATAACAAGACTGGTTGTACTGAGGGAATCCAACCTCCTCAGCAAGAAGACAGAGACCGGTACAACGACCTCCCCGCAATCCAGGAGGAGACAGTCAGTGACCTGCTGCATCACACAGACACACACAAGTCTATGGGACCAGATGGGATACACGCGAGGGTGCTGAAGGAGCTGGCTGGGGTGCTCACCAAGCCGCTTTCCATCATTTACCAGCAGTCCTGGCTGACCGGGGAGGTCCCGACTGATTGGAAATTGTCCAGTGTGACGCCCATATATAAGCAGGGTTGGAAGGATGATCCAGGAAATTACAGGTCTGTCAGCTTGACATCAGTGCCTGGGACACTGATGGAGCAGCTCATCCTTAGTACCATCACACAACACATGTGGGACAACCAGATGCTCAGGCCCAGTCAGCATGGGTTTATGAAAGTCAGGTCCTGCCTGACAAACCTGATCTCCTTCTGTGACAGGGTGACCTGCTTATTGGAGGAGGGAAAGGCTGTGGATGTTGTCTACCTTGACTTTAGTGAGGCCTTTGGCACTGTTTCCCACAGCATTCTCCTGGCAAAACTGGCTGCTCGTGACTTGGATGGGCACAAGCTTCGCTTGGTAAAAAACTGTCTGGATGGCCGGGCCCAAAGAGTTGTGGTGACTGGAGTTAAATCCAGTTGGTGGCCAGACACGAGTGGTGTCCCCCAGGGCTCGGTTTTGGGGCCACTCCTGTTTAACATCTTTATTGATGATCTAGAAAAGGGGATCGAGTGCACCCTCAGTCAGTTTGCAGATGACACCAGGTTGGGTGGGAGTGTTGATGTGCTCGAGGGTAGGGAGGCTCTGCAGAGAGACCTGGACAGGCTGGAGCCATGGGCTGAGGCCAACTGGAGGAGTTTCCATAAGGCCAAATGCCGGGGGCTGCCCTTGGGCCACAACAACCCCCAGCAGTGCTATAGGCTTGGGGAGGAGTGGCTGGAGAGCTGCCAGTCAGAGAGGGACCTGGGGGTGTTGATTGACAGCCGGCTGAACAGGAGCCAGCAGTGTGCCCAGGGGGCCAAGAAGGCCAATGGCATCCTGGCTTGTGTCAGCAATAGCGTGGCCAGCAGGGACAGGGAAGGGATCTTACCCCTGTACTCGGCACTGGTGAGGCCGCACCTCGATGCCTGTGTTCAGTTTTGGGCCCCTCACTACAAAATGACACTGAATGACTCGAGCGTGTCCAGAGAAGGGCAACAAAGCTGGTGCAGGGTCTGGAGCACAGGTCGTACAGGGAGCGGCTGAGGGAACTGGGGGTGTTTAGTCTGGAGAAGAGGAGGCTGAGGGGAGACCTCATCGCCCTCTACAGCTACCTGAAAGGAGGGTGCAGAGAGCTGGGGATGAGTCTCTTTAACCAAGTAACAAGCGATAGGACAAGAGGGAATGGCCTAAAGCTGTGTCAGGGAAGGTTTAGACTGGATGTTAGGAAGCATTTCTTTCCAGAATGGGTTGTTAGGTGTTGGAATGGGCTGCCCAGGGCAGTGGTGGAGTCCCCATCCCTGGAGGTGTTTAAGAGTCGGGTTGATATAGCACTGAGGGATCTGGTGTAGTTGGGAATTGTCAGTGTGAGGTTAATGGTTGGACGGGATGATCTTCAAGGTCTTTTCCAACCCAAATGATTCTGTGATTCTGTGAACCTGATCCTTCTCCCCTGAACATAAGTGTTTACTGTTCCAGAGTTTCTCACTGGAAAATTCAGGTACGGTGGTTAAAGTGATCTCCCTTCAGGAAAGATATTACAGGTGAAAGAAAGGAGTAGATAATTTTTTTCCATAGGAATGGAAAGACTTCCCCCCAAGGGAAGTCTTGCATTAAGATGCTTGTCTAGTGCTTTAGGGCTTTCCAAGCTTTAAAAGGAACCAAAGGGCAAGAAGGTTGCAGTGTTATATTCACACTTTTTGTCTAATTCAGACTAAAAAATAGCTCCCTAGAAGAGTAATATCTAAACCAGAAGGACATTAAACAGGCTTTGATGCATAGCTACTGATGGACAGAATTCCTGAAAGTGGTATAATAGTATGGCCTCCCACTTATAATCAAAGAAGCCTGATGATAACTCTTGTTTATTGGTCACTTTTTTCAAGCTTGTGAATCAACCACAGGCTAACATGGCATAAAATAACCAGTTAAATATTCCACATTGAAGCTGTAAGTAACACAGCAATAAAATAAGAGTTTATTTTATGATTATGAAATCTGTATGCTAAGTTGCATGGCTGAAGCATCAGTAAACAGACACAGTACATAGTAGTGATACAGGCTAGTGGTGTTTTGTTCCCTTGATAATGGTAGTATACATCAGGTTGATGGCTACAGGTTGAAGCTTTTTCTTTGTGGGTTCTCTTGCAGAGGGTTTTCCTGAATTTTTCTGGATCTTAATTCTGATTTTGGGATTGAGAGATCTATGTCATCATTTCACCAGTTGTTAGCCAGTGTAAGGAGTAAGAACTACATGGCCAAAAGTTTTTCCTTACAAAGCTGTTACAGGCTGCTAATGTGGTAAAATCTTGTTGATATTATAAAGAGAAATAATTTACCACTTGTGATTTGCTGAAGCACTTGTGAATTGTCCCATATACTCCAGTGTCTAAAAGACTTGGACATGGCTAATGTGATTTAACAGTAGTAGTATTATATTGTGCACTCTGTCACTGTGCAGTGAAGGAAACAACTTGCTGCATCATCAGAAGCACCCTTGATGGGATGTCCTGGACACATTACTTGTTAGGTTGATTTATTGATGAAAGCTGTTGGTTTTGCAATTATAACAGAGCTGTTGCCAAGCCCAGGAATCTCACTAGGTATATTGATCCCAAGGTGGAGAGAGCTATTGGCACAAGTAATTTCCTTGAATGCCTGAGCTCCAGAAAAGAATCCAGCCATTATCCTTGCTCTGTAAAAATCCAAATGTGTCCACTGTCAGTCCTTTAGAGGAGGCATCACTCAGGTTTCCGAAGTCATAGGAAATGCATATCATCCTGATTTTTGGAGTAACCTGCAGCTCCCTGCTCTAAAGAGATAGCAGAGCCAGCCCAGGCCAAACACAGGCCAGGACAATAGGGATCCTGATTTATTACATTCCCACATCTAATGGTCTACACTGCCTCACCTACTTGCTTGCAACTTTTCAGGTTATTTTCAAGCACAATCCTTCATTTCTTTAATACTTGTGGTGAATGTCAGATACTCTACTAAGTCCTGCTGGGCTTAAATCCCCTGTGGGACATGTTGCATTTACAAGTCTTCTCACTGCTTCTGATTGTCCCAAAACCATAATGAGCTGTCTGCACAACAGCATAAGCTGTGTCCCATTATTTTTTTAAGTTGTTGATGATGGGTGCGCTTTCTTAGTGATCCCTCTATCATTTTGTGTAGAGCCTACTCTGATGGAGATGTGTCCTGGAATCCATGTGTTAACAAAATAGTGTATTCTTCTTCATTAGCTGGGCATGCTCTCAAGACACTGAGAAAGACACTGACGGGGCAGGCTTGTTTGGCACTGTTAATGCATCTGCTGTGGAATGCCATGCAAGTTCAGTTCTTCAGAATGGGAAGAAAGTGTTGGAGCAGATAAATGATGAGATGGCATCTGTGTGGAAGCAGCTGAAGATGGGAGAACCCAAGAGGATAATTAATGTGCTGAAATAGGAGCCAAATGTCAATAGAGTCAGCTTCCCTGGTCATTTGAATGCTGATTCTGTAGTCTCTGTTGATGGGGAAGACTTGTCAGGCAGCCTGTTTGTGAAGTTCAGTATTGCTCATCTTAATCGCTTGTTAGGGGTACTTGACACTTTCCACTGCAGGTACTGTCAGCTGAAGAAAAAATAAAATTTGAGGAACTGTTTAGAATGAGCCAAAGTTTCAGTTTTTTCATGGAGAGCCCTTCAGCTGAATGGTATCCTACCTGAAGTGAAGCAATCTGCCCACAAGATCTAGATCTCCTGTTTTAAAGCAAATGGGCGCAGCAGGAGACCTGCAGAGATGTCTGTGGCCCATCAAGGAGGGAAGGAATGAAGGCAAGAAGGATGTTGTCTATGCTCACACTGGGCTGTATCGGCACCCAGTGGAGCCAGTGGTTTTGTTTCAGATGAAAGGGACAGGAGTGCATGTGAGGATTTATTCATACTTGTGTGAGGATTTACTCATACGTGTCCTGGGCCATGCAGAATCAGAGCCCTCTTGCCTTGCACACATCTCAGTCCGGCTTTGTGGCTGAAAATGCCTGTGTCCAGCTACTGCATCTTCTCATGGGAAACCAACCCTCTGTTTACCAGAAAGCCAGTCTGGAGGGAAGAAAAGGTGCTTGTTCTTCCTGACACTCAGAACCTCTGTCCTCTCTATGCAGGATGGTAGCTCAACATCAAAGTGAAGGAAGCTCTGGCAGGCAAGGTGCTTCACTTGTGGCTTCTATTTGAAAAAGCTCATAAGGACACTGGGAAAGCTGCTTGTTTACCATTCCTATACCATCCTTGCTTTTATCTAACATTCACATCTGCAATTATGAAATATCCCATTGATAAACAAGCTGCCACCCAGCACCCCTGACAGGACAAAGCATGTCTAAGGGACTGCAGCTCCAGCCTATGTGCCTCACTTCAGTAGTCACAAGATAAACATAAAAGGGAAAGCCATCACTTTTGCACCTACTAAGCATTCATTAGTTTTGTAAAACTGAGCGGCTTGTGCGTGCATTAGGAGGACAGGTACGTATTTCAGGACAAGAGGCTTTTAAAATGCATAAAACCACACCAGAAGTGCTTCTGTTCGTTTGTACCCTGTAGTGAGTTATTTCACATGCCTCTGTCCCTCTTCTTTCTGCAGGGTATGCCTGTTCCAAACATTTTGCCCCTGGCACTGGAAGTCAAACCACCCAGTGGCAAGGTACTTTATCATTTATATGGAAGCCACCACTTCTTTCAGAAAGACCAGGGGTCAGACTCTTACTTCAAATGTACTGGTATGAATTTAAACCACAAAATATCCTGGTTTAATCTGAAGTTGTGCTGGTAGCAATAAAATCAGATGTATCTAATGGGAGGGGGTTTATGGCTCATGCCCTCAGCTGATGTAGATCAGAATAGCTCCACAGAAGTTGGTGGAAATATTTTACATCTGCTAAAGGTCTGACCATGCAAGCTAGCAGTTTCTTGTCTAGTTTGCATTGATGTTTGTTTTGGCCTTGCTATGGGACAAGAATGCACATACCTCCTGCTTCCTTATGCAAGACCAAGCAGGAGACAGTCCTCTGGCTTACTCACATTCCACAGCAGTCTGGACCATAGCAGTACAGTGTATGTGAGGGACAGGTCACTGAAAAACAGGCAAGGGTCTTAGCCAGCCTTAACTGGTGCCGTGTTGACTTCAGCACAGCTTGGGGAGGATTTATGTCCTTCAAGAAAGAGAGTTGTCTATTGCCAAGTTGTTCCTATGTAAGCAAAAAGTGACTCTTAGTTGGGGTACGCTTTCTATCCAGTCAGGCCAGGAAGAATGTCTTTTCTGGTAGACTTGTTCAAGAAAGTCCTTGGGACATGGAAAGATTTCCACTTTCACTCCTGAAACGGGAAGAGCACAACTAGGTATACACACAGGTAAGCTGTAGGCAGATGATATCTTTGCAAAGGCTTAAAAAAACTGAAAGAGACAATTCCTTAAAAATATCTCAGAAGTATGCAGGAATGGTTGGTCTCATGTAATTTTTCCAAAAGTTTGAGCAGAAGTGAATGTTAATGAAGTGTAGAACAGTGTTTTTAAACACACTGAAATTTACCTTCTTTCTTAGAAAAAGGGACTGTGTTATCAGCCTGCTAAAATAAGTAGCTCTGTGTGTATGTGAAAGCGTGTGTGCTATTTAAACATTCAGAGATATATTTATTTGAAATGTACATGGCATCATCTGTTGATATATTTTTCAACTATTCTTTGATTAGCATGATCTATATGGCCTTCACCTGTTCTTGTCTGTTTGAAATAGCAGTAAGATCTGAACCAGGGCTGCTTGGCCCATTATCCAAATACAACTCGCATCTTGTTGCAAGAGAGAGATCTTATAGTAGCATTGCACAATCTTCTCACTAGCATTTTGACATCTTTAATAAATGCCTATGGATAGACTATACCCACTTTTGTACCCTCCACCAGTGAGCAGTGCCTGATGCTTCAGAAGAAGCTGTGACCCTCCTGTAACAATTCATGTCTGCAATTTACAAGGACTTCCAAGAAAGTGCCTGAAGTTGTGCAATTAACAAGAAATTACTCCTGAGGGAATTCTGTTCCTCATCTCAGCTGATTCAACTCATCTGTGAAGAATATACACACTCAGCTTATATTCTTTTTATCTAAGTTTGGTTTGACAGTAATTAAAGTCCTTCTTTAGCCTGAAGACCTGTATATATTTAATTTTGGTCTCCACGAGACTGCAATACAGACCTGCTGCATGATCTCTGGGTAGACAGTTCAACTATGTGTGCCTTGGTTTCCCTTCTGACTCCTAGTCTCTCTTGTTTATCAGTGAGCTTGTTTAACGTCCCCACTGTGTGCACATACTGCCCTAGAACAAGGGGACCTCAATGTTGGCTGGGTCCTACAGGCCCCATTAGAATACAAATTGCTAATCATTACTGAGAAGATTAATGTGCTAAGAGGTTTTTTTTCAGTTGCAGTATGTATAGTTTGGGACTATTTGCTAATCCCTGAGGTAATATTAATTTTAAAAAATCGTAATGTGCAGCATTGTTGGCACTAGTGATTTTATCATGAGTCTCCTGATACTTGGTGTTTCTTGTCAAGATCCACTTCCTGGAAACCCGAGCATCTTGGCTTGTATTTTGAAACCGGCAAGTTTTAGAGCCTCCTGTAACAGTGAGGCTGGGAAACATTTCCCAGGTATGCTCTGGAGACTCAGAAAGGCAAAGAAAAATACCTTAAAATGTGTTAATTAAAAAGAAAAACAAGGATTCTGCAAGAAAATATCTTTTATTTCTCCCATGATTTGTGCAAAAATATGTATCTTGGAGTTCGATAGGAACTCTCCCAGTGCTTCTGAGGGAAAAAAAAGATAAAAGTAAACTGATTTTAATATCATAGTTAGGTTAGTACTGTCCCTTTAATTATATCTATTTTGTTCATTTTTTGATCCTGGTTTATTTTTAACAGCCTCAAATTTAGTATTTTTTCCCCTTGTAGTTCTCTTTCTTAATATCCTTGGGGTTTACTTTTTCTTTACTTTGTTCCTGCCTTCCCTTGGTTTATTTTTTTCTTTAGTCTTGATGATGTCCTCAGACTTGATCCAGGTTGAATTTACATCAAGAAAAACCATGAAAGGCATGAAAGAGATATCAGTGGTACAGGGAGCAGTTTTCTCTTACTGTTCTCTGTTGTGATCTAAAAAGAGCCTGGAATAGTTAAGAAAACGTTCTGGACTTATTTATGCTCTGCTGTAAGTGTCACTGGTTGAAGATTTCCCATTAGTTGAAGGGTGATGTTCCACAGGCCACCATGCTGTTTTAGTAACTAATCTATTTCAATACTTCTTACGTAGATATGCCAACAAATTTCCAAACAACCAGAGAGCTTTGGCAAATACTGTTGAAAGCAGGCTACTGGACTTGGACAAAGCAGTCTGAGTTACTCTAGTACCTTCTTTCAGGGCTGGGCTCTGATAATTAGGTCAACTGACTGCTGCAGTGAGGTAGTGAGACAGCTGTTTTCCAGAAAGCAAAAGCTTTTCTTGGAGGAGAGGGGAGCCCTGATGGACTCTTGAAGCAGGGAAGACTCTCTGAGGAGGCTGGGGATTTATTAATTGTGATGCTTGGGTGTTACATGGCATCTTTCAACAAAAGACTTCGAAGTGCTTTACAGAAGCAGTAAATATAACCTGCATTGTACAGGGAGGAAACTGAGGCCTAGAAAAACATCTGACTTTGCTCAAGGTCACCGCAGTCCCATCCTGCTGCTCTTTGCTGCTCAGCAACAGTGCCTGCCAGCCAATGGAGGGATGGGGGTGAACCAGTAGTGTGGGCTGCCAATGCGTTGTGCAATCGGGGATATGGTGGAGAATGAAGGGAAGGAAGTGAGAGGAAAAAAAGGGAAGGCAAACAGTCGTGAAGTGTGCCCAGGAGAGTGGAGTGGCATGTTGCACATGCTGGAGGTGTGTCTGGGAGGCTCTAGGAGGGAGAGGAGGAGCAGAGTCATGCAGAGGGCCAGTCTTTGTCCTCATCCACTCATGCAAGTTTCATGGGTGGTTGGAAATGTTTCTGCAAGAACTGATGGGAAAGTTCTGTGGAAACTCTTGGATCTATTGACATAAGACTTCGTCTCCTTACTCTCCAAGCCAATGTCTTTGAAGAAAGAAAACTTCTGTGTTTAATTTTTTTGTAGGATGTCATTTATTTCCCTTAACTTTGCTAGAATTTTTCTTGTTTCTTTTATTTCTTTTCTTTTTTTAAAAAAATAAAGCTCAACTATTTTCCCTGTCTACTGCCAGATCTTTCAAAGGAAAACCAAGCTCTTCATTTAGTTTGTCAGTCCTCTGCTCTAGATAACTTACCATTTCATCCTGTCTGGAAATCATGAAATCCTTATGCCTGGAACCTTATCATAGACATTTCTGCTGCAGGAAGAGTGATCAGACCAACAACAGCATCTTGAATTCAAGGCAGAGGAAATGGATGACTGCATAGCTTGTGTTTGCTCTTTAGATGCTCTGTGCTTAATGGGCTGATTCTCATCTGTCTGTCATCTCCTTGGAAAAGAACCATAAACTGCACTGAGAAGGGTGCATCATGTGCTATGCTGTCTGACCTGTCTGCTGCCCACTCCTGTGTCAGCCCTCTGGAAAAGGTCCGTGTTCTAGGTTCCTTCCCGCAAGAAAGAGGCAGAGTTCAATTTGGATCTATTCTTTTTACCACTGGCAATTCTTGTGTGGGACAGAACAGCCATAGGCACCAGAGCAGTTTGCCTTCTGTCTTGTGAACTATTTGAGCTTCAAGTGATCAGGCCAATGCTTAGCAAGTGCAGGGTCATCATCAGTCACAAATGCACAGGGGTGACTGACTGGGAGATGTTTGCTTGTGTTATGAAATGTGGTGGAGTGAGAGTACACACTGGGGATTTGTTCTTTTTAGCAAACCTGGCAGAACCTTCCTGTGACCTAAATAGAATACCTTGCTCTACATAAAGCATGCATCAGGGTATTTCCTGATTTATTCATGAAAGGTTTGCTTTACAAAGACATTTGGAACTGTGTAATCTCAGAATACATGATACATGTAGCTGGCTGCTCAGCTGGCATTTGCACAAATTGCTTTGATATATGGCTGTAACATATGAAAGCACAGTGAGGCCAATTTAAATACTTGATACTGGAGTAAACTGGTTAAAAGAGTAAATTAGATCTAACCTACAGATTTTCTTGCTACTGCATAGAGAAGGTTGCTCTCCAGGATGAATAATTGATAAAGGGATGGGAGACTCCACTCTAGTAAGCAATAAAATCCTCCAATATTAAATGGGCAGGGTTAAGGGCAGATCCATCAGTGGTGTACACTGGTGTCACATCTTTCACTTTAAAGGCCCTTTGCTGATTTACATCAAATCGGGTTCCAACACATTGTGTTAACCAGATCAATAACTGAAGAACTCTGCTGCCTTATACTTGGGACACTTTGTGCCCCTGGTTGCTCTTTCCCAGTGGCAGAAAATAAGTCTAAGGTAATACTTCATCAAGTCTATGCATTTACTAGAGAATGTCCAATACATACCTTTAAAGATTTGTCTATATATTTTTCGTACATGTTTCCTGCTGTAATATATTCAGCAGCAAGGTAGATGGGGCTGGTTGCTTGCAAGCAAGCCTTATTTTGGAGCTTTGGAAGAAATTGGGGTTAATTTACAATAGAATGAAAGTGACATTTGTAAAAATGGTAAGAGGGGAATGCCAGAATTCATTACACTGATGATCCTATGAATGCACTGGCATTCTCCATTGGTGAGTTAATGTTCAAATCCTATCAACATTACTTGCTGAACTTACTGCAACTTAATGGGAAGCTTCCAGATTTTTATCATGCCAAACATTGTATAATAGATGGGACTGCACAAATTTTTCAGGAAAAATTTTCTCTGTTAAGCTTACTGCTATAACACAGTAAAAGTCTGACTCGTTTTGTGTAATAGTGGCTGTAGCATGAACAAGACTGTCCTCTGTGTTTCCTTTGATGAGACTCGGGGGAAGCCTGCAGTGGCTTAGGTGGTCAGGTGGATGCTTGCTGCCATTTTTGTGTCAAGCAACAAGTACATCTTTAGTGTACTATGGTATTAATTCAGCCAAAAATTTTATATCCTTGAAGAAAGTTGGTATAGTGCTGATTGTTCCTCATGCTCCCTTAAGGAGATTTCTGTGAACACTCAATCTGAGCTACTAAAAGCAAGAAAAAAATCTCAGTGCAAAATCCTGCAACTGTTTGTGCTATTCTCCAGAACTTCCAGATATGTTAGATGATCACATGGATAATAGGGTTATGTTTCAGAAAAATCAAGTAGCCTGTCTCATACTGAAGTGGAAACTTTGATTACTTTCCTGAAAACAATCTTACTAAGCCTCCCATGAAATTAACTTTCTCATTTCTCAGTCTTGTGGTCTTTTGTTTAAGAAGAAGCTTTGTCTTGTGCAGCTTTGGAAGTAAGCTGGAATAAGACTTCTCTGATTACTGTGTTTCTGGAAAAAAACCCCAAACTGCTTCCTAGGAGGTTACCTGGTCAAGCAGTGATTTAAAATGAATACAAGTCAACCGTATTTGTCAGTATTCACCCAGCAAACACAAGGGACAGCTGAAACCTTGGTTCTCCATTCTTCAGATAGCAGAAAAATAATTTTTAAAAACTTGTGACTGACACCATTGGCTGCCCAGAACAATAGGACACTGTCAGATTGATATATCTTTTCACATGGCATACTTTATAATATCAAGTGATGTTTCATCTGTACGCACAGAAGACATCAAATGAAGCACAATTCTTTCCGTATTTTTACTTTTAATTTTATCGGTTACAAGCAGTGAGCAATTGGAGGTCTTTCTTTCTCTCTCTTTTTCTTCCCAGTCTCCCTCCCCTTTTACATTCTGGACTAGAAAGGATCTGTTTCTCCACTGGCTTTGTAAATCTGGGCATTTTAGAGTTAATCAGGACCTGAAAAGAGCAGAATGACATGAGGTTTGCATTAAAGAGTGGTATGTGGACAAGTGGCAAAGGCATGGATTATGTGGTAATAAAAACACACTGGGTGATATTTTTGTCAGAGGGCCTCACTTCACTGCCTCCAGAATGCAAAAGCATCAGGAACTCAGACTGCTCTCTCTGAGACATGATTGCAGAAGCAGATCAGTGTGCACCTTACTCCCAATTTACTGAATCATGTTTAGCTTTCTTCTGCCGTATCTAAAACTTTGCAGGTGCAATGGCGATGATGAGATAATGGGGTTCAATGTTGCTTCTGGATTAGCAGAGCACCCCTAAACTGATACCAAACTTTTCACAAAAGAAAGTGGTTTGGCTTGCTAATGGTTTGAATAGCCAAACCAGAGAGAAAATGATAAATTAGTCTGGCTTCATGGGGAGATTTTTTTCTTCATGTGTAAAAGCTGTTGTTATTTTTGTTGTTTACCTGGATTCTATTATTTGAAATGCATTGAAATCTTTTAAAACTCTTCACACTGAAGCATCAGTTGGCATAAATCAATGTGTCCACTGAATCTAATGTGGCTGGTCAGCTGAAGTTCCTATAATTCTGGCCACCCATTTTCAAAGCCAGAAGATCTTGCTGTAATTCTCTCAGCTGATGTCCTGTGTAACACATGGCACATGTACAGCACTGCTTTTCCGTGGTAGTTGTAGGGATTTCCTGACTCCCCTCGTGTTCCCTTGCTCCATGTCCCAGTCTTCTGCAGTGGGAAAAGACTCTGACCCATCCATGCAATTAAAGCCAGTTGTTGATAGTAGCCTTTCTTTCCCTTTTTGGAGACAGTGTGATTTTATCCTGCTGCCACTGAACTTTGCTTCCCCTTTCTGAAGTTGGAACTGGATGCAGAAGAGTCAAAGAGGGAGAGATGAGTAGAAGAGAGACAGTGTAATGACAGAATGTTTCACATGCCTTTGAATTTCTAAGGGGATTAGGCGCTCCCCTGGTGCCTTGACATGGAGCCTATGGCAGCTGCTTTGGCAAAGTCTGCCAGCAGTTACACAAATATGTTATTTTCCCCTCATTTCCCAAGGTGCAGAGGACACAACAACCTCTGTTACAGAGCAGTAACAAAGAGCATTTGGAGCTGCCAGAGTCTGTACACTCGTGCTCCCACAGTCCTCCTCCTGCTCACATGCAGGAGTGCCTCTGAGAACCCGTGCATCCATTTATGTTGTAGTTGGACACCTACCACTTCTCTTGTTGAAGCATAATTCTGCAATACTTACTGAAATAAGTGCCAGAGTCATGCAAGTGAGTCCTCAACCCCAGTCTCTGCAACTCCTGAAAGAACTTCTCTGGGTTAACCCCTTTTCCCAAGCATCAGCTGAAACAAAATCCTCTAAGTTGCTGTAATTTTATCTTTCCCACATACTCCAGAGAGTTCTCTGCACAGCAGAAGTCCTTTTCCTGAAATCAGGACAGGGACAGCAGGTGTTGTGCTGGTGTCCCTTCAGTGGAATCTGATTTCTGGTTTGGTTGCTTTTCTCTGTCTATTTGATATGGTTGTTTAGGAAGCCATAGCTGATGGTGCGTTTTTAAGCTAAGGACCGGCAGAAATCAGGTGTCTTCACTTTATAAAAGAAACATTAACCCACTGGTTGAGATCTGCCTGCAGCATCACTGGCAAACATGAAACTTAAGCTTTCTGCAAAATGACTAAGTTCTTCTCTTATTTTAAAGCATTTTATGGATGTTTCAGATACAGGGTTTAAACATTTAACAATACTACTAGTGGAGGTGCAGCAAATAAAGGATTCTCTGAATAAGAAAGAGATGGGACAAAAGGAGGTGATCCCTCGTGGTTGCAGAAATGGGCAAGGAAAATTACCACAAGGGAGAAGCATCAGTATTCATAGCTGCAGTGAGAGTTGAAATGATGGTCAGGGCCTGTCAGTCCCAATAGCGCATCCTTGAGTCACATGCACTGATTCAGACATTAATTTGGACCTCAGATGTGCATGTCTGACTCCCAGCCAGCCCCCCTGGAGGGCAGAGAGTGGTCTCCTGAATACAGTGGGTGAGGTTATAAGGCCCCAAAAAGAGCATTTCGGGCAGCTGTGAATGCAAAACCTGCCTCATTGGCATCGTCAGGAGACAATGGCATTTGTATCTTTGGACGGTACTTGGCTTACTGATCTCAATGCAAGCCACACACAGACAGACACAGACACACAGACACAGACACAGACACAGACACAGACACAGACACAGACACACACACACACACACACACACACACACACGCACAGAGGGTTTACTCTAGCACCAGAGAGCTGTTAGTGTACATGAACACTGTCAGGGATTGAGTAGCTGGTTTTTTGTGGGGGTTCCCCTCCCCCCGCCCCTGCCCCCGCCCCTTTCTAAACAACCAGCCAATTTAAAAGCACAGTTCAGAGGCAAGGGATTCTTGTTATGCTCATGAATCTCAAAGATTTCCTACAGGAAGAAAAAAGAGGCAGAAAGACAGAGAGAGCTGGAAAACCAGGAGCAGGCAGCAGACTTGGAAAGAAATGTCCTCCTTCTCCCCAGCCCAGGAATGCAAACAGGAAGCTGCCAGCAGAATGTTTGGAGTGTGTGCAGCTGCAGTTGGGTCTGAAGACACTGAAAGCTGTGCTGAAACTATTCAGTTTGCCTCTTACAATGGAGGGGAAACACTTGCTTTGACACTGCATTTGATAACCATTTTGTAGCAGGAGTGCAGACCCTTTCATTTGCAGGGAAAGGGAAGACAGCTGTGGCTGTCTTCAGCGAAATGTGCTATTCTATAAGTGAGAGAGTGTGCTTGTTAAAGGAGGACAAAAGGGTGCTTACTGAAGTTCTGCAGGTGGCTTTTGGTTATTAACCAAAGGAGCTCAGCTAGTCCAGAATGTGTTGGGCTGCCTAATTCCACACTAAAGGAATTTCAGTTGCTGCTTGGGATAAATGGTGCCTTTTTGAAGACTGCACTGTGTATTGCCTGAAATACGAAGCTACTCCCTTGGAAACAGAAGTTTCATATCTGCTAGATCATTCTTCCAGAGCTCATGTTTTCCATGTGTGAGTTCTGATTTGGGAGTTTTGGGGAGAAAATGATCTGTAACATTATCTTCTAATTCGTATGTAGACCAACCTCTTCAAGATACCAGGATAAAACCACTTGAATTATGTAAATTGAGGTAATTTCTTATAAATTACCTTTCAAACAGGTTGGATCTGTGTCTTAATTCAAACAGTTTTAAAATTATCTCACCTAGTTTTCCTCCATTGTTCTTGATCAGCAATTGACCTTGAGCTGACTTCCTTCTTAAAATAGATCAAATAAATGTATCACTTCTTTTGATTACAATATGGATTCTGTTTTAAGAAAGGCTTGCTGAAATGAGTCTTGCAGGTTCTTCAGTTGCTAACATTTTATTACTACACTTTGAAGCTGCCTGACATTGTGTATGTGACAGAAAATCCATATTCCTAACTAACCAATTGTTTTAACATGTATTTCTGAGACCACTGCATGGTGCTGTGTATTGGTACTTGGGTGTTGGTTATATGTATTGTCTTTGTATGGATCTGATAATCTGGATTATCTATTCAGACTCCTGTCTTCTGGATCAAATTGGATCAAATTGGATCAAATTGGATCAAATGTTCAAGTTTGCACCTGTAACACCATTGGAGTTTGCTAAAGACAAGACATCAGTTATGAAATGCTTTTGTAAAAGAACCCTTGGGGAACAGCATTAACTTTATTAGGACTAATTGCACTGTGTGTTTCTTTGTGTCTTAACAGGCCTGAATTTTGCCAAATGAGAAATTATTGTTCCTGGTTTCAGTGACTACAGAAGAGGAACATGCAACAGCAGCTCTGCAAAAAACATACCCAAGCTATTTCTCTGATCTGACTCCTTAGCCTCCACATCTACCACCCAGCATGGTCCTCTCCAGAACTCCCCAATACATGTTCCCCCAGCAACCCCAATGCCAGGTGCTACTCTTGCTCTTGTGCTTCCCCGGTGTTTGTGGTGTCACCTTGAGCTCCTGCCTAAGACTCATGCTCTGCTCTTCAGGACTCAGAGTTTAACTCTGCCCTACCACTGTGCTGTTGTTTATGGAGAGAACCAGATAAGTATTTAATGCTTGATAGTTCCACTGCACACCTATGTGTTTCAAAAAGCAGGAGTGAGCCAACACCTATTATTTCTTTGTGTGATAGGTTAGTAACCTCAGATCAAGGAAGGGATCTGTAGGTAAGGCTCAGTCACCTATCTGGGATCAGGCAGGAAGCTGGGAATGAAAAACAGTTTATGTTATTCCCCATCTGGGACTACAACTATGAGGTCACCCTTTTTACCAGGAATAATATCAAATTTGAGGGCAGACCTGCAGTGAAAAGTGCTAAAAGCAGGAAGAAATCCCAGACTTCTGCAGGTGGAGGGAAGGGTGGAAGTCAGAAAAGGAGGAGATACAGGAGAAGTGGAATGAGATTGCATTTTAATCAGCCTTTAGGGGAGGTTGGTAGGGAACGCTACTGGATGCACAGAATGAGACAAGACTACAAAACACCTTGATAAGAGAAGAAAGCCCTGTGTCAGCACAGTTGCCCACAAGGCAAGAGCTGTCAAATCACTGTTTTCTGACACCTTCTGTCTCTTCAACACCTTTTGTGCCGTTTTTCCCGTCTCATCAGGATTGGACTGACAGGGTGAAAAAAAGGGTTTTCAGTACAAATCACACCCTGAGGAGCTTCCCCAGTTGCAGATTCTTACCCAAGGGAACTCCAGACCTAGATCTCAACCCATTCCTCAGTAAACAGCAAGGGTCTCATGAGATAGAGATTGCCATTGCCACATCTTATGCAACAACACAGATGTTGATTCATAACTCCTATCTGTGTTCCAGTGCAAAGCTCACTAGTCAGCAGCTAGATGTTTGGAGAAGGCAATTTGTCCGGGGCTCTCAGTAACCACAGCCATGGGCTATCACCCTTACAATCACAGATTAAGGAAAAAGTGCTTGCAATTACTGTATGGAAAACAGCAAACTTTGCCAGTTTGGACAGTGAACCAGGAAAGGTGATTAAGGCAGTCTCAAAGAAGCTGATTTTAACACCTGGATTATTTTTTGAGACCCTTTGAAGGGACTCTTATTTTGAAAACAAATAGTACCTCACTCTGTAAAACTGATGAAAACTGCTTTTCTATTTTTCTCACCCGTGTGGATTGTCTTATGATCAACCTGCAATTTTGTCTCATAGGGGCACACATCTGGGTCTGCCTCGTACCTTGTGACCTATTTTCTTTAAATGTGAGAGAATGTAATATCTGCAAAACCTTCACCCCTCCCCCTGACAATGTGATTAAAATCGATTGACTGATTCAAAAGCAATTAGGTGGGACTGACAGACAGACAACACACAAGTTTTCTTCTGAAAGAAATGAGGCAAAAAAACTCCATGGTCCTTTGAGATATCCTATGGCCAGTATCAATAAAATTATATTTCAGATGTGAAGAAAGCCTTGCATTCTGATACCTTGCCCTTTTTATCCCCCAAATCTATCAGGTGGCCTAACAAAAGATATTGCCTCTTCCTACAAATGTTTCCTCTCTCTATAAAATGGGGCATACAAAATCTCTTGTTCCCTGGGAATATTTAGGGTGTGCAACCCTATTTTCTGTAAGGGAAGTTTTATTTTCCTCTGGTTTCAGTGCAGTACCTTGCTGCCCCGAGTGCTGGAACTACCAGGGATATACCAAACCAGCCATGTGCTTTTTGTTATTCTTAGCCTCATCAACAGCACTGTATTTCCCACAAGGTCATGGGCAACATTGAATCTTCTTGGGGAGGATCATTTCCTTTGTTTCTTCTCCTTATAAACAAATATAATCTAAGCACCTGGCTTGCTGTCTTGGAAGGTTTCCAGAATAAGGTGGTGTACACAGCATTATATGGGATAAGCATGTTTCACTAGTTGACAGCAATTGCAGCAGCAGCATCTGAAATAGCGGGCCAGAATAATTCCCTCTGTGGCAGGAGTTGTTGGGTGATGTTCTCTGACCTGTGTTATGCAGGAAGTCAGACTGGATGATCAGAGCAGTCCCTTCTGGCCTCAAAACCCATGAATCTATGGTCTGATTACACATCTGAGAATGAGCAACCAAAGTTGAAACTGGTGATTTATTGAATGCTAGCTATAGGCAGCTTCTTGTTTCTGACTAAGCAACTGCTTTTAAAAGGGTCCCTGTAGCTCAATGGGGTACAAACAGCTGTCAGCTCTTTTGAGAGAAAGTACTCACCAGTCTATTTCTGTAAAGTGCATTTTAAATTTACAGCTCTGCGCAAGTGATGTTTCATAATAAGGATTGACCCTTTCTGGAGATGGCTTTGTTGTTGATTTATAGATACATCCTCAGTAAGACTGCTTTGGAATGAGGCCAAGGTAGGTGAGACCCATCTTTCCTTTCTTGGCTAGTAGATCAGCTCATATATGAATGCATCTTGGTTCGGCAGCATGAATTTTGTTGTTGCATCCTGATGATGAGTATTTGAACCTTCAGCCTGTGGTTTCATTTCCTTCCGAAGATGTAACATGCAGAGCAGAAGATGCCTGCAACTGCTGTGAATCACTTTAAAGATACCAGGCTCCAACATCTCAGAATAAGTGAGCCCCAGTAGTGGGCCCTCAGGTGGCTGGAAGGAGCGTGATGCGTCTCAGATGCTCTCTGAGAGCTGTGGTCCTTTAAAATGCTGAGGAAGGGAGGGCAGGAAAATGCCTTGGTGTGCTGGTGGTCCAGTGGTGGTACAAAAGGCTGAGGCAGTGGGAGAGGTGGACAGCCAGACCTTTAGCTCCAGAATGCTATTGGGATTTCAATCAGCATCTGTTGGTCATGTTATTGACTTCAAAGTAGTAGAAGAGGCATCAGCCAGATTTGGAGCGACAAAGGTTATCAGAAGCCTTTGTAAAACCAATAATGCACCAAGGAACCAGCATTAATAATGTGTTAGTCTCTCAAATATGGCATCTATGGTAATATAGGGCTTTTGATGGTGGAAGTCTGGGGGTGCATTATTATTAAATAAAATACATGATGGCACTAGGCAAAAATAACTGACTAAAGAGCTCTGCATATTCAAGAGTGTTAGGCCTTAGTTCTGGAAACTTTTCTTAAATCAATTATGGCCTTACTGCACTTCATTACAGTGGTTAAATCTACCCTAACAATGAAATTGTCACTTTGAATTAGAGGAGCAACCCATTAAATTGTAAAACATGTAAATATTAAGGCAACCATATTTCTAGGTATATACATTATTTTTATTTACAGTACTCCCTTACTTGAGAGGATTAACTGAGTAGAGATTGCACTCTAAACTATTCCACAATTATTAAAATGCATGTTTACACTTGTCTAAATTGTGCAAAAGTAATTTAGAAGATTAATTTCAAGAAATGTTTAGGAAATCTGCATACAGAGAATGTAATTATTATTGATAATTGCATACCTTCCTTTTCCACTTTCATGCACTATTACAAACCACACAGAACATGACTAAAGAAAAGATTGGAGAAGCTGCTGTAAGTACAAATATGGATTCATCAATAAACGTTCAGGCTTACAGGCGAAAAACAAACGGCATGGCTGTGGAGAAGAAATATTACATTTTATTTAGATAGTTATTTGGAATGGGATCTGCACAGATAAATCCATACTCAGAATATAGCAGACTGTTGTGACAAAGATGAATGTTGTTGAAAACAACAAGTAAAACACAGAAAAAATTGCAAGTGCCAATGGAAGCCAGTACAAGGACTATAAATGGTGGGGGAGGGAAATGGCCAACAGTGAGGTAAGCTTTCACTCCAGCACTGATGAAGAGGCCTTGATTCAGATGTGCTTACATACCAGTGTTAAGCAAAGCAGAAGTAGACTCCAAGTGCATTAGCAAAAATCTGCATCAGGACTTTCTTCCTTGCTTGAAAATAAGAGGACCCTGGTGATATCCAAGTTCACAAATCCTGATGCACAGCTATGTGTCTCCTGCAGTCAAGCAACTGCTCTGTGTTTCAGTGAAAAACAGACTCTAGCTGCCATCCGAGGGCAAGTGGAACATGGAACTTTGGGCATTTCCTAAAAAAAATAATTAAAAAAAAAAAAAATGTGAGCTGGAAGTGAAACAGACCAAAAATGAAATGACAAAAACTATTAGTGGAGCACTCTCTGGAAGAAGCAGCTATGCCCTATATTAGGCTTCCAAAAGAGGTCAGGGATAAGTGACTGAATTGCCCTTCAGCTTCTGCAAGTCAGGACACTTTAAGAGATTCATGAAGAGGGCATCCAAATTCAGCAGCTGCATTTGGGAACCTTAGCCAACACATTTCTACCTGAGCTGCAAAAAAGAGATGAGAATCCCACAAGACCTTGCAGTGCAGCTGATATGGGCCCATGCACAGAGAAGGATCATATGTGTGTCTATTTATATTTATGTGCTGTATCTAGTGAGACAAGCAATAGAAAAGAGGAGCCTTGTCAAGATTATCTGTCATGAGATAGGAGAAACCCATGTATCACTCATCCTGAAGGCTGTGCACCAAGGAGCAAAAGAACCTCATGCTCCCCTGACAATGAAAATAATGAAGTCAGATTATCCAAGGAAACTGTGAGTTTGCCTTACCCACAAACCTCAGCCCCAGGGAGAGAAGAAGAATTATCAGAAAATCAGAAAGGTCATTCTGAGCAGTCAGAGTCATGGATGGAGCTGCACAGCCACTGAAACCCATAAGAAGCAAACACAGAGCTCCCAAGAAAGCGGAAAGCAGTAAGAGTTCAAGGGAGATAAATAACAACATGAAAAATGTTAACACTACCGAGGAAATGTAGGAGACATTTCTCTCCACGTTGTGAAGACCTACACTGGCATGCTGATAGGATCCCCAGAGAGAGCACATCATCTATAACTATGCAGCACTGCACATGCTGATACTACTAATAAAAGAGAATGGTTCAGATCACAGAAATTAATTAGTTTAGAACTGCAACCACCAGGAAGAGAGCATGCACACAGCAGCATCCCAAAGTGTGTTTGTATTAACAATTCTCTGTCTGGTGTGCTGTTGACAGAATCCTGTCTGTCTCAACAAAACTCTGGAAACAGCTTTAAACTTCAAGCCCCCATCAAACAGCAAGCGGTCTCCCAGCAGCGTGCCTGCATGGAAGCTAGTAAATCCAGCAAATAAGGACTCGACAGCATCTCCTGCTGTCACGAGGAAAACTTGAGCTGCTGTACTGGAAATGTCCCTTTTCCTTGAGGGGCCATCTCTTTGCATGCACTTAACATGCCTGAAAAGCAGAGCTGTGCTGGTAGTTCCTACGATTATGGGAGTCCTGCCCTCCTAACAAAATCAGTCTGTGGGGAGAAAGGGGCAGAGATTTCGGGAGTCTCCGGCACCCTGCAGGATGGAGCCATGCTCCTCACAGGCTTTCTCCCTTCAGAGAGCATGTTTTTCCTGTGCCTAGAGGCAGAATGAAGGCTTGCATGCATTTTTCTGCCTCCTTGCAATAGGGGGCTCAGCACTTTGGAGTCCGGAGCTCATTTAGAGGCACATCAGTAGTTCAGAGTTTCCATGTCTGTTACTTCATCAGCCACAATTTACTGCAGTGCGATGTGATATACAGCAGGGCCATTTCATCTCCCAGAACTTGAGAGAGGGGCCCTGTGTTTTAGCATCTACTAGTTTTATCTCTGCCATCTGAATCTCATTTCCAGGATAACCAAGAGTCCTTCTAATTAGTGCTCTGTTGAATGTATATTGCTCCAAGTCCTTGTGATTTGGCTGAAACCTGGGGAACTGCAAACTGATGTCGTTAGTCATTTCTTCAGGGAAAACCCACTGACACCCAGTGAAAAATAATAGTAAAGTTATATCTCTGACTATCTACTGGCTACCTTGTGGAAGGATAAAGTTTGGAGATTATATACCTGAATTTCATAGAAATTTAAGCACAAGCATCATTGTAAGACCTTGATGATGGCTGGCAGCATATCCAGATACCAGAGAGGACAGTGATATTTTATATAGCTAACCATGGCTTGTCTCCATGCTGGAATACACGTGCAGGTCACAACTCAGGGCCTCTGATACTCCAAGCATTTGCTGCTGTGGTTCGGTGACCACAAAATGTGTGGGGTCTGCTCTCACCTCTGCTGATGATTTGCTGTGTGTTTGGGCATGTTGTGTCCCCTGCCTCAGTTTCCACATCTAATGTGTAACATTTTCAAATCAATTATCTATGACAATGAGAATAGAAAGAATGCAGAATTGTTGTGAGGTTTTGTTGTTTTGGGTTTTTTTTTTCCTCTCCCCATTGGACACGAGGATTGTGATTTATCTATTACATTGGAGTACATATCTATGCAGCACTCAGTGTCTTGTAAATACTCATTAATGGTCCCTGGAAAGCCCCCATAAGTTTGGTAAGCAATATCGTTCTCATTTTGCATTTGAATCACAACAATATGAAAGACAAAAGGACACATTTTAAAAGCAATCTTTGTCTTTGTATCTACCTTTTTTTTGGCATCAACCTGTTCTTTTAAAAGCTGGCAAGATGAAAATTCCACAACCTGCATGGACAATCTCCCCAGTCCTTAACTATTCTTACCATCAGAAGGTTTCCCTAGATGTCTGCCTGAAGTAAATCTTCCTTGGTGCATTTTAAGTCTTTGGGTGTGGAAAAGCATTTCTATATTTCCTTTCCATAGAAATTCGTCTGTATGTAGGGATTACCTTCATGACTCACCAGTTTTCTCTTTTCAGAACAATTCTACCTCATTTGGGTTTTCCTTCTTAGTCATGTTTCCTTCTTAGTTGTGGGTTTTGATCATGCTGTCATTTCTCTAGAGGGTCTATGTCTCTCTTCAAGTGTCCAAAGCCAGAGACTTTGTTCTGGCTGAGGGGTTTCATGGAGAAAAAATATTTCAGGCACCTGGTAGATGACACTCCTATTCAAACATGTGAGTATGATGTCAGCCTTCCTCAGTAGCATGACATTGGTGATTCATCTTCAGCTTGTGACTGACAATCATCCCCAGATGCTTCTCTATACAATCACTGGTGAGCCAGCTGTTTCCCCATCATGTATCTGCGTGGTTAGTTGTCCCCAGCCCAGTCCTTTTGAATTGTACCCTGCCAATTTCAGACCAGTCCTCTTAGCTGCCAAAATAACTTATTATCACATTTGCAGCCCTTCCAATATCAGTTGTCTCTGTGGACGTAACTATTTCCACTAATCATCTAAGTCATTAATGAAAATGGTGAATCACAGAATCATAGAATCATTTAGGTTGGAAAAGACTTTTAAGATCATCAGTCTAATCATTAACCTAACACTGCCAAGTCCACCACTAAACTGTGTCCCTAAACAGCACATCATGTCTTTTAAATACCTTCAGGAGTGGTGACTCAACCACTTTCCTGTGCAGCCAGTTCCAGTGCTTGGGAACCCTTTTGGTGAAGAATTTTTTTCTAATAGCCAATCTAAACCTTCCCTGACACAACTTGAGGCCTTTTCCCCTTGACCTGTTGCTTGTTACTTGGGAGAAGAGATCAATAACCTCCTTTCAGGTAGTTGTAGAGAGTAATAAGGTGTCCCCTGAGCCTCCTTTTCTCCAGACTAAACAACCCCAGTTCCCTCAGCCATTCCTCATAAAACTTGTTCTCTAGACCCTTCACCAGCTTCATTGTGCTTTTTTGGACACTCTCTAACACCTCAATGTCTTTCTTGCAGTGAGGGGCCCAAAACTGAACACAGTATTTGAGTGTGTCCTCACCAGTGTTGAGTACAGGACGAGGATCACTTCCCCAGTCTTGCTGGCCACACTATTTCTGATACAAGCCAGGATGCTATTTTCCTTCCTGGCCACCTGAGCCCACTGCCAGCTCATATTCATCCAGCTGTCAACCAACATCCCCAGGTCCTTTTATGCCAGGCAGCATGCCAGCCATATTTCCCCAAGCCTGTGGTGTTGCATGGGATTGTTATGACCCAAGTGCAGGACCAGCCACGTGGCCTTGTTGAACCTCCTACAATTAGCCTTGGCCTATCAATCCAGCCTATCCAGATCCCTCTGTGGAGCCTTTATACTCTCAAACAGGTCAGCACTCCCACCCAACTTGGTGTCATCCACAGACTTACTGAGGGTGTGATCCCCTCATCCAGATCATCAACAAAGATTTTAAACAGAACTGGCCCCAGTACTGAGCCCTGTGGAACATCACTTGTGACTGGCCACCAACTGGATTTAACTTTATTCACCACAACTCTTTAGGCCCGGCCATCCAGACAGTTTTCTTACCCAGAGAAGAGTGCATCCATCCAAGCAATGAGCAGCCAGTTTCTCCAGGAGAATGCTGTCCCTGGCACCAGGGTCAGGTCGACAGGCCTGTAGTTCCCTGGATTCTCCTTCAAGCCCTTCTTGTAGATGGGCATCACATTTACTAACCTCCAGTCAAACTGAGACCTCTCCGGTTAGCCAAGACTGCTGATAAATGGTGGAAAGTGGCTTGTTGAGCACTTCTGCCAGCTCCCTCAGTACCCTTCGGTGGATCCCACCTGGCCTCATAGACTTGTGTGTGCCTAAGTGGTGTAGCAGGTCACTAACCATTTCCCCTTGGATTATGGGGGCTTCATTCTGCTCCCTGTCTTCCAGCTCAGAGGGCTGGGTACCTGGAGGACAACTGGTCTTACTATTGAAGACTGAGGCAAAGCAGGCATGAAGTACCTCAGCCTTTGTCACTTATGTTTTCCCCCCACATTCAATAAAGGAAGGAGATTCTCTTTTGTTGCTAATGTATTTATAGAAACATTGTTTATTGTCTTTTGTAGCAGCAGCTAGATTAAGTTCTACTTGGACTTTGGCCCTTCATATTTTCTCTCTGTATAACCATATGACATCCTTGTAGTCCTCCTCAGATGCCTGCTGGTTCTTCCAAAGTTCATAAACTCTATTTTTTTCCCTGAGTTCCAGCCAGAGCTCTCTGTTCAGCCAGACCGGTCTTCTTGCCTGCCAGCTCGTCTTTTGGTACACAGGGGTGGCCTGCTCCTGTGACTTTAAGATTTCCTTTGTGAAGACTTTCCAGCCTTCCTGGACTCCTTTGCCCTTCAGAACTGTCTCCCAAGGGGCTCTCATCAACCAGTCTCCTAAACACGCTAAAGTCTGCCCTCTAGAAGTCCAGGGTAGCAGTTCTGCTAACTGTCCTCCTTACTTCAAGAATAAAAATCTCTCATCATTTCATGATCACTATGCTCAAGACCGTCTCCAACTGTCACATCACCCTAACAGTCCTTCTCTGTTTGTGAACAACAGGTCCAGCATGGCACCTTCGCTAGTTGCCTCTGTCACCAACTGTGTCAGGAAGTTATCTTCCACACACTCCAGGAAACTCCTAGACTATTTTCTCTTCACTGTATTGTATTTCCAGCAGACATCTGATAAGTTGAAGTCCCCATGAGAACAAGGGCTAGTGATTGTGAGACTTGTCCTAGCTGTTTATAGAATATTTCATCTGCCTCTTCATCCTGGTTAGGTGGTCTATAACAGACTCCCACCATGATATCTGCCTTGTTGGCCTGGCCTTATCCCTGTTTCTTACACATAAACACCCAACCTTATTGTCACCATCATTAAGCTCCAGACAATCAAAACACTCCCTAACATACAGGCCTACCTCACTTCCTCCACTTCCTTGCCTATCCCTTCTTAAAGGGTTTATAGCCATCCATTGCAGCACTCCAGTTGTGTGAGTCATGCCACCACGTTTCTATGATGTCAACTCTATCACAGTTTTCCCACTGCACAGTGGCTTCCAGCTCTTCCTGTTTGTTGCCCATGCTGCGTGCATAGGTGAAGATGCCCTTCAGTTGGGCTATTGATCCCATGATCTTTTGTGGGAGAGAAGCTCTAATTCCTACATGACCATTTTCAGGCACTATGGTTTCTATAACACATCAATAATCCTTGTGTCTTTGCTGCCACATGGATCTCCATCCCCTACCTCCACTGATACAGCAAACTGAAGGACGTCACTAGCACAATAGCATTCTTATGGAGACGGAACCCAGAATCCCCTTTGAAACCTCTTTAGATTATGGCAGTTAGCCATTGATAATTATTGTCTAAGTATGGTTTCCAAATACCTCGCACTCATATTATTTCTATTTTATTTGTTTTTTTAGCTTATTTATGTGAACATCTTCTTAAATAAAGTCAGAAGCCTTACAAAATTTGACAGAGCTCAGATCTATCTCCATCCACACAAGGTCTGTTTCTCTGTCAGAGAAATAAATAAGGTTGCTTTGACATCATTTGGTCTTCATAAACCTACTTTGGCTGCTGCTTATTTGTTTTCCAATCAGTGCTTACAGGTAAGTCTAACGGGGACAAGGGCTCAAAATACTAGCACAACGTCTAGCAGAAATGGAGATTAAACTGACTGAATTACAACTCCAGCTCCCTTTTCTCGTTAGAGCTGCATGTGGTATTTGCTCTTTCTCAGTTTTCTAGAACATAATCCTTTCTTCTGGGTTCTCAGAGAAAACCAGTAACAGCTCTGAAAGCTTCAGCCTATTCTTTTAAGTACTGGGGGATAAGGTTCATGACATGAAGATAATTTGATAAAACTAACTTACTGGAGTGTTCTCTAACACATTCTTTTCCTTTTTGGGCCTGACATTACCTCTTTGTTGCTGACATTCATTGGATTTGCCACCTGGTTGCAGCTGATCTCTTTACCAAAGAGTGAAGCAGAAAGAAATCAAATACTTCCACATTTTTGGCATCATCTGTTAGTGTCTTTCTCTCCCCATTGAGCACCAGACCAAGACCTCCCTTTGTTGGGGTTTTGGAGGGTTTTTGTTTGGTTGGTTTTTTCCTTCTTTACTGAGAAACTTGTTGTTTTAGTTATTCTTATGTCCTATTAGCATCACTGGTTTGTGTTTTGTTGTTTTTGGTCCCGTGTGCTTATGCTATTCTTTTGGGTTTGTCTTTGCAACTGGACTTACTTTTTACCTCATATGTGCTTTTTAACTTGCTCTTAAACAAAATGCAGCAGTTGTGATACAAGCAGGTTTCTCTCTCCTGCATTTTCTCTCCATCCTTGTTTTTGGAATCAATTGTTCTTGTGTTGTTAGTATTGCTTGGTGTCCCTTTTTCTGTGGGCTTGTCACCTATGGGATACTACCCCCCCCCTGAATTTGCTGGCGGTTGTCTTCTTGGATTCCCATAAGGTTTGTTCAGTGTTCTCTGTGCTCTTTCTTGGGTTTACAATTGCTTTCACTCAAATCATTCCCCGTTAGTGAAAAATGAAGTGCGTTGTTTTTAACAGCGAGACTAATTCATCGTTGAACAGACCAACTCTTGTCATGATCAGAATATTCATTTTTTTTCAAAACAGTGTTGTAATGGACTGATGTAGGCCAACTGCAGAAATTATTAGGTGGTGCCTCCTCACCTTTAAAACTCTGTATCTCTGAAAAGTTTACATAGGTATCTGCTGGCTCCCTCACAGGAAACCTGCAGCAGAGCCAGTGGTAGAACCAAATCCCTGTGGCCTGCTGCAGTGTCAAAACCATGGATTCATCCATCATTGCTCTCTAAATTATGTCTTTGGCACTTAGATAATTTAGACTTCCCTGTGCTGATTCACTGAACAATCACCCAAACCCAAGTAGCCCAGAGACTGAAAGGGCAGTTTGAGGGCCTGATATGTAGAGACTCTTTGGAACCTGATGCAGCAAGATCCATCAAAGGTAATTCAAAAGTCCCTTCAAAATTTGCAGGTAAAGCATGTCTTCTGGATGGAGATGGATTTCCAAATCTCTTTTAAAACCTGTACAAAGAACACAAATGATGGTTTGTTAAATCCATACTGTATGTTTAATATGTATGTTCCTTGTTGAAGTAGAGAAAAGACATGTGCTTCATTATATGGGGTTGTATGGATCCATATCTTTGTTTTTCCTCTCTTTATTAAAATCAAAATAGATGGCACTAATCCCTCAAATAAAAGATAAGTTATTTCTTCATGTTCAAAGTATGAGGATTCCATGTTTGCTCTTACACTGATCAGTTCAATGATTTTACTTTAAAATGGAATGGTTTAAGCATAAGACATAATTAAATAAATACCTGCTATAGTTACCACATTGGTATGCTCCCTTTTGCTGGTTTGAGCACATATTTCCTCTACTGAAGTCAGTTACAGCCCATACAAATTGATTTCTACACATCTTCCTACATTCTGTGAGTATCTGCAGAATCTGGGCCTATGTCCCCTTTCTGATCTCATGCTGATGTAATTCTGCTGATTTTCAATGTAATTACATTGCTGTTTAAATTGCTGGCTTTATTTGGGTTGTTCACTGAGATCCATGTAGAATGGGTCACTTAAGAGGTCATACATTCTTCTTTTATGAAAACAGCAAGTGCTTTTGGGCAAAGAACGTATTTTTTCTTCCATATTTTATGGGTCTAACACCTAGTTTGTAGGTACTACCACAATATAAACATTATTACTCTTGAGAACAGGTACTAGAAAACTACATTCATTCTGTGGATTCTTGAAACTTTATGTGTTGCTAGGAGTTGCTTTCAAATAGGGGAGAGGGTTTGAGATATTTGTAGTAGAGAGAACATTCCAAAGTGCTCATCACTGACCTCCATCTCTTCTCTTTGGAGCAAAGATTAATTTCTCATGGGCTTCAGTGCGACCTGGTGGGCTGTGCTTCCTCTTCCAATCATTGTGACTGAAGGAATATATGTATTCATGCTGCTAGGGATGATATACAACAGCTTGCTCACTTGCAGACATCTCTTGATGACAGGAACTTGGACAGTTGTATTCAACTTAGTGCTGCTACAGCCATTTTTGAGCATGCAGTTGTGGCTTAAACTTGTCTAGTTAGCACTGATTTTTCCTAGAGGGAACTGCACCGTGCTAAACATATTTTACACTGGAGCTGTATTTTTGCAGGAGGTTTTGCTGGTGTGACTGTATTGGTGCCAGACTCCCAAGCAGATGTAGGACCTTTGATGTATCTCAGCTCTCTGGGAACAAAATTGTATGAAAAAATCTGAAAACCACAATTCTGAAAGTTCTGTTAAGAATTAATGCTCAATACCTCATATTATTGTAAAATGACGTAATTTAGTCTTCCAAGTCTGGGAATGGGCAGAGCAGACTGTTGTGCTTTCCAACGCCTCATTACAGAAGCATGTCATGTAACAGAGACTGTCTTTCCTACACTTGTGATGCTGTTGTTGGTTTACCTCTGCTCTTAGAACACAACTTCAGTTTTTGCTTCAGTCCTCCCTTTCTTGTCCCAGTTCTGGGCCAAACTTGGCAGAATGAACTGATACAGTGTAAAAACCAAAACAAAACAACAAAACCAGACTGAGCCAAAGAATACCCCCAAAGAAATGAATTATCTCTGCGTCACCTTCACATCAAGACTGAAACTTAGGTAAAGGGTCATTATGTTGTGCTGGGCTGACACAGCACAATACTAATTTCTACTTTTGCCACATCCTATCCTCACTGTAGATGGCCAACACAATGAGGACAGTCTGCTCAGATCTGGAAACCTGTGCTCTCTGATGTATTCAGGGGTTACATCTACAAGACAGTGTTACTGGAACTTAGGGACTCTATAGTATCACATTAGGGACATATATAAACAAGTGAACTGTATGCACTGAGGTGACTGGAATGATGACATGGTTTCAATGTAGTTAAAGCATAATTCAGTGAGTTAACTTTCTTTAGTTGTAGGTGGACACAGTTAATTGAGATATACACTGCAGATGTCAGCAAAGCATTTGGCCCTTCCTATTTGTGCTCACAGATTTTTGTTTGTTTGATGATTACAGGTGCTGCTGATCCTGCATGTTGAAAGTAGACTAGCAAGAAATAGCCAGAAGATTTACACTTCATAAGGAAAGACACCCAAATAAGGAGAGTAAAATATAGCCAGACCTTGGCTAAATTGCTTCACAGTCTACCTCCCAGAATGATTCCTCTCAGGAATATAGCAGGCCCCTACAAACATGGGTCGGTGCCCTCTGGAAGGGCATTTGCTTGACGTAACTCTCAGACCTTGTGGATCTCCTTCAGCTGCCTGGCTTCTAAAAGGTGAGGGAGAGACTCTGACTGTCTAGACAGTCTAAGTCTGACAGACGAAGGTCTGGCTGACCTGAGGTGAGGCTCCTTTTACAACTGAGGTGGGAGCTCAGTGTCCTTGATGGTTGCTGGGCTGGATCAAGGGGGTGCTCAGATGCAGCCATGCCCTTCCCAGCCTAGCAAGTTCGTTGGTGTCTCATCTGTGTTTCACAAAGAGCATCTGCCTCTTTGTTTTGCTGGTTGGTGAATGATTGCTTTCTGTTGTAGAGGACATTCAGTCTCTTTGTGATGATCAGAGAATCAAAGTATAATTTAGACTGGAAGGAATCTCAGGAGGTCATCTAGTCCAATCCCCTGCTCTGATGCCCCAGAAACTTGATCAGGGAGTTTAACCCCAGTTTTCTAAGTACAAGAAGACAATTTGGTACTGTACCAATAAATTTGAAGTTCATAGAATTAGCTAGTTTAAAGTATTTTCCAGTGCACCTATTGTCATTATACTTGACAAGTCATTATATATAATTCATTGTTAGAGTATCTTGTGCTTCAGTAATTTTTTTCTTCACAGTGGCCTCTGGAAAGAAATTTCACTGATAAAGTTCTTTGCTATTAAATATCAAACTAACAATCAGGAGCTGCCTGCCACTCACTGCTGTGTTTTAGTGCTTTTAGAAACTGCTGTGTCACAGTATCTCTTTATTGAGTTGATTGTGGTCTGCTCCAGCCGTACTTCATAAAGGTGTGTAGATGACTTCTTCGCATTACTTCAGCCGTTCTTCCAAAATGTATAGATAGCTTCAGGAGAACTAACAATCATTTTACATGTGAATGCCTCACTCAAGGCGACCATGACAAAACTTCCATGATTAAGACAGCAAGGAATTTCTCTGGCATATGTACATAATTTGGATTTTACTCTTGGATGGGTTTTTTGCCTTTGCTGAGCTTGAAAATTCATTAGAGCAAGGATTGTCTCTTTCAAGTACATTAGCACAGTGAAGCCAAGCTTTATGAATGGAAACAGACATAATGTTTTACATGGCATGTCCCAGTATTCTACTCATCAGTACGTCTGACTGCAAGGTGATTGCTTTCTGTACTGATAATCTGACCATAAGGACATGAGAGAATCTTACGTTGTTGACTTCTGTGAGGATCTGTTGTTGTTGTTGTAAATTTCATCTTAACTATCTCTGGGTTACTCAGAAAAGTTTAAGATTCTGTAATAATGTAGACTTCATTCCCACCCTGCCTTTTTTTAGGATCTGCCATAAAGCTCCTAACAATCTCTATTTTAAACAAATGCTGTGTTCAATAGTCCTTACACAGTGATCTTGACTTTCCTGATTCTTTGATATGAAAGAATGTGCCACAACTCTTTCTTCTCCTCTTCTTCATCTTTTTTGTCTTGAATTGCATTTTCTTTCATGATTAAACTTGATGTTTGCTGCTTATGCTCATTTTGTGACCTCTCCTAGCTTCTGATCATGTCCCTGCTGAGTGCATGCCTCTATTATCATACTGTCTGCAATGCTGTGGACACCTGCTAAGACTGAAAAAACTATCATTTTTCAGCTGAAACAATTCTCTAGCAGCCTGTGATTCCAAGAGTTAAGCTGTGGAATTTGAATTTTTCCCACTGGGTGTTTAAAGTGCTCAGCACAAGTAACTTGCTGTCTAAGCTAAACTGTCAATACCGAGGCATGTCAGCTGACATTTGAGCAATTTTATCTCCAACTGGTTTGCTAGGTTTAAAATAATGCTGTCTTTTTTCAGAATTGTAGGATCCAGGCAGACCCACATGTGATCACATTCCTTCTTGTTAACTTCCTAAAATGTGAACCTTGTCTCTCACTGGAGGTTGGATGAATGTTTCTTAGTAATTATTTAGGTGTGGTAAAATACTGATTTAGGTTAGGCAGAAGGATTAGATAGCCTCTCAGGATTCTGTCCAGTACTATTTTCTTTGTTAGCCATGGGAAGCGTTAGCCCACTTCCACATCATTTGAGTGTTTTTCAATTTCTTCAATGCCTGTTTATTAAAGGACTTGCACCTGTGCATATATAAAATGTTTCCCCTTTCATTTATGCTCATTTGATCTTTGAATATATGTTGATACTCACATTCCTACTGTCTCATTTGTGACTGTTTACGTTCAGCTGTCCCAAAACCAGTTTCCCTTTCAAGAATTAGTCCTATGGGTAAAGTAGTCAGTCCAGTCTTCAGGGGTTTTTTTTGTGATTAATTATTACCAATTTTCCATCCACAACTCTTCACTTCCACAAATCATTTAGGTGAACTACACAGGGTAAAATGTTCTAAGGATTTGGGCACAACACTTTGATATGAAAGGTGCAACTATAACTGCAAGATTTGCTCAAGCAAAGGAATTGTGAGATTAGAGTATTTCTCTCACCAGGTATCTAAATGAAATGAAGAGAAGCATGTTTAGAAATACGCCTACAACTCAACTGCATGTTCATCTTCAGAGTGGAAAAAACTGACATATTTCTTCATGCTTTGTACCCCAAATAGTCTATATGCTGACTTTTTTTTTTTTTTTAAAAAAAAAAGACTGTTCTGCATCTGGAAATGTGCCCCATAGTTTGCCACTTCACATGTATTTGTCAAGATCATTGTGCAACAGCCATGTCCTGTTGTACAAGTTCATTTATTTCTCCCTGATGGTGCTACTGATGGGACAGCTGTATTTGTTTATAGGGCAACTACAGCCAATGTTTGCACTGAATGCTCTCAACTTTCATGGCATTTGCTGTACCAAGTGTAATGAAGTGGAAGGGAAAACCTGAGAAATAGAAATAATGATATTAGTTTACATTAAAGTGTATTGATCAAAATACTAGGTTTTCCAGTCTCTACTTACTTATGTGTTCCAGCCCCTGAAAGGGTTTTGAATGCAGTGAAATCTGCACTTCTAAAGCAGAACAGAAGACTTTCAGAATTTAATTTCTTATTAAGTACTACTGTGATACCCTCTCAATATTGGTGCTGTGTAACAATTTCATCATATTTTGATATCAAAAGATGAATTTATTTCCTAGAAACTAGAAGTATCCAGAATATTATTTGCAGCTGCAAGGTCAGCTCTCCTCTCTTCCACCCCTAAACCAAACTGATTTTCCTCTTAATTTTCAGTTTCAGTGCAATATTTTTCATTATTTATTGTTTAGAATTTATTCACTTTCATTATCTTGTTACCTTTGGGGAAAGCATTTGATAGTTTTGAATGGCACAGAGAGGTTGGATTAAAAAAAGAAAAATCATCAGTTAAATAACAAAATATGGAATGAAACTGTAAGCATTGTAGCATTTTTGTCTCAAAGCTAGGCAACACTGGACATAATAGCAGTGCTCCTCTGCTTATGTGACTTTATTCCCACCTTGTATTTTCCCTTAACAAATACTGAAAATGAAACCCATAGAAACAGAATTAGTTGCTCACCTGTAACTAATGATGGCTTACAATAAGTTTAACAATTTGGTAAAATTTTACTCTGATACATATTACATAGTCTCATATAGGAGTTAAACAGCAAAATTGAACAGCATGCTGAACTGCAGATAGTCTATCCAATTTTTAAAATATTGTTATCACTGAATATTTTGACATGTCTTATCTACACAGAATTCTTGAAAGGGTATTTATAGATGTCCTCTGGGATAGGGGACATGTCAGATTGACATTAAATACCCTGTTGCAAAAGCTCAGTGGTTAAAAGATATTAAAGCAGGTGGCCAGACCTCTTACTATACCCAACAGAAAACACAGTATTTTTAGTTTCTGCTTTAGAGGAGTATAGAAGAACCTGTTTTCCCCATTAATAATCTTTCTGATGTTAAAGTCCTGTACAATGCCTCCATCCCTCAGAAGCCTGAATTACATCATTTCTTATTGGGTATTATCATCACTAATTTGAGATCATAATTGAACAATGTGCTTTTAGATCTGACCTAAAACATTTGGAGTCCATATGGGAGAGCTTGTCTTGTCTCATAGTGCTGTGTGAAAGCCAATACAAGCTTTCTAAAGCAGAGTAACTGAAGCCTGGGGATGTAACACACCATTTTCATCCCTTGGAGATAGTCAACTTTCCACAAAGATGCTGCCCACTTCTCATCTGTGCTAGCCTCTCCTTTGCTGCGTTCATGGATCATCTCTGACTATGTTAACTGTTACTGGCGCAAAAGATATATTAGCTAAGGATATCCATGGTGACTGTATGTTGACTGGAGAAAACTGAATGTTCTGAATGTCGTCCTGTCCTCTACACGTTATTTCTTGCTATTATAACTAACATTATTCGGCATTTTTGTTCACAAATATGAGCTTCGAATAAACTAAATCTTACTTATCCCCTTGAATTGTTTTTTTTTCTGGGGAAAACATTTCTTTTTTTTGGTCATGACAGCTACATAAAAAAAACTCCAATTAAAAAAAAAAAAAAAAAAAGTTGTCCTTTTTCAAAAAGAAAAAGGGAACTACATTTCAGTGTCCATACATTTGTGATAAAAATTTGGTGTAGAAATTGAAACATGCAATTTTAGATTACATTTTTATTTAGCATCTTGCATTCAGCTTTAGACAGCCAGCTATGTATTTCTTACTAAACAAAATATTGACTTCCCCTCCACAATTAATTTCAGTTTTCCACACTTAGTCAATAGAATCAAAGCAAGCAAGACACCTGCACACTTGCAAGATGAGATAAAGAAATCTGGTGAATAAGATCCAGTAGTCTAGGCTCCACATCGTGGATTACCTTTGGTTCTTTCATCAGCTGGCCTTGTGAATTAAGGAGAAAACTTCCATCCTGACACACTGGCATTTTTGCACTCATTTTGCAAACGCATAGGTAACAGCAGCTGCACAGCAACTGGGAATCATGATTGCATGGTTTCATTATGCAAATGTGCTTTGCTGAAGTATCATTGTGGACAGACATGTTAAAATAAATATAACATGTGTTTACATTACATTTGCTTTTGTCATGAGCCCCAGTCCTGCCGCTATTGCATTCCAGAAGGATGTTGCTTTAGGAGTATCTCATAAAATGTGAACTGTTATTTTATGTCTCCTCCTCACGGCCTACAGTTTTGTTTTCCATATTCCCCTTGCACTGCACACAACGTGTGGGCCCAATGCACATGGTGGCATTTTCTACTGAACAAACAGCCTTATCTGCTAGTCCATGGAGCATCACTTGGAATTGTCACTGAGTATTATCCCCAACCTCACTCATTCTCTTGATTCGGAGATGAGAAGAATGATTTCAACTTAAAGGAGTTTCATCAGGGATATATTTGCCCCAACAAGCTGTGGGCTGTGTAATGACAGCCGACCCCTTTGTGTTGCAGGAGGCCTCCCCCTGGAAGAATCCCATTGTCTGGATTGGCAATTTTCCTTCTTTGGCATGAAGAGCTGGCATACGGGATCCACTACTGGGCTGATAACTCAGTAAACAGTGAAATTAAATCTTCTGACAGTCTCCTACAGGAATTTCATTAACTGCAGGCCCAATTATAGAACTTCACTGCAACTATGGCACAGAGATGCTATTTATCTGCCTTATGGAAAATATGTTCTCCACTTCCTTTGGTACTAGGATGGCCTGTTCTCCATAGGTTTACATGTGCTTTCCATCTCTTGGCAGGGGAGATGTTTGTTGTTTCCAGGCCTTTGAACTCGTAAGTGCTTTTGAGCAGATAACAAGAGCTGAATATTTATCCTTCATATGCATTAATAGAAGGACACAGTTTACCATCATTGTACACTGAAATGTGCACAGGAAGTTCAGATATATTTGACTATCTAATAGTAATTCATGTTTTACAAATCATGACTGGTTTGGTACAAGTGAAAAGGTTTCAGAAGCTTTAGATCCACCAAGAGGAAAAGTCCAACTATGAGGAATCACTTGAAAACATAACCAATAAAGGGGGAAATGGAAAAGAAGGAAAAAGACAAAAGTCAGGAATGAGTTTCACAGCACTGCTAAAATGCTTCAACATCTTGGGCAGTCCAGGTAGACAGCCATAAACTTGGCAGACCCCTAAACTGAATGCTCATCTGTACCAAGGTGTCACAGGCCCCTGGAAAAAATAGAGGCTGAGAGAGATGCAAGGTGATCTGGTTTTTTTTCTGCCTTGTCTTTGGGCTGCAAGATGTATGCTGCAGCTCTAAAACATAGTTGTCTCAATGACCAATAGAAAAAAGTATTGGGAAGACACCAATGCTGTATGCAAGTGGGGATCATCTCACCGTTAGGTCCTTTCAGGAATGCTACACAGAGGCAAATGATTTAAGTCCTTACAGATGTTGATCTATCCCTTATGGCTGGTGGGGAAAAAGCTATGAAACAACAAGGAAATGGGTAGGTTCCTAAGACAGAAGTAGAATCAGAGAATGGATATTTATGTCCTGGAAACGCAGGGTACTGTCAATAGTGATTTTGGAGAGGCTACATTCTACATGATTGCATAATATTCAGGAAATGTTCCGAGACATATTTTAAGATTGGAGAGAAGAGAGCAATCAGTGTGGTTAATCTGGGAATGATCCACATGGAGGCTGTGGTTTACAATATGGAGATTACCAAGAATAAGGATACAGGACCAGAAAACTGCACAAGTGGAGAAAGTAACCTCATCTCTGAAAGTGGACTGCATAATTTAGGGTGTGTCTTTAAGAAGTTGGGAAGAAAGAGGCAAGAGTGAACACCTTTATGATTCCACCAATTACTGCATGGGAAGAGTCAAGGAAACAGTAAATGAGAGGCTCAATAGCCTGAGGTATAAGAAGAGTAACAGGTATATCAGGAAAATCATCAGGTTTGTTGAGTAGTGGACACATATCAAGGAAAATAAATATTTAGAGAAGCCCCTTTGGAGAAAAAAATACAAAATAATAAAAATTAAATAATTTCTCCTTTGAAATACATTGCAGAAACAAACATTGATTGGAACTCATTTCCTTCAGGCCTGAAGATTAATGTCTTTGCAGTATCTTTTTATTCTTTAGCCTGATGCTGCTTTGATCATGCTGGCTAGGGTGAGTTGTGCTTTTCCCCTACAGTCACTGCTTTCAAAGAGCAGAAGGGTCTAAGAGGACAGAGCTGAGCAGAGGCAAGCTGCCCCTATGCAGCAGCCTTTGCACGGCATCTCTCCCATGGAATTAACAGATGAGAAATCTGACCATTCCCTGTTATGGGATCTTACCAAGAAGACCTTTGGTGAAGCACTAGGTGGCCTTGTATTTCATCTCTTGTGGCAGAGGATATGACAGTATGGTATGGCAGTTTGCAAGTCAGCTTGATGTCTTTCAAAGGGAGAGGTCATCAGTTCCCTTCTGACTTCAAGACTGCAAACATGCCAAGAAGAATATACATGCTTAAAATGAATAAGTGATTTTATTGTGCAAGTAAGAGGAGTGGGATGGCCACATGTTTTAAAGCATGTTCATGTGGGTCCAGATATATGAAACTGACCCTTGCTACAGACTCATGCTAAGAACTTTTCTGAATGGACTCAGCTGCAAATACTTACACACTAGTTCCACCTGTGGAGACAAAAGCAGACGAACATGACTGTAATCATATGAGTCTCTTGGGCATTGGGACTGGAAAGCCTTCTTCAACCACGTTCTCCAGTGGGCCAAGGATATTCCAGAGTGCTTTTGATACCCCTGCCTGCCACAACTTTCTCCAAGTGCAATGACATCAAGGAACAGGGAAAATATTTTGTGAATGGCACAGTCAGTGTTTATGACTACACCCCAAAGCCACTGCATTGTGCTGGACTTGTTTCAGTGCTGAGGCTTGCTTGTTGACCTGGATTCATAAAGTACTTTGAAACTCAGACTACTAGCCTGTGCTAAAGCAACAAAGTGAACAGGCTTTTTGTCTCCAACATGGCAGGACCAATCTGCACAGGTAATCAGAGAGGCTGACCAAGTTCTTTCCTCATTTTTTTTCTACCAGGTCTGCCCAGTCCCTTCCAAACCTAGCTGAAAGCCAGATTTCTTGTGTGAATTGGCCTGAAATTCTGGGTTAAAGAAGATTTATATACCAAAGGACAAATCAAATGAGATATACTAAAAAACCCCAAGTATATATTTTTTTAAAAACTTTCTGACTTCTGAGAAGTTTGTACAAGTTCAAAACAATATACCTGGAACTAGATTTTGGTGTTTGTACCAAACTCTTTACTTGCAATATATTATTCAACATCTTTCTCTATGGGCTTTGTAAAAATCTGAGCTGTGTGTGGTCCCTGGTACATATGGGAAACAGAGCTGGAACTTAAACTGTCTGTGTTTGTAGCTGCATTTACTGTCTTTAATGGACATTTGCATTAAATTACCAATACCATAAGTCTTTTCCCAGTCCTGCTACACCTAGCTGTACTTATAATATATTGTGAACAGGAGATTGTAGCTAGTCAGCTGCAAAAGATTTCATAGAAACTGCTAGAGCAGTTTCTCTCCTCTCTCCTAGCCCACTATACAAATCTACCTTTTACAGAATAAATTCTGACTAACAAATGGAGCCTGGGGTTGAATCAGATGACATACAGAATCATCGAAGATTGAATGTTACCTCTTAGCAATTTCTATTGCTTAGTTTTTGCCTAGTCAGTCCTTGCTATTACTGCCCATAGCTCCTATTGTTCATTTTGTAAGCCTTGGATTATCAGTAATGACTGAACCATTTTTCCAACTATCTGTATGATCTGCTTATTTATAGACTTCAGAAGCCAATTGGAAGCATCCACCTGGATAGTTCTTAACCATTTCTTGGTCTTGTCTGGCATTTTCTTCAAGTAAATTTTTAAAAAGTCCTTTTTCTTGGTATAATAATGACACTGATAAAACTACCTTCAAAATACTTGTTAGGACTTGAAATCAGGGATTGGTGTATATTAAATACCATATGCTTTGGAAAAAAGTGTCCTTGCTGAAGTTGCATCTCTTCCTCTACTCAACTACTCTCTCAGTTCCTGCAAGATTGTTGCTGAATTTCCAGGGCAATGGTGTCCTATTTTTCAGTGACCTACTGACACTGGGGAATGTCGAATGCACTGGCTAGCCTTGTACCATAGAGGATATTGGTCCAGTGTCTCTTGCTGTCAAGACTATGATGACATATTAGGAATAATAAACTGTTGTGATATACTAGAGCTACTGCTGTTTTCACATATACTTGAAGGATCAACACTAGGCACTTATGTAGTAAATTTCCCCTACTCCAAAACAAGATGGGGCAGGAATTTCTGGGATGCCACAGCTTTTTGTTTGACAGGTTTCTTTAGAAGTGATTAAGCTACACCTTTCTCTTTAGGATCCCTTCCCTTCTAAAGTATGTTTGATAACAGCACAGTGAGAAGCTGATGCAAAGGAGATGACCAACAGGAAAGGATAAGGAAAAAAATCTGCTTTTGTTTACCAGACAACAATTGATGTTCCTCCATTCTGACATGTTTTGATGGTAGATAGCTTAAGAGGAAGGCAGGAAGCCAACTGTTGACCTACAGTACTTAGCAACGAGTTAGTGCTTGGAGGGAATGTGTCCTGCCTTTGGAGCAGTTGGGAGTTTTGAAAAGCATGTCTGCATTATAGCTAGACCTTGGGTACTTGGCAGTGACAGTATGATGAAATTGTTGGCATCCTTTGTGACTTATGTATGTCCTCTGAGTTGACTTTTTAAACTTCACTCTATGAGGGGTCTGTAGGGATAAAAGGGGACAGTCAATAGCTATGGAAGGGGATCTGTCAGGGCACAAAGATGCTTGCTGTGGAAGAAGTGGGAAGATTCCTGCTCTCTGCAGGAAGCTCATTAACCCCTGGAAATGTGCTTTTGGTCCCTCTCACTGCTCTTCCTGGTTTCAGCCAGAGGTTTTGGTTTCTATGTAGTCAGTGACCAAGAAAGTTGCTGCTTGGCAGGGTGAGAAGGCCCGGTTCCTCTCTGGCTCTCCAAAAATTAGCCTCATCCAGAGCTATAACATCAGATTTTCTGTGATAGTGAACATATGTTTCTATCCTTTACATCTCTGGGACATGCCAAAATTCATCCCTGCTGCCATTTTACTGTTATCTTTCTCAGTTATGACTGTGGCAAGGAACACAGCAGTTCCTTCTCTATTTAAATAAATAAATAAATAAATAAATAAATAAATAAATAAAAGGTCTGCAATGAATATGAGTAAGGAGACTTGGTACAAGTTTACTTGATCACTTCCAGCCTATATAAGATATGTCTTCTATTCAGAGTTTATCCAGGTCCTCAAAAGATTACTCAAACCTAGTCATGACTGACCAAATGCTGAATGTCCTCTTCAACCATGCCCATGCAAGCTGTGTCTGGACCTAAGCATATCCTAGCACCCCAAGGGCTGCAACTGGTAAACCATGAAAATATTGACTCTTGGACACTGGACAAAAAGGCACTAAAGAATCGCTTATGTCCTGATTCAAAACCCATACATGCCAAGGTGAAGGGAAGATTAGAGCAAAAGCCAGGTAAAAGCCTGATTGGGCCCTTCACTGTGTTCTATTAGTACTCCCTTTGGTTGGTATTCACACAGCACTAGGAGTTCCTGTATCATTCTCCACCATGGACTTAAAAACAGTTAGTCCCTAAACTTGATAAGTGCCCACCCCAACCCTACTCTAAGCAAGCTGTTTTGTACCTTTCACAAGCCACAAAGGCTCCTGTGACAATGTGATTGACGCTATGGGGCCTTTTCAAAATGAGGGCGGTTGGTCATTCTATTGGATGTGAAACTCCAGGCCACTCTAGTTTGGGAAGGAGGCACCAGAATAGCTGCCAGCACCTGGAGCAAGTAGCAACACCTGGCAGCATGTGGGAGTGGGTAGGCTGGGACAGAGGGAAGCATGCTGTGAGGACAAGAAGCCTACTCTGCAAAACAACACGTGATGGTCATCAGCTCTTGCACAGGCAACTGGGACATTTCTGCAGTTTTTTTGGCTATTGAAGAGGCTTCTCTGGGTCTGTTGTGCCTCTTGAGTCCCTTACTATTACTACCATTCCTTCTTTCCCAAGCACTTTAGCCAGTGCTGTCAGTTCATGTGATGCCTTAAATTTCCACATGTTTCAGTGAACAGGCCTTGAAACCAGCTCCACTCAGAAATCCTTAAATACAGGAACATTTTAACGTTATTTTGTTTGTCAAATTGCAGTTTCAAATTATTGGCAGATATAGCCGCCATTCCCAAGATAAGAAAAGGAATAAACAACTGAGAAAAAGTCCAAATATTTTGATTCAACATTTTTATAATGAAGCATTTTGGGGTAATGTTCTGCTTCAGCACGTAACTAAATTTAAGTTTCTGAAGCAGAAACTCCACCTTACCCCTAACTTATAACATCTGATCCTGAATGAAATTCAGCAGACAAGCAGGGCTAGTAGAAGAGTGGGGAAAAGAGGAGGAAGTAGGCTTTTGGAGAAGGCAAGTTACGTAAGCATGATTATTAAAAGGAATGATAAGAGAAAAGAATGCTAGTTATTGCCAATCTCTAAGTGTAACGCTGCCTGCTGATGGCTACTTTGCTGTTTTAGCCGCTTTTGTCTAGGACTGTCTGAGTACAGCCTCTGAATTTTCCATGTCCATTTGCATTTGGAGGGGAACTGGCATTACATTTGTTCAGCTAGCTGCTGGAAAACAGGACAGAAAAGCCCTGTCTTACACCACAAGACATGGAACCAAGTCACTAAGGCATCGTTTTCCTCTCTGACCACTGGCCACATTTCATCCATGGGTGACACTGGCTCTGACAGCACTTGGCTTCACAGTTCTTGTGAAATCCTCCTGAGGCAGTATATTTCAGTCTCACGCAGCGTGCCCATACCTCAGTAAACCTGGTGAGTTATCATATTGACCAGCCCTTCAGAGTCTTACAGCAGAAGCTGTTGCAGTAAAGGCCTTTATTGCATAATCTCTGTTGCAGTCTCTGAAATGTGAAGAATTATTCTATTTGGTGCTACTAGGGCTCTCACTGTGATATACTTTAGATTAACAAGACATCACTTCTCAGTCAAGAGGCTATTTAAAAGCACTCCTAATTCAATGACTTGTGCAGATGAATTAGTTCATTCAATATAACTTTTGCCATTTATGCTGGTGGTGGGATGGGTGTTGTGCCGCCTGTCTTTGAGATTCTTGCCTTTGTGCAAACCTTGCCTAGAAATAAGTAAGTATGGTACATGATAGGTAACTTTTTTATCAGCTGAGTTCCAGCATTGAGACTCAAACGGCATGGGTGAGTATCCATAGAAGAGGAGGGTTTCTTTTGAAATGAGGTGATCAAAATAAACATTGAACATTGGGTGTTTCAAAAATATTACATCCCTTTGACTTCACCCAGAGTGATGGACAGCTAAGGTCTCTGGCAATCAGTGATACCTGTGGATCACAGCTTTGTCCGTTACACTTGTGCTCTAGCTTTCTTACTGTGTGGATAACATTACATAGAAGAAAGACTTTCCCCTCACTCCTACTCCATCCAGGCCTGCAGTGACACATGGTCTGGCCATTGCTTCTGTGGGAAAGGGCAGAGATGTTACCTGGATCCTGGATGTTGGCCAGAAGAACCTAGAACAACAGAGGCTGTGTACAGGAACAGAATAGTAACTGCTTAGGAAACAGCAGGTATTTTTGTTCTTGTATAAGGCTGTCCAGTTGCCTCTGTGAAATATAAATGTGATGGCCACCATCCAGATCTGGATCAAAAAGTGTCCACAACAGACCCCTACTTTGAAGCAGCTGATAGCAACCCTAGAGATACTAGTAGCTGAATGGGTAAGGAGAGCAACCATATCTGGAACTGCAGGCAGGACACTGATGAGAAGTGGTCATAGTTACTGCCAAGTTGTATCTGCTCTGCTGTGAAAAAAAGGCTTTCATCTCTACAGTTACTGGTCAGGAAAAAAAAGAGCTTTATTGCTTTTAAAGCCAGCAGGATCACCTGCTGTTGTCCCCCATGTGAAACACATGGTAGATAGGACAGCCTTTATTGTTTACTTTGAAAACCTAAATTCTTGTAATTGGGTTATTTTTGTGTGTTTTAATTTTGTAAGCAGTTTTCCATCTCAGTATCCTATGTGCATTAGCAGCCACTGATGAATGAATGAAGTGTCTCGATTATATGCATGATGAATTGAATTCCAATGTATTTTATAAAATTTTCCCTTAAGCAAGGATTGTGTGATGGTGTTTGAATTATGGGGTTTTTAAGCCAAGTTGGAGGTTACAGAAGTTTATGAGATCTGTTAGGCCTTGGAGAAGTTAATGAAATAGGACAAATTATTGAGCTACAAAGACTGAGAACTTGAGTTGGAAGAGAAGTGGATTTAGATTAACTGTTGTGTCTTTTGCAGTGAGGCCTAAGAATTGAGGGTGTGGGAGAATGACCTTTTGGAGAAGGACACAAACATTCCAGATATACAGAGATCATGAAGATGTAGGACAGGCTAGAAATTCAAATTATGGAATGATGGAAAGATGTCCATGCTCCTGTTTGCTGTGTTTTGGAATTCCTTGGGTAGGTTTGATGGTAGGAGAGTCCCTCAAAAAATCCCTTGGTGTGAAGACCAAAAGAGAAGAGACCCTCTGAAGAGAAGAACAGATCATCTGTAGAGCCATCAAATGGAGCAGGTGGGGCATTTTGTGGACAACCAGTTCCTCTGGAGAAGTAGGATTAACTAGCTAAGAGGTTCACAAAAGAGATGTCTGTAGTGGCTCTTGATGTGACTGCTGGGACAAAAAAATGTCATGCTCTCTCCAGACTGGTGGATGTGCACAGGAGCAGGGATGTCCAGATCCTGTCAGGAGTCATTCAGTTGAGGGCTATATTCTTGACCTTGACCTTGCATGGTTATCTCAAGCAACTTTGGTTTAGAAAGGAACTTGGTCCCTCATTTCTGAGTGCTCATGGCTGGACATAGTAGAAAACAGAAAATTCCATCTGTAGATGGTCTGAAAATTGTCTGAAAATTCAAGTCCCAGTGCTTTAATACCGTGGAAGCATCCTAAACATCAAACCACCTCTGAAATGTTGGGTTTGATGGGTGAGGGTTTCAGTTGTTCTGAGCTGTTCCACTTGGAGTGGAAAAAAAAGACATCTGTGAACTTTTGTAGGACTCCAAATTCTGCACAGGAAAATGGAGATGCAGAACAGGGGCTGTTCTGCTGCAAATTCAAATTATGCTTTCATTCTACCTAAGCCTCTGGGAACACAAAGGAGTTCACGCTGTTCTTCATGAGTCTGTGACTCCACAGTGAACAACAACAGCTGGACATGTTGAGGCTGATGTCAGTTTCTGGATCCTCTCTGATGACAGTCTGAGTTATTGGTCTCAATCTGATCCTGTGCAACATATGGTTGGAGTACAGGACTCAGGACTGTAAGGTAAAATTATTCATAGATGATCCTGATTCTGTGTCAGAGAGGACCTTGCTGCTGTGTAAAGATTTTCCTACCTGCATGTCTCTTTGGTAATCAGTGAGAAGGTTTTTCTCATCTCAACAATCAGCTTTATATTTTTACCCTATCAATATGTCACGTCCCAGCACCTGCTTAGCTCCTCAGATAACCTCAATCATTACAGATTTCAGTCCACCTTCAGATTTGGCACCTTGCCAAGCACAGGGAGCAAAAAAAAGTTTGGACATAGCATGGATTAAATGACATATGTGAGATCCAAAAAGTCACCTTTGGCTGGACTGGGTCTTGAACTCTGGCTCACAGCTTACTGAACTGCTTTTATACTCCAGAATGAAGGTGGATTACACTGAAAACACCCACATTACAAGTGCTGAAGACTTCTTCCCGATGAGGAAGTTGCTAGGCTGTTGTTTATATTTCTAAGTGCCATAACCTTGCAGTTCCTGATGTATGCCATGTATGGAATTGCAAGCTGCTCTGCTCAGTTTATATTCAGTTCTAAAGAAGAGCCTGATCTAAACTGCTTAGTGAACGCATTTACTACTTGCTTTTTAGTTGTGAGGTTCAAAAGAGGTCCCTAAAGCTACTCATGAAATGGGAATGAGCTCAGGAGAGAGGGATGGTCACTGTGGCTCAACAGAAGTTCAGAACGCTTTGTGTAGTCTCATTGTGCACAGATCTGAAGCAGCCTCTGCTCTCCTGTAGGAAGTGCAATGGGCCAACGGCTACAGCAGGCAGTGCCAGCTGGTATGTGCACAGGCTGTAAAAACGTCTTTAGAGCATCTCTCTTTGCCACTAAAAAAAAGAAAAAATTCTTCGTGTGCTTGGTAAAGAACAAGAAGAACAAGATGTGACATCTTTATCACTGAGGGAAAGTTGTTTCTCACCTAAGGTCCTTTCACTGAAAATCTTCCTTGATCAAAAAAAAAAAAAAAAAAAGAAAGAAAAGAAAAGAAAAAAAATAAAAGAAAAGAGGAAAAAAAAAAGGCAAAACGTCAAGAAAACACTTGGGTTTCTGCAGACTGCTTTGCCTTCACAAGTCTGAGCACCTGAGATTCAAAAAGCCCTGCGTTTGAGAAGGACCCTTAGCAAGTATTTATTTACCACATAAAATTGGTAAAAGACTGCTTTCCCTCACCCCCCGCCCTCTAGCATACTTTGTGTATCAATTGGTTATTCTTCCTACCTTTTCCTTTTCCCTCGTATTTTATTGGGGGGGGGTGTGATAAAAGAGGGGGAGTTGTTGCTATTGTAAGGAAGATTCTGGAATCTGTGGACACAAAGTAATAGTATTTTAAATAATGAGAAAAAATTCCACATGGAAAGCTCATCTGGCTGTGGCAGTTTGTGACTGAATGAGAGAAAAGTGCCCTAGAAGCTATTCATTAGGAATTCACTGGAAGCTCTCAAACAAGCCTGGCAGAAGCTGAAATTGAAGTGGTCTCTGACCTAATTTTCTTCTGCATGAAACATCTGCATCAAGGCACTCTTTGATGTATTCCACTTGGCTCTGTCTACAGTATTGTATCACATGGCTCCAGCGTTGCCTCAGTTTTAAAAGACATTTCCAGCCTGTAGAAGGTAATGTGATGTTACTGTTACCCAAACTAATCACTCAATGTGCTCCCGAAATAGAAACAATAGAGGTTCAGACAACGATGTCTGCTTTGCAGTCGTTGTTGCTGCCTAAGCTCGCAGTTTAAAAAACCCAGATCTGTGATATTCATCCATGTAATTCATCAACACCAGGAAGGGGAGGGAGAGGGGGGAACTGTGAGCCTTCTGTGTAATAGTATGTCAGAGGACACAATGCTTTACATGTGTGAGCTTTGCATTCTTTGCTGCTCCAGCCATACAGTTAGCTTAGCACACCGAAAACAAAACAGGGGAATGTTGGAGGACATTATCATAAAACCTCAACAGAAGGAGCTCCCGGTTTTCATTTTGCTGTTTGTTCTCTGCTGATTGACACCCAAAGCTCACGGTGAAAGAAATGCGAGCATGTTTGTGTGGATGTGTGGATGATGTGTGATGTATTTTGAATATATATATTTTCCCCTCCTTTTCTTCACTACAGTACACATTTCAGATCCTCTCTCAAGCTCTTCTCCAAGTGGTGTAGAAAACAAAGCTGCACAAAAATATATCTATATATGCACACATACACTTACACATATATACACAGATAAATGTATAAATAAGAAATTAGGGTCACTTCTTTACTTTGAATGAATAAATCTTAGTCTTTTCCAGAAGGGTTTTCTGCTAAGTCTTACCTAATGGCATGCTGCTGTTTCCCCAACCTTGCTTGTATTATGTGAATAACTGTGGTGTCTTTTGTATTCCACCCCGAGAAGAAGAATCCTTTGAAATTCTAAATGACTGTGCTGCAGATTTTAATGTCTGTCTGTTACAAATAGCCAAGCAATACGCACTCATGGAGCAAGATGCAGCAAGCCTTTTGAAAGTTATTCAGCCTGCTTCCTCAGCCTCATGAGTGTGTGTATACATGTGCTGTTTAATTCTCTGAATGTATGGCAGAATACATTATTTCCCTGTGAATCACTTACTCTCTCCACCTGTCCATCTACTTTGCCCCCCAAATCTCTCCTACTTTTGTTGACATGGGAAAGATAAAGCTAACTGGCTAGGGATCTTGTATGGGTCTTGTGGATACAGCATGAGATGAGTTGGTAGCTTCTCAGTACAGTTCCTTGCAGAGACCAGAAAGAAAAGGCAGCCCTATTACTACTAACTAGATGCCTCCAGGGCAGTCACAGCAGAATAGCCCTGGCCCAGGAACCTCAAAATACCCTGCTTCCTGGGGTCTTTTTCCCAAGTTTGGGCTGAAACACATTGGGAAGGCAGCATGGAAGGAAACAGACTCCTATCTGACTTCACAGCTGGCAGCTACCTGTGTCCTCTCTCTGGTGCTTCTCCTTTAAGCCCATGTTTCTTTGCTTCACTGATCAGTGGAGGACTTGTATGTGGTAGTGACGGTATAATTAATTCCTTACACAAACAGCTGCTCCATCCCCTGTTAAAGTGATACTGTGCTAGGAGCTGTATGCACTGTGACAGCCTGCTCCAGCTCTGGAGGACTTCCTTACAAGCGCACCATCCTGAGACAGCTGGGGTAGGCAGGGAGAGGTGAAGAGATGCACCCAAGGTCATGCCACCAGTAGCCAGGAAGCAAACTCCATCTCATCTTCTGACAGCCAAGCTGCAGCACTTTGCAATGGGAACACCCTGTCTCATCTTCTGCAGGCAAGGACCAGGCCAGCCCTCAGCGCCTGTTGCCAGTAATAAATCTCCTTGAACTAATTTTATAAAGGACAAAACCAACACTGTGCAAAAAAAACCCCAACCCCACAGCTTCCTTACATGTCTGTTGTTTCTGAAATATCAGTAAGGAGCAGGGAACCCCTCTCCCAACACATTCACAGATAACAGCCCTGAAAAGTTATTTCACAGAATATATTTAAATAAGAAAGGCAAGGTCTCCCAGTGAGAATTGAGGTTGTTTTACACTTCTGCATGGACGTGGTTGGCTGTGGATGCTGCCTGGCAGAAGCTTATCATGCGCACTCTAAAAATAACAATCTCCAATGGGCAAGATCTGCTCACTCAGACCCAGCCTTGGTTCTCAAACAACATGACATTCAAAAGAGGCTGAGACTCTTTGGCAGGTCTGTGATGCCGAAAAATCCAGAGAGGTCACAGCAGCAGGGCTTGAAGCAAGTGGTTCCTTCCCAGGGAGAAACAAGTTTGCTTCCCAAGACTGGGTGGTGGGGAGGGCTGGGGTTTTGTTTCTGGTTGGTTTGTTTATTTATTTATTTTCCCTCAAATTGCTCCTTTATTCCCTCTTCTACATCCCCTGCCCCTGCCTTTTCTCTGGGTTTTATTATCATGTCAGAGACCTTGCCTGGTACAGGAGATGGTCATGCCTTCCAAATGTTCCCCACCCAGCCCCTGGTCCTGCTTGTCCTGAGCTCTGGAGACCCCATTTTGCAGTCTAGAAAGCTCCAACCTCTTCACTAGTGTGATGTTTCCTCTTTAACCACCCCTTACATTTGACCTCTGGAAGACAAGCTGGGTTTTGTCTATTCATTTGGCAGATGGTTAGATTCAGATCTTACAGTAACATAATGTTTGAAATGGAGCATGTTTGTGTTTGTGTGTGGTGAGGAAAGGATCCCCAATCATTTTCTTCCTCTGTGGTCTTATAACTGCTAGCAGTTTCACAGAATCTCCTGTAGGTAACAGGAATAAAAAAGCAGCCTTCCCCTCCCCCCTCCCTGTTTTTTCTGCCCCAAGTATGTACTGTATATACCAGCAGTGTGGTCTAGGCCAATGCTGAACATTTGTGCCTTGGACAATAGCACAGCCTGGCCTGACTATTATCAGCTGCTGTTTTCTGGTTAGCTTTCCTTTTATTCAAGTGCACAATGCAAGCCTTTATCACCCTTCAGTCATAGTGACTCTTGAGGAATACATCTGGTTTTCTCTTTCAGCAGCTCTGAAAAGGTCAGTCTGTTCATTTCTTATTCACAGGACACCACAGTTTTTTCTGAGCTGGAAAGACAGGCCTACACCTTTTCATTCTGTCTTGTACATAATTAGACATGGTGTCGCTCTAGAAACCTACCCTTGAAATCCTCCCGAGTAACTCTTTCAGAGACAGGAAACATGGCAACAGAGAGAGTGAGCAGGGGGACCACTTTCATCCGATCTTAAAATCTCATTGTATGGTCGCAAAAGCACTTCCCCAGTGTTGCCAGCATGTTTTTTGCCTCTTGTCCTTCTCTTTCTCCTTCTTCCTTTCTTCCCCTCCTGGCCCTTTTCCCTCCTAATGCTGGCTATTGCTTTATGGACACACTGGGCATGGTAGAGGCTCTCAGATAAAGTCACATAGAGAAGTCCTCAGATTATTTGTGCAAACAAAGTTGCAATCATTTTCCCTTCCACAACATCCCACATTCCTCAGGCAGGCTGTAACACAATAACAAGTGTGCCCAAGAGGACAGAGCTCACAGCAGCTGGTGTCTGACAAATTATCCTGCTCCAGACAGTCAAATGGTGATTTGATCTCCAGCCATCCACGGGATGTGTGTTTTGGTTTCTCCCTCCATGCTGGATAGGGTAGGATAAATCCTCCTGTGATGGAAATCAGCACGGTCCCCTTGGAGCCAGAGAGTCTCACCTCTCCTGGAGGTCATTTTCCCTTCCCAGCTGCTGCTTGCGTGTTTTGGTGTGAGAGACGCAAGGCAAGGCTGTCACAACTGCCTGGGTGATGGCTGCTTCTGCCACCTCGGTCCCGAGGAGAAAACTGGTCTGAGAACTTGGACTGTCCTGTGCTTTTCTTGAGGAGCAACTGCCAATATCATCTGACAAGGAGAAAGGGGAGGATGTTTCATGAAATTAATTATTGACCAGTATGAAACAAGCTAGGAGCATCAAATTAATTTCTGCCAGGCAGACAGGTTTACAGTTGCTGACACTCAGTCAAGAGACACGATATAAAACCACTAGTTTATTAACTTATCCTGCCAGAACCACTAAGGTGTGGGAGTATGATTCTTGAACTCTTGAAACATACCCAGGTTGAAGAGTTTCCAGTTTTCTGGTTGGTTTTCTTTCTTTATTTCTGCTTTTCCTTTTTTTTTTTTTTTTTAATCATTATTTCTCTCACATGGTAGAAAAGCCTACTGTAGCCTAAAACCTAGGAGAAAGCTATTTGATTTCCTTTGTGTCCATCCCATTTTTACATGTGTTCGTTGTGACATGTTTGCAATCCATCAGGGCAGATTTCCTGGGATGAAATCCTTTCCTCTTTTGTCCTTTGCAGGGGTAATCCCTACAGTTGAAATCTCACAACAGTAAACCTGAACCTCTAGAAATCACAGTCACTTTTTTTTTTTTCCTATTAGCAATTCCTACTTCCAGGCCAGATGTGGATACACCTCATGTCCCCACCACTACCTACCACCTTGCTGTGGTGCTCAGAAGAAAGAGCAGAATATGAGGGGGAAAATGCACAGTGGGAGAACAGTGTCAAAGTGGCTGATGAAGGTGAGAGCAGAGACCTCCCATTTCCACTCCACCATTTCCAGAGAGCTGGTAGGTCTTTTCTTGCACAGCTGAGCCCAGAGACATTGCCTTGCCCCAAGGAGTTCACAGCAGAACGAAAGGAGAAAAAGAAAGAGGAAAATTAATTTGCTACCACACTATGCTACTCCATGAGCTAACTGTGAGACTAGGAGCAGACACTCCTCCACCTCCTGCATCTATTTATTGAGCCACTGCCCCATATCTTCTCTAATGGATAGCCCCTCTTGTTTTCTTTGCATAGAGGACTTGATCTACTGTTCCAATATGGCAGATGTGTTTAAACAGCCACATTTCTTATTTGAGTTTTGTATTTTAAAACAAGGCTAAAGACAGAAATAATTTAGTTTCTGGTATTAAATTTCTTGATTGGTTTAGATATATATATATATATATATATATATTTCAAATTAAAGCCTTCTGAGACTTTTTGTGATTTACAGTCCTTTAGTAGTGAATAATGGCTTTAGGACACAGAAGGAATGTTTGAAATATTTATTAAATTGTCTATATGATAGCAGTTCCTACTAATAACATCAGACTTTGGGTTTTATCACAGTTTCTATCAAGGATTCTGATTCTCAGTGGTTTAGAACAATGTGGTCTTAAAACCTACCCACAGCTAAAATATATTTTGGTCTTATCACACCAGGATTACAGTAAATTACAATAGAAATTAGAGAAGTGCAAGAACTGTTATGTGGTTTCTGGTTACTTCTTGTAGAAAGACATAAAAGTTCAGAGTCTTGGCCTGCTGTAAAAAATAATGTTCCTTTCATCTCAGCATTACCTATCTGACAATTTATGTATTTTCATGATGCTGAGTTATCACCACCTTGTCTCACAAAATTTGCCTGAACATGTGAGATACCACAACATGGAAAGAAAGATCTGCACCCTGGCTGAAAGCCTGAGGTGTCATTCCTCACGATGCTTCTCTGTCCTAAATAAGGATGGAAGGTTGGTCTTCCTTCAAAAGACATCTCTCTCTTTAACATCCTGTGGCAGCAAGTTTCGTAAGTTCTCCACAGAATATATATCCATGTAATTGTTTGTTGTGTGTTATTCTTTTACGTGTGCTGATTTCTATGGCTTTGTGTTTTCAGGATAAAGCAAGTCATAGTGATACCCTCTTTCAGAACACAAATCTATGACAAACATTTTTTTTTATGTTTTTTTTTGACCAATAGAGATGTCTGTCTGCAGGTGCAGCTGTAACAGAAATAACAATGAATGTAATAAATTGCAAGTATGAGACACACCAGTAGAAGCTGATTTAACCACTCATTGTTAAAAGCAATACATTATTATTGTATCTGCCCAGCAATAGGTTATTGACGTAGCAATTTAAACCTTTATAAAAACCCCCATAATCTGCTGATGATTTTTCATTAGAATTATTTTCGATTTGGAAGATGTTGCTGTGACAAACTTGAAAGATTTCATTAAAATTTTTGAAAAAAGCTGTCTTTGTAGTGGTCAAAGCTATAAGACCAAAAAGAAGCAATCCTATAAGGAGGAGTAGCTTTACTGCAGCTGTCATAGTCTCAGTACATAAGCAAGAGAAAGTTTATAGTTTCCAATGAACTTTTCTGTCATAGATGGTCTAACAGATACATATCTGATTTGTCTCAGATAAGTTATTTTTAGCTTTGAAGTATTTCAAACATAAAGTTTTTAAGATTGGAAATATTTTCTGCTTTTTCCAAGTACACCTGGCTTGTTTATTTAAACATATGATTTCAATGTCAAATGTTGTCTTCAGCAAGGTCAGTTTGATATTTCTGGAATACTTCAAAAACTTAATTTCATAGGTAATTTCTAGATTTCATTCCAACTGGAGATGGGTGACACCAAATCTTCTAGCATTTCTTAGTGAATTTAAAGTTCCAGTTTTCCACCAGGTCTTCTAGAAAGACAGATAAATTTAGTCACACATAGGCACTGTACTTCAACTGGCCACCTTAAAAAACTGTAAGCCTTTCTGGTTTGGGAGTTGCCTGAGGTGTGTAGCCACAGTTACAAGCCAAGCCAGAGGTGTGTACTTGCTTGCAGCACTCTACGTTTCAGAGAATCCTCTCTTTCTGCAAGAAGCCTGTGAGAGCTTTCAGCCATTCCTGCTCCTAACATTTCTGCGTGGAAAAGACGAGAAATTCTCAGATGAGAAGTTAGAGCCCTGTCTTTGCCTGTCTCTCTACAGCTGTGTGTCTGTCTGCATGCATGTGCTGGGAATATGCATATAAAGGCAGGTATGTGCATTTACATGTGCAGTGTGTAAATAGAACAGGCATTGTCTAGCGGGGCACCTTCCACTTTCTTGAAATGTAGACTGACTTCAAGCAGGGATAGGAAATTCTTCCTTTACTGGAGGCCAAACAAATTTTGCTCCTGCCATTGGTTTGCACGTCCCTCAGTGGAAGTCCAGAGTAACGTTTTCTGCCTCCTGCCTACCCCTCCCCTCAAAATAGTATGTGCATAGACATGTGAAATGAGGTTACAGGCTACATCCAGCACAACAGCTGTAAATACCATAAACTGACATGAGAGCATCATAAGGCTTTTCCGTTGTTTCAACCTATTTTTTTCCACAGTCTACAAATCCTGGTGAGACTGATGCTGAAGTATTTTATTTTCATTTTTTGACCCTTCAGAATTCATGTTCATGTGTTCCCATTGTATATGTTGCTGGGTTGCTAATTAAATGCTACTTAGACTTTTGTATCATTTTTTGTTTTAAACACATGGGGGGAAGTTGCATGACTAGTGTTTTTCTAAGTATGTTCACAACCAGATACATATCTTTATAATTTGATTTAGAGGAAATGGCAACAAAAGCATTATCTATGGAGTCCCTTTCAATAATTCATCATTCCATAAATGTGCAAACCCATCACCTACATTTAGGGATATGTGTCCTTTTACTGGAAATCATATATCTCCCTAAAAGTGTGCCCCCACTGTTGAGGCTATCTACGTAGGTTTGCTGTGTCACTTAGGTGACCTGCTGAAGTTCAGGGTGCACATGTGCATGGAGTTTTAGGAAAGGGACATGATTATTCTGTGGAAGTGCAAAATATTAGGTCCAGTTCTGACGTGTCTTGAAGTCCCCTGCAGTGTCCAAATGAATGGGACAGCAGAGATTACACTTTGTGGTGTAACATCAACAGAAGCAAACTGTATTTTGGGGCTGAACTCATGGACTCCTATATACTCCAGGAGACCCTGATATCAGGATTCCAGCAGCCTTTCTAGGCCTCTTCAGTTACCACACTCAGAATCTGAATAAAGAATATCACAATGTTTGGGTCTTTTTTCAGAAGACGTCCAGCTCTGTAGCTGTGTGGCTAATGATGGTGAAGTAAGCCCTATCTGTTTTGATCACCAAGGGGAGGACTTGAAAATTCAGGATATGAATCAAAAGCAACCAGTATGTTATTTCACTAGCACTGTATACTTGATTCATGATGTCATACCACTTGGTGACAACAGTGGTAGTCTCTTCCACTCCTCTGTGTGTATCACCCCTCAGCTGCATTTCGCTTCTAGATGAAATCCTAAAGCTTGTCAGGGCAAAAGATCTCTCTTGTGTACATATGTGTGCGGTGCTTAGCAAACAGGACCCCTGCAGAGAGCTCCAGCAGGACTGTTCTGCAGATGTTATTAACAGCTTACTGTGATAAAACATAAAGGACCAATCTCAGATGTAGCAATGGGCTCAGATCAGGTTTCTGGGCTCAAACATCCCTGAAGCTCAAGGGTGTTGAAAATCCAAGCTCAACTATACATAGGGATGTCTCTTACACCTGAAAAGTCTCAGGCTGATGCTGAAGCATCGCTTGCCTTGCTACAAGGTGCAGGTGACAATTCTGAAGTCTGTGAAGATCTCAGCAAGCAGCAACTGGAAACTCAGAGTGTGGATTTCTGTACTGTGTTAGTATAAATTAAGCACTTACTGTTGCTTCTTTGCAGTTTCTTATGTGTTAATCCAGACACTCTATCGGTCTGTGAGGGGGGCTACTCACTTTCTTAGCACTCAGCATCATTTGTTTTCCTTATTCCTTGTTCCTGTCAGAGGGCAAACACTATTGCTGTCACTTAGAAAAATAGGATTTTGCCTGCTGTGCTTGAGAAATCTTCAGCACCACGCTGATTGTGTAGGTTCCTGGAACTCCTGTTGTAAGGTTTGGATTCAGCCGACTGATCTATAGCTGCAAAGGTTCACTGCTTTACTGCACCGGCATAAAATGGAAATGTTGTAACATTCCCATCTGTGAAGACTTGCCAAAACAGTGTAGTGTTTCAAAAGCTGCGTACTGAACGAAGACAAGATCTCACTACAAGCTGTGGGAGCTGGGAGAGTTTATGAAGCAGAAAGTATGGGCTAAGGGAGAGATCAGACCAGTGATAGTTTACTGGCCTTGCAATTCTTTTAAGAGGCACTAATGGTAGTGGACTGCTACAGTGGAAGTAGATCCAGACTCATTTAAGGCAGAAGCATGAAATTGGTTGCAATAAAATTATGCATTAAATGTGCATTATGTTTAATAAGACTGTATTGCACTCCCAATGTTTACTCTGTGCCCATTGAGGCTGATCCAATTTTCTAAAGTTCTCCAATTAGTTCGCTATCAGGTTTTCAGCCAGAAGGTCAAATTTCACTTGCTGTTAGTACATGTCTCCATTACTTTTCTAAGGCATTTACACTCCATATTCATTACCTCTTCTTCTTTTTTATCTATCACCTGTAACTTGCCCGGTCCAAGATGCTCCCTGTAGGTGGCATGTTTGACACAAATGAGATCATTCTTTAATAGATGTCAATTCAAGAACATACACATGTGTGAACACACAGAGAAATATGGAAAAGAAGGAGGGGGGAAACCTATTTCCAGACCCACATCAGGGGTAATTTTATGTTGCTTCACTCAAGGTGCATAAGTGACCTCTGTGAAATCATGGGTTTAGGATATGAAACTGGGAACATAAGTAGAGAGGCTGGAATATATGTTTAGAACAGTATGTGATCATGACTATACCAAACTGGGAGCTGGATTGTTTTAATCAGAGGCAATGATAGTTTTAGTGTTCCAAAAACACATTATTGCCCATCATCTCACCAAACTCTGTCAGCACTGAACTCAATGTGGGTAATGCAGGCAAGGAACCAACAGGCGTACTTTCTTAGGGCTTTGTGTTTCTTCATAAATGCTTTAGCAGGAAAATACAAACCTGCTTGTATTCTGTTCTCTTCTGTTAGGAGATCATGTTGAGACAACTCAGTGTGTCTAACAAGTTTCGGCCAATAACATAACATTCATCACTCTAAAACGGACTGTTCCTGTTGGCAAAGCTGGCTGGCTTACCCAGAAAGAGCCATTGTCTGGGACACTTCCAGTTAGGAAAAATGCAGGGAAGGCCCTAAAAAGTCTTGCCTATGCCTCAGATAATGAAGTGTTTGAATTAGATAGCTCCACGGTATGTCCACCCTGCTGCCACCACTCTGTCCCCAAGCTGATGGATATGTACCCATGTTTGCTTTAAAGCTATCTGCTGGTGGGCTGCTAGCTCTAAAACCTGCTCAAGATGCTGTTGGGGAGCCTGCAGGGTGTGCTGGAGCATGGGAGCCAGCCTGAGCTCGAAGTGTGAGGCAGCACAGGAGCATGAAGTCATGGCACTAGCTGCTTTTTACAGTGCAGCTTCTTCTCCGGAGGGTGGCTAGGTATCAACAGGATCTGTCCACACCACCTGGAGACCTCTCCTCACCTGTGTCTTTAGAGGGGAGCCCTGCTAAAGGGAGGTGCTGCATCACTTCAAAGCACATGGAGGCTGGGGCAGAGCACAGGGCATCTCTGACTCACTGCATGGCCAGCCTCCTCCACCACTTTGGTGCCTGCAGGTAGAGACTAGGTAATTTGTGCTACCTTTGTACACAGGGAATCACATTCTGTTGTCACTCTTCTGCCATTCATACAGCTATTATGTGGAAGTAGCAGTCTATAGGTTCAGGGGCATCACTTACTACTGGGGGAACATTGCTATTCATTTTTGAGCTTCCGATGCCTTTTTTTCATAAGATATTGAGCATCTGACCTATTTTATTAAAGCTCTTTGGGTGTTGTAAGCTGGACACCAAAACCTGTGGTCTCCCAAAGTCATTACTTTCAAAAATCCTCAGAGAAATTTTGCTACCAACCTTTAAAAGGGAATAATGTGTTTCTTGAACACAATCTTTCTTTAGACACATGCGATGGTCCTGATAGCAGTTTTACAAGGGTTTACACGTGCAGCTTTGGACACCTGCCCTCCTGTAGTGCCATTGCTTGGGGTCCTGAGTCCTGCTGGCAGGCGGGGAAGATCAAGCAGCTGAGCAGGAGATGCACCTACCCCTGAGCTGACTCAGCCTCTGTGATGTGCCTTTGGTCCATATGTGACACGGGTGGGTTCCCATCCCCTTCAGACAGCCCAGAATAACTTTTGGCAGAGGACTGGGGCAAACAGCTGAGGCAGCGGCTGCCTTAGCTAACCCAGCTAAATCCATTTCCAGCCATGAGTCAGAGCCCTAAATCTATGTGCTTGTAGTCCCCACCTGCTTCACACTTGTCCTTTCATTTTTCCTCAAACACTGCGCAGTGGGCCTGTTTTCTTCTGGGTGTCTGTCCAGGCTATCATGGTGTACTCATCTTTGTTGGGATGTCACATTACTGCAGAAAGTAGTGTTGCTGTTAACTGACTCCCAATAGATGTCCCAAAAGTCCTATGTGGAGGGTCCTTTGGAGGGTCAGAGAGCCTCAAGGAAGAAAAGGGACAGCTGTCCCTTTGGCTGCATGAAGAATCCTGGATGAGAATCATTTTGGTAAGGTTGCACCTTTCAGGAGCCTTGCCACTATCAGGCAGTCAACCTGGGCAAAGGGTCTAGGCTTCACTCAGGCTTCTTCAGTGGGCACTGCGTTTTGGACATAGGTAGTCCCCACTCAGAAGGATGTGTTCATGTACATGTGTAATGATTTTGCTCGTCTTTTTCTTTGGGATGCTTCATCCCAGCTGTTTGAATTTGCTACTGCTAACTTGAGACTGAGGGGTTGAGGAAGGACTAAACTTCACTGGTGCCTGCTAGTCAGACTAGACTTACAAAAAAAGGGTACAGATTTGGTTTGGGTAAATTCGATTAAATTGCTGTGAACAACAAAAGCAAACAGCCTCAGCTACCTGGTTTCCATGCTTAGGATAGAAGGACCTAATCCTTTTTCCACTGAAATCAGCAGATGCAATCTCACTGAAGTCAGTCTGCATTTTATCAGTCTACAAGTAAATATTCCTTATTCTGGTGGTAATTTTTGTTATTATTTTTATTATCACAATTGTTGAATTCTTTTATTTCCTTTACCTGTTTTGGATTTGCTTTAGCATCGTTGTGTTCCACCAGAAGAGTGGACTGTGGAACATGTTTGTATGACGATAGATGTTCCGTGCTATTATATTCCATGATTTACATATAATTGCATAATTTACATGTAATTGTTAGAAGGCCTGTGTAGTGGTGAAAGCACAGCTGATAATACACTTTCAGTTAAAACTCCCTTGTCAAATAATAGTTACTCACACCGAAAAAGGTAAAAGGAGCTGGCCTGCTTTATTTCACACATGGATTTGGATCATAGTGTTTTGTGGCTTTTTAAAAATAATATATATATGGAGGAACGGTCATGTTAGTCAACCTTAAATTTTTTCATGGTCCTGTGCAAGAGAAAATTAATCTTAACTCCACAGCAGCCCATGGAAAAAAATTGTTGTTACTTGCATGGAACCAGATTTAGTGTAGGAACCCACAATGTCCTTAAGTTCAACTGTCAGAGCAGAGGGAAGAAGACTCTAAAACACAGAGCCTTCAGTTCAAAGGACAATAAAGTCCTGTTTCAGCACAGCACAAGCACAGCCATTTCAACCTGAGTATATGTAAAGCTGTAATCCAGGAAGGTGCTTGCACACATGCCTGCCTGTAAACAAATACTTAATCCCATTGGAATCAACTGGGCTCCAGCTCAGTTTGAATTTTCTTTGCTATGCTGAGAAGGGAAAATTGCTCACAGCGCCCTTATCTTTAACAAGCACAATATGGAAAAAGTTTGCAGTGAAATCAGTGGGACTTCAGCTAATGTGATTAAGTGCCTTTCTGAACCCAGCCTTCTGTAAACTCAGGCCTATGGACACTATTCAAAGCCTGCTGAGGGCAATGGGTGCTGGATCAGACCTGAAATGCAACTGGATTTTCTCACACTTCTGCAACTTCAAAAAAGTCTGGAAAGATACAAGAAGGAAAGAAAGGGTAATCAAGGGTTTGTTTTATTGCTTCACCACCTTTCAGAAAAGCAGCTGGTGAATAAAACGAGTGAGGTTATGAGAAAGTAGCTGATTCCAAACCGATTCTTTTATTTCTCTCCTCCAAATGACCTGCAGGATGTTAGCTTTGGTTTCTACTCTCCCCAGAACTAACTGAGATCAGCAAGCTGTGGATCATGTGAAGAGCAGAGATTATGCAGGAATAAGCTGTTCTCTCATTCCTTCCAGCCCTGATCTTTTGTGTGTTCCCTGTCAGATTTCAAGATCCTTCTCTTTGTGTTTCAGGGAGTTTGTCTGATTAAAACTAGATAGAAGCTGGAGGACTAGATGTTGTCTGTGGCTCATGCCCATATTTCCAATAAACTGCTGGCAAGGATGTGAAGAGTTCGCCAAACTGACAGTGCACACAATGTCCAAATCTAATTTGAACTGCATGGTGCAGCTTCAGCTTTCAATCACACAGCACTTCCTCTAAAACAGTGTCTGCAGCTACATTTCCAAATTGGGGCATTTTTGAAATTGCTCATCACACAGCTCCCTCAATAGACCAACATATGTTTCAGCAGAATCAACAGGCTGACAAACTCCAGGACACTGAGAATTTTACGTATATGAGACCGTGTGTCATACATGAATCAAAGTGCATGTCATGCTTTGAGACTTGGTATGTGTGTATCTAGAAACATTTTCCAGAATGGTTATTAATTATCAGAACGCTGCAAACAAGTCACCCTTCCTCACACATTTTGTTTCAGCTCCATGAAGAAAAAGAGAGCTCATGCCAAATGATGTAGTCAACTCAGAAAGGCTCCCCCACCTGCTTCACTCCAAAGCACTGTCAATGATCTTATTGTGCTTGATGGGACATGCTTGTTAAGATTAAGGGCATTGTCAGATTTTGTGAGATTGACATATAAAATGCTTGGAGAAGCAGGGGTGGGGATGGGAGGGTATAGAAGACCAGTCTTGTGCATGGCACAAAGGAGAGGGGTTCCAAAGGTCTGGGGATCTGTTCCTGTTTCTAGCTGAGGTTTGGCCCTGTGGCGTTTGCTCAGTCTCTCAGCAATGAGGACATTACTGGTGACCAATCTCTGTGGGGTGTTGTGAGCATAAAGTCATTAATGTCTGGCAAGTGCTCAGAGACAACAGTGACAAGAACTGTAAGTTTCCTTCTGCTGACTAATGCATGTTGTCCTTTATCTTTTAACTGCATCAGAAATGAACAATTAACCGCTACACAAAAACACTGACATAAAAACGGGATTTCAACACAGGTTTGAAGAAAGGTATGTTGTAAACAGGGAGCTGGTGAAACGGGGATCTCTGAACTGAAGAGTTTTTCTGAGATGGAAACACAGTTTCTCCACCATTGCTAGCAACAAAAACACTTTTTACATAATAAGGTTTTCTTCAGGAAAGGCATTTTTTGCTTCAGTTGGGGATGCGATGGGGGGGGAGGGGAGGGTTGGGGTTCTATTTGTTTTTCTGTCAACAATGGCTCCTAAAGCAAGTGGCAAGTAGTAGGGATGGCGAGTTTGTATTTCGCTTTCTCCTGGAGGAATACCCATAGAAGGCTTATTGATGTCCATCACAGAAACAGTTCTGGGCCATCAGAGACCATGTCTTACAGAACTTCTGCCACAAACTCTCTGTGTGACAACTGGCATGTAACTGAATGCTTTCATTTCCCACACACTATAAAAAAAATTCTTTTTCATGAAAACGGGTGTATTGGGAGAGTGAACTAGCAGCACTGTGCTTTGTTGGGCTGTACTAATATCTGCAAAGATGCACATTGGCTTCAACTCAGAGGTGACTGTTTTTCTCTCTTAGAGGGCAAGTAATGCTTGAACTGAGTTTGCTGCTGCTGAAAATTCAAGAAATTTGCTAGACTTGGAGACCTGAGTCTAGGTTTTTGACTGGAATCTGTGTTGTTATACTTTGCTATCTGTTGATGGATGATCCTTTTGTTATTTTAATATAGAGTGAGTGGTTCACCCAAGCTGCACATTATATATTTCAGGAGGTGGAAACTAGGAATCTCAAGTCTTGGTTTGGATTCTGTGGTGTCTTAATAGACGAACTCCAACTATATTAGGAAATAATTCCTTTCATTAAAGGCTACAGGACTTCATGTTCTAAGTATGCGCACTAGCGTCCAGGCAGTTTGCTCACAGGAGAAAACGCTTTGCTGAGAGACTTGATTGTATTTTTCTAGTTGTGTTACTGTCATGCCATGCTACTTAGAAACACCTGTTATCTCTGTGACTCAGTTTCCCTATCTGAAAATCACAATGCTTATGTATTTCTTCCACTGTAGAGAGTTTAAAGTGATGCCATGAAATATGCTTTACAATAACTATAACATAAACAGACAGAAAAATAGAGTGACATGCACAGAATGTTGGTTAATCTAGTGGCATGTATGCACCAATATGCCAAGTTTTATATCCCTCAAACTTTTGCTCATCTGACATTTATTTCCAGAAATTGTCCTTCTATCTCATTCACCTCTGCCACACAAAGGTGGAATCAGAAAATTCCAGAAGTAGGGGTCATCAGATGGATAAGCTCATCTTCCTGAGGTCTTTATCCAATGTTTTTGTTTGTTCCATCACCTTTTTGGTTAGGAAGATTTCTGAACTGTGCCTAAGAATGCCACCTCTCCTTGGGGAGCCTTTTCATGTTTGTGTTTTTATTACTGGCTTGTTATTTCAGGTCAACTGCAGCAATGTAGAGCAGGTCTTGCTATTGGCATGATAGAGATGGGTGCCAAGAAATGTTTACTAATGCTAGAAAACAAAATGTCTGTGAAGGCAAACACTTGCTGTTTTCCATTTTCTGACTAGAGGAATATGATACTGTCTTGAACTATGCAGTGGCTTCGAGTTCTAGGGCATTGATCTGGGGAACCAAGCTAGGGTTTACCTTCCCCAGTGTTCCAGTTGGCACAATATTGTAGCCATGCACAGGAGAATTTGTACCCAGCACACAGTCCTTCACATAATGGATATAAATATGATTCTTGGAATTTACCAAACAATAGGCAAGAACAGTATTCCCAACAGACTGGAGGGGAGCAATTAAGTATGAAGGAAACACCTGCAGAAGTGGGTATCCATTGTTTCCTTTTGATGTTTATCACTATGCCTAAATCTGGAAAGAATAGGCCTCTGGCCTTCAAAAACAATTTCCTTCCTAGCCTTTATTGCTTGGAGGAATCTGTCCTTCCAAGCATTCCTGTTTTGGAGACAGTGAAAATTATCTCTGTGCCTGGGTGAAATTTTATCTCCAGCTCCTCTCAAGACTGAGCAGGTAACTTTTCCAGATCAGGTCATTTAAAATGAAGGGCCGTGGTGAGTGACACTTGTGAGGTGCCTCTCATGGTGGCATCTGCTGATACACCAGCACAGCATTACAGTACCAACACTAGAAGGGAGGTACAGAGATGGATAAAGAAGGGGACCAAGCTAAGGCTGCTATGTGAAGGTTTCCAGACTAGGCCCTGACAGACACAGTCCTGTCTTTCAGCATTTCTTTAGCACTCTCACGGATGAAAACCACAAGAAAATAAATGGACAGCCCAATCCTCATGCATTTTTGATCAGCAGAAGGGGCCTGACCCCTGCATGTTGCAAAGTCATGAGCAGACACCTCCTTTTGCCTTGTCACCTTTGGAGACAGAAAGCACGTCTCCAAAGCCAGCCACTTCTGCAAGCCCCTAGACGCTCACACAGCTTTAGGAATCCAGCTCTGATCGCTACCCCTTATGGCCAGTCCCATTGCTGCTTTGACTGCCTGAGATTTGTCTTCTCTTTATAGCACCTTTTGTTATTCTTTTGACAGGCCTTGAATAGTGACGATGAGGAGGCAGGGGCAGATATCCAGTGCTCCCAGTGGTGCTGTATAATTCTAGGGTTGTTTTTCTCAAGCTTCCAGCTGTTCCTGACACTCTCCTTGTTTCCTTCCCCCTCAGGAGGCATTCTTTTGGTGGAAGTTACCTTGCTGACATTTAACTGGAGCAGCAAGTGCTGCTGAGCTGTCTTCTCCTCCACTTCAAGAGGAGCTGTGTGTCCTGCTTTCTCTTTGACGGTGCCCCACCACTTCTCACCTGGTTTCTCTGCATTCACAACAACCCAATTGTTTCTAGCTTCCCTTCCCTTCCCTTCCCTTCCCTTCCCTTCCCTTCCCTTCCCTTCCCTTCCCTTCCCTTCCCTTCCCTTCCCTTCCCTTCCCTTCCCTTCCCTTCCCTTCCCTTCCCTTCCCTTCCCTTCCCTTCCCTCTCCAAAATCTTTCTTCTGTCCCCTCCTTTGCTGATCTTTCCTCAGGCTTAAATATCTATGTAAGGAAAGGCTTGATTCTCTCCTCCTTTGTGCTAACTGAAACAGGAACAAGGCAGCAAAGGGCTGTAAATCAGCCAGGATATCTCAGCAAGGCGCTGCACATGGTTATAGTCCTCTCCCTCTACACTTTTAGACCCCTGTATGGTTCATTCAGGCTGCCCAAACCACAGAAGATGCCAACCAGTGCATGGCTGGCAGACCTCAGCTCACTCTGTAAATTAGCAAAGCATGAGCCTACCCCATTGTACTCATCATGTGGTCATTTTTGCCTGGCATTGTGACACCAGCAGGGCTTATTAGTGTGTGCATGCTTTCTCAATGGCTCACAGCCATCATAAAGCATGGGCAAGACAAGCAAGCCTGTGCCTACTTGCAGTATTCTTTGTGGATGTGCACAAAGTGATGTCTCTATCCAGACAAGGATCACACATCGGCAGCTGTTCAGCTCCCACTGACCACCATAGCACATACTTGTCCCCATGCCTTCAAAATTCTTCCTGTGTTGTTGTTTAACATGGTGAAAACCTCTAAGTTATCAAGATGACCAGGAGGCCACCAAGTCACACCCACAGACCAAGAATGACTGTCTGAGAAGAGGGAATGCATATGGGAGTCAGAGGCAGGGAATCACATGATGAATGCTGGGTGTGTGATGAACACCACGTTACTGCTATTGCTTTTCCATCTAGCTTTCTCTGCTGGGCCCTCATCTCACCACTGGATGGTTGCTTTCAGTAACAGAAAGTGGTTTTATTGATAAATTCAAACCAGAAGAAAGAAATAAGCTCAGTGTCTTCCAAGATCACTACTGTTACAATAAATATGTAGGGTATTCATATACTATAGTGAACTAGGCATATACTTATGCATATAGTGTAACACATTATATATTGGATATATTTCATATTATATATTAGAATATATTTTATATGTAGTAACATTTTTTTCTGCATGTCCTGGCACCATCTACCCCAGTGTAAATGCAGTGTGATGACACCAGCTTTACTGGTGTCACCTTTGATTAACATAGTTTAACAGCCGTCAGAAACCACCAGCCAGAGCAGGCCAAAATGTGCCTCACACCCCCAGGTTTATTTACAGTATCAGTATAAACAATCTGTAAGAGACCACATGAGACTGCCATCTCATTCAGACTGTTACAGCCACCTGAAAACTAAATCCGTCTTGCTGCCACAGTAGAAAATCAGTCTGAGAAGTATTTGAGACTCCTCCTCTTCAACAGGACATCAAGAATGTATTCATGCAGCTACATTTGAGTTTGTGACAGACAGCAAGGCAAGCAGGAAACACATTAAACTGTCACACCTGGAAGAACAGGTTGGTCAGCAACACCCTTCTGTAAGTATTTTTGGATCAACTCTAAATTATCTACAACTTTTCCCCAGCATTTTTCATCTCTGCAATAAATGACTAAAGGACTAAATATCAGCATGCAGATGTGGCATGTGTACATGTTTATGCTGCCAGCAGAGTAGGGATCTTTGATAATTTCAACGTCTGGCCTTCTTAAATACGTACTTATGATTGCTTAAATCTCTTGAGATAGTGCTGTGGCTTGCCAGTGTATCCATTTGCTGTTATTTATACCCACTATCACTAGAAGACCCCAACCACAGTTGATTCTTACTGAATTCAGCTCTGGATTTACTCTAAGAAATAAACCAGCACCAACACCTTCAGCTAACGACTCATCCGAGAAAGATGCTGAGATGCTCCTTGTCCCTGACTCTCCATTGAGTTGGCCACGTTGGCTCCACTGGCCACAGAGTATTGACTTCCTCCTGAACACTGAGATGACAGAGGTTTCAATTTTCCTTGGACCTTTAGCTTGCATACGTTTCACTGTACTGGAGTAGCTGTCTTTCCTTCTATTTGTCTTTCTGACTCTTCTGAGAAGACTTTTAAGTTACTGATCATTATAGCCATGGCCATGCTTTGCAGCCACATAGATCAGGAGCACTTCCCCAGAGGACAGCACTGCTGGGATTAAAGCTGTACAAAGTAATGTAATCGCAGTTTGAGCATGGCCTTCTACATTTATAGCACTAAATTAAAACTCTTGGGATGCAATAATCTGAAAGAGAAGATGACACAGTTCAGCAGTTATTTTGGAAGCTATTTATGCGGTCTTTCCTCAGCCAGATCCAGACAGCCTGATTCAGTTTTCATTACACTTCGCCCTTCAGAAGATTCACTGTCGAAAGGAGGAAATCCTCTTGACCGTATGCCTTTTGACTTCACTGAGGTCAACATTTTACTCAAGGATACTACTTGAGAAGACAGTAAGGGATATGAGGATTGCTATAGTCTCTCTTGATATACAGAGAAGCTGTAATCAGGATTATGAGCTCCTTGACTGTTGTGGAAAACAACTCACCCATTCTCATTTAGCCTATTTAATCTGAAACTTACTACCTAACCTGGCTCATTCTCTTTCACCACTCTTCCACATATGCCCCATCTCCTCTGTTTCAGTGTTTCAGCACTCACTCTTCCACTCCTACCATGATTCCAGAAAGCCTCCCAAATGGATATAGCCATGTTGACAGTGAACAGTTTAGTTGTTGGCTTAGTCTGCATCCTTTGAAGAAGTGGTGTAATGACATTAACAGGAAAAATCTTCCTATTACTCTCTATGCTCAGAAGTGACAACAACACAGGGTCCATAGCATGGACAGATTCTTACTGCTGCAAATCGCAGTGGTCAGAATTGGTCTGGTGATCTAAACAACCAGCTGGAGAAAGTAACATAACATCAGGTGAGCACCATTTCTAAATTACACATGTAAAATGCATCAGACAACTTTGTACTTTTCTATGCTGATGATTGGTTAAGTTTCTGTTTGTCTGTGATCATGCTAACATTGGTTTGCCACTCTACCTACAAGAGGTTTGAATGTTCTAGAATAACCAACCTACTTTAATCCTTCACATTTCTGTACCTTACAAGAGTACTTTGTGTGCATTTTTGAGCAATTTTGTCTTAATTTTTTAATGTTCACTGACCCTTGTACCTCACTCTTCCCTTACTCACTCTTTAAGAACAAAATAAGACTTTTCATTCACTCCATTTTTTGTGACCAGGAACACAGTGATGATTTTTTCACAGTAGACATTAATGAATGTGTAAAAAACTCTTTATTAGTCTAGAGTAATCCATTGATTAGGTAGTTTTAAGCAAGCCTCAGATGGCCACATAACGACTGGAATGAAACAGCATGTCTTGCAAATCACATAAGAGGTACAGCTAGGATTCATGAGCAATACAAGCTGATATGCCTCTGTTGGCTTCTTGGGTAGTTCCTCAGGTTTATTGGATTTTTATAATCATATACATAAACTGTGATTATGCTTTTTAAAAATAAAGGAATTAAAATTCAAAATGTTGAAAATGCTGGAAATAAATAGTAAAAATGATGAGTTCCTGCTCAACTTACAGCAAGCACTTAGGTTTTCCTTTTGTCACTTAAACAGCACACAGTTTAGAAGTCTGTGTATGAATCTTGCATGTCTCTGTCTCCCACTTTTACTGATCGCAGGGAACTCAACAATTTTGTTTAGGATATGTCAAGTTAAGGGAAATTTGGTAGGGGTTGAAAGCTACATAGGAAAGGAGACAATAATTGTTCAGCCTTTCTTAAATTGCAAAGCACAATACAGACATATACAACACTGTAGTAAAACAGTTCAACTTTGTTTCAACCAGATGACTGTATTATGGGGTGCTTTAACTTTGGCTTTATCAAAGCATTTTCAGAATTATTGGCTAGCTCTAGCCAGAAGAACTGCAGTATTTAAAAACTGAGAGCCCTGGTGGACCTGCTCACAGTGAGCACTGTGGCCAGGATCTCTTCTGTGGCCCTCCACCTCTGGAGGAGGTTCAGATCCTGCAGATCTGGCCATAAGTGCATCCTAGGGCAGGCAGGCTTGTCCCTCCCTTGTGCTGGGAAAAACGTGACTGAGACCATCAGGTGGTTTGAAGGACAATGTTGGCAGCACTCAGGTTGAGGCTGGTCTCATTGATGCTTGTCAGCAAGCTTCAGCAGTATGCTGGTACACCCTGAGCTTTTGGGCTGCATTCAGAGGTAAATGGGGGCTGACACAGGAGGGTGCTTTCTTTCCTCAGCATTTCTGCACTCCCTTTAAGATTGTGGTAGATGCTTTCCTGCTGGATGACAGAAGAGACAGAGTCATTACAGGTCCCTCAAAACACTGAGTGGAGGTTTCCAGAACAGGGTTTTCTTGGGAGAGCCATTCTATCTGCTGTACAAACATGCCTAGAGGCAACCAGCCATAGCTATTTTGGGATTTCTTAAACTGTTAAAATTCAACAGTGAAACCACTTTTCTGTGTTTTAGTCACTTGTCATGGTGACTTTTGTAGTTTATGACAAAATAGGAACATATATTAATGAAAACAAAGAACTTTCACATTTTTTTTTTTTTCAAATATAGACTTTTTTTTTCTCCTCAGGCAGCAGTTTCTACCTGTTTACAATATTCACCAGTTTGTCAGTATTTCATTTAATAAAAAAATCCTTTTTCAAAAGTAGTTTTAACTGAGCTTTATAAACTTTACTGCTCAATGAATGTTAGTTTACAAGGTATGTGACTGGGAGTCATTTTTTAAAACCCAATTAAAAATATATATATAGTTTGGTATTTTTTAATTATCTAAAATTAAAACTAATGTAAAACAAAATGGAGAGTTTATAAGTTTCAGATGGTTTCCTGAGGCTTTATAACTTTGATCTAAAGATGAAATTGCCCTCCTACCATATTTTTAAAACAAAATACCTAACCAAAAACCCAAAAATGTTGTGATTTTAAAACTGATTATGGCAGGTATGCAGTAAATTTTGTCCACACTTTTTATAAGGATTTTTACTGGCATGGGTCCTAGGCATGGACCACATCGAAGTCTATAATCAGTCCACAGGTGCTGATCCATTCCCCCACTCATACTGCACTCGGAAGACTTCTGGTAGTCTGTGGTTTCCAGGGCTGGGCTCTGCTGTCATGCCCAGTGGTGCAAATCCATAGACAGTTTAAGTAAAACCTATGGATAGTTGCTTCTGCCAAGAAACAAAAACGTGCAAAGCCACTGTCCTAGCTTTCCCTCAGACTCTGTCCCTCAGTGAAAGAGACTCTGGTAGTACAGTGGGACACAAGGAGCTCTGTGTAATGCATCTCTTCACTGGAAAAGAAACAGAAAATAACCTTTGAAAGCAGGCCTTCACCTTCCACTGAATACCAGAGGTGAGGCTGGCAGATGTGGTGGATCCAGAGCTGAGCATCAGATGTATGCGAGGCAGTAGCAACTTTGGGATCCAGCCAGAGCAGTGTGGGTAAGAGAGGAGGCAAATGAAAAGCTGTCTGCTGGACTGAGCACAGACTTTCCCAGCAGACAAGCAATGAGCATCAGGAGGAATTCGGCTCATTCAAGAGTTTTTAATAGCCAGTTCCCAATCTGGCTGTAATTTTAGCAGCCAGTTTAACTGGACTGGACTGAGCTCTTTCCAACATAGTCCTGTTCAAAGAGAGCTTAAGAAATCCCTTTGCCTGCTGCTCAAGACAAGGCGAGAAGCACATTTCTCAAAGAAGCTTTTACAATAACACAACTGAGACCCAATACTATAATTACCATAACAAGCTCAGCAGATATCCTTCTGTTCATAGCATGCATTGTCCCTCTCTCCTAACCTCCTAGATCTGAGATATACTCTTGTATCATGCATGCAGCAGTTTTAAGTTTCTGACAGCATGCCTTTCAGAAGGAAATTTTTGGGAAATAAATAAAACTTCAGTCAAGGTTGGACTATGAGATACAATACTTTCCTGTTTTGCAAGTGGCATAGTTTAACACCATAATCCTGTTTTGCCTGAAGAGTAGATGCATTTCCCCAAATCGTCTTTGGAGCAAACTTCAATATTCTGAGCATTGTTCAGAGTTTTGTCTCTGAATCCGTTTGAGAACAGCCCCCTGTGGGCTAGAGAGCTCCTTCCTTATTCGACTTCATTCTTATGAGTTGCTATACGCATTTAAGTCAAGGGAATCTAGATGTGAGCAGATGATCAGCATTTTGGTCTTTGCTGTAGACCTACAGCAAAGGTGGGAGCAAAGGACATTTGGTAGAAGTGCTTGTGTACAAATGGGGCCAATACAAAGATGCTGGAAGTCTCTGCTCCATCTCTTCTTGCAATATGGACAAGGCATAAAATTCACAGCGAGCTCATCTCCTGGTGGTCCCCAGCTTTGTAACTAATGTCATGAGCTCAGAAGTTTTCAGTTCTCTAGAATGTGACTTGGCTTGTCAGCAGAACTAAACCCAGGGTCATCACCTATATCTGAATCGCCATCCCAAATCTCTTTGGCCTATGTCTAAAATAAACACTTCCAACTGCATGTTTAAATAATGTCAGGGTCTCAGTACAAACTGATAAAAGCCAGAAGATTCAGCCTAAAGGTGAATGACCCTGTTCTCTGTAACATGTTATCATCATCCTCCTCTTTTTCTCACAACAGTCAAGTGTTAGCACATTACATCATCGAGCCTTTGAATTTCCCTGCTCTTGTCATGTTTAAACTCGATTGTCTAACACTCGCCTTTTACGTGTTGCCTCTAAGCTCTTGCAGTCAGCAAACCTACTGCTGACAGATGGTGGGGAAAAGTGGGCTGAGCTGGACTGTTTCCAAAAACTGTGTCTAGCCACATGATATGTAAAACACAAGCTCTCACTTAAAATCTGGTCCATTTTTGTTTTTGTTGATCTTTTAGAACTATTTTTATTTTGGGGAGGGTTATTTTCTGTTGGGGATCTTTGTTTGTTTGTTTGGGCCAATGATAGCAGTGTAGTTTCTGGCTTTTACACCCTGCTTTTGGCAGTTTCTGAACTACCAGACAGGAAATTCTCCAAAGTATTGCAACTGAGAATTGGCCCATTTTCCTGGAACAGAGATAAAATGGAATAGTTTTGTCAGGTTCTTTCTTTCATATGGAGAAACCCATAGTAATGTGTATAAATGTTCTGAGCCCAGAAATCCTCAGTAAGGGCTACCGATTGACAAAATCTCTGTCAGCAGATGACTGGGACATTGTAAAGGCAGCATCTAGAGTTGTAGCTTATTAGTTCTGATTTTTTCCTAAATATTTCCCTCTGAACAGTATAATGCATCAAGCAGTTTCTGGTGAAATCTGTGAAAAGGCAACATTACTTCAACAGAAGGATATGACTTTCCATCAAACCTAAAAAAATATTTATGAGATGATTTTGTATTTATTTACTTATTCATTCAGAAACATTTTATTTTTTCCCAAGTTAAAATTAATACATGTATCATGAAATGTCACCTCATTTTCTTGGAAGACCTAAGGCTAGGAAGGAATGTAAGCATGGTAAATATTATATTGGCTACACTTTCACATTTTTAAAAGATCATCTGAACCCTCAAGATGAACATATAAAATAAATAAAAAAATATGAATACATTACTAGTACAGTATACTGTAGGAGATAATCTTGAATGATCCCTTATCATTCTTTCAGCCAGCTTTATTTTCCACATGAGACAAGGTGTGAAAAAAACAATCCCACTTTTACTTGTTCATATATATCTAATCTGGCAGCTGGATTGACTCAATGTGAAGAAAGACCATAGGTGAATGCATATATTGGAAACCAACTCAACGAGTAGCTCGGTTCCTAAACAAAAGTGTAATGGACAAGACATTGATTAGCTGAGTCTTCATTGCACTACATAAAGATCTATCTTGCTGTAAAAATGTGCATCTATTGTAGAGTTGTATGCTACTGTATATTTAATGATATCAGATCATAAAGCACGGTGCCATGACTGGTAATAATCAAACTTAACAGATAATGCCAGTTTTATGGTTCCTTCTAAAAGAGCTCTTTTTTCAAACTATGAAAAAGCAGGAGAGATTCAGTGTGCTGAAGGAACCACAGTTAAAGCTGACTGAAAAATGCAGATGGGGCAAAACTTTCAAAACTTCTGTCCATTCGGGAACATCTCCACTCACTGTGTAGACAGAAGATGAGAGGTGGAAGATATGGATGTGAGGGAGCTTACCAGTGTACTGCTGGTGAGTGTACAAGGCAGGCGGGAGCAGCACCAACAGCTGTTGGTCCCTCTGGCCAGGGCTCTGCCTGCAGACCAGGCTGTCTACCTCTCTGCAAGTGCACTATTGCCTGTCTATAGGATTCAAACCACAGATAAGTGCCTTCAGAGCCAATACTCAAGAACTGGACGGTCCTTTGGGTCAGGGCAGTGACTGCAACACTGGGGTCTTGCAACACTTGGCTAGTCTGCTAGTAACATAGACATTGCTTTCTGTGCATATCCTCTTTATACAGAACTGGCCATGGAAGTAGAAAAGAGAGTATAGCTGGCAGATGCAAAGACCTTCAGACTAGATAATAGACAGCTACATTCATAGGGAAGCTCAGCATCTCTAGATGGCAAGCCTGACCTCTAACTGTGCTCCAGCAACACACCAAAAAATCACTAGTAGTATTGCATTTATCTGATTCCTATTTTAGTAGAAGATAAAGGCCTGAGAGAGACTGGGACCCCATTGCATGATGCATTGAACACCAAGAATGTGATCCTGGGAAGTTTTGTGCACTATGCATGCACAGTAGAAAAGTCCTAACACCTAATTATGAAATGCCTACATCATGTAAAAGCAAAAGCAGATCAGGAAATAATCAGGAAAAAAAAAATCACAAATAATATATTTCCTTGGTTTTTATTTGAATGGTTGAAATGGTGTCATTTTGTAATTCTAAAAATAATTCCGAATGAATAAAGAGCTTATTAAAATGTTTCCTTAAAAAGAATTCCAAACACCTAATGAAGTTTTTAATGCCTGAGATCCAAATTATGGTGCTTCCATAAGAAATTAGAATCAAATTAACAGTTAACATATTTTTCAAAGCTGTTGTCATTATGATTTAGAAAGAAAAAATGGAAGTCTTAAGGAGTTTGGAAAGAATGTCTAGAAATATTTTCACAAATTTCTGTCTTGTTAGGAACCAGAACTGACCACTTCATGACTTAATATTAATTTCATAACATTCACCTCTGTGTGCTACTATATATGCAAAAAAACTGTTACGAAAAAATGCATAAGTTTAGAGTTTAAATGTGCATAGAACTGTGTTGTTTATGGTCTCCCTTTTAAAGCCTCATTGGCCCTGGGTTGGATCCTGAGAAAAATTCAAACTGAGAGCTGTTTTCAGAAGAATTTCCAAATTTAGAGGAAAAAATTTGGAAAGACACAACAGTTTGACGCTGCTTGAAAATTGTTAGTTTAAGTTTAGATATGGTGCAGGCAAATCACAAAGCTGGTTATATATCCTCTGTGTGGCAATAAGGTCTGTGTGATAATATATAGAGCTGTACAAAAGCAGAACGTATTCAGGATTTGTAAATACAAACAGAGACAGACATTGAAAAATTGCACTTTTTTGTTGTTGGTTTTAAATTTTATGCTTTTTTCTGGATGCTTTTGGTTTATTTTCCCTTCTTGGTTTGTAAAAAGCTGCAGTTTTATTGGTAGTGAAATACATTTTAAAAAAGATTGCTTCAAAGCCCTAGACTCTCTTGCTCTCACATAACTGGGCTAATTTAAAGGAACGTGTAATATGTAGGAAATGGAACTGTGGCCTCCATTACAAAGACCCTCATACATAGCTAAGAGAAATGGAAGAATTTGCAGAATAAAATAACTTTCCAGCATGTGTCATGAGATGGCTTATTATATAGCTTCCAGTACCTCATTGTGGCTTCTCTTATCCACATTCCCCTACTTAAATGGCTAGGTAAAGAGAAAAGAGAAGGGACTACCGGTCTTTGTGGGAGCATTGTGCCATGAGACCAGGAAAGTTTTGCTATAGAGGAAATCCTGGGCTGATGTAAATCAGGAAAGGTCCACGGAGAATGCACCCATCTGACTGCAGTGTAAAATCCTTCCATTTTTTGTGTTCTTCAGTTCTTGCTGTAGTTAACCTGATGCCACAGTCTGAGAGGACAGGCTCTTGTGAAAACAATTCCTTATGAACATTTTTGACTGTGTGCTTCAATCAAAGCACACAGCACCATGAAGAGCTTGGTGTGGAAGCAGCACCCTGGTTGGAGTTCATTACAGACTTTATGAACTGCTGCTTTGGCAGTGTATTTGGTGCTGGAGTAGCACCTTTCCTGGTGGCGTTTTTGTTCAACAAATACAAGCTCAACAAATATGAGTTACAGAGTTCTGCTATAAAGTTGAGCTACTGGAGCAAGAAAAGAAAGACTGACTTGAGACAAAAAATGGACAAAGACTTATCTTCCTTTATTTTTCCCATGTTTCTTCATTTATATGCTTTAGGTCCCTCAGATTGTCATCCGGACCTTCACAGTGGCCATTAACACTCCCTGAAACAGATCAGCAGTAGCATTTGTCTGTCACACTTGGTGTTGGATGAAATCACCTTGCTTCCTTGTGCCCCACATAATGGAATTCTTGCTGAATCATGGCTTTGCTGCATGAGCTGTGCTTTGCAAAGGTTGTGAAATACAGAGAAGAAGAGGGAGGAAATGAAAAGAAAGAGTAGTTGGTGAGTAACCAGAACAAGAAAAAATCTTGTGAGAGTGCAGAACATAGAAGACATCAGGGGAGCGGAGGGTCAGGCAAAGAAAAGTCCCAGGGATCACACAAATATGTGTATCCCCCTTTTTTTCACAGGCAGCTGGTGTAGGGTGTCATATGACCTTTCACAAGTCATTTCAACTCTCCCACCTTCTGTCCTTCTTCCTCTTAGTTGTGCAAACTGCAAATGCTTTGGTGCAAAGGCAGCTCTTATTCAGAGTCTGTTCAGTGACCACACAACTTTAACGTGAGTCTGTTCCCTAAGGGCAGATGGTAACAGGCTGGATATCCTATCTTTCAGTGGTGGAACACCACCAGGCTGCAGAAGAGAGAGAGAGAGAGAGAGAGAGAGAGAGAGAGAGAGAGAGGGAGAGAGAGAGAGAGAGAGAGAGAGTGAGTGTGTGTGTGTGTGTGTGTGTGTGGGCATACGCTTTCACCACTTTCACAATTTGCTTCCAGTGCCTCAGTCACATCATGTGTACAGGCTCACTGCAGGTGGAGTTGGGTCAAGAGGACAAGCCTGTTCTGCTCAAAGCCAGCTCTAATGTTCAAACCAGTCTTGCTGTCCATTCAAAGCTGTTTCTCCCCAACTTCATCTTCATGAGCATCAGCAAGGACCCACCCTTGTTCATCAGCAAAGTCTGCAAGGCCTGATGTTACCAAACTTTTAGAACAGGCGTGAACTTATTGATAGAGGAGAAGCAGTATGGGGGTTGTTGCACTCTGTCCGTTCTCATCAGCAGATGCAGCACGTGGTGAAATGGTTGTGCACATCCCTCCCCAGCTGCCCTGGAAATCATTGGATTAAGACCTGAAGAACCAATGGCAACATTACGAGTCAAGGCAGAAAAAACAGTAAAAAAAAAAAACAAACCAAGAAAAGTCATCTAATAAATAACTAGCAAGCTAAGGGAAAGTAGACTGTGATCCAGCAACACTCTTAAGACACTGTGAATGACTCAAAGCATAGGAGGAGGCAAGTACTCAGGAGCTAAAGTGTTTTGCTGGAGCAGGGTCATTATATATAAAAGAACAGCTGGATCTTGAAGCTGGTGTAGCATGTGTCTTTAGTATAGGGACAGGCTAGCCCTGAAGCTTTCCATCTGAGTTAGGCATTATTTCCTCAGCTGCCTGGCTTTTGGCAGTCTGTTTGGTCCATGCTGTGGGAGGTGTCTGAAGAAATTACTCTTCAGCAGGAAGCAGGGGGAGATTCAGCAGGATCAGAGGTCAGCTGCAGGAGAACAGCAGACCGGAGAACTCATCAGCTTGCACCAAACTGCAGCTTTCAGCAATGCCAGCAAAATTCCTGCCAAGGAGACAGCCTCCCTCAGGGAATGAGGGAGGACTGATATGTGCAGCAGAGTGCTGCACAACTGGCCTGGTATCCCATTTCACAGGGACAGAAAAGAGGAATTCTTCAAATGGCCCTGGAATTCCTGCAGTAGATTTTTTGGTTTCACAGCTGACTGTTCCAGCTCTTTGATGGCACACTCAGATCAATAATATTTCATGGGAAGCAAGCAGAAACAAATACACACTTGTCTAGTCACTGATTGCCAGTGAAACAGCCATCTCCCACTGCTTGCCAGCCATGTCCCTAGTGTGCCTGTCAGCAGCTCTGTTGCTTGAGGAAACAGACAAAGAGGAAGGCAGGGAGGAGGATCCTCCTTGGTATAGTTCACAGTGATGCATGGTTATGAAACTCTCCCTCCAGTGCCTGAAAACCGACTTCAAGCTGGCCCTGTTGGTTACTGAAATGTTGGCAGGGTAATCCTGCTCCCATTGAGACTGAAGCTTTGCCATAGGCATGGGGAGGAAGAGAATAATCCTTTCATAGAAAAGACGTAGCCATAACTTGGATATGTTTTACAGAGGAGTCCTCTAGACACAGGGCTGTCCTCTGCTACCCCCAGGCTAGTGTTTACATGGTGGTTGGCTTCTGTAAATGAGAGTAGCTGCCATCCCCTGAATCCTTGGGTGGATGTACAGACATCAGAGTACGGGAAGTCTTTAGCTCACAGCAAGTTATCCAATATCTCTGGAGAACCACACTGGCTACTAAAGCTCATCAAATAATGGACAAAAACTGGAGGGCAAAAACTTTGGTATCTTTTTCTGAGAGTTTGTTTTTTTCTACTAGACAGCAAATGAGAAAACAAATTTCAGACTGCTTCAAATCAAGCATCAGAATTCTTGATTTGCCTTTGAAGAGGAAGGTTTTGCTTAACTTTGGATGCTAGAAACTTTGGTGTGGCTGCTTCCTCCTTTTTAATCTAGGTCACTGTTTTAAATGATGGTCACTTCTTCAGAATGAAAGATCTACCAGCTTCTTCTTCCTGGACTGTCAAAACAACTTATTTCAGCCTTTCTGGGGGAAAAAAAAAAAAGCAACAAACCAAACTCAACCCAAACCCCAAAATGTTGCTGGAACATTGTATTACAACACAAAATACCCCAAAGACAATAAAACAAAATCCTCCCTCACCCTCTCCCCCCATCAAAATTATTTAAACTGAATTTATGTTCTTGTGACCCAAGCTGTAAATATTTCTGGTCACCTGAAAATTCCTAGTCTGGAGGGCAAAATTGCTATTGGTTTAGAGCTCTCCTCTCTGCTACTCTCTTGCCTTTATAATTTTTCTGGTACAAGTTGTGTGAGTTTTACAGGGAGGGTCAACACTGCCTCTCAAAAAGAGGTGCTATATGGGTGGCATTTGAAAGGGTGCTGCACTGCCTTGTCCGTCTATCAACAGAGCTTCTGCCATGTCATCTGGACCTAAGTCTTGGGCCCAGCGCTGACTGCCTTGTTCCCACCATGGGTTCAGCCTGCTCTCCAGGCTGGCAGCAGTGGTGGGAAGCGAGCTGTGGAGAGTAAGATGTTGCCAGAACCATTAAAAGGCAGGAAAAATTGGCTGACAAGTGAGGAGAGACAGGCTTGGGCAGCTGTTGAAAGAGGGCTTCATCTCCTCCACCGCTTATACCTGGGGAGATTAGGAAGAGAGCAGAGAGGAGGGGAAAAGTATTTTCTTAGGCTGTGAGAATGGAAAGCAAGGGCATCAAAGCAACAGGGGAGCGGGAGCCAAATTTTCTTGGCAATCATCTCTCAGCTTTAAATTCACTGAGATTTCTCATCCTCAGCATTTGTCGGCTTATTAATAGTTGTCCTGTAGTTGGCTTTAAATCTGCATCCTAGGCTGTCAAGTTAAAGAACCAAGTGGAAGAGGAGGAATGGCTCATGATGGGCCCTGAGCCAGCTTGAAGGGGTGATGGTGGGAGGTTTCATTGCCTCTAGCATGAGCTGGATCCATTTGATGTGGGAAGCATCTGTTGAGAGTCAAATGGGTTGGGCTTGGGATGTCCCTGTCTAAAAATAACTGTCAATGAGCGGTTCATATCAGGGAAGCCTCTCTTTGGTGAATTCTGTTTTAATCTGAATTTACTTCTTTGTTTTACTTATTCAGCAACAATTTCTGGTCGTGTTCCAGAGCTGCTGATGGCTCAAGAGTGAGCAGAGAACTAATCACCTGGGACATTTATTATATGTAATAGTAGATATTGTTCTGTATATACCATCACTTCTCTTACCTATGCATCATCATTGTCAAGTGCCCTATGTCATAGAACAAAGTACCTTAGACTACTTCCTACTTCACAGTAGAAAGACACCCAGGAACATATGTTTTAGCCATCCAAAAAAGTTGTCCAGTGCCCGACTGTGACCTCTACAGACTCATCTATTCAAATCAGGTTGTGGCATTTGCAGTCCACTTGGCAGAGGGCAGCAGGGCTTGTTGTCACTTGAATCTGCTAGGCAGGGAGAGAGGGAATGAGCCTGATGGCTAGCAGTCCCAAGAGAGGCATTGAAATGGTGCACAATGACAGAGAGAAACAGTATACTGTTTTCACACAGGAGACAGCTCTGTGTTAAAAATGCTTTGCCTCTGATTCAGGGATAGTGCCAAAGTCTTCCCCAGAGAAGGTGTTTGTGAAGTCCTTGGAAAGCCTGTAACACTGTGGTGTTTAGAGTATGTGTTTTACTTTTGCTTGTAGAGAAAAAAAATGAGAGACTGCTTGACTGCTAAGGCTCACCTCTCTGGTTGAAAAAACAAACAACCAACAACCCAAACCACCTCTGAGCTAAACAACTTTACAAGAAGTAAAGAATCACCCAACACAATCAAATGCCTTTTTCTACATTTAGCAAAAAGACAGTTTCCTTCCTGACTGGCTGAGTTCAGGGTAAAATTACAAAGCATTGATCCTGCTAAAGGGATGCTCCCGCTTTAGGAAGCAATGGAGGGAATGCCCATTGATTCAGGTGAATTACCGATAGAATGACATTTCTTTATAATCACAGCAGAGTTTCTTTGGAAGGCAAAAATTTTTGTTATGTTTGTGTGTTAGCACTGCAGACTGGTCATTCCAGATGCATTTTGGATAATTCAAAGCCACAGACTGCCAGGATTCTGCTTCAGCTTTGTAACGTTAGACTTCTCTGACACAGGTGGATGTCAGATCTGACCTGAGTGATGTTCACTGAGCCAATAATTTTCACTCTGTGCCTGCACTCCATTTGATGGGACCTGGAGGAGTTCAGGGCAGGCAGGCTTGCTGAGTGCAAAGTAGCATATCTGTTTGATAACATAGCTGCCTTTCAATAACTCAAGAGAAAAAAAAAAAAAAAAAATTAAAAAAACCCCTCTCCAGGTTGAATGAAATATTCTGTTCAATCCAAAACATGTTACCTGAAATTTCAGAGCTTCTGTCACATTTTCCAAGCAAAGAACAGGTTGTTTGTTTTCACTTTGGGGCTTCTTTTTAGGGGGTCCTTAGACTCAGGAGACCAAATGGAGGAATTAGTTCCAGGGTAAAACTCTGGGACAGTGGTTTATCCACAGAGCTACAGGGTGTTTGAGGTGGAGCTATGTGAAGCCAACAGTTCAGTGAACTTTTCTTTCAATGGTAGTCCTGGCGTAACTCATACCCACCTTTCTGCTGCTCTTTTCTCCCTCCTAGCTACTTCCCCAGTTGTGCTATTACAATGGCCTGTGGGTGTTAAAGGATTTTAAAAAAAAAAAAAAAAAAAAAAAAAAAAAAGAGGGAGTGTTTTTAAACTGAGACAAATTTCCTCATTCTATTCAGCTGCAACAAACTTGAGCTCCTACAACAGAGTGGGCAGGAGTGAGAGGTAAAGGACAAATTACGAACAAGTTGTCCTTTTAGGCATAAGGGAGTGTTCATCAAATTACAACCTTGATTTTTTCCTATTGAAGCTGTTCGGATTTCTGCAAATAGCTTGCTGCATATGGGGACAGAAAGAGAGAAGGGCTTTGCAAGCTGGTGAGCAGGAAAAATTAAAGAGGGGCATTTAAGACTTTACTTGGCAAACCAGCAAATCAGGCACTTGAACGAAGTGGTCTCTTTCTGAGGAGGGAGAGGAATAACCTTTGGGATTCCTTCCCCTCTTCCCTGTGCACAAGATGGAAATTTGCCATAAGCAGCAAAATAAATATACAGAGTAAAACAGGTGTACGGAGGCATAGATACTCAAAAGGAACGCAGCATCAGACAGTTTCAGCCACGTGCAAAAGAAGGCAGGCAAGCCTGCAAGTCATCCACTGGTTTCTGACATTTTCTTTTACGTGGCAGAGAAGGCTAAAAGCAACACTGAGTGACTTGGACATGAAGCTTGACAAAATTAGAGGAGAAATATGGAGAAGGACATCAGTGGAATGACTGTTTTAGGAATTTGCTGGTTTCTTCTTTCTGAAAAGGTAAGCTACAGTTCAGGTTATGGATTTAATGAAGAAATTATTGGGATACACTGCTTCGATCACCTTAGGAGAAAGAAACAAAATAAGTGACTGTGCTTGTCCTTGTGTGCTCTAACATTGATGAGAAGCACAAATAAACATATTGCCAAGAACAAAAGACGAAGAGAATATCTCCGTTTTGCCTATGCTTTTGCTTAGAGCTCTAATCACATACGTCTTCTGCTTATGCTTGATAACAGCAGTGAAGACTCTCAGGCAAGCTTATGCCCATGGTATTGGGACCTACTTGTTCCTATATATATTTCAGTGCCTCCCTGCAGTTACACTGCATTAAGACATATTGCTGAACCCCCAGAAAGAACATTTTTTGTTTTATTTGGATATTTGAGCATCTAGGCAGGATAGAGGAGGATAAGAAAGCCTTTTAGGGAGGGGACTCATGAAAGGTAGGTTACTCAGTCTGTCCAGAGGAGGATTACTGGGAATATGTACTTGACAGACTGCAACAGCATAAAAAGACCTTCAGAGCAGATTACTCGTACTAGAAAACAGAACAAGGCAAGGCCAGTGTGGGTGAGTTATATTTTAAAACACGACAATTTAAATAATTTGATGATGCTGCTGATAGAAAATGTCTGGTCATCTACACAGTATCAGATGAAAAAAAAACAACAAAAAAAGAAGCTGCCTTTGTGCATCACCAGGGATTCATTTATGGCGAAGTACATTCCCCACCCAAAAAATACATTGATAAATTTCACTCTCCTTTAGGAGTTTGCTTGCTTGGCCTCAAATAACATTGATGAATTGAGAGCCCTAGTTTCAGTTTTGAATTATTTGAAGCATATATTTATATTATATTGGGATTTCTTGTGAATATCAAATACAAAGCATAATGTAACAGTATATTTTTACAGTTGGTATTGTAATAGAAAATCCAAAATGACTGATAAAATGGTGTATGATTATAATTAATTATTAGCTACATGGTAATGTCAGTGAGGCTCTGTGGCTCACTGACTAGAATAACTCTGAAGAAATTAATATAAGATGTCCATAGTGTCTGGAAGAGCTGGCAGAATATAGATAGGACAGACCAACTGCAAAGCCTGTCCTTGTGGGCTATTTTTTTTCTGGTGCCTGCATAACTTAAATAGCTGCCTATTAGACTCCTTTTGCATGATCACAGATTTTTCAGGAAAGCTTACATGTAAGCTGTGGGAAAAGCCACACTGCCCATGAGATCTTTTTGCCTTGTGCTCATTTCTAGCTGCACCCTTGGAAAAGAATGTGCCTTTACCAACCACCTGAAGAGAAAAAAGTTACTCAGTGTAATATCTCAGAGTCCTAATGCGTGATGACCAAAGCGTTAGACTAGGAATTTTGACTGGGTTTGGTTGGGGTTTTTTGGCCACTTCAGGTATTCAGTGTTGTGAGGCTGTGGACAGGAGGACTCTCTAAAAGAAGAGTAGCTCAGTGCCAGTGACTGATGCTCTCCCCATTCAGAGAGCAGAGGATGACGAATTTGCCTCTCATAATTCGTGGAGCTAGGTGAAACACATGCACTGGCTTCTTTGTTTTCACTGTTAGCAGAGCCTTGCTGCTCTCAAAGTGGGTTAAAGTAAACTATGTAAACAAGTGCTTATTCTGAATAAAAATATTCCTGCATGGAATTAATTTGGAAGAGTTGCATGCACAGAAGCTCTTAATAGCCTGAGGACAAAAAGGAAAACAACCACTGGGAGGTGGTCTTATTCACTGAAAAAACCTGTTCCTTCAGCAATAAAATCAAAGAGAATTGAAGTGTCCTGACTTCCTGTCCACCTCCTAAATGCTAGCCCTCACCACCTTGAGGAAGAATCAACCTCAAATATTTGCTTGCAAGAAGTTTTTACAGAAAAACAATATGGCTGCCCATGGTTGTCCTCCTGTGTAACACTAGATTACTTCAAATATGGGGTCCTCTTTGAAGCATGATGTTCCCACATGAAAACATACACTTGACTGTGGTTAGAATTATATCCTGTCACCAGCAACAACCCCAAAGCTAACCCTCTAACCAGCTCCATCTGCCATTTCTTTCGTATGTCAATAACTTCACAATTAGCATGAGTAAAACTTCAGTTATGGTCCCCCAAAAAGCCTACTGCAAGCAGTACAGCATGATTGATTTGCTATATATAAGTAGATGAGGTAATTGTAGTATCTTAGCAGCTCAAATTATTATATTTACTTTCAGGAAATCTGAACTGAAAATAATTGGAAAAATATAGATAATAATTCTGAACTCAGGACAGGGGATTGTTAACTCCGAGTTTTCCCTTGATGTTAAACAAGTGTTCTTTGCCCAATTAAGTCAGCTAGAGTGTTTCTGTAGATCTTCATGGGCTTTGCTCTGGACCACTTCTGAACAATACCTCATTGCTAAGATAAACCAGATTCCTGAGATATATGATGCTATCCTCCTAGTATGTGATATTCCTACTCTGTTGTAAATAATACCAACAAACTAGAAACCTCTGTTGCTGGGAACTCTTAATGAAACAGTGCCTGCAGACTGATTAACTCCATGAATAAACCCAAATCATGCATAACCTAAGAGTTTTCCTGCTAAAACCAACACCATGAGATATCATTTGAGCATGAGGAACACCACTCTGAAGGGACCCCTCATGAGTCCACTTGAAGCAAATGATGTCTTGAGGCACTGTTGGGTTCCAGTAGGTAGTTTTGAGCTAAAAAGACCGGAGTTCATCTAACACAAAAAAAAGATATAACGTTCAAAATGCTGAGTTATCAAAACAACCTACTCCTTCTATCTTGTATTTAAAAAATCTCTGAGAATCCAAGCCCATGTGGAGTTAATCAAAGCAAATGAAAGAAATAATATAAAATATTATAAACATAAACATATAAATATAATAAAATATATAGTTATAACAAAATATTATAAACATATAAAATGCTTGGTTCAGCCCACAAAGCTGACCAATCTTAACGGTAGGGGAAAGGCAGGAGGATGGTTTTATTTTAATTTTTGGGAGAGGACTCTTCTTTTGAAGAGGAAGGAAGCATTAATAAACCTCAGTAAAAATGACTTCTTGACTGATGCCAGTGTAGGAATCATTGTGGGCCTTTTCTGTTGGAGAAATTAAAACTTTGTATATGAAGTCAGGTGAACTTCTTTTCCCCAAAGTAGCTTTATACCCCTCTGCTATTCTAGGTGAATATTCTTACATACAGACAGAGCATTAGAGGGATTTGGCACATCAGGCTCTGAATGACAAGCATCACTTCGAACACTGCAGGACCAAAAGCAGAGCCAGTGGTGGTGTGGAAGGTCTCAGCATGGGGTGGATGTTCTGCCATTCCTGGATGTAGCTTTCCAAATCTCTGCTGCAGCAGGAGTGCTTTTTCAGCCTGATGGCAAGTGGAGAGGAAGATCTGACATCTCCTGGTCTGTGTGCTCCAGGGATGGATAGCTGAGGAAGGAACAACAGTTTTGCATTTACTTGATCTGGAGAAACAACGATTAAAAAAAAATCATTTGGTCTTTAAAAATGCTTCAAGCCTTCGTGATCTTGCCTGTAAATTCGTTGTCCCATTTCTCTCTCTAGGGCTTAGAAGATCCTAGAGGTGGAGGTGAAACATCACGGAGATACTTAATGGCCCTCTTAAACTCAACAACCATCTCCAACCTCTCCTGCCTCCAGCTGGGTCATTCTTAATCCATTCTAACTGCATCCGGATGATTTTGTTTCAGAGACCCACAGTGATGAAAACACTGTACTTTCACAGCATTGCATAATTTCAGCTACGGCCAGGTATCAACCACCCAGCAATCACCTTGACCCTCGGACTTTACAGAATGATTGGCTAATGTATGGGAACCAGTTTGGCATCCATTGTGAGAGACAATTTGCAAAGCAGCCTAAGGGAATCTGTCGCCCCATTCCTATTGAATTACAATGGGATTTGTGCATTGAACTTCCTTAGTTAGTCCTTTTAAACTTCCCCTTCTTTTTAAAGTAATAAAGGTGGGGTTTTAATAAGGAGTCTCTGTTGGCTTAACTTTGCTTCTTTTGAAGCTGCTGGACGTTTTACCGCTTACTTCAATCAGAGCATAGTCTGGCCGGTGACAGGCAATTTTGAAAAACTCACAGCGGAGATTTTTAATTATTTGCACTTAAATTTATGACATAGAAGTTTATCCAAAAGATTAATTTAGGGGAAAATGAAGAAAAAAAATTTTAAAAACAGTCGAAGGGAGGAATGGAGCACAGTGGAGAGAAGTGACCTTGATAAAATTTAGTAAGTACATTCCAAGGTGCTATCCAAATGCAGTTTGGTTATCTCAGTCTCAAATAGCCTTGAAAGCCCTAGTATTTATTTAACTGTGGAAGATATGAAGGGATTTCCAAGATACTTTCCAGTTATAGTACACCGGTATACTAAAATTTGGCTTTGAAGACAGAGTCCAAATTAACTTTCTTGAAGATGTTTTATCAGCATCATCTAGGTAGTTGTTAAAAACCTCTTTTAACCTACATATATAGATTATTAGCTATTAACTTAATTATGTGGCCTTTGGTCAATTCAGAAAACCTTCTCTGAAATCAAATGTGAACCAGAGTCTACTGGCACAGTTGCATATTTGGAAATAGCTTGAACTTATTAATTTTGCCTAATAATGCAGGACTTTCTTTGGCAAACTGGAAACCCTGCTTTGAAAGTAGGCAGTTATCCCTCCTGGTCATGTTTTTACCACCATTTTGAACTGAAATTGCACAGGGGGGTGACACATGGTTAACAATGGGAGATCATTAACTTAAACATCTTCCATTTATCTGATGCAATGGGAGGGATGAGGCCAGGAGTCCACGCTGAGGGCAGGCTCCAGGCAGTGGAATTTTCCTGGAGCCAGAAAAAAAGGAGCCAGGTATCAACACAGCCCTCTAAAAAAAGCAAGGGATAAGATGCAGGAGACAAAGCTCCAAGATGAGGACCCCTGAGAAGGATGTACATACTTGCCAGGTGTTTTTTGTTCACTTTTAGGATCAGCCAAGGGAGAAAGAAACTTTCTGGGCTGCAGAGATTCAGTGGAAGACTTATGTGGAGGAAGGAACATCCTGAACTCCTTCATGGATGCCTAGGGCCAAAAAGGTACAAGGAGTGTGAGGCAACCAGGCAGAACAGTGTTTGATTTGGTCTAAAGGTGTATTTTCCATCTATGAGATAAAGTGCTGGAATGGTGGCACATAACTCCCAGAAAGGAGGTGTATCTAATTGTCTTCAGTTATCTCTAGTTCTAAACAATACCACATGCTGTGAAGTCAGGATGTCCAGCATTGCTCCAGGGCTCCAGACTGGCTGGATCATATCTCCCATTTTTATGGAGAGATGACATATGGAGAGCTTCAGCACTGTGCCAAGCAAAGGGGCTAAAGGACAATGTTGTAGCTTAGACTACTGAAATTTTAGGAGAGCCAAAGTCCAGCAATTCTATGAGCCCTAGGCAAGCAGCTTAATGAAGTATCCAGCCCTGAAGAGTCCAACTGGGCTTCACTGATCAGTGTCTTCAATGATCAGAAAGTAAACTTGTTCTCTAATATTGAAATAAACTCTCCTGCATCGATTCAATTCATTAATTTCTCTATATAAGTTGTGATTAGCATCAAAATGAACTGAAGCTCATGCAGTGTCTTCCATTATATGTTCCTTCATACATTGTATTCAAAGTTATTGCACTCAATTTTTTGAGTCCATTACGTCAGTGGACAAAGGCCTTAGCTCTTATCAGCAGACTAGGTTTCTGGTACTAGTAGGATTTGGAAATAGGACCAAAGCAGGAAATAATCTACTTTCAGTATATGAGGAAGCTTCTCTTTGTAGTGGGCAGAAGCAAGCTCAGTGCACAGGGAAATGTTGTGTCCACTCCAGCAAATATGCTCAAAAAAGGTGGAGGTAAGTATAAATTGAAAAAAAGGTTCTCCAGAAAAATTTCAGCTAAAAGGATAAACCTTGAGATGAAGGAGAAAAATGTTTTAGGTGGGGGTGAAGGAAAGCAGGAGAACAAGGTCTGATTTTACACTTTTTCTTTCCTTAATTCTATGAAGACGAGAAACACAGTAACTAAAAAAAACCTCTCAGAGACATTTTCAGAATTTAGGCTCAGCACTTCTCTTCAAGGCAACCCCTCTTAGTATTTAATGCTGCAAAAAGATAGTCATGTGCAAACATATCCACAGAAAAAAGAACTCCTCATCTACTGGCTGCCCTTCAGCTAACAGGATTCTATTTGTTAGCCTCAGATGCATATATTTTCATTTCCTGTTTGGACTCAGCTCCAAAGAAAAAGAATTTGTACACAGGGAGAAACTGCAATTCAAGCAGAGAACTCTGATTTGGCACTAACGAACTCAGTTGTCTCTAAGCTAGCAGTAAGACACATATCTACTGAATGTATGATACTGCAGGTTATGCTGACAGCAGCTCTCCTCTTGCATATTGCTGACAGGAGATGTTTCTTAAATTATGGCAAAGACTGCTAGAGCAAATAGGACCCAAGGTCTGACACAGGCTCTCCCCTTATGGTCTCAGTTCAAGGCATTCTCCTCCATCCCCCATGTAGGTCTGATTTTCTGATGTCTGATTGTGGATATAAGACACTTAATTCTCTCATTCTTCCTAATAAGAGAGACTGAAAAAAAAAAAACCAAAAAAAAACCCAAACGAAAACCCAAACCAAACCAAAATAACTGACAGTTTTAATAATTCCTGTTACACTGACAGTTTATTACAAGACTTTTTACTGTGGGCAGCCCAATTCAAACAGGGGTCTACCCAGATTTCCTTGCAAGTGCTCTGAGAGTGGAGAGATGCCCAGAGATGTTTAGTCACACTTAAGCTCAGACATATTAGTAATGTATTAATTCCCTTGACATATAGTAGGAGGGTCAGCTGATATCTCTGTGTGTATAGGGATCCTCTATTTTTTCCTTGGATGCAGTATTTATAGCCCTGGTGATCTGATTCAGTATTTCAGGAGGAAAACTCTAATGATGAGTAAGATTTTCTGCCACCATCTTGCTCCTCTTAGTGAATTCACAGTGTGTTAATGGAATCATAGTTTCACTACCTTCTACCTTATTTCCTCTCTGGTCTGTTAATTGTTTGTCCATTGCTGCAAAACATTTGTGTGCAAGCATCTATAGTTTCTCCTCAGTGCCCAGCACAGAGACATGCTTCCTAACTGGTGTTTCTAGGTTCTCCTTCCATGCAAATAATGCTGTGTAGATGTCATATTAGGTGTCTTTTGCATAAGCTTTTCCTTCTAGAACTCTCTATGACTTACAGTCATATGACTCAGTCTTATGTTTGCAGAGTCTTAGGATGAGAGCGCTAAGGAGACACCTTATTGCAGTCTTCAGCCCTTCAGGAAACATATAGAGAGGATAGAGCCAGACTTTTCCTGGGGCTGCACAGCAATAGGGTAGAGGCAATGGATGCAAACTGCAGCAAGTTAAGTTCTGATTACATATTAATAATAAAAAGAAAAAATCAGTGTGGGTAGTCAAACACTGGAACAGAGACCCAGAGTTGTTATGAGACTTCTACCCTTGACATTAAAAATACAGCTGCTCAAGATCTGGAGCAAACTGACTTAGCTGACCTTGGTGTGGGTAGGATGTTGAACCATCAGATGACCTCCAGAGGTCTCTTCCAACCCAAATTATTCTACCACTCTATGTCTACTTATTATCTTACATATTTAAGCTCTTAGGTTTTTATAGAATGTAATGATATTTTAAAAATGACAACAAACTGCACAAATTAATAAATAAACATACTTTTTTCTTATCTTGGCATCAATGAAGTTTTATTTAAGTCTGAATGACACTAATTCCATTTTATAAAAAATGCAGGCTGATAAAGAGTAAGTGTGGCTTTTCCACCAACATACTTAAGAAAGATCTTCTGCAGTTTCACTTTTTTCCAATTAGAAATGCAGACGCATGAACTGCTTTTATCTTGATTGGCATCACGTTTCATAATGGGACACTATGAAAGCAGTCCCACCATTAAAATCAAAGGAAGACCTTTTTCTTGTCATCTGTGGTTTGCAAATCAAATCTTGTTGGATGTTGTTTCTCAGTGGCTGTTGGGCATCTTTGGGGTTTTTTGCTTGGCTTTTTAAAAATGTATACAGAGTGGAAGTAGCCATAGTAAAGTACTGCTTCTTCCATATTTTCCATGCACCCGTCTTTCAGTGGGAAACGGTAGCAGAAGTGAAAGATTACCCTTGAAATGACAGGGAGGGGCAGGATTTTAATGACCCAAAACATACGTTTGCTATCTTAACTTCCCTTTTTTGCTGTTTTAAATATTTCGAAGACATGAAATAAGCTAATTAACTTTGCTTTAATTCCTGAAATAGAAATTGATCCAGCATTGTCTTTGAAAGTGATTCACCCTGTATTTTAAATGGCAAAACACTAAAGGATGTTTTTGCATTTTCATGCTAAGACTAATATGATAATATTGCTAGGTGTTTTCCAAAACTTTTTTTGTAAATTGTGGCATAATAAACCCGCAGCTTGAATAAACTGAGAAATTCTTGGATGTAACAAATGGTGATATTCGTGTTGCTTATCTCTAATCGGGACATTACGGTTGCTGGAGGTCTTGATAAAGTCCATTAAAATCAGAGAAATGACATTGACTGACTTCAGGGCTCCATGAGCAAGGCCAACAATCGTAATTTTGAATTTCGTATCTTTCTGTTTAATTTCTGTTTAATCTGGATGTTCTTAATATGAACTCAAACTATTAATATGTTCCTTCAATCTAAAGATTCGTTTTTCCCCCTCTCTTTGAATAGAAGAACAGACAAGTTTATAAAAAAATAAAGCACGGAATTTATGACATTCCATCCATCCCCCCCCCCCCCCGAAAATTCTGTGGGAATGCAGCGCTCCAGCCATTAGACAAACCCCGAGAAAACAGCTTTTTTATTCAGACAAGCTTAAGGAAGGGAGTATTTATACAAAAGTCAATTTACTTTGCTGGTAGCTGTTTTGTTTACTAATACCACCAAAGACACGAGTGCTTCATTTCTCCCAGCCCAGGTTTCTTTTCAGCCTGACCTTCTGTCACATGACTTGAAATAGTATAATGTTGCAATGTGTTACCATGGAAATGATAGTGATGAAGGCATGTGTTCAGCATAGTCAAATTTGAACCTAATAAGAGCAGATGTGACTTTGAGCTTTCACCCCTAAAGAGCAGACCTGGTTATATCATCATGTCTTTACTTAGGAATCATGGAGAAAAATCTTAAACATAACTCTCTGTGACTGTATTAACTGTGAACACCAATATGAATGTAAGCAAATAATTTCTACTTGCTGTAAACATCTTCTTATGAAATCAGACACACCCACATCAGGAGAGCTGTGAAAGAGGACAAGCCAGGAGGAAAACAAGAATACTTAGCCTTCTGCAGTTCCCTTCCCATTGCTGATGTGCATTATCTTCTCTAAACATAAGCAGATTCCTGTATGTCACTGGTGTTACCAGTTTTGGTGTCTACACTTTCCTAAGAAAATAACTACTTCCAGTTGCTGCAGGCCAGTATGACATGCTATGCAAAGCTGCGTAGCACCATGAATAAATTATGACTGTCACCAACTTCTCAGTCTAAAAAAGACTGTTACAAAAATAAATTAGCACTGCCCTTGAGCACTGCTAAGAGTAAACATCTCACACATGACTTTGCTAGCTAAAAGAATAAGACCTCCATTTCACCACAGCAAAGCCTACAGAAGCAATGCATTCTCCATGTGAGAGTACAGCCACTGCACTAACCAACCACAGAGAGAGAAAAGGTCCTAATGCAAGAGAGAAGCATTCAAACCAAACATTTTAAAGACAGTTCCAGCGTGTTAACTTGGAGCAGGATCAAGAACTCAGCTGGATCATGATCAGGAGAGAAGTCTAAGGCTCCCTCATAATTACTCTAGATAATGCCTTCTCTGTAACTTCTTGGGGAGAGACTGACCCTCTAAAACTCCCCCTGCCCCCTGCCAGAAATTATGCAGCTGTGAATCGCACCCATTGCTCTGTGTGAATTGTCTTATATTGCAAGTATTGTGGATTTATCTCTAGGTTTGTAAAAAAGAAGACCAATTTTGGCTTCAGTTACACATATGTCACTGCATATTGAGATGGAATAAATCATCCTACCTTTGTGTGTGGAGTTCTCTTGTCTGCACCTTTTCTTTCTCCTTAAAGTTTCCACAGTCCTGATTCTAAGCCAGAAATTCAGATGAAAACGTTTGTTGCTCTATCTGTGAGAATTTTCTACTGGAACTCTCCAGTGGACTTTTCAGCAGTGGTCAGCCACCATTCAGAGACTATTTGAGAAGCCAGTTTAATCCTTTAAGTATCACAATATTAGACCAAACCCAAATAGGGCAAACCTGGAACTTTCTCATCAAAAACTAAGGTACAAAGGCTCCATACAAGTTTCTGAACATAAAAAAGAAACAAGCTAAAAGAGGGAAGGGGGAATACCATATCATTGTCTACTCCTGTTAATGTCTATGTGCAGTCCTTTAGGAGAGCAGACTTCAAGATGCCCTTGCTGAGCATCTGGAAGGACAGAGCAGCACCAGCATTGGCCAGCATCCCTATCTGCAGTTCTCACCCAGGCTGTGAAGCTCTCACCATCCTCAGGTGGGACAGCACAGCATGGCATGGTGCTTGGGCAGAGCATTGTCAGAGCATGCTCCTGGACAGATGGAGTGCCAAAGACAGAATGCAGGACCTAAAAGGGGTTGTGTTTCAGCATGCTGCGGGCCTGCCGTCACCCTTCCTTAGTGCTGGCCAAAATCAACACCACTACACGTTCCCTGTGCACTTAATACTACACCAGTCAGGTGGATTATCCCATACGGTTCAAGACAATAGTGCTCTTTACCTGATTTTGACATCCCTGCACCATGGTGAGCACTGAAGTATGATGAGTGATGACTGTAGCAAGCAGCCATAGGACTGCAGCAGGCAGGACATATCACCAGCTACAGCTGAAATGCTAGCTGAAAGCTGGGTGAAAGGAATCTGTTTAACAGGTGCACTAGAAGTCTGGCACGGAGACTTGGGCTGGGGCCAGTACCACTGAATATCTGCTGTGTTGATTCACTGGCTAGCTAGAGTTACAGCAGGGTGGAGGGAACCAAACGCAAATGCCTCTTCATCTGCAGCAGCTTCCCGCCTGCTAGAAAATTCCCTCAGCGTTCCTGAGTGATCTACTGCCCAGGAGCTGCAGTCCTCTTTTTCTCTTGGTTTTCACTTTTCCTCCAAGAACACATGCAGCTGTCCTTTGCCAGGGGTTATTCCTCTGCAGTCCCAGTTTAAAACCAGAAAACACAGAGCAGCAGGGAGCAACAGTTCTGAGATTTGACTGGCTCAGTGCAGCCATCAAAATCTTTCAGATATGACTGACTAGTAACAGTGGGCAGATCAATGTCTGTTTGTTGGTGAGATAACCTCAGACTAGGGATTTATGCAGCAGACTCATCTTTTCTGTGCAGTTACTCTCAGGATTGCCAGAACTACCTTAATCCTAGCAAGGAAATTACTCAAATTTCTAGACTGTCATTTCAAAGTTGCCAAGTCAACCTTCTCACCACATAACAAATAACGATTGGAAGAGATCTAAACACATTAGGCTCGATGGTTTGGGACAGTTTTAGATAGTAAGCTGAGTAAGAGCTTTCTGAGCCAAAGCTGTATCCTCTGCATCCTCCGGACTTCAGTCACATGTCAGCCAGACCTAATGTGTGAAAATGTCTGATTGTGAGACAGAAGGCTTCCTGATGTCCCATTGACCTCACTGAGAGTTCTGGGTGTGCACAACCAGGTGACAAAAGAACAGGGGAAGCTTTCTTTGATTTGGAGTTTTCAAATATGCCATTACCAATTATTAAATGAAAACTTGACTTTGTATGCCTGAGATCAATAGGAGCTTTGCTTCTGATCTCAGTGGGTTTTTTGGAAGAGCATTTAATAATTTATGTGCTCCCAACCACCAATTACAACTACAGCAGAAACTTTTTACCAAGTGCTAGTGCTACATTGCACAAATAAAGAGAGAAGCTAGAAAAGCATAGATTTGCTGTACAAAAGTCCTGGTTGCCTCCAGAAAGAAGCCCTGAAGTGGGAAGCAGAAAATACTCCAACCTGCACTAATTTAGTTGGGCATGGTTGGCCACAGTGTGATATGTTCAGCCCACTAAAAATCTTTGCAGTACCAGAGCTATAATTGCTTCAACTCTATGTGGTCTTATTCTTACTATCATACTTCCTGATTGATCTCACAGAATGATGAAGGGTAGAAGAATCTGCCCAAGAATTGTTCAAATTGAAAAAAAATTTTTAGCACCTGAAAAGAAGAACAAATGGAACCAGAAACATAGGTTATACAGGTAAATGTTCCGAAATGAGCTTAATTCCTTAATTCTTAAAAACAGCAAGCATGCAATCAGGTCAGGGAAAATTGCTAACCTGAAACAATAATTATGATTTGCCTTTTGTGATTTAGCAATTAATTAGCATATGACTAGTGAACATTAGGCTTATACAAGATTGCAAATCTATAGTCCCAACCCCAGCTGGAGACTCTGTTAGACTGTACTTCTGACATAAGTCTTAATAAATAGATTGGTAATCTTTGTTATGGGCTTCTTTCCTGTTCAGAGGGTAAGAAACATCCCATTCCTCTAGGTCTGAAGCAGGATTAATTGATTGGTCTCATATGAACCTGAAAGCCATTAAGAGCATGAAGGATGAAAAGCAATTCAGACTGCTTTATTACCATTTTCTAGTAAAGTACCAGTTTAGACTCTGGACCTACTGTGAAGCAGCAGGTTTCCAGATATTGACTGCGCTGGCATGTGCTTCTGGAAGAGAGGAAACGACTGATTCCTAAAAGCAGAAACATCTGCTCAAGTCATGAACACACTTTCTGGCTGAGCCCAAACAGCAGGATTGCAGAAGAAGTGCACGTGCTGCTAGCCCCCTTGGACAGAGTCACAGTAAAATGGTGGTGCAGTGAACCACACTAGCTCCTTCTTCAGCCTCAACATACCATTAGATAAAAATTAGTTTTATGGGGCTCACTGTAGTCCTCACCATGCTGGCTTTTACAAGTAAGGCAAGGAGAGTCTTTTTTTCTACCTGGTATAGGTAGAGGAGCAGAGCTCTTTGTGCAGAAGACTCATTAACTTCAGAGAGAGGCAAAACTGGCCTAGTTGTCAGTCTGGGCACTGCACTAGGAGAGCCCACATCTTTGCTTAGGGTGGGTCTCTTACACCACATTTGTTGTGGTAAGGTATTAGCTGTCTTTTTCTACCTGCCAAGCCACAGAAAGCGGTATTCAGATCACAGCTAACCCTTGCAGGAGGTTAAAACCTTCACGGGAACAAAAGCACAAATGCCAATATGGTGGTTGATATTTGCTCAATTTATTAACTGCACAATTGCTTTATATACGCCTTTCTGTACATCACGAGATCTTTAGTTCCCTTTTCTTTCCATACATTGCGAGATCTTTCATGCACCTCAATTCTTCCCGTACATCGCGAGATCTTCCGAGCGCCTCTCCCTACACTCATTTTCATTTTGGGGGCTGTTTGATACAGTTGTTTCCCCATTTAAACCAGTATGAGTAAAATCTACCAAAGTCTCACTGGGGTAGTGATACAAGTAGAAGAGAACTTGTCCCAGTGAATGCAATACTGATGTTAGGACCTTATTTAATATGCTTTCTTTATCTGCCTAGGATTCAGTTTAATTTTCAGAATGATGAAAATATATAAGGCGAAGTGACCATTCCTATTCTGGAAGACAGCTTTACTAGAAGGAGCAGAGCTGCAAAAATCCAGGTAAAAATATCAAGATGCTTTTAGTAGTTTAGCACCACCAGCAAGTGAATATGATTGAGAAACCAGACTACCATCGGGATATCGGCCTGAGGATCTTAGTAGGAAAACTGTCCCCATATTTTATCCTGAATTAGGAGGGTGAGCTTTTTCATCTGTGTCAGAAGGAAAACTTACTTAAAAACAAAAGAGTGACAGCAAAGTCTGAAGGAAAGGAAGTAGACAGTAAAATTCAACGCTGTATCAATGAGCAGTGTGTGTAGACTTACATTCTGCAAAAGCAGAGCATGAGTTGAATTTTGACCTGTAATTAGCTTTCCCACTAAAGTCATCAGTTACTGACCATAGCATTTGCTAAAGTCCTTGCAGAATTAGGGTCATAGGAAAAAATACAATCCAGAGAGAAGAAAAGTGCATGGCCAACCTGTGGGGCAAGATTTGCAGTTCCTCGTGCACCTTCCCTTACAAATTATTTACCCTTGTTCTCTGCTTCACAGCATTATGTGGACATTTCCTGCTTCAAAACTAATACTGCAGCCTTTGATCCTGCAGTGAGACATACAGTAAATGAGACCTACAGTTACAGGCTTTCTTATTCTTGCTTCCAGCAGTCGTGAAACCATTTCTCCATCCACACTTCAGCAATGCACTCAAGCATGTGCTTAACATTAAGGTCATGCAGGACTTATGTATGTGATTAAAATTAAGCATGCATTTAAATGCTATGTGGAACTGGGACCTCAGTGAGGATGGTTGTTGGATCAACCTGCTATGACCTCTGCTGAGCTGATTATAACTCAGCCTTTGTAGCATTCTATTTTTCCCAAAAAGTCATAGCTTATTCACTGTGTCTTGTAACAGAAATTTAAACTGTCCTGTTTGGGATTTTTTTTAAAAAATGTCTGTAACACTACGTAAATGATAGTGATTTTTCTAGCCCTGTAAATATTCGAGATGATAGGAAAGATTTCCCACATATCCCACCCCAACTATACCTCCAGTTCTGTAATACATTTTGAGCACCAGGAAGGCATGTGAAGAAAAAAAATTCTTTGGGTACTTTTAAATTTCTAGGAAAAAAAAAAAATCCATTTCCATAAAAATTTCAAACCAAGTTTAAGAGGAAAAAGATGGAAGTTGGGTTTGTGTCTGCAGCAGAACAAAGAATGTCTAATCATCCACACCACAAAGATTCTTTTATTGTCCACTGAAAAATTTGGAGGCATAAATAATGAGGCAGATTTCCTTCACTTTCTATTCTGAAGGAAGATTCCTTTCTTGCTGAGACTCAGAGGACGCTGAATATGTCTGTAGAATTAAGAAGCAGAAGGACATTTTTAATTTTTGTTCTGCCAATTCAGATCTATGGATTATGCCAGCCTATTACCCCAAAAGAAAAACAAAGCAAAAGCAAAACCAAACAAGCTATGGGATCATCTGCATCACTGCTGTAAACAGATTAGCCCCATGTCAAATGAAAACTCCTTATCACACAGATGGGATTTAACGTATGAGGACTCACCCTTTGCTGCATGGCCCTGCATGTCCATTCACCCTGATGTTTCCAACTGCAAAATATTTTAACAGTGCTTTTTTCAATTTACCTATCACCAATATTATGAACAGAGAGATCTTCCTTCTGATTTTTAATCCTTCCCCCTTTCTGTCCAGAAGGACTGCTTAACCTAAAACCTTAATCCTTAAGCTTGGAAAGTCTGTAGTCACTTGCCTTCATAACTACATTAGCTTTATCACTGTATCATCAGGAGTACTATTTTTTTAAACATAAAAGTCAATGTGTTAAGCCTCTCCTTCCACATTACAGCCTTCTGATTTTTCACCCTGAGATAATGCTAGTGTCTTTGTCTAGCCTTATAGCGGGGGCATTTTAAAATTTTAGACTTTTAACTCATCCCCAGATAGCTGGGAAAACATGGTTAATCAAGAACCAAAAGTCTATTAAACGTTTTGTATCTTACCCTGATGGAAAAAAAAAAGAACTCTTTACCTTAAGCAGGCAATTAAAAATAGGGATGAAAGCCCAGCATTGAAAAGTCAATGAAATCTTTGCTATTCATATCAGCAGGCCATAATTTTACCTGGGATGTTTTATTTGGTTCCTGGGTGCTCTTTGGCTCTACTCTGCTTCCACAGGCTTTACAATAGCTTCAGACCCTTTTTTCCAGCAAGAAGCCATTTGTATAATTGAGTGTATGGTGTTTCCCTCCTCTCTCCCTGAGAGTGGCTAATACCTTCACCCTTTATTAGAGATGGGAAAATCCACATAGGAGAGAGATGCTGAAAACCAAAATTCATTATTTTTGCTACTCCTGGTAGACTTTTTTCTTCATTAAGTGAAGTATCTTCAAGGCACAAGAGAGCTTTAAAATCCTTTTCCACCGGTTCAATCCTCTGCTGTTATATCCTTTTACTACTCTATCCAACTATTTCTCCACTTACAGCACTTGCAGTTCATTTTTGGTCCTTCCATTCTGCCTCTCACCAACCCACCTCTCCCTTGGACCAGTCCTTTTAAAGATATACAGAACTTCTCTATGATACATGAGATGCCTCTGCTTATACATGATATGCAAAATATATGCTTCACATTTTTATACTCCACTATCAAATTAGGTAATAGGAAGTTAAATCAAGTGGGAAGCACAGGGATATTCTTATTTAGCTCTCTGGTATTCATGCTAATAAAAAGCTGAAACTTCTTTTTTTATCTGGATATTTACATTCCAAAACTTGAACTTGTTTATAGTATAAATGGTCATAATTTTCTTCCTTTCACTCATGAAAAAAGCAATCACAGACAATATATTCCAATTGTTTTAAAAAAATGTTAACTTTTCATTAAAAATAGAGAAAGTTTGGAATATTGCTAACAAAGACTGAAAAGTTTAGATTTAAATGGTTACTTCATGTAAACGACTTCATCTTGCAGAATTTCCATTTCTTTATTAAAAAGTCATGAGGAAAAATGATGGTCTAGTAGTTAATATCTGACACCATAAATGTATCAAAAACTGAAGAAGGGCCTATAAAAAAATGGGAGTTCATCACAGGACTTCTGTGAAAGAAGCAAAGTAGTTAGACCTTCAGTCCTTAACATCTAGAGCTTCATGCCTAATCAACAGAGAAGGCATGGAAATACAGCCCACATTGCATGGAATTTTCTGGAATTACAAATTATCATATGTTGCTGGTGTGACTGCCTGTGCATGTCTGGATTCCTGCAGTGGAATGGGCTTCATTAACTGCAATTAACTCAGCTCAGTTGAAGCCAATGTCACCACACTGTTACATACAGGCCAAGGATGTGGGAACATAATGCAGATGTTCCCTGCAGCACTGCCAGTGTGCCCACAACAAACATAGGTGGCTCATGTTTCCATCACAAGGATGCCTTGGATTCCTCGTCTGAAAGGGTGCCTGGCTTGTTAGCTGCCTGGTAAAATAAAAACATAAGGCTCCTCTTGCTAACCTCTATCTCAGTCTTATCTAGAGGTACAAAAGGACATGTTCTTCAATTTAAAGAGTTTAAGAACAAGAAATTTAATCAGAAACATAAGCCTTCCTGATTAAATAAATAGAACAACATCGGAAAGCCTGTGTAACTTCTGAGAAAAAGTTGAGGCCTACTTTGGCTTAGTTTAACATATAGATCAGTTTTGTATGTCAGTTGTGTCCCTAATGCAGAAAATCATACCATAGAGAAGTCGTACTGCCAAGACTTTGGAATTTAATCTATTCCCCTTTTCTTTGCTATTTATTTTAATAGCACCAGGCAAGCTCAAGACTCCATCTCGCTCGACCATTCTTCAGAATGTTAAAAAAAAAAAAAAAAAAAAAAAAGCATAGCTAAGGTATGTGAGATTTGTCATGTTAGGTCAGGTTGATCCTGTCTCTGACAACAACCAGTAGCAGATTCTTGAGGAAGGAATATGAGGCCAGAACAGGTATAGAGACACTTTTTCCTGGTACAATCTTCCAGATTCTGAAAAAACCCTGAAGATAAGCCTCGACGAACCTGAATATATTACTACAAGCTGTGAGAATTGTGTAGCTGCATATGTGTCTTTATACTTGGTGTCATGCATGGTTGGCTAGAAGGGGCTTACAGACAATTTACTCTAGTCATGAATCCTGGGGAGTCATGGGAAGTACTGGGTTGAGACACAGGGGGATGCACCCCAGAACAGAGCTCTAAAACTGAAGTTTTGGAATTGGTATCAGAGCATAGCACCTTGTCAAGCCATTGACCTTTTCTTGAACATAGCTCAAATTTTCAGCTCTGGCCAGACTAGTTATATGCACCTCAGGAAGCTTGAAGATCACCACCTCCTCTGATCTCCCTCACAAAATAGATTTTAAAGGGAATGAAATAGAACACACATCTAAACAACAGAAGCAAAACCCACATGGGATCAGACTACTCTCTGTGCAATGGAAGAGCTAAACACAGAGGAATCTGAGGGCCTCTGGGGGAGTTAACACTGTGAAGGATGACAGTCACTCTTAAACCCAAGTGTTAGTAATACTCAACCCTGTGAACTATTTGGCCAAAATAGAACAGGCAATCCCTTCATTTCTGTAGAACAATCCACACTATACTGAGCTTGGATTGAGTAGCCTGGAGCTTGCCAAAACTTTGACTTTATCAAATGTTCTTTAGTAGCTCAGCCAAAATCAACTTAGTTTGACTGGTTGAAGAGCTTTCTGTTCTTTTCTGCTTGGGGTTCATATAGGATGTACATCAACTTGAGTCTCTGAGTGTTAAGGGTACTAAGCAAGCCAACTGAGGTCTGTTGCACATTGATCCTCTTATCCTCTTCCAACAGGTTGTTTGGGCTTGCAGGTATACTGCTTACACAGTTATATGTGTTTGCAGGCATAAAGCCTTCACATAGAGTGTGCTTGTGAATATACATTTGCATGAGACAAAGCCATTCAAAAGAAATACAGATTCCTTTTTAAACAGTGGTGCAGTTTGCAATTGTCCTTATAAGGGCATTTCTTAACATGGGCTCAAGCCCCAACAAGGTGCTTGTTCTATACAGCAAGTGTTGCCTTTGCAGTGTTAGGATCCACACTGCTACAGGAGTGACAGGCACTTGTTACCTTGGAAAACAGAAAAAGCTGATTGGTATCCCATTGGAACATTGTTCCCCAGATAAAAATCCTTTCTGAACTGAGGAACTGATGGATTCTTTTATAAAGGAGCAAAGTGCAAGTGATCCTAGAAGGAAACAAAATTTTTACTCAATTGGTCTAAAGACATGGCAGGAAGGAGCTAATCTTTTGGAAGGAACCACCTGAAAATGCAAACAGAACCCTAACAAGTGAGTGCATAGGCAGCCCATAAGCTCTGCTTATCCTGCTGCTTTGCGTGATGAAGCATTTGATGGCTTGCAGTGCTAGATGAGATATGAAACAGGGTCATGGAGAAGAGAGGAGAGGCATGATGCCCCTGCTCACGAAGTTAAGGTCAAAATGGGTCTTACTGAAAACCAGAAAGGATGCTCTTCCCTCCCCACTCCAGTCCTGGTGCAGGCTGGTCCTTCCAGACCATGTGGTTGGAAAAGAAACAAGCCAGTGGCTGAGCTGAGGAAGAGGTGGCAGAGACTGCTAGCAAGGATAGTGGGACTGCACCCAAAGTGAAGCACCACTCAGTGCAAGAAAAAGTAGATGCGTCAGACCTTCAAGGTTTGAGTAAAACCCCATTGTGGTTGATGGAAAGCTTTTCACTCATTTGAGTGGAACAAATGAATGATTCATGACATATATTGTTTAGATGGTAGTGAGTAAGCAGTTCCCTAAGACAGGAATGAATCAGAAAGGTGCAAGCTCATGAGATGTATGAAGTATTTTTTAGATACAGACTGCACTACAGGAAGCCTTTGAGCATCAAGAAAAATCTTACTTGGCCTTCAGCAACACAGAGTACACCACAATGAAGCAGATATGTCCTCTGTAAGCCATACTTTCTCTTGTTATACTAACTTCACTTCTGCAACCAAATGTGACAAAATGGCAGGGCTGAAAAAAGCTGGGTGGAAGGTGGACAGGCATGTAGGTCAGGACACCTTTTTATTTATGAATCATGGCTTCCAGATTGATTAAATTGGACTAGGATTCATTCTCCCACAAATTGTTTCATATATCCAGCAAGCATCCTGCACCCAATCCAACAAGTTGCTAAAGTACAGGACTTAATGTGCATGGGATCCATCAGGACCGCTCACATGTTAGAGGTAGCAGATGCTTTGCCAGTTTGTACAGAAAGTAATACAAGTATATTAGCAGTATGCATATCAAGGATGGTTTGTGTCACTCCTTGCTACACATAGTAAAAGTAAACTGCTTACAGCTGCCAGAAGTAGAATAAGTAGTGATTATTCCTTTCCTTCTTTATTCACTTATTCAGCCAAATACACCTGTGCCTTAAAGCAGGGTAAAGGCAGACTCATTAGTTGGAGATAAAACCAGTGTAATAATTGAAATGCAATAAAACTATAACAATAATAGAAAGCACATACAGGTAATGCATGGTGTGATTGCTCACCACCCACTGACTGATACCCAGCCCATTCCTGGCTAACAATCCCAAAAATAAAGATCCTGAAACTGCAATTCTAGAAGTGACAGAGAACACTCCCCCTTCCCAGCCATCCCTCATTTATATACTGAGCATGAGGTTACATGATATGGAATATTCCATTGGTTAATCTGGGTCTGGTGCTCTGGCTGTGCTCCATCCCAGCTTCCTGTACCCACGTGCATGGGCAGGACTTGGGGAGTTGGAGAGCCCTTGATCTCTTAGAAACAACTGAAAACGTCAGTGTATTATCAGCATTCTTCTCACACCAAATCCTATCCAAATCCAAAGCATGGCAGTATTCTAACTACCAAGAAGAAAAACTAACTCTATCCCAGCTGGAACCAGGACAGCCTTAAACTGAGTACGGACACTCTTTTCCTGCTAACTGCATGTTTCCTTGGGCAACACTGGTATGGAAAGGTTTGGTTGAGCTTTCGTGTTGTTTCACTCTGATTACAACTCTACTTGGTCATTCAAACTTTGTTCACCTTCCTGCTTCACTCCTCTGATAATTTGGTTATACTGGTAAGCAACCTCATTTTGACAACATTTGCCTGAGAAACTTCAGTTCAATGAGTATTAGTCTTCAGTATCTGCCATACCTATGCAATTTTTAAAGATGCTTACTTCACTTTTATACTGAAGTTTTTTATGTAACTGTAAATAAATGCTTCTACCAAATCTGCCATGATCAATGAAATACAAATTCCACTTAAATTGTTCTGTAAACCTCAATTACTGTGGATATGATTTTCCTGAATTCATACACTAGGGAATTAATCTTTTTAATAAACTGGGATGTTAGTAACTTCGAAAGTGTTGTGATAAAAGTGGTTTGAAAATATTCAATCCGTGTTTTAAAAATATTCAAATTGCCATGTCTATATCCACAAAAATTTTATAAAAATTAAGATATTTTAGTACAACTATTCTTCCATTCAAACCTCTGTTAGAGAAGACCGTATTTTAAAAAAGAAACCTCTATGTGGCTATCAGAAAGTTATTGGGATTCCATTTATATATTGCTAATGATTTTTTTTCAAAATTGGATCAGCTGGAATTAGTTTATCACTTAGTGCTAGACACATTCATAGATGCTTACAAGAATTATTTAAATGTCTTTTGAGTTAACAGTTTTCTTTGGAAAATACAGTTTTATCAAAATGCTATGTTATGATTTTGGTTATTTTTAATCAGAAAATGAATCATTAAAATGAAATGTGTTCAAATATTCATAAGAATTTTTTATTTCCTCTTCTGAATTCATCCAAAATGCAATTTCAAAATATCTGAGCCTTCATGAATTCAAAGTGTGTTTTCCAGCCAACTTTATTTAATGTTTATTAAACATAACATACTCATTTATGAAAGGAAGGCTAAAATAAGAAGTGCCAGGATTTATTGGTGGCCTTTTGTGGTGTGTTTTTTAAGCCTTTAGAATGGGTTTGATTGGATTTCATTGCTTTGTTGAAGTGACCCAATATACCCATAGTTCTCAGGAAGATCCTCTGAAAGCCACTGTCTTGTTCTCTTACATTTCTGTAATGTAAAGGAAAAGGGAGAATAGAGAATTATTTGTATCCCCAAGACCACAGAGAAGAGAGTCATTCTGCCAATGAGAATGGGATTAGCTGGATTTCTGTCCTCACCTGCAAAAGTATTTCTTAATAAACCAAAGAAGATAATCAACAGTATTCAAGTTTAAAAATGTAAAATCTTTTCTTACCCCTTGTATACCCTTTTTTGAGATAGGAAAAGCTTAGATTGACCTCTAGACATGCAGTTCCTCATCTTCACAGCATTGGGTTCCAACCCTTTGTCCCAGGTCAGTTCCTCGGTGGTCAAGGCCCTTCCCAGCCGCTGTTTCAACCTTGAGTACTCCATGGAGAAAAACAGCTGCCAAAGAATGGCTGGTTAGAACAGGATGAATGACTTGATTGGATATAGGGAGATATCCTTGACTTCAAATGCAGAGTAAGTGGGCTGTGGGGCTAGCCAGTCCTGTTTGAAATCAGATCCTTATGAAGAACAAGTGAAGGCTGCTTATTGGTGTGGTCTCCAAAGGCTGGGGAAAATGAGGAAGACCTGGTTGGCAGGCTGAAGCCTGGTGGCAGTCAGCAGTGGAGCTTTAGGAGACTTTGGGTATGCAGTGGAAAGCCCTGATAACACTATAGCTTTGCATTTCTTGGTAGATGAGGTTGAAGTTGTGAGGAAAATAGACTGGATTTGATTGTGATGTGGCAATAATTTTTCTTCTCCAGTGAAGGGACAAGCTGTCAGGCTGCAGGAGTTGCTACACTTACAACCTGAGAGCATCTGAGCAATGGGTTTCTTTTGTACTGTTGAATTTTACACAGCAAGAAAAAGAACTACTGCTGTACAGTGGGACTTGTATGTCTATCGCAATCTTCCTCTTACAATGCATGTACACAATGTTAAGATCTCCATTAAGCTTGCTCGTGTTATTCTGGGAATCTAATTAAAAATAAAATAGGGATAGAGTGTGAGACTCATTAAAACTGAGAATTTCACTAAGCCAATGAAAAAAGAATATACCCACCCTGTTATGTGTACTCGCATTTAGGTGTCATCATAAGATATGTCTATCTGCATCACTGCAAATCTGTTAGGTATTTTGGTGTTTTCTTCATAATTTAATAATGTAATATGCAAAATAACTTAAAGCAAAAATAGTGGGATGTAGAAAGCCATGAAATAAAGAGTGAAGAAGAAAGAATATAATCTTTGCCAGCTGTTCACAGAGGCAAGATGTTGAAAAGGATTGAAGAGAAATGATGGAATTTCCTTATTTCTTCAGGTAGTATTAGAGATGGTGGAGTGTATTGGTGCCTTTATATCACACAACTCTCAGGAGCAGGGACCTCTACGTCTATCTATGTGAAAGTTAGCAATGAGGAAAATAAACAGACCTGTTTAACCTCAAATGAGCATTCTGGCCTCAAGCTGCCCACTGCTCAGCTTGTTCACACTTGAACAAGGTTAGATATCCTTGGATAGAAGAACAGGGAAGGATTTTGAGCTTGGCACAAACAGAAGCATCCCAGTGGCAGGATGTACGTGGCTCGACTGAGGAGTCCTGGCTGATGGGCAACAGATCTGGAATCAGATGGGTTCTAGGGATGAAATGGCAGGAAGCATTGAACAAAATGAACAAGTTTGGCAGGCTTCATAATCTAGGACTGGTATAAGACTCCCAAACATGCTCCTAGGTTTCTGCAACTGGGACCATGGGTCAGGCAAGGAGATTAGTCTAAGGGCTTGTCTGCACAGAAAATGGACTGGTTGTGTTGAAATAATGACACTGCTGTAGCTTGGCTGGTCAGTTTCTTAGTGTAAACAAGTCCTTAGCAAGCAAAGAAATCCTTATGAGAGAGGAAAGATACAAGTTTGCCTAGGCTTATCCATCAGGCTAAACTGTGGCTATCTTAAAACTGGTTAGTCCAAAGATGGTTTTCAGTCCTGCTTGTTGGGGAAGACCAAGGAAAAAAACTTCTGACATATTAGCTGTGAAACTGGAATCCTTCTGGCTTGCGAACAGAGACAAGAGCTGCACATTTTACAGGAATGACAGTCCCTGTCTCCTCTGACTCATACTTCCTCTTCATGTTGTTCTTCAGTCCTCATGCACAAGGGATGGAGAGCAATTGTTTAACATAAAGGAATAGGAGGATGCATGTTCAAATAAACTTGCAGAAAACTAAAGCATTGTGAACTGATGTTTGGTCAGTGCAGTTAGGTAGTGTTTCATGGAACAAAGCTGGTTAACACCAGCCCTCTAACCCAGGGAGTGTAAGATCAAGAGTGAGAAAGACATTTAGAGCTCCACACCTCCTCACCAGCAAACCACACTGGAGTTGGTATGCCAAAGCATTCTTGTTGCCATGAAATTACATGGCAACTTGATTTTACACTGAAGAGTTTGAAATCCATTATTAACTAGCTATGAAGGCAATTAGTCATTCAGTACATTAATCCCAGGGACAATTAAGTAGATAGGCAAACCAATTAATTTATTGGAGTCCCTACGTTTTTTCTAGCATGCCATGGGTTCTTGCACTGGCAATTCCCATCTGCAGCTTGAAAGTTGTCAAGAGGGAAAATAGATATCATTGCAGCTCTAGACTTCCTCACCTGGAGGGCATAAGAAACACTTTGAAATTATGGAATAAAAATTTCAGAGTGCTTCTGTGAAATGATCAAAAGAGAAACAGTTAAAAATGCAGGTCCAGTTCTAAAGCTGATGATTAAGTTAGAAGGTGAAGAACGACAATTTAAGAACATATTCAGAATAAAAAGGTTCAAATCTCTTGGAGCTATTGCTCCAGGCTCTTTGTAGACTCAGAAGAAGTACTTGAACCAGTTCGTATTTGAGGTACATTTATCAGAATTTCCTTTGGAGTCACAATGACTAGAAACACATTAGACAACATGCGCACTTGGACCCTGGAGAACAACTGGGCACAAAGGGGAAGCTTCCATAGACAACAGCACCTGTGGCAAAAATCACCACCTAAGAACAGAACAGGCAAGTAGCAACAACCATGATAATCCAGTCTGGAGTCAGGGAGCAACTGTCAGTGAAAATTCAACATATCTGAATCTAACATGCTGCAGCATAGACCTGATTATATCCCTTGCATATGTAATCCACCTACCTTTCTATCTGAAGAGCTGCAAACTTGCTGTTGCCCTCAACATTTTTATCTAAAACATGAATTCCTACTGTTTTTCCTGAAGCTGTTAACTTATTTGTGGCTGTTCTGCGAACCTTTGGCTTGATTACCTTTGCTACAATCACTCTTCCACTGGATTTCCTGATATCCACTATGACCCCTTCAATCTGTCCCAAATACTATGGTCAAATATCAACCTGTCATCCCAGCTACATCTCAGTGCTCTCCTAAATCCTCTTACTACTTACACTCATGTCAATTATGAACTTTTCTCTTTTCCTTCCCTTTTTCTTTTCTTTTCTTTTCTTTTCTTTTCTTTTCTTTTCTTTTCTTTTCTTTTCTTTTCTTTTCTTTTCTTTTCTTTTCTTTTCTTTTCTTTTCTTTTCTTTTCTTTTCTTTTCTTTTCTTTTCTTTTCTTTTCTTCTCTTTTCTTTTCTTTTCTTTTCTTTTCTTTTCTTTTCTTTTCTTTTCTTTTCTTTTCTTTTCTTTTCTTTTCTTTTCTTTTCTTTTCTTTTCTTTTCTCTTTTCTTTCTTCTTTTCTTTTCTTTTCTTTTCTTTTCTTTTCTTTTCTTTTCTTTTCTTTTCTTTTCTTTTCTTTTCTTTTCTTTTCTTTTCTTTTCTTTTCTTTTCTTTTCTTTTCTTTTCTTTTCTTTTCTCTTTTCTTTTCTTTTCTTTTCTTTTCTTTTCTTTTCTTTTCTTTTCTTTTCTTTTCTTTTCTTTTCTTTTCTTTTCTTTTCTTTTCTTTTCTTTTCTTTTCTTTTCTTTTCTTTTATTTTCGTTTCTTTTCTTTTCGTTTCTTTTCTTTTTTCTTTTCGTTTCTTTTCTTTCCTCTTTTCTTTTCTTTTCTTTTCTTTTCTTTTCTTTTCTTTTCTTTTCTTTTCTTTTCTTTTCTTTTCTTTTCTTCTCTTCTCTTCTCTTCTCTTCTCTTCTCTTCTCTTTTCTTTTCTTTTCTTTTCTTTTCTTTTCTTTTCTTTTCTTTTCTTTTCTTTTCTTTTCTTTTCTTTTCTTTTCTTTTCTTTTCTTTTCTTTTCTTTTCTTTTCTTCATATTTTCTTTTCTTTTATCTTTTCTTTTCTTTTTTATTTTCTCTTTTCTCCTTTCTTCTCCTCTCCCCTCCCCTCCCCTCCCCTCCCCTCCCCTCCCCTCCCCTCCCCTCCCCTCCCCTCCCCTCCCCTCCCCTTCCCTTCCCTTCCCTTCCCTTCCCTTCCCTTCCCTTCCCTTCCCTTCCCTTCCCTTCCCTTCCCTTCCCTTCCCTTCCCTTCCCTTCCCTTCCCTTCCCTTCCCTTCCCTTCCCTTCTTATTCTGCAACAGCACCTTCCTTTTCTTTGCCATTTGTATGCTTTGCCCCTATACCTCCCTTGTTTTTAATGGCTGAACTCCTTCATATTGCTTGCAGTACACTATAATAAGGACCACAAAAGTTGAACTGGATCCTGTTGAACTAGGCACTGTACATACGTCATAACAAACTCTTCTATTTCACTATTTAAAATTAGGGCATTCTCCCTACATTGGCTGTATTTCCTTTGTTTACTCTTCCAAGCCTTTCCTTAAGGTACACTTTCCCCAAGAAATTGTCTAATTCATCAAGTGTGTGTGTGTGTGTGTGTATGTGTGTCCTGGTTTCAACTGGGATAGTTTTGGGTTTTTTTTCCTTCTTAGTAGCTAGAATAGCGCTGTGTTTTGTTTTCAGTATGGAATTTGATATGAGACAATTTGATAATGTACTCATGTTTTTAGATGTTGCTAGGAAATCAAGGACTTCTCAACTTTCCATGTCCTGCTAGTGCTCAGGTACACAAGAAACTGAGCGGCAGCATAGCTAAAGCAATGGACTCAAATTGGCCAATGGAATATTCCATACCATGTAGTATCATGCTCAATATATAGATAAGGGTTGATCAGGAAGCTCACTCTGGCTTCCAGGATTGTGGTTTCAGGATTCTCTCTTCTCTGGGATCACTAGCTGGGAAAGGGCTGGGCATCAGTCAGCAGGTGGTGAGCAACCACATTGTGCACTACTCATTTATATTCCTATTATTCCTATTACTACTACTACTACTACTATTATTACTATTATAATTTACTTCATTTATTCAATTGTTTTTATCTCAACCTATGAGTCTCCTTACCCTTACTGCCCCAACTGTCCTCCCCATTCCCTGGAGTGGGGATGGATGAGCAAGTGGCTGCATGGTGTTTGGCTGCTGGCCAGCTTTAAACCAGACAGAGTGTGTGTCTGTGTGTGTGTGTGAAGATTTCAAACCCAGAGCAGAAATCATGCTAACATTATATAATTAATATATCTGCTAAATCTCTGCTCAGTCATTACATTCCATGTCAAGTTTTGATGCTCACCATGTTTTACTATTAGAATAGTAAGTACCAGCTTGATTGCAGCAATATCTTTTGTAAGACTACACAGAAAAAAAGTACCACCCACTTGCAGTTGTCAGATTTTTCAGATAAATTAGTTCATTACTGAGAAAATGATGGTTTTTTTCTGCCATCTTCTTTTGAAATTAATTCAAATATTAATATATTGATTGGACAGGTGGCATTTACATAGAGACTGATATGTATAAATAATTGTTACCTTTCTGAAGACAGAATGGAATGTTGAAATGTTTTTGTAATTATAGGTGAGGATTTTTTCCAAGTGTACTGATACTATTTATGGACCTCCTTTTGTGTTCTTCTTTGCATTGTTCTTTTGTCCTGTCTTCTCCCTGTTAACGGGGTCTACCCAGTCACCTTGAAGGCTGAAATGTAGCCTGTATTTCCATAAAAGAGCTTGAAAATTCTGATACTGAAATGATGCTGTCAAAAAGGGAGCAAAACACACCAAGCCATTTCCATGTGTTACTGCAGCAACTTTATTATGGTCATTTTGAAGACAGGTAAGAATGACCATAGGTTATGAAATATATTTTGAAAATTGCACTACAGCACCTGCCATCTTATATAGGCAGTTGTCTTTCATGACAATAAGACTGCCCACCTCTGACTAGATCGGGATTTAATGGGCAAATATGAATTCACATTACAAATGGTGTCTCTTCAATTCCAGAGAACAAAACAGCTAGCTGTAAAGATGAAAACTAGAAACAACGTCTTCTTCATAAATGACACAACACTAATATAGATGAGATATTACAGAAGAAAGGCTCCTTTGAAATATAGCGTATTGAAATAGATTTAATGCAGTGAGAAACTCAGCAAAACGCTACAGTTTAAGATGTAGGAAGTGAAGGTGACCATTAAGGAACTGAGTAACTCTGAAGACATCAGAAAGGGTAGCAGAAAAGAAATGTAAACTTTAAAAACAGAGTAATGTTGTGAGATACAATGTATCATAGTGAAAACATCAATGGAGAAAAACATGCAATTTCAATACGTAACACCTACAGGTAAAAAGAGAAGTATCTAAACGACTGAAAGTAATTGGTAAAGATTATTAACCCAATTAGATGCAAGAATGAGCTAGGCAGAAGGTTTAAATTAGCAGTATATCTATTGGAGTCAGTGAAGCTAGCCAAATTACATGAACTGAGGATTTGGCTGATCATGTGGAGACGTGGAATGGGGAAAAAAAAAAAAAAAAGTGCCATAAATACATGTGAGTAGGAAAAAATCAATCTTTTAACAGCGATAAATAGACAGTAGATAGATGAGGAAGAGCTTCATTTTGTGTTGGTCACCAACTTAAGAGCACAAGAAGAATCTTCAACAGCATTTGTTGAAACATCTCCAGATTAGCAGTAGCAGTGACTAGCTCACAGACAGGCAACGTGTGCCCAAAACATTATTAAATTATTAGAAGAATAGAGTTTTGGCATGCACTTCAGCAGTGTTCAACTTTCTGTAGTGTGCATCTCTCTGCTTACAGGGAAAATGAACTGGAATTGACCCATATGTGCAACTGGGACTTCAGCAAAAGCTGAAGAAGAAACAACTTCATTAGGAAATAAACTGTAAGCTGAAGTATTTCAATAGTAGGAGATAGATAAAATGCATTGTTTCCTTTTTATATCTTCAAAGACATGCAATATGGGAAATCAACTACGCCTGAAATGCTTCCACGGGAAATGAAAATACCTACTGGAGTTGCTTCAAAAAATGAAACTTGGGCTAAATTTGTAATGTATCAATAAAAATGTCATCAAACTGCATATACTAGACAGATTATTCAGCAGTACCAGGCACTTCCCTACAAAGCCAGAGATGGCCTTTTTCAATTTTATAGTGGGTCTAGAAAAATTAGATATCAGAAATACTGGCTAGGAAGTGGAACTCAAATCTATCAGAGGCTGTATATTATACAGGTTGAATAGGACATACAGAACAAAAATTATTTGAGAGCTTAAGTTTTAAAAATACTGGAGTACTAGAGAGACAGATCAAGTGATGCAAGTGTTGCATTTAGACACTAAAAAAGGGGGGAAATGCATTTTTCAAAGGTATGCAAGTAAGAATAGCTTTGTATTGGATTGCATAAATCTAGTAAAATATACAGGGTGGGGGGAGTGAAAAATGACCAGTGAATATAGCCAGAAACCATTTGTATCTGACCAATAAATTAAAAACCTTTTCACAAATCACTCAGCACCTACCTCTTCCAAAGACAAAATCAAACTGTTTCTCTCTTGAAGTCTTCTTAGTAGTGAGTATATTGGGATATAAGGTTTCTATACTAACCAGCAAACAGTTGTCATGATCCAGAAAGTCAGATGTTGTAAAGTGACTGCAGTTTCAATCTCACTGGCTCCATTTAAAACCACGCAGAAGTTAAATGAAATCCAGCTGTGTCTTTGGAAGGACTGACTTTCATAAAACTAAATTTGCACTTATACCAAAATATATCTTGCTTCTAAAGATTTCAAAAGTGCAAAGTTAATTAAATTAAACTTCATGGTCACTGTTTTTTAACAGTAAGAAGTGAAGTTAGGATGTGCCTTTAGTTGCTTAGCAAACACTCATCATGGTAATTACATATTTCCCCCAAATCAGTTTGTTGCCTGTCTTATGGTGGTGGATAAAAAACCCTTTTTACTAGACTGTATTTCATTCTTTTATTAAATCAAATTGATCATTAAAAGGAGGATATATACGACAAATTATTTACTAATGATCTAGGGCCTATTGTGATTCATGTTTCAGTTGATAAGGGTTTACTCTGTTTGGTTCCAACCCAGTTAGTTTTAACACTGAAGGAATTCTTTTCATTAACTCTACGGGGATGTTGACTGGACACAAGGTTTCCTGCTGCCTGCACTTTTTAGACATGTTCTTAGGTGGGAGAAGTGATGACCTGTGGAACCCACCAAACCCACCCTGAAGTCAACTATAACCTTCCAACAACATATACCCACTATTCTTGACTCACCCAAATTAAAAGGTTTTGGAGTAGGATTGGTTCTCTTTGTAAAGTGACTTCTTGGCTTCTGGTCCTGGTGTAGACTTTCTGAGGAAGCTTGTGGACAGGTATAAAACAGAATCATGAGTTCACCCAAACATCTGACTGCCAAAGGTTCAGCTTTCTCAAAGCAGCAACAACTGTATTTCTAACAGATCTTTCAGATAAGGAAGTGACTTCCAATACCTAACCTGGTCCCTACTAGTACACTTCTCCTAAGCATTTCCAGCAACATAAAAATGCATTTTTCTTTGGGTCTACAACATGCATACTACATTCTGAGGTGTCCTTGCAGATAACAAAGTGACCTTACAGTGAGGAGCTTGCTCTTGGAGATTTCAGTCTGAGCTCTGCCAGAAATAAATAATTCCAAATATTATTAGCAGGCTGAAAGTTTTAGGTTTTAATGTAAGAATTTTCTGAAGAGTTCTTAAGAGCCTAGATTTGGATTATTTACATGTAAAGGCTCTTGAATCCACTGTCCTCTATAAGAGTATTTGTTAAAAGAAAATTTTGCTGATATCTCTTGTACTTCATGGATCCGAGAATGATTTCTCACTTCCAACTAACCAGCTTCTCCTCAAAGTCCTTCACAATAAGGAAACCCTTGGAGGTTAACGAAATAAGGGAGTTGCCAGGGTAAAGGTCAGAATGGCACATTTCTAATCTTCTTAGGAAAGTGAAATTCTCTCAATAGTTGCAGAACATAATATGCTGGAGAAGGAGTGATGTTCAGTTCTTCAGTGAGTTGATACAATGCTTACCTCTTGCATAAGCACTGTGAAATCTTGCTCCAATAGGATAAAATAGCCCGAACAAGTGGAGAATAAATAGGAAATTCACTCAAACTTGTTGGAGGAAAAGGAAGAAATTCTTCCGGATCTGGGGAGGAAAAAAAGAAGCCACTTTCAGTTCTATGAGAGGACATTAACAACACTGCCTCACTGTTGATTATGTACAAAGAAGTGAGCTTTCGGCATCTTATTTTCCACAATGCTTCCTAATGTCTCCTGCTCATTAAGGCTGTGTTCACTGTCCACGCTAAATGTAGCAGAGTTTCCCATCCTGAGGAGCTAATTAAAACCCATGGAGAAATGGATTTGGCTGAAAAAATAAAAATAAAAATTGGGAAGGCAGAATAGCACCATCTTGAGCTTGCTGCCGTCTGCTCACCCCTGTGCCTGTGCCCTTTCCTCCGTGGGGCTCACCGTGCAGCCCCCCACGGGCTTACAGTGGCTGCAGGAGCAGGATGCAGGTGTCAGCCAGGGCCATGCAAACTTTAATCATGGCAGAAAAGATGTGGCCTGGGGATGAAGTGCTCGGGCCCAGGTTGGTCAGATTTTCTGGGTAAGGAAAGACGCAGCTAGTCCAAGAGGCTGGAAAATGTTTTCTCCCCCACCCCAGGCTCTCCTTGCCCTGACTACAGGTTGGAATATCGTCCATCTACCCCAGGTCGATGGGGGAAGATTGAGTTTTTTAGTTAAAACCAAGAACATCCCCTTCCTGTGGCTTCAGTCTACACGGCCGACACCACCCCTGCTGGGAAGACGGACAGAAGCTGAAATCCTCTCTCGCTCCCGCCCCTCACGCAACCAGGGGTGGGAGCGGGGTGCAGAGCCCCAAGGCGGGAGCTTCGTCCAGGCTTCCCAGCTCCCGCCCCGCAGCCGGGCTGCCTGGCAGAGGAGATACCTTTGTGTGCCTTTGCCTACACCCCGACTCTCCCTGGTGTGTCCCCGGCGACCCACATGCCAGAACCCAGAGAACTGCAAACTATCTTCATTACCCTTAATGGGACTGTTAACCCGCCGAGGTAATTAGGACCAGAGAGCTGTCAGCACAGTTAACCTCTTTATTGCTGGGCACGGCACCGGGGTGAGCTGGGGGGGGGCTGCCCGGAGCTAAAGCCCTCTCCCTTGCGCCCACCACCCGTGGAAGGTCCTGCACCTCCAGGACTTGTCCTCCTCGCCACACTGGACTCGGAAGCCAGAAGCGCCTGTTCCTCAGCGCAACCAGACGGGGGGCTCCAGGAGGGCTCCCCCCTGGTGATTGCTTCTCGGTGGGGCTCTCCCAGCCGAGTGTCCACCTCGCTATTGGCTTTCCCCGGAGGCGTCCGGAGCACGGTGGGGATGGCTGAAAGCCTGCAGGAGGAAGTTATGGACCACCCGACCCCTAGGGAGAAGTCTCCTGCCCCGCGCCCCCCGGCACTGCCCTCCAGCGCCGGGGTTGCTCTGGAGGCCCCGACCTCCTCCCCGGGACCCCGAGTGGGTGCCCGGACAGCCGTGCTCCTCGCCGGAGGACCGGGGTCCCCCACGGGACGCAGAAGGGACAACCCCCGCCAAAGGATGGGGGGAATAGGGCAGGAAAACATTTTCAGCCTACCTCCATGAAAACACAATTTCTTTCTTTTTTCTTACACTCCCCCCCCCCCCCCCCCCTTTCCCCCGAGGTTTGATACCCACTCCTCCCAAGAGCCTTCATTTTTAAATGGGATTGTTGTTTCCCTGGAGGGTGGCTAGTCAGAAGTCAGGTGTTCTGGGATTTGTTGGTTGTGATGTTGCTCTATTTTACTTTTTTTTTTTTTTTTTAAATTTAAAATATAATGCTGAGAGACAAAGAGGTAAATTATCTGCCTCGGTGTTGATGGTACGTCAAAGATTGCAAAGCCCAGGCACTCTCTTCCTGCGAAGAGGATGATTTATAGAAAATTGCAGGCAGAACACATGCACATTCTGGCAGCCGTAAAGACAGTCCCTCCCTTTTCCTTAATGTTCTTTTATCAGCTTCTTAGGAGGTGTCTGCTTCATTTGTCTGCATAAAACCAGTAGTCTTAGTAGGAATCCCCAGTTTTGATGTTTTTTCTCCTCTTCCTTAAGAAGGATTCTCTCAATCCAACAGTGCTTCTTCTGCCCAGATATTCTTCTTCCTATTTCTCACAGCACTTGTTTGGGGCAAGAAGGGGGGGAGCGGAAAGAGGGGAGAGGAGGAGGGAGAAGATCTTTCTCCTGTTTAGTGATTAACTTGCATAGCTCAAAGAAAGAGAAGATTTAATGGGAGAGATCCTGCCTGTGTGCTTTGTACTCACTGCAGTCTTGTGGATGGGAAGATCGGAGAGTGCAGGCGTTTAATATTTGACTAGTACCTGGGCGAGCGATTTTTGTTATTTTATTACTATTGTTAGCATTTCTGCCTTTGGTCTTCAGCTGAGCTGGGAGAGTTCAGACAATGAAGTTCTAACATGCCTGACCTCTCCCAGAGCCAGTAAAATCTGGACTCTTTTAAGAAGATCATCTCAGCTTCACCACTCGCATAAAACTTCCTCGGAGCAGGGGAGGGATCTTCCCCTTCACCCGAACCGGAGTTTTGTGGTTCTAGTCTCTCTTCCACCCATGCAAACTGCAGTGCTGGAGGGCTGGAGAAACCCCGGTGATGTTCCAATACCAGTCATGCCCTTGTGCTCAAATTGATTTTGCCTCACTCCCGTGTATCGATTTTCTGAGTCTGCACGTAACCCCTAATCCCCCCTCAGCCCCCCTCCAGTGCTAGACATAACCCTAGAAAGAATCTGACCTGGTGCTGTAGGAAGATTGAAGGGGGAGGGGGAGGGGGGTGTTGAGCAAAAGAAGTCGCTCAGCACAATGCTTAACAGAAACGAGACTAAATAAAAATGCAGGCTACAGCCGCTTTGTCTTTGCCTGCTTGCCTTCATCACCAAGATACCTTTCTTTGTCAGCCTTGATCGTTAGTTTCCACGGTTTAAATAATCAGTCACAAAGGAGCAGACAACTAGGTGTTGGAAGGCATAAAAGTTAATTATTTATTTTATTTTGCAGCCAAAAACATTTCACCAATGTAGGAAGTGATTTTGGTGCTCGGTAGTACAAGCTCTCTTTTCTCCTAAATGCTTGTGAGAAATAAAAAACCTGGAGATGACTGTCTTTATTTCCGGGAGTAGACTTCAAAATACGTGCCAGAAATGGACAATTCGAGTGTCCTTTCTCCACATCAAATGCGAGCTGGAAGGGGGATTAAAAAACAACCACGTGGTAGATCTGGTTTTATACTTTGCAACCTCCAGCTCCATTTATGTTCTTTACCCTGCTCAGGGAAGATTAGCCTCTAGATGGATGTGTCTGAGGGATCACCTCAGGGGCAGATCTGCATGCAGAAACCGGTTTTTGCCATGGCTGGAAGAGAGCTATGACCTAGCAGAGCGCTCCATCCGAGCGGCTCCCCGAGCATAGCAGGAGCTGCTGAGCGCTCCTGCACAGGAAGCTTTGTGAAGGCAACAGCTTGGAAGGGGAAGCTCTTCAGATCTTTCCCCCTTCTTCTCCTCCTCCCTGGCCAGTGAGTGATTCAGTGTCCCAAACCTTACTTTTTGTTACCACCTTCCTCCTCTTAATCTCCTTCATCTTCAACACCTCCTCCTCTATCACTACCATCATCTCCTCCATCTGTCTGCCTCCTGGATCTCTCTCGTTTTCTTGCTTTCACCCCCCTCCTCTTCCACCTCCCTCCCTCTCTTTCTTCTTGCCTTTTCCTCCTCTCTTTTCTTCTCTTTTCTTTCTCTTTTTCCTCCTCTTCCCTTACACGTTGTTGTTGTTGTTAGAAAGGATTCTTGCACCCCCTGGTGCTCTTGCGTTTTGTGTGGTAGGAGAGGAGATTGTCTTCTTTCTCTCTCTCCCTCTGGTTGCTCATTATTCAGAGAGAGACACAGAGGGTGAGTGAGAGAGAGAGAGAGAGACGGATATCTCAGGTCATCTGCAGCTGCAGCAAACCAGTGAAGGAGAGAGAGAGAGGGAGAGGGAGAGAGAGGGGGGGAAAAGCAGGGAAAGATGGCGATCCTCCATTGCTGAGACCTGGCAAGGAGCACATGAGACTCACAAAACAACTTCCACAACAATAACAAGAAGAAGAGCTAGGCAGAGAGGAAGAGGAGAGGAGGCAGCAGCAAGAGCAGCAGTGCTGGGACGCTCCTGTAAGTTCTTGCAATTAAAACCCATCTCCGGTTTGGCATTGGAGAGATCATCTCTCGTGTGTGTGTGTATATACACACACATATTTGGCTTGGTCTTTTCTGTCTTTCTTTCTTTCCACCACCCTCCTCTGAAATCCATTCATTCGGTCAACGGAGGAAGGAGGAAGAAAGAAAGGAAGAAAAAAAAAAAAAAAAGAAGAGCGGGGAGCGAGAGCGGGGTGTTTTGTTTGAGCGAGAAGTCTCTTGCATGGAGGAGGAGAAGAGGAGGAGGTGCTGGTGGTGGTGGTGGTGGTGGGAGGAGGAGGAAGGCGGTTAATTAATTTTTTGTTGTTGCATTAAGGGGGGGGATATGGAGAGATAAGTGAGATATCAGCCGAGCTTTCGGGGTGGGGGGTGCCCGAGAGATTATATGTATATGTGTGTGTGTGTGGGGTGTGTGTGTGTGTGTGTGTGTGTGTGCATGGTCTGGATGGTGCTGTGCGTGTGGACTTGGATCAGAGACGGGAGAGACACGGAGGAGAGAAAAGCTCCGTGCTGGCACGACCCAAGCAATCGGGTGACCTCTTTCTTCCTTCCTTCCTTCCTTCCTTCCTTTCTTTTCTCTTTCTCTTTCTTCTTTCTCTTTTCTTTCTTTCTTTCTTTCTTTCTTTCTTTCTTTCTTTCTTTCTTTCTTTCTTTCTTTCTTTCTTTCTTTCTTTCTTTCTTTCTTTCTTTCTTTCTTTCTTTCTTTCTTTCTTTCTTTTCCTTCCTTCTTTCCTTCTTCTTTCCTCTTTCTCTCTCTTTCTCTCTACCTCTCTTCCTCTCCTCTTTCTCCTCGTCTCCTCTCGCTGCCCTCCTCCTCGCCGCTGGTGAGGCAGGTCCCTCACCCCGGCGGTGGTGCCCCCACCGCGGCTCTCCTGGAGTTGGGATGTGGGGGGTCCCCGGCGGCGTCGGGGCTGGGGGGCTGGTGGTGCCCGCAGGAGATTGCTTGGAGGAGGACAGCGTTCAGCTGGAGAGCAGAAGCCATTACACACGCCTGTGCTCTCCTTTGAGCGAAAGAGAGCAAGAAGGGAAGAAAGGAAGGGGAAGAAGCCCACTTCTTCTTGCTCAGTTCCCCGATGTCCCTACCTTTAAACCAGGCGAGGGAGAAAGCGCTTTCTTTCCTGCCCCTTTCTCAACCACCCGGCGCAGCTTTCTCCCTATCTCTCCCCCTCTTTCCCTTTATCTCCCTGTCCTCCATTTGCAAGCTGTCTGCTTTGGTTCCAGTCCAGGCTCCACAACACAAAGCTTCTCCTCGCTCTCGCACACATGCACACACAGAGTCTACAGACTCTTTATGTCTTCTGGAGTAACCTTCTCCCCCCCCCTCCCCCCCTCCTCTTAGTATTGTGGTTTCTATTCTCCACACAGATCCTCCTGGAGCTTCATGTAGTTGTGATCTGATAGGATTTCTCCCCCCCTCATCTCCTTCTTTTGGGGGAGAAAAAGGAAAAGTTTCATTCGTTTTTCTGGTGTTTGGAAGCAGAAAGACCTTCAAGTTTCAGTGCCTTCTGCTGCTGCTTTTGTGTGTCTGTGTCTGTGGGGGTCCGTTTGTCTCATGAAGCTGCTTGCATGTCTTAAGAGGAAGTGACTAGTTTGGCAGAGAGCTGTGATCTGAGTCAGGTAAGCCATGTCATGTTCTCTAGCTCCACCAGAAAATGGAGGAGAGAGAGAGTAGACAAAGCTGAGATGGAAGTGCTCCTAACATCGTGGATGTCTCTCCATGTTTGGAAGCTTTGCTGGCAGTAGCTGGCTTAATCATGATTTTTTCCCCTAAGGTTTCTTCAGTTTTTTCAATGTACATCATTGTGATGGGTCTTCTCTCTGACTTCATGCTATCAGGAAATGAGGATTGGAGGAAATTGATCAGATTCTCCTTCACACAGAGAAACACATCCTCAGGCTTTTTGCTCTTATGCTTTCATGCGGAGGTCACCTTTCTAGATATTTTTCTTTGGTTAAAGACCACAGAATTTAGGAGGTTGATCAGTTGGCCGAAGAAATAGTGTATAAATGCATATATTTATAGGTTTCTGAAAGCATTTGGAGGTAAGTGCATGCAGCTTGAGGCTGCTCAGGTTCTTCCAGAGAACGTCATGAAATGTCACTTTTTTTTTAGGTGGTGATGATGATGCCTCATTTTTGGGGATTTTTAACATCTGATTTTCAAGAGCATTCCTTCTTTTGGATGTAGTTTAAATTAGAGATGGAATATTTCTCCCCACGCATTAGGTTGCATTAAAATGATACTGGCAAGCTTTTAGTAGGTTCCTCGGAGCATCATAACATACATAATTTCTCTTGGAAAAAACAAAACAGTTTTCACAGCTGTCTTTTTGGTGTATTAAAATATTCTTTTCTGAAAATTTACAGCAACATTCTTGTTATGATTTTAATGTCATTATGGAAACCTAAGATCTTTAAAGTGTGATAGCATTTGAACAGGAGTTTGTCTGCTTTTTTTTAACCCATCTTTTAATCTGGAATAATTTTGAGTAGTCTCAAACCAGGCCTCTCTCTTTTCCCACCAACCTGAATTTGCACATCTGTTGAATAGTAGACTCAGTTCCTCAAAAAATTCAAACTACATGCTCAAATGCATGAGGGGGATACCAGAGTGCAGTGCTACTGAGCTTGAAGGCACAGCTCCATAGAAGGGTATCAGTAATGTTCATGCTTAGGTTGCTCTGAAGGGTTTAAGAAGGAATGTGTTACATATGAGAGGTGTAAGTGACACGATAAGGGGACCAACAAAACTGAATCAGAACATGCTCCCAGATGTGCAAAAAGAATAGAAAGATCTGAAGATTGCAATGACTAGCAATGAACTTAAGATCCAGCTGCTGCAAGGTTAAAATCTGCCCTTATTTTTGCTATGGAAGAAATAGTTTAGTATGTAAACTAATATACTTGGGAAGGATATTGCATTATCAGCTGTGCATTTCTTTAGTTCTGAATGTTGATACGTCACCAGAATTACTGAGTTACTGTGGTTGTCTCCATCTTTCAAGAGTGGGCCATGGAACATACCGTTTCAGGTATCTTGACAAAGTAAAAAAAAAAAACCTACATTTTGACAAAGTGAAGAAGGAGGTTAACTGTTTTGGTTTGGGTTTTGGGTTTGTTTTTTTTGTTGTTGTTTTGTTTTGTTTGTTTGTTTGTTGTTTGTTTGGTTTTTTTTTTTTTTTTTTTTTTTTCCCTGAGATGATGTTCTTTTCATGCACTTTGCAATCCCTGCACAGGTCTAAATCAGCAGCCACTGAAGAAACTGAAAAAGTCCTCACTGACCTTTGCTTGTTTGTGTCGGATCCTAAATATCTGTCCCATATACAAGAAGACTGTGTGCAGTCTTCTTAGGTATCCATTTGTATTTCATAGTTCAGAATTGTGAATGTCCTCTTACTTCTTGAGAGGACAACTCAGTGCTTGCACCACAATGTACCCTACAGATACACTGCTTTTGAACATGGCATGTGCAATCCAAGAACGAGTTTGAGATTTAAGCTGAGGATGTTTATGGGAGGGCCTCTTAACCCCTCTCCTGTGGTGACAGATACTGTAGAAAACCAAATGTCATTGCAATAGTTTGAGTTGAGAGTGATGTTACTTCTGTGAGGGGTTTCTTCACTCTGAGACTGAAAACCCTTTAGAGAATGATGTTCTTGTTAATGATGTTTCTTCTTGTAGTTCTGCCCAGACAGGTTGAAGTTCACCTTGCTGTTAAAATACTAGCAGAGAGACTTCTTTCTTTTTAACAACAACCCAAAACTAGTGTAAAAAAAAACCAAAACAGCTTTAAAATGGGCTCTAGAAAGATAATTAATCTTAATTCATGAGATGTTGATGACCTGAATGTTTCTCATAATCAGGCACAAATTTCTTCATTCCGACAATGGCTTTCAATTGCTTTTGGTTTGTGGGCACCCAGAACTTTGTCATGGTGCAAGCTCTAACAGAAACTGCATTCATAGCTTATTCTTCAGTATACAAACTTGCTATTCTTAATCACTTTTCTCAAGCCCATTAAACATAGCCTATGGACCACTGCTTTAAAAATGTTTAAACAATGATTTCATTTCCTTATACATTTTCACTAGGTTTATAATGGGTTACATTGTTGAGAAATTCAAAACATCATGTTTAGAATTTCCATAATTTTTAAAAATTATTTTTTTACAAGAGAAGAACTATAAATACATTGTGTATACTCAGACTGTGAAGGATATGAGTACATAATCAGGTGCTGGAAATGGAAGTAGAACAACTGCAAGTAGAAGTGGAAAAAAAAAGATTATCATTCCAAGTTCATAATAAATTCTTTAGTGTTATGAACTTTGACTTAAAGGAGGATTGACTTCTATGAACACATGAGTGATTGAAAAGAGAGTTGATGAGTTCATAAGTAGATAAGTATTGGAGAAGAACTGTGTTCGACATAGCTGTTTGGACATTTGGCAGATGTTACTCTGGGCCCCAAGGAATGGACAAGTTTAATTTTAGCCTTAAAAAGGAAATGGGAAGAACTGAAGTCTTATAATAGTACAAGTTGCAGTTTGAAGAAGGTTACCTCAGAAAAGCTCAAAGATGTCTCTTGAAATTTGGAATCCCCAGAAACAAGTGTAAAAGTTCTCCTATTGAGTTTTCCTATCGTTCCAAACAACATGTGTAGAGAGTTACAATATAAGCTGAGATCGAGCCACTTCACTGTAACACTTTTCTGCGTGGTGTGGTGGATAATTTCTTAAATTGAGCAACGAACACTGCTTTTACTGAGAAACTGTGGAAAAAGGACTTAAAAGTGTGAAACTCGTGAATAGCTGTTTAGTGGTCATTAATTAACATTGCTCTGTCATGAAGCTATCACTGTGCAAACGTAAACTTAGGGACAAAACCTGTAGTATCCGAAATCCCCCAGTGAAATACTGAAAAGAGTAGTTTGAAGAAGCATACTGTTAGAGGAAGGAGATCCTGTTTTGACAGATCAGGAAAGGTCTATGAAAGCCTTGTGTCCTTTCATGTATTTCATTTCCTTTGTTATATTTCCAATCTATTGTAGTAGAAAAATAATGTAAATACTCTCTTCACAGATATTTCTCTATTTTGAAATTAAATGATCTATTTTGTAAACTTGTTCTAGATGAAAACAATCTGCTGCTAGTGCCAGAACTGTATGATTTGCTTAACTTGCATACTTGATCAACATGTGATCAAATATGAACTTCTAATTGCTGGCTTCCGTGAAAGTGTTGAACTTCATGAGTCTAAATGCTTGCTTGTTTTTCAAGCAGTTGCTTTGTTCTAGAGAACTAAATAATCAAGCAATCTGTCCAAAAGTGTTTAACGGAAATCTTTCAGGTAGTGTTAAAATATGATATGGGCCCATAGGAGTTGAGCAGGAGGTCTGTGAAGTGTTAATTGAGGGAGGGGGTGAGAAATACCACCTTACTCTTCAGAGAGTGAGAGTAATTTTGAAGGAAAAAAAAAGGCCTATGATGAGAATGAAGGCTGCTTAAACTAATCTGCTAACCTCTCAGAAAGAGGAACTCAAATAGTTTAATCAAGAGGTGCTGGAGAAGGTGGTGTGATGCAAGTCTTCAGCTGCTGGCAGAGACACAGTTAACATTGTAAACGGTTGAACTTCAGCATGGCACTTCTCCAAATGAGTTGACTGTTGAAAATAAAATGTTCCAGAAGAACTGGGAGAACAGGAAAGAAGTTAAAATAGCATGGTTTTTATGCCAGTGCTGAAAGAAGGGGGGAGGAAGGGAGATAGCTCAACTTATGATAAAGGCTTTAGTAGAAGTTTCCAAATGAAGGGACTAGATTTAATAGAATGATCTCTTCATTTGTGTCCTGAGTTTTGGGAGTATTCTTTGGCTTTCAGCTTGTGTTTGGGAAGTTGAACACATAGGTAAATAAAAAGTCACGTGAGACTGTTTTGGGTTTTGTTCCATTTTGTTCTTCTGACTGTAAAAACAATACCAACGATCTAAAGTCTGCCCCTCATTTCTAGAGTTTTATGAGGCTGTGTCAGATGTTGCAGTACAAACACAACTCTGAAAGGGTTTGAAAGAGAGGTTTTGAGATGGGGAAAGGGAAGTCATTATTTCTGGTGTCATATTAGAAGCACACTGTCTCATGTACAATTTTAATTTTTTTCTGTGTTCTCTTGAGCACTTCAGGAGTTGAAGATCTTGGTACAGTTGCTTTGTTCAGCTTAAGACAGCATGTGTTATTGCAGTAACTCAAAATATCCTTGCCTAATCACTACTTGAAGGAACTTTTCTTTAAGCAGTGTTTGGAAAGAGCCTTTCCTCATCATTGGTTGTGATTGCTTTGTAGTAATTTTTGAGACACAATGGTGATCGAAACGTTAGTCCCAGACCTATCAACAGTGTTATGCCTTTTATTTCCCCTTGATCTAAAAGTGTCTTAGTTTTTGACTAGTCTTTGTGATAAAATTATGGATCTTCACAGCTGCTGTCTAGGGGATTTACAACAGGTTTTTGGCTTGGGCTAAAAGTGCCTTTAGTTAGAAGGTGGTCTGCTCCCTCAAAAAACCCCATCAGTTTATTTGCTAAGTTAAAGAAGATGGAAATGAGACATCTCAGGATGTGCAGTCATTGTTCTGGAGTGGAGTAAAATACAGCCTCTTTCAGAATGCATGTTTAATAATGTCAGCATAAAGAGCTGTAGGCACAACAGCATCAATGTCATGAGTGATTAGGAAGGACTTACTGAGAGTTTATCGGGGTAGCAATCATTACAAGGCCAGTGTGTTGAGGACAAATAATTCTGAGAAAACACTTGATTCGGTGGACTACTTCTGTTATTTTTGAACTGGTTAAATTAAGAACTCGCTTGTTGAAGTATGTCACTTGTTACTTCATGGTGGAAGATAAAACAATTAATTGGGATTATGAAAAACTCGGGGAGTTATTTAATGCCTTTGGAAGAAGCAGCTAAGTGCTTGCATTGTGTGCCTGTGTTCTTCCTTATCCTTTCAATGCTGGGAATATGTATTTAATAACTTGAGTAACATTATCTAAGTGGGTGGTCAGCACCACTGGACGGTGTGTTGCAGCATTTGTTACAGGTACAGGCTCTGTGCTGACCTGAAGAAGTGAGATGTTCAGTTATGGCATTACTGTTGCTATTAAAAAGCTCTGGGAAGGGGCCTGAGAACCCCAGCTGCTGTTGTGGTGGAGGAAGTCAGGCCTTCAAAGGATACAAGGACTGGAGTGTCAGGAAAAGTAAATGGTAGCATCAGCACAAGTGGAAAATAGGCAGAGCTATTCAGCAAACAGAAAAGTAGGCTAAGGCATGCCATAATTATGTGTAGTGGAAACTTGCTGCTAATAGAGCAATTGCGTGGGGTAGGGAGGCAGGAGAATGATTTTTCAAGACAAAACAAAGCAGACATTGCAGAGAATGATATAGGAAGACTGAGGATTCAGTGTGCTCATGATATGTGAAAGAGAAGACTTTGTTTTGAAAGATGCTAAAAATGGAATCTTCTGATGTACATGCGGTCACTGTTTCCGTGGCCTTGTAGGACAATAGGGGCTTCTTTGCACTGCCCAAATGAGCAAACTCTTCCTTCCCGCTTGCAGCTCTTAAGGTTCAAATAGTGCAGCTTCAGGGTGGTATCAGTGGTTGTGGAAAGAAGGAATCACAGGATATTCCTTTTGGGAAGAAGTTGGGTTATACTGGATTGGGCTGTTGTTGTGCAAATGGATTCAAAATACAATAGCTACTTATCACAGCAGCCAGGCAAACACATTCCTCCCACACGTTGTCCCTAGACATTGCTGGCAAAGAAAAGAACAGAATGAAGGAATGTGACACACAGAACCTGTGCTGCAGCAGCCCATATTTTGAGTTTTCTCCTTTTATATATATGACATAAACAGGGAAGCTAAGGGAAGACTACATGTGCTGGAAGATTTTTATCCAGCATGAGTGTGACATGCAGAGTGGTGCATTTACCTTTTAATGACTTTGACAAGCTGAAGACTTTAATTTAACGTCTAGCTGGGAAAAGGGATCATTGATAAAGGCCTTTCTGTGGTCCAAATGCCAGAATTCTGATGATGTTGAAAAGTGATTTTTTTCCTTTCTGCCTCGCTCTTGTTGATCTTAAATTGACAGCTCAATTAGATTCCAGGTCAGAAGTTCTAGAGGGATTGGTGAAGGTGGCTTACGTTGGTGGTGGTTGTTTAACAACTTTTTACTTCTTTCCTTTACCTTTTTTTTTTTTGTTGTTTTTTTTTTGTTTTTTTTTGTTTTTTCCTCCCTCTCCAGTGAAGTGGACACTCCAGTCTAGGCTAAATTTGTGAGACAGCTTGGAGGAGTGCTGATCTTGAGGTGGATGCAATGAATCAGGCCTGAGTGTTCATCTCTAGATGAACAAACTGCTTTTGGAGAGAACTTAGAGAAGCCCCTGAATGTTTATTTATTTTAACTCAAACTTGGGTTCTTTAGTGTCACTCAGACTCAGCTAGATTTGTGGGTATGTGTCTCTTTATAATGTGGTTTTAGGCCTCTCTGACCAAACACTAAGGACACCAAAGAATTAATGTCCAGTTCTTGAAATCTTATTTAATTCCTTCAGTCATCCATCCTTCTACCCAGGAAAATAGGTGTAATTAGGATTTAAAAGGGACATTGGAAATTAAGACCTGGGTGCTGGATTCTGCTGCTGTATGTACTGAAACAAACCAATATGTAGGGTAGGAAAAGAAAAATCTCCTTTTGGAAGTGGTTCTAGGGTGTGAGACTGGAGCAGACCTGCTCTGCTGTTTGCAAGCACTTAGAGATGGGAACTAGAGTTACTTGCCTCTGTTTCTATGTCACTGCTGTAATTCTGACTGATCATGTGTTCTCAGCTGTGTCACTGCTTGTGGTGAGTATGTAAGAAGAGACTAACTACATATATATTACAGTGTCTACTTAGTTTAGTTGGTAAGGCAGCAAAGTTTGGAAGGCAATGGCCATAAGGAGTCATGTTGTTTACTTCTGTGTGGTGTGACAAGTGGTACTGTCAGAAAAGTAAGAAATTTCAGTATGAACAAATTTGGAATGACTTCTTATTTGTTTGGAAGCTCTTATCTTGCATTTAAGTTTTTCCCTTGTCTACATCTGGATGGCTCTGGCTGCAGGATATAAGGACCTCCAGCACTGGTGGGCTCTGAAACTGTGCTTCTATCATGCTCAGCTAAATAACTGGACAAGTGCAAAAATGTTAATAAATGTCTGATTGAAAATTGAGAGCAGCCAGACAGCTCTCAGCCTGGTTAATTAGCTCTTGACTGCTGAATTGTTCCTGCCCTCTCATATGGCTGTGGCTTGTAGCCTTGCAAGAAAGGGCTTGGGTTCCTGGCCAGGAGTGCATCCCAACAGTTGAACTCACGTAACTTGAAGTCAGTGTGGACTGGTTCCTTTTGGTCTAAATGACCTTTTTATCTTTGTTGGGGGGAGGGCAGTGGGGAGAAAGCATATCAGCTTTCAGCTATGTCAGGTCATATAGAGGTCAAGTTCTCTTGTCTGTGATCAAGCATATGGTGTAAAACAGCCCAGTGTGTGTTAGCAGCAGGACCTGGGGAGAGGAAGACTTTATCAAGCCTTCTGGAGGTAAATATGACTGAAGGCCATGTTGTGAATTGGCATACTTGATGGCTCTCAGTTTAGGGCTTTCAGGATTTCTGTATTTAACCCTTCCCTGGTGCTGGCTCCTGGTGTGTTTCCACCCTGGTAGGTTGAGAAGAAGCTGCTGTTTCTCAAGAGCATGCAGATTTCTTCTGCCAGGTTATCTGTGCATATGTGAGACCTTCTGAAATCCCTGGCTCCAAGGGCATGACTCTGTTACTCACTGAAGCTGTTGAAAGAGTGAGTCCATGTGTTTGGGTCTCCCAGCTGCATGAATAAATGAGTAAACCCGAATTATTTTTAAATGATCAGATTACAGAGGTGATAAGATACTACAATGAATTTTCCATTCCATGCTCTCTACAAGTGTGCTGCTCTCCTTCCACTATGAAAGAATTCAAGATTTTAAGTGTTGTTCTCCTAAGGAACCACATTAAAAACTGCTGAGGTTGCACTCAGAAAAAGTCTTCCAGACCAAAAGCCTTGAGTCAGAAGTTTCTTGGCAAGATGTCAGACAGGTTGACCAAAGGTTGCATGTGGTGTGCTCTTGCAAAATGAACATGAAATGCTTGTTGCCCTCCATGGTTCTTCAGTACTTCCACAGGTTCACCTATGTTACCTCAGTGGTGTGCAGGAATATAGTTTGCTTGCTGATATTTTGTTCTTATCTCTGAAGATACTTATTTTAAGAATTCGTGTCTACATAGGTTTGTTAATACTGTACTGTAATATCAGATGGGCTGCTGAGACTTCAAGGGGGTGAGGAATCTATTTTTAGTGTGTTTGAAGGGTAGATGATGTTTCAGGTTGTGGAATGACTTTCTGGGGGGCCTGTCACCATACACTAAAGTTTTTGTATGTCATGGCAGTGGAGGCAAGTCATACGATGATGAGTTAGTAATTTAAATGGGCCATAAAAAAAATTCTGCTCTTTGTGGAAATTTTAAAGATAGATGGAGCTAAAATGCCACACAGTCTGTTCTCATGCTTGTTTCCTTGATGTGCTGAAGACTTCTAATCCTCTTTACAGGTGAAATATGCAGTCTGCTTATGAGTTGAAAGCAATGCCTGCTGATCTGTTGACATCCACATTGGAGGGTTATTCGTGTCTAAGAATTTTAGTAATGGGTGACCTAAAGAGTGTTCTAGTTGCCCAAGAGTTCTGAAGAAGGTGGTTTATGAACTCCTTCTCCATGAGAAATGTCACATGTGGGAAGCTGGATAATAGCAGTGCTGTCCTATTTAAACATATTTGACACCCCAGCCTGCAGAGATTTGGAGCTTTAGATTGAGAAGACTGCCTCAGACAAATGCATACGTGCAGCAATCTGAACGGTGAATCCAGCCTTGCTTTGGAAACACTGCACTGTAGTGGTAGCCATGAAGAACAAATTTTAATGATTTATTATGGTTAGATTTTATGTGGATTGGCTTCCTATTTTCTTTGGAAGGCAGTAAAACTGCAACTTCAACAGGATTCTTCTTACATTCCTGGGATTTTGTTTTGTGTGCAGGCATGTACATTTTATTTATTTATTTAATAAATCTTCACTGCCACTGTTAGGAACAAAGACTTTTTAATAGGTCAGACCTCAGCTACCATTGCATTTTCTTGTTACTGTAGTACATTTGGCAGGTAATAGAAGATGGGGGCTAAAGCCCTTATACTGTAAAAGCTTATTCATGTGAATAGTCAGCTGTGATCTGATTTTGAATTTCACTGCAGCTACTCATGTGAGTAAACATTTGAAGATCAAATCCTTAGCTGTGTGGACTAATTCTTGTGGAGTTTTCAGGGAGGCGTTTGGAAATTACATCTTGAATAGAATGTGCCCTCAGCTTTCAACAACTACCACCTACATACATGAGATGTTCATTTGTGGTTGCATGTTTGGGCATGGTTGTAGCTGATCTGCAACAGCCAACGGGAGCTTATGCATTCGGTAATTCTTTCACTTTCTTTCATGTGCTCTTTTTCTTTCATTCTCTTTATATTTTGACAAGGGGAGCATGTATGTTATACTTACGCAACTTTGACTTCAGTGAATGCTGGCATGTCTCTGAAATACAATTTGATATGTTTGTGGATGTTCTAGTGAGAACATCCATGTTGCTGTGCTTCCTGGAGATGAGGTTCATGCATTCTGGAGTCCCATCACTAACTGTGGTGTTTTTGAAAGCTATGGTTTTTCACAGGGTTTTTCTTTTGATTAAGAGATTGTTTGAATAGATCTAGCATGGTAATTGCCTGTTCAAGACAGGTGTTTTGGATCAGGGAAAGTGCAGCCTAGGCCCTTTTATAATGACAGGAGTGCATACCTTTGCATATGTGTGCATCACACAAGTTGCTATCCATGTGGTTCATACTGCTATGGTAGTTCATCTGGCAGATCATTTAAATATTTACTCCAAAAGATCTTGTTCTCTGTTGGTGTGAAGCAGCATTTCTAGTTATTTTTAGGTCATTTTCATTTTAGCAACCCTGCTGGAGATAAACCAGACACAAGTGCTGTAAACTGTCCCTACATTTTGGTAGAAAATAATAAAACAAAGTTTAATGGTTTGGTCCCAAGGGGAGAACAGACCATATGGTTAACAGAAGGTTAGGCCAAGTAATGCAGTGATGAGAGTGCTACAAACCAACCTAGAATATCTGGTAGTGTGTCCAGTTGCTGCATGTATTAAGCATTGAAATGGTGCTTTCAGATCTGCAGAGCCAGCAGTTCTGTTACCACTGCTGTGACGCAGGAGATAATTCTGTTGGGCAAGCATCAGCATGGGGGTGGATCTACAGTGCAGGATGTGTAATGTCAACATGAAGCATGGGAGCTGGCAGTAAGAAGGAAAGCAGCCATTTCATGCCAGTGCAGGAAGCCTAAATAGATTTTTCCCTCTGCATCTTGTCCTTTTGTGCTGCTTTCATACTTGGTATTAAATGATTACCTTCTGCTTTGTCATCTGCAAATTTCAGCCCAGCAGGGTTTAATTTCTTTCTCTTTTTGAACCTGCTTGGGTTTTTTTAAACAAGTGAAGTGCACTCCAAAAGCATGTCTGATGGTTTATAAAAGAGGCTGGGGGGAGGCTGAAGGGCAAAGCAGATCTGGAGAAAGAGAAGAGTTCAGTCATGTGAAAGTCCTGAGCTTCAGATGAAGTTTCATTGTAGATCCTTTTGGCTTTAGTGCAGAGGCAGTTTGTTCAAAAGGTCTAACCATTTGAGAACATTGTAGTGAAGCTGCTAAATGCAGAAAGGTATGAAATACTTCAAGTGATAGTGTGTGGACTTTGAAACTCAGTAATTACTAAGAAAACAGTAGAAAGCTATTGCATTTTTTTCTGCTTTCTTTTTAGAACAAATGTCCTGTTAGAATTTTTTTGTCCTATTTGGTTAAAGCTAGGGACAAATTACCATGAGACCATTTTTTTGAGGGCCAAAGTACTGTTACATGACTGTCAAAATCTGCAGAACAGGAATTTCTAAATAAGCGTGCTAAGCATTCTGTTGATTTAAAAATCTAGTGATATGTATTCTGTCATCTCAGTCACAGACTGGTCAACGGGTTTGGAATTTTTTGTTGTTGCTTTTTGTCCCCCAAAACATTTGGAGGTATTTTTCTGGGAGGGTCTAGAATAGCAGAGCTTGCTTCCTGATGGGCATGGCAAAGCTGAACTTCATAACTGGAGCTCTCATGGTTTCTATTGCCTGTTCAGCAGGATTTTCAAATAAAAATATTACAGCTCCCCTTGAATGAATCCTTGTCTTAGATGCTGTTCTGTGGTAGCCTGAAAAGGTTATGACTTTCTTTGTATCTTCCTAAGAACTGGAGTAATCAACCCACAGGTATGTTTTCTCAGTTTCAATTTGGTGATTGGAGGAGAGGATGCATATAAAATGTGGCTTGTGTGCGAGGACTGTTTGTTCTGTTCTGCAGTAACTTCATCTTTACACAGTCCTCCTTGCTCCATTGGCCCCATTCAGGAGATTGGTTTTTTTTGGTTGAGCTATGGGAGTCTAGCACTTGTGCATAGGGCACCTGCAAAGACATGTCATGGAATAATTATGTGAAACTCAAACACCATCTTTCAAGACAGAACTTTTTCTTGGTTCCATAGATAACCCCATGTTGTGGTAGCTGTTTCAGCATCAGAAGTATAAGGATGCAGGCAAATCAAGAGACTTTTTCTAAGGTATGGTTGTTCTTGTCACGTCTGTCCATGTAATTTCGCTTGAAGGTTTTATGTTCTAATAGCTGGTAATTTTGTGGTTTTTCTAGAGGTGGTGAACAATTTTTAGAACATGATGGAGAACGTTCATCAGAAGTGTTTCTTCATATGCAAATGAATAATGCTTATAGATTTTGTCTGCACCTTTTCTCATAGAACATCTCTATACTACACAGAAAATACATTGTCCTTGACTTTTTCATACTGACAAAGGTGCTACTTGCTGAAGATAGTTTATTATAAATAACTACTAAGATGATAATCTCACCACAGCATGCTTGGCATTCTTCCACTGAGTTAGCCTATTTCAGCAAGGAGCTGTCGCTTAAGATACAAAGCAATCTGCAGGGACATATGATCACACACACTGACTGTTTTCTCTGTCATCATGGATGCCTCATAATTTCCTGTGTCTGATAATTAGGAACTGGAATTATTATCTTGTAGACCAGGAGGGTCTAGCACCAGAAAGATGGACTTGAGTTCCCATCTCATAGACATCAGATTACAGAGAAGTTCCCAGTTATGGAGGTACTAGTAGGTGAATATCTGTTGGACATGATTGTGGGGTTTTTTTTGCTTTTTTGCTTGTTTTATTTCTGATGTCACAAGGATAGATGTGAACTACTGAGGAAGCTCTTGATTTATGTATTTCATGTTAGAAATTGTGAAGAAGTGTAAGTCTACCACTGGCAATGGTGTAGAGGGGATTTTTTTGTGTGTGTGTTGGCTTTGTTTCAGTAAATGACTTCAAGATCTTTGAATTATTTTTTTTTTTTTAGAAATACTGTCCAAAAGAAAGACTGTGATAAAGAGGTAAGAGGCTGTATCCATTTTTCTGAGGGTATTGGAAAACTAATATTAATACCCATATAATGCTTAGTGTCAAGATTCAACTGTAGTCACATAGCTTGATGGTACCTTTTTTGAATTTGAAAAATTGATACCACCTTGTGGTACCTGGCTGTTGAACTATCATGTTATTGCAACAGTTGTGTGATGGGTATCAGTGGCTGTTGTAAGCAAACTTCTTTTCAAGTGAAATGCTGGCAAGTGCTTGTGTTTTATTTATTCAGAAACAATTTGGTTAGGCCATCTCTACTGCTTTGTTAACAGTATAATACGAATCAGATTTTTTTCTAACATCCATGTTACTCATGGATTCTTTTCCTTGACACCTGACGCTTCTCAGAGTCCTAACAAATTACATTTCAAGCCTGGGCACCTATGGTTGCTTCAAAGTATGGAATGTGGTATTTAGTGGAAGAAATTGGTAAGATTGAGATGGAACAAATGAAGGTATCAACAATGATGATGGAATTTTTTTCCTCCCTGATTTGACAGATCGTGTTAAATCCTGTATGTATCTCAATAAGACCAATGGGAAAACAGGACATGAAGAATTTAATCAAGACACTGACTTGCAAGTCTTTAGTAATCAGTCCTTTTTACAAATCTTATGAGTGTTAGGAGTTGACTCTCATCTGGGAAGTAATGTGCCATCCTCTGAAAGGAAAGCATGGAAGAAGGAGAAATGGTAATTATCTAGTGATGGTATCTTTCCCCACAAGGTCTACAAAGGCAAATTCCTGTGTTCTTTGCTGAAATTATGGGAGTAGATTAATGATGGGATGGATTCTGCTTGCAGATAAGATGAAGAAGTGATTGGAACTGGTTCCTGATGTTCAGTAACCCATGCATGATTGTGGAGTGTTCTTCATCTCTTAATATCTGACCTAGATGATGTTACACTTCAGCATGGCTGTTCAGAATCTGTCATGTCAAGAAGCCATATAACGTGGGTGACCTTGTGGCTTTAAAGAAAATCCTGTGGAACTGTTAGTTTCAACCTTACTGAAGGACACATTCTGAAGAGCTAGCTCATTAAGCAAGCTTTGAAGGGTGTGCTCTGCAGAGCAGCTTCCTGTTATTTGGTTAATGGTTGACCTAGTTCTATTGCCATATGCCTCCTGGAACGCATTCTAATATAAAATATGTGCTAAAGCAAGTCTGGGATAATAGGAGGAAAGTCAAAGCCTTTATGAAACAGAAATCATATAATGCTGTTGCATATTGGAGGGTATTGTAGTTGCTAAAAATGGCAATATCTTCATGGAACTGTATTGATTCTGATTGCAAACTCAGGAGTGTTAATCAGACCCATTCATGTAATTTTTTTCGGACTGGCCTTGTACCAAAGGTTTGTATCGGTAATTCCCTGTGCTCCATATGTGAAGCTAAAGTTAGGGAATGAAGCACTCAGAGTGATATTATAGCTGTGAGGAAAGATTAGATTAGATTTGGCTAAAGGCAGGAGAATTTTCCTCCCATGGTAGGTGGTTTTTTCATTGCAAATGATGGATTAGCAAACTTTTTCCTCTTTAAATCCTGTCTAGAAGCCAGAAATAGGGATTCAAGCTTTTACTTGGTATGAGAGATGACACAGTATACATACTTAGGCAAAAATATAAGAAATTTGTAGGTAATAGATAAAGTTCGACCTCCAGCCTGAATGGGTACTTTCTGACAGGCTGAAGTTCTGAAGAACCTAGGCTGTGTTTTCTGGTTAATTTGATTTTCTGCCCTAGGAAAAGGAAGGGTGTGTGATAACAACTGTTTTCATAAGTAGTGTGCATTATGGTAGAGCAGGGGGAAGGGAAAATTAAAGCCATGCTTGGTAACCTTTTGAGAGCTCATGACTCTATCAGTGTATGTGGTGATTTCTTCTTCTTCTGTCAGTGTGGGAAACTGAACTGCTTACCAGACTTTACCGCTTTGAATATTCACATAACCTGGCAGTGGCTAACCTGTGTCTCTTCAGTTGCAGATGGCTTGCAAGAAGTCCAGGTGTGAATTCTGGGCAAAGGTATGTCACCACAGCGGTGGGGGTGGCTGGGGCCAGCCCAGTTTATCTGTGTGGGAAGAGGTAAGCTGTCAGGACCTGTAAAGGCAGCTGTAGTTGAACAGCATGGGAAGTGCCTAACCTGCAGGGATGTCTTGTGGTGGGATCATCTTGTACCCCTATAACTCCTTCAATTCAAGGCCTTTCATGTGCTTCTTACGACTCTGGGGCTTATTTGGTTAGGCTATGAATACTTTGGCTTATTTGGATAGGATATGTGAAGTGACAGTGTTAAACAGTTTTGCCTTCTTCCTCAGTGTGTTAATACTGAATGGTTTTTTCATAGGAGAGCTCCTGGTTCTGGGGGAAAACAGACTGCAACATTTTTAGTAGGACACAGTGTGTTGCGTGAGCTGTAATCATATTGGTCATGAAAAAAATCACTGCTCTAGGGACTGACACAGGCACAGCTATTTGTGCAACCTGATCAGAACAAAGGATAATGCTTCTGCTGCAAGATCAGACAGATCTGACGTTTCAGCAGGCTGAGCAAATGAATGGAGGAAGTGGTCCGCCTCCTCTTATCCATTGTCTCGAGGATGCAGGCTCATAGAGAAGAAAGGCAGGTTGAATAATGCTTCTGAAGGAATATGCTGCTTTGTGTTCTGTGGGAAGAGAGCAAGCATGAGTTCTAGAAGTTCTCTGCATTGGCAGGCTGACAAGCTTGTAACAGGAAAGTGTAGCTGTGGACTACTGGTGTTGAATGAGTACTTTCTCTTCTGTAGCCTGCCTAGAAAATCTTAACTGTTATTAGGAAGCTGACTAAATGTTTCAGGCCTGGAATATGGGACCAAGTCTACCTTGAAGGAAGCTCAGTGGGTGTAGAAGTCCAATTAACTCTGACCTCCTAGTAAAGAATGATTTAAGACTTTTTATATACATTATGCAATTCAGTGGTGGTTTTTTTGTTTGTTTGTTTTTTGGGTTGGTTTTGTTTTTGTTTTTGTTTTTGTTTTTTTTCTCTTGCACGTCCTCCTTCTTGTAGTGTCTCCCTTTAATAACTCATCTGTGTGTTCTGGGATACCTCTCAGTTGTGTTCCTGGTGGGATTTTTACATAGGGCGAGCTGGGCTGATCAAATTACTGGGACAGTCAGAATCTTCTGCTTGGGAGAATTCTTCTGTTGCTCTTGCTCCAGCTATCAAGCTTCCATAGCCAAATTATCGCAAGTGGGATTTTAGTAGCAAGCTCCCATTTTAAAGGCATACTGAGGCCAAGGAAATGAGAGAAGAGAGGGAGCAGGACAGGGATTTTTGATAAGCTGGGCAGAATCGAGGGTTACTTCATGTTCCAGAGCTATAATATCTGACTTCCAGCCTCAAGGGGAATTTCAGCTGAGAAATTAATCCTTTAGAGGGAGGGGTGCAGAAGTTCTATCAGTATCATAGCTGGTTAGCTTTCTTCTGTATTACCTTTTTGTGCATGGTTACTGGGACTAGAAATTGCTAGCAGTTAGGTTTCTCATGATGATGAGACTTTTCTATAAAACCAGTTTTCTTTAAAATAAAGCTTTTCTTGGCTCAGGGACCCATAGCTGTCATTTTGTTAGCAAGCATGCTGTAAGTTAATGGAGATTAGGTTTGTGTCTGTGATAACAGAACCAGTCTTGGTGATCCATGAGATCCCTTTCATCCTTTGTCCTCCCACATACTGTCTAGAAGGCTATCTCAATTCAAAAGAGAAGTAATTAGTTCCACAGGATTCTGAGAGACTCCATCACTAGTGCGCAGTACAGATGAAGATGCTGCTTTAGGAGCCTGCTTATAAAAGCACATCAGAAGGTCATCAGACTCCTTGAGTGTAACTGTGTGTTGAAACTTTAAGATGTGTGATCACTGGGTTGCCATGATTGGCATTTTTAGTATCCAGAAGTAATTGTGAAAATTCCCTCTGTTTGTTGTTAGGAGAGCATTAGTTAAAACCCATCTAGGAGGATGTGCCATGCTGGATTTGACCCAACAGAACCTTCAGCACTGGTTTCCAGCTGCTTTGACATAGACCAAGTACTGTTGAGGAGAGGAAATAATGATAATAATTGCTTTGCCTCTTTTTATTCATTCGTGGTTACACTGTGTCTAAACTAAATCAGTGTTATTTGGACAGGGTGATTAAAAATGCATGTATTCCAAAACTGTCTAATGGAAAAGAGTGCAGTGAGCTTTCAAACAATGCCTGGGTGTGAGGACAAGAGGAAAAATCTCCAGCATGGACATAAATATCACAGATAAATCAGGGAACATTCTCCTAAGTGATAAACATTTGGGTCTGAGAGTGAGCACTTTCTGAAAGAACAGTATCAGCCTGATGCTAAGCAGAGATAAAAAGTCAACTGTCCATTGGTGAAGGCTGCAAAAGAATTTATTATCTTCTGCTTACTCACCTTTTCAGGAAATAGGAGGTATAGGGGATCTTGGCTAGTTTTGGAGATCTTCAGAAAAGCATTCTTGGAGGCTGTTACATTTCCCAACTTTATATTAAGCACATTTTGTCTTTGTTTTGTGGAATGTTTTTATTATTTTCTTAGTAATAGAAGTCTTTAAGATATAAGACAGTTGGACTAATCACTCACTGTTTTTTGAAAAGTCAGAGCACTGTACCAATCATAAAGCTGATAATGTTTTCACAAAAAAAAGGCTGTATCATGGCTTACATAAAAGAGGAACCACCAAGGGTTGGCTTTTATGAAACTCCGAACAAGAACAATGTGCTTGGTTTCTCAGACATCCATCAGGTCAAGCAAGGTGGATGTCTGAAGTTCCCGTGGCCAAATGTTTAATTTTGGAATTTACCCATTATCCTTAAAAGACAACAGCAAATTTCTGAGCTGTTATCAAATGTCACAATGGAGTTGAGCTGAAGAAGGGGAATCATCAAAACATGTATTTGTAAGTCTTTAGATCTGAGTCTAACACCATTTGTACTTTATTTTTCCAAGTAAAAGGGATTGAGAATTGGATCAGTTCTTCAGGGATCATCCAGATGGAGGCACCTGCTTTTGCAGCTCCAGGAGAAGGGGACTGTGGGATGAGAAAACCTAGTTCAGAGAGTGCAGAGGAATCATAGGTCTCATCGCCCACTGGCTTTTATAGTGTATTGGCAAAGTCTTTTGGGGCTTTCCATGACCAAAGTAAATAATGACCTTGCTTTGATAGATCAAAGAAATAACACCAGTGTTGTGCCTTTGAGAGCCTTGATCCCAAAGAGAAAAGCAAGGGTTTTCCTTTTTATTTTGGACCCATTCCATTGCAAACAAAAGCATCCTACAGGTCAGGCAAGGAGGGTATCTGACAGGTTTTAAAGCGACTTTTCCTTTTTCCTTCTGTTCTCTACACCCGTAATTTATATTTAAACATGTATCAGACCTAAAAGCTCCTCATTCAGTTTATATCTGTAACGGATGGAAAATGTGGAACAGAAAAAAGTTCTGTGACTCACTCAAATGTTTTGGCTTTGTAGCCTATGTGGACTTTAAGAGTCCCTGTCTTCCTTTTAGCCTAGAAGACAGTGATCCTCCAAAGTAATAGATATCACTCAAAATGGTTAGAATTGGTAGGTGGACTAGTACAGCTTTTAGATGTATAAACACAGGAAACACTGTTGTCCCTCTGCTGATCTGTGCAAGTACCACTCTTGGAATACTAAACCTGCTCCTGGGGTTGGCATGTCTGTAAAAATTAGTGTGGAAATGCTGGGGATAGTAATGATCTGAAGTCTGGAAAATTGTGCTTCACAGTAAGAGCTTTCAGGTAGTCCATTACTCCCTTTGAGACGTTTTCAGAAGTGATATTTAGAGGACTAAAAGCAGTTAATGTGCCAGGCTATGTCCAATATTATAGGAATCTGGAATCTGTACCAAGCTGTAACAAGATGCAGTGGCTGGAATCTAAGATTAGAAAATGTTTGCTATATAAATAGTTCTTTATTTCTAATTTAATAGTGGAAAAAGGTTAAGAGCTATTGGAATAACTAATGGACTCTGTAGGAAGTCCTAAGGCATCAAGTCTAAGCATATTTTCTCTGCAGATGCTGTGGTGGGAGACAGGCTTTAGACTGTTACCATTGAGTTGGACGTGGACAACTGTGTAGTTGTAGAAGGTGAACTTTCAGTAAGATGACTCCCACTGCTGTTATCTCATGTCAGGTCAGGGATTAGCTGTTTTAAAGAACAACAAATGGGAATGCTGTAATTTAGAGGTGTAGGGAGTCTAAGGAGTTGATTGAGTTTTACCAGAATGTGCAAGAAGACTTTCTCACCTGGCAAAGGGAAGCAAATAACCAAGTGGAATAAGGCTGACTGAAGGTTTGTAGTTATCAGTTTATGCTTAATTATCTGTAGCTGGTTTTCCTCCATTTCCCCGTTTCAGGCTTAAAACTACAGACAAATAATATGTATTTTGTTCTCAAAGTAGAATCTATGCACAAGGTTGGTGGAAGCTGCTTTCCTCTTAAAAATGGGATGCATTTTCTTGTTGTCTCAATAGAGAAAAAGAAGAAATGGAGCAGGGTTTTTGTTGTCCTGACAGAGCTATTATAGACTTTGACACTGTGGTTTCTAAAGGATCAGTAAATCCCATAGTCAGAAGAGTCTGGTTTCTTCCGGACTCTATAACCCAGCATTTTAGTCACCCAGAACTTTAGTCCTGGTTTTACAGACAGGAACTAGAGATTTTGATCCTGCAGGTATCACAGGTTGTGGCATAAAAACCCAATCAGAATTTGTCAACATGTCAATTTCCTAGAGTAACCTAACTTTCTGTTAGAGCTATCCCACCAATTAAGAAAGCATTTCAGTAGATTCAAGGGTCTTGGCCCTTTCAGTAGTAATCTGTTTCATTTTTTTGTTAGACAGCTCTCAGAATGTTAGGCTTTTGTCTGTTACGGATGATAAATCTAAGACACTTAGAGATTAACCCTTTGTCTTCTGTGCTAATCAAAGACTTTAACAAGGAGCACTATCATTAGATCCTCTTCTTTTGATAACTGATGCACAAACAAGTCAGTTTCTGGGAAAAATGGTATATTAGCTTGGTTTCAAAAGTCATAATGCAGTAGAGACCTCACTGTAAATGCTTTTCTTCTTAACTTCATAAAGCAATTGCTAAAGCAGGATGAAGAAGAGTTTTGATTCCCTAATTGACAAATTGTTTTCAGTTCTTAATTTGTAGTTTCAGTTTTGGAAGACTGCTTTCAAGATTCAGAACTCTGTATTGCCATAGTCTAACTGGCGAGGTTAGAAGACAATGGGAGAACAAAGGAGTTCAGGAATGAAGAAGGAGAAGGAGGTCTGAGCCGTTTCCTGTTTCTTGGTTTTGGAATGAGTGACTATTTTAACCTGTAAGTAACACAGATTAGTGGCTGTCTTCTGTCATGAAATGCTTGTAAAGTTAAGAAGATAACTTTCAACAAACTGTTCCTTCCATTTCTCTGTGTAAAATCTCTTCTCCTAGGCATGGGTGCAGAGGAGCCTTCTTTCTTAATTTGAACGTTTCCTTTCTTCTAGTAATCAAGCCTACAGATATAGCTGTGTGCTCAGCTGAAAAGGAAACCACTTTTTTTTTGACAGTGAAGCTTCACTGCCAAAATGATCTTGTACTGCAGGTGGCTAGAGGTATATGATACAAGTTAGTTTGTCAGCTTTGGAACACATCTGAAGGGCAGGCTCTTCAGGAAGGATGAACTGTAGCACCAGTCCTATGATTAGCAAGTCTGGTTCTGCCTCCTTCTGAGACCTTGATGATCCATTGCAGGTTCTGCTTTCAGGTAAGGAGATACTCCTATTTTGATCCTCCACTTCATAATAAAAGGCTGTAGTAAGTAGTAATCCACATAAAGGTCTGATCCTCAGTTGGAGAAAACTGACAGAACTCCAGCAAATTTCTAGAAATAAAAACCTGAAGAAATCTCTAAAAGCATGGCAGTTACTGGGACTTGAACAGTACTCTGCTTGTAACAATACAGCAGCAGGAAGTTGGAATGACACTGATGGCTTAATCTTTCTGTGATCTCTTGTTTTTTAATGAGGGAGTGAAAATCTTTAGGAGATAACTTTGTTCCTGTTCTCTTGGTGGTATTGGTTTGCATAGCTTTGTTTTTCTTCGAAAACTAATAGCAGAAGACTATCCAACCTTCAGGAGTGGAGCCATTATATGTGGGGCTGTGCAACAGGAGCCAAAGTTTAAAAATAAAATACCAGGCTGCCTTCCCGAGGATCCAGACATAGCATACACACACGCGCACACATAAGCAGTATCTTGACTGACCACAGTTATATCAGCTACTGAGTTCAGACCAATGGACAATGAGAACCAAAAAGGGAGTCTTGTTCCTCAAAAAGAAAGAGGAAGAAGTGTAAGACTCCTGCAGCCTCAGATACCAGTTTCTGGAGTGCATGGGAAGCCCCTCACTATCAGCAGTGTTAGGAGACAGTAAGATCAGATGACTGTCAGTCATTGTTGGTGGTATCTGCTGTAGCCCTTTCCCAGCCCTCCATTTTCTCAGCCCTACTGAGTAATGGTTCTTGGCAGAGCAGTCTTCTTTGAAAATGTGCTCCTTTCTTAAGAGATACAAGCAGTGGCTTTTATTTCCTGCTGAGTGCTGAGTGACCAGCACACCCAACATCTTCAGAAGAAAGACCAACTCCTTTGACTTCAGAGCTACCTTAAAGATACACATCACCATCATCGTTCTCTGTTAGGCTGTGGAAATAGCAGATAACCAGTTTGCATCTTTCTAGAAGACATTGAAAAGGAAGGGCCTACAGAGGAGGTAGTAGGTAGACCAGGAAGAGTTATTTATGGCAGAAAAGCAGAGATTTAAGGCTTACCGCCAGGAATACAGCTCGGAAGGTGAGGTAAGTTACGTTAGAAAGGAATCATCTTTGGAAAGAAGAGGTGACATTACTCAGATAAATAGAAAACTGGAAGATTCAATTCTTGATCACTGATGAAGGTAGACAGGGATGAAGAATATGAAAGATTTAACACTTTTTTGCCTGCTTCTCCAAAACACTGATGTTATATCAACTTCCAGACTTTGCTTGATAATTGTGAGCTGGGATGACAAGGGTGGGAAGTCAGGGTTCCTCCAGCAGCTTGGTGTGAAGCAGCAGGGAGTGTGCTTCGCTCTGGTGACGTGACAGAAACTTTGCGCATGTAGGAGCTGTGCATAGTCTTACCTGCCTGTATGCTGCCTCGAGCTAGTGTGCTGAAAGATTGGAGCCTACACTTTTGACTGCATGGAGTGGGCAGGTGCGGTTTCCAGAAAAAAACCCTGATCCCCAGGTGTGCTTCATAGTAAACGCCAGCTAGATTCTTATCTAGGCTTCTTCCAGCTGCAGCAAGCATGTTTGTGTATCTCAGCTGACAGCTACAGGGGGGGAAAAAAAGAAGAGGTGTTACCACTTTGTATCTCTGCCCAGGCAAAGTAACAGTCACAGCTGCCCATGATACACTTGCAGTTTGGCAGAGCTCAGGCTGGTTCTGCTCTGCAGACACAGGATGAAGCATGCTCAGTATGCCTCCAACAGAGATGCCAGCAGTATCTTCGTTTACTACAGAGGCTGCCCAGTGTCTGTTAACTCCTACAGAGTTTGGGTTCACATTAAATGAGTTCAGGAGCCCTTGGTAGGCTGTGCATACCTCTCAGCACAAGCTGATCACCTTTTTTGGAAAGTTGTGTTTTCTTAGACATAAACGCTCTTAAACTGGAACACTTATCTTGATGTTTTCAGAAGAAAACTACAGGCTTCATATACTAGTTGAACATACACTGAAGGTGATGCTATAGCCTAAAATTTTTGTAGGACTTGATTCTCTTATAATCTGAATAGTTTTTTAAAAAAATGCATAAAATATCTGGGTCTTGTTTGTGGTGATGTCCTAACAAGGAAAGGTAGGTGCAGCTGTCTGCATGTGAAAACTAATTGGTTTGTTCTCATAAATTTTGTTAGCTGGGGTAGAGTGAAAGTGCTTTGTGGCTCCAGCTAGCATTTGTGAAAGAGAGGTCTTGATTAAATCAAACTTCCTCTTCTTTGGTCATGAATATCTCCTGCTTACAGAAGACATTGTGGAAGACCTAGACTGTTCCTCTTTCAGATATTTTGATAAAGGAAGATAAGGACAAGAAGATTCCCTTTGATGACTTCTAGTAAGTTTAGATGTTTTTTGTCCAGACATTACCTAGAACAATTATTAGTATGTTGCCCATTATTTAGAATAGTTTGGGAAGAGACTAGAAGGATTCAGCAGTTTGAGCAAGATCATATTAAGAGAAAAGCCTCTCAGACCATGTAAGAATTTCAGTTTTTTTAGCTATCAATCCCTCAAAGCAAAAATCCTTCCTCACCCCCATAAAAAGCTCCCTTTTTGGATGGCCACCTTTTTTTCCATGTTCCTCCTCCCACTGTGATCTTGAGTAATAATGAGGGTTAGACCATGTTCATCATCCCTAAACTCTGTCTCCCCTCATATTCAGTTCTGCAGACATTTTGCTGAGTTGACCTAAATTCTTCAGCAAAAGGCCTGGATTGTCTGCAGAAAGCTGGAAATGGCAACTCCAGTTAAGAAGTAAATACAAAGATAAATAAAGAGCATCAGTTATATTCTTGTGTGTGGTGTATGATTTACCCCTGCTCCTGAAATTTTAACTTCTGCTGCACTGGAGATCCTTTCATTTATAGTTATTGTGGGAAGTTATCACTGGGATATCAGGGACAGTGGCACAGAAAGGTAGCATGGCATAATGGGGAAGGGCTGGAGTCTGGAAACTCAGTTTCTGCTGCTGGCTGTGCCACAGGCCAGTAGAGGTGATGTGGAGCCAGGTTACTTCACTTCCCTGTGCCTTCTCCAATACCACACAAAGGAAGAAGGTTTTCCGTGCTGCAGACTGGTTCACCTTGCTTTTCACACAGAGAAAGCCTGCAGCAGTGTGGCCTGAAGCTGCATGAGTCACATAAATAGGTAGCAACTGCATGGTGTGTCAGTATTGCTACTCGACATATTTAATTCTGCCTTTTTGTTCCTTACACATTACCTACAGGTTGTGAGTCTTCAGATTCTGTTCAGTAATTTGAGGCTGAAAACCAGGGCAATACTTAGTCTTTTCTCTCTCTGAGAGCAAGTAACTTCTGCTGACTTAAATGACATGTTTGTGATAAATGAATGGAAACGTGAAATGTATGATACTGTCTTTAGTCTTGCTTTGGTGTTCCATAAACAGAAGGAAAAATGAAATATCTGCAGGACTGAGTGTATACTTCTGGCACAGACTCTTTTGTCAATGAAGTCTTAAATTCATGTGAAACTTTCATTCTGCATACATTCCTGCAAACAAGAACCCACGCTTGAATGAATGCTTGTTGCAAGTAACAAAAAAGTACAAATGCCTTTTATTCAAATGAGTTTTAAAGGGAAAAAGGGCCTAGAATGGACTACAAAACACATTATGTCTTACTTTTTTTTCTTCCATACTCTTAAAGGATGTTGGCTAACATAAATGAAGTGCCTCAAAATACTTTTTTTATGTATTTTGGTGCCACAAGGTTCACGTATGCCTCTTTTGGGATGAAAAAACGGGAAGGAGATTCACCTGACTGGCAAGTGGTGTTCTGAATGCTGTGTCTGAAGGGCTGTTCACTTAGCTGGACTCTAACTGAAAAGAGACATGTGTTGTTTATCTCTTTGATTGTTCATGTCTCCTCTCCATGTGTAGTTGAAACGATGCATCCTGTCACTTTCAACCAGCATAAATCTGAGCACATGCAATCTTATAGCAGTTGAATCTATGGTCTTTGTGGTTAAAGTGGGGTTTTTTTGCTTGCTTGTTTCCATCTTTGTTCCTTTAGTAAGAAGAAGAAAAAAAAATTTCTTTATATAGTTCTGCTTTGAAGTAATCCCGCTTTATTTTGAAACCTCTCAAGCTGGAAGATTCCAAGACATTTGATCTACCTAAAGTATTTCTGTGTACCTCTTAGAAAAGCAGTAAGTTGGGAAGCTTGTTTCCTCCCTTTAATTCAAACTTTGTTTCCTTTTTTAAGTGGTTCTGTAATCATCAATAAAACCAATTTCAATTATGTACCCCTTTGCTTTGGAGATGTAGAATATAGAATGTGTGTCTTTGTCATTACCATAGGTGAATATTCTTTCTCTTTGTTGAAAACATTGTGAGCCAGACTACCCTTCCTTTGCTTTCAAAACATTACTTCTGAAGTTTTCAGATTAATTAAAAGACACATTATATTGCATAAGTGTATCTCATCAGTTTGAAAGTTCTGTTGGGTGTTTTAAACCATCACAGGGCTTGAACCTTCTGGGTTCTTTGGGGTATTTTTAAAAATTATTTTGCCTTAAATATGTATCATGCACTTTCATCTACTTTACATGCAGAGTAAATGTCAAGGTTAGCCTACTCATGGAGTTATTTAAACAAAGCTACTGCAGTTTCAAATCACCCTCCTTAAGTCCAAAAGCGTCCAGTGTGGGTACAGCCTCACTTCTCATTCTTCTAACACATGGCTTGGTGTGACATGCAGGATGACCTGGAGGCTCGATGGAAGTATTTGTAGGAAGACATGCTGAAGGCAGTTGCAGAAGGCTTCTAGTGAGAACAGTAACACTAAGTGCATCCTTCAGAACAAAATGGATCTGCTCCATATGCAAATACACAATGAACTCATTGTATTTCTGTTTTGGTCGTGGAGCTGTGAGCAGTCAAGATGTTCTGTCCCCTCCATTCTAGAGAGGGAATATCCCTGGAGCAGTTAACTCTCTGTAGTTAAAGCAATGGCTAGTGTATCAATGGGGAGAGAGAATTGCTGCTCACACTGCTTTCATAGAGCCAAGTGTGGATGGGCTTCTGGTTGTAGCCAAAAGCAGAATACTTGTCCTGAAGAGACACTATCCCCTGAATTTTCAGTAGTGTGCCTGTATTTGCAACGAAATAAGAGATTTTCTGAGGACAAAGCTTATGAGAAGGCCATTTCTTGGCTGATTATTTAATGCTTCTCTTCTGGCTTCTCTTTGTTGCATCTTAGTATTTATGTGCAAAGCCAAAATCCTGATGAAGTCCAAGGTACCACTGAGCTGCTTTTTTTTGAATTTGTCTAAATCTTGGTGGTTTTTTTCAGGGAATTTTTTTTCCTCTTCGGAGAAGGTCCCATTTTTGACTAGGCACATACATGAGCACTTTCTACAAAGTCCTTCCACCTGGAATTTACCCAAGAAGTCTCCTCTCTTAGGCTATGACAACTGAAAATCTCTTCCAGTCTTTACCTTGTGTCAGACAGAGTGCTCTCCGGGGGCCTATATTGAGCTTTCTACATCCTGCCTCTTACAGAAATCAAGCATTTGGGTTCAGTTTCCAGGTTAACACAGATTTCCAAAGCTTAAGGACACTTAATTTATCTAGAGACTTACTCTAAGTGGACTGTCCTATGCTTTTTGTTTTCCGTAGTGAAGGTATGCCATCTTTTTTCAGAGAGTGAATAAAACGTGATGTCCAGATTTCAGATTGGTGATGACATGAGATAGCTAAAATCTTTAACAAATTATTGTAAATTAAGAGAAGCTGCTAGTTTAATTCACTGGGTTAAATAGCAGGAGTGGGTGGCTGGAAAATATAAGATCAGAGTGTTCGTGGTCTCCCTTTAATTTTTTTTTCAAACAGATGCTTTTTATGTTGATGAACTAGTCTTGAATTGAACTTCCCTTATGACAAGAGACATTATTTTCTTTATATATAGTTTGGTTATTGTTTACATATTCTGGGATAAAGTTTTGGCAACTAGTTCTCTTTTATGAGCTTTCACGCTTTATCTTTAGGGTAAAGGGAGAATAGTTCCATTTCAAAATGAGAGGAATCTTATGAAAATGGGAAGTGATTATTTTGCTCTAAAATTTTGTTAGCTTCCTAGTGATATAAAATGCTTGAAAGTTTTCCAGTTTTAAATGGTCAAATGTAAAGCATTTACAACCGCACTGAAAAAACAAGTGTCATGTAATGGACCTGCAGAAGACAAAAAAGCTGCAATAGTTCTGTAATATCCATACGCTTGCAAGGATTGTAGCTTTTGAAGGATGCAGTTGGTTATAGTCTCAGCTCCTCTTAGCCATAGGCTTTATTACAAAGAAAGTTATTTTTTCTTCTTTATGGTCCATTTTCTGTTTGGATACTTCTTAGAAGGAAGAAAAAGAAATTGGATATTAGTGGCTGACCCTCAAACAGCTGATTTAAGGCAAAAAGGATTAAACTAGGACAGAAGAACTCCGTTAGGAGCTTCAAGGTTTTACCACTTTTGATACAAATCAGATCTAATAATAGTGTTCTCCTTAATTTGAGTACGTCCAGAGTAGTCAGGGTAAAGGACTGTTTATTATTGGAAAGACAAGAAATAAGGTTAACATTGGGGGTTTTTATTTTTGTGAGGGAGAATGTTCTTAATTATTACCTGTATAACAAAATATGTTTCTTTTATAGACAGGGAACAGCAGCTTTTTCTTGGTTTTAATGTAATTGTTTTTAATGCCTCTTTGATCCAAACACGTTCTGGCTGGACAACTTCCATTAAACTTGGTCAGTTCATAGGTACTGTGATCCATAATCCCAGAATCACTCTGAATTACTTGCCCCACCTTTAAGTGCATTGTAGATGTTCCACTTAGTTTCTCCTAGAGACTGCTATCTGTGTTACCACAGACATGATGAAGATTGAGCCATTTAAGTATTCTGTACTCGGACTGTATATATTACACCAACTGCAAAAACATTTTTCCTGGAAAAACCAAGTGCGTGGACATGGAGGTTGAAGGGGAGTAAAAGAAGGAAAGTTATTTGGACCCAGGATATTGCATTCCACTGTGTATATACTGCATCCCAACATGCAATCCACTGGAATGAATAGATAGATAAATAAATAGATAGATAGATAGATAGATAGATAAAGTTACTTGGGACTAAGTAAAGTATTTTGGACAACATGTTAGCTGCAACTTATTCCTCCTTTTCAGCAGTATCACTTTTCAGCCATCAGTGATAGAACCAGCATCTTCCTGCCATCATCCCAAACAGACAACAGATCTTCACTTGCACAGGTGGAAAAGATCTTTTGGAAGGGATGGCAGGGAGAAATGTGGCAGTCCAGTGTTAATCACTAGTCTGAGATCTGTCAAATACTGGAAAAGTATATATTACTCTACCTGGGGCAGAGATGCTGGCTGCCATACTGCGAGTGAGTCAGTGGGCAAATAAAACTCTGTATTCTGTCTGGCATTATAAATGGGTCAGTGATGGATTTGTATTACCTGAGGAAATGAACTGGCTGACTGAGAGGCTTCTGCTTGCTGCCCAGCAAATGTCAAATATAGCAGGAAGCTTGGGGGAAGGGGAGGAATAGCTGGAGACAAAGGCTGTGTTCAAATAGCTTGGATGTCAGTGGAGCTCCTCAAGAAAACTAGTGTTTCTGAGGAGTAGACTGGGAAAGCAGAGCAATCTTTAGTCTTTGTTAATCAGCGCTTTCTTGTTCTCCAGTAGGGTTTCAGCCATAGATCGTGTTTTAATTAGAGTTGTGCATGAAGTGGGTTTGGGTCTGCATGAGATGATGTGCTGTTCCCAGCTTTGTTTGCCGGTACAGAACATGACTTCAGATGCTCTGGTTTTATAGGGTTAAACCCATTCTTCTGACTGCCTTTTTTCATCCTGTCTACATGTCTTCTGTATGGGGTTAACTCTAAAGGAGTGCCCCTGGAGCATGCAAGATCTCAGGATGGACTGAGGGAGAGGACCGCATCATCTCCAGGATCCTTACTGGACTGAACTCTTATTGGTGATGAAAGGCAGACAGTGGGCTTTGGCTTGCTTGGATCTGATCCACACAATGTTTCTTTGGTTCCCAACTGCCCTGTCAATTTCTCTTACTTAGAGTCTTGAATGTCTACCAAACTGGGCGTTGTATTATGGAAATGATCTCTGGCTGAAAGATTATCCTCTCACCAGCCAAGTTCAGTCTCTGTCACCACTGCTACAACACGGGTCCAGTCTCTGCACTTCAAGGAGGCGCATGTGTCCAGGAAACCATCATTTCACATCTGCCTTTCAAGATGGTGATAATCTCTATTTTTCCTTCTTGAAGACACTTTTCAGTAGCAGTCCCAAAGCAGAGCTTTTGCATTTGTGGTCTCAGTGCTAGTGACTTGATTTCTACCTCTGTGACTACATGGAGAATGCCTGCTTGTGTTTTAAACCAGATAAGTTGGCTGGTCTAATCTCAGATCTCTAAAATTTTGTGGCTCCTAAAATGTCACGAGTTCATATATTCCCATGGTTTGGCTCTGTCACCAGTTTATAAAATGTATTTAGCCTCTGTAAAAACAACGTGCTCTTTGCAAACTAACATTGGTCTTTTTTAAAGCATGCCTGCAACCCAGCAGCTACAGCACTGTTAAGTGGCCACAGAATGGAGCATGTAGTTCGGGATGAATGGCAAGATTACTTTTAAAGGCACTACAGCCTGCATAAGCCTGTTTTAGGGTTAATTTAAGGGCAGGTGGCCATGAGGAGATAATATTTCCTATCTTCGGTCACACCTCTGTTCTTTCCCACTGCAGTTCATGGTCTAGCAGGGTATGTGGTTGAGTTTGTCATATCTGATTTGTTACTGGCAGGACCCATTTTATAACAGCTCTGACTTTTCTTGTCAAGGAAGAGATCTTTGCTGGGGTTATGCCAGGCTGAGGGTTATGCCAGGCCTGCTCCTCTCCCTCCTCCTTCCAGGTCGAGGCTGATAATGTATCCTTTATGTAAAGATCTCCTAGAAGATGCTATTTGCAATGCATGAGAGGGAATTGGGTTGTTCCTTGAGCACACAGGAAGACTGCTGCTGTGTTCTTCAGCACCACCTACTGACATCTTCCTCTCCCAAGTTCATGTACACTAGGGAGTGCACTTCACTTAACTCACAGGAACTGGATTTCTTGAGGTAAGTACACTCTTGGCTGGAAATAGAAAGCCCAGACCCACTGCTTTCAGTTACATTATGCCATATGGGGAGCACTACGGAGCAGGGTACAAAAGCCAACTTGCTTGGCTCTGGTATCTGTTTTCCTAGGTTGGGCCAGCCCACTTGCCTCTTGAACATGTATGCCTCTGCAGAAGGGCGTTGAGAGAGGTTGGGTTGTGTCAGTGAGGTGGATGACTTGACTTGTTTCCCGTGAGCATTTATTATGGGAACGAAGTGGCAGACCACATTTCTACTGTAGAATTCTGCCCTATGCTGTTCCATCTTCCTCTTAAATCCTGGAAGGATTTAAACAGGTATGTTCTTTAAAGGTTTTGACTGGGAAAATGGTTTAATGCTTTTCTGGTGTGTTTTTAATTTTTTTCTTCTTCATCTTCTGGTAGGAAAGGAAACTTAAGTTTATTCTATTAAAACATGATCAAAATTCCCCCATTCCTAGTAAAATTGTTGTATCTTCCTGTAACACATGGCTAAGTAAAAACGTTGCATCTTCTTGTAACACATGGCCAAAGTAGTGTCGCCTTTACTGACTCTGAACCACAGGAAAACTTGACAGAACTGTATCTGTATTTGCACCTCCACAGCTACTTTTGTGCAATAAATTAAGTACCTGACATTTAATAAGGGAAAAAGTCCTACTCTGACCATGTAGTTGTTCAGATTCTCACATATATTTAGATTTTTTGATTTCTGTAGGGATTAATAATTTGCCATGAAAGTAATTCAGGAGATCAGAAAAAACTACCGTAGTCTTGTTTGGAGCAAAAGCATTTAATATTCAAGAGTCTTCTCAAAGGTAAAGTTCTTCATCCTAAGCCTCAGCTGCCCATGCTCTCTACCATGTAATGCCTCACAGCTAGCCTTCAGGAAGGAAAGACAAAAAAATATCAGAATCATACTTTCTATGACTCTGTCAGTTTCTCTTTTAATTAAGTTGTGGGATTTTATTTGCAATCCACTTTTATTTTTAAAGTTTGACATTTGAAAGTATCATTCAGGCATTTAGATGGCCTCTTCATGTATTTTTTAAAAAAACCCCAGAGATATATGTAGACTCCAGGAACCCAAAGAAAGAAGGACAAGAAACGTGATTTGTGAGAAATGGAAGAGGACTGATAAGCATGTAGGTAGCTTGAATCAGTAAAGCTTTTTGTAGTTTGATTACTTGTATCTAAATTGTCTTTGGTTGATTTGATTTCCTTGCAAGTAACACATGGGTGTAAGATCAAGTATTCCGTCTTGGACTTTTGTTTTCCTTGCTAGGGAAGTTTTTGTTTTCCATGGTGAGACAACGGTCAGTTTGCTGTGTCTGCTTGAGGCTGGGGACTGCAGTCCCTACAAGACCCTTCGTGGAAGCTGACATTGTGCTCTTATCTGTGATTCTTTCACACCTCCTTTAAAATCTACGGTGTGTCTTTAGTCTACTAGGGTCTTACAGTGAGATGGTGAATATGCATTAATGTTCAGTAACCATGTTTTTCTGTTTTGAGGGTTTTTGTCCTCATTTTTTGAAAAGTCATAGTTTGGAGAACCAGTTGAGCTGATAGAAATGTATCCATTATTTGGACCTATTTCAGGTAATGTATATGTTTATGTACTAAGTTCCCCAAAAGAAGAATAATCAGAGGTTCTGTGAATCCTTGCTCTCTTCTTGGACTAAAAAATGCATTTATGCTTCTGGTAGCTCTTAGCACTGTGTAGCCTCTCCTCCACAAGTTTTAAGACTAGTGTGGTTTATATTTCCTTAAAATGTAGAAGATTTTGCAACCTATACAGTATTTTGCAAGCTTTACAGTGATGCATACTATGGTATCAGGTATGTTAAACGAATGTGAGCATTCGGGAACATAAGCTAATAGTAACTGTGTAGGGATCAACAAAATTAGTCATCCTGTTTTCCATGACAGGGAGATTTCTGAGGTTTGGAAAATAAGGTCCAAAGAATGTGTAGTAGGAAGACCTCCTCTTGTGGAGTTGGGCCTGGAGCCCACTTCAGGTTTGAACAGTCTTCCAGGTGGCTGGAAAAGTACATTTGAGGAAAAAAATTAGTGTGTCTCTGCTCAAATTAGATTGCTGGTTTTACTGTTGAGTTGTAATGAATCTCTAATAGACGTTCTTTCCTGAAAATATCTTGTATTGTAATACATATTTCCATGTAGGTCAACAGAAATATATACTGTAAGAAATGGGTTACAGGATCACAGGTATCAGCTAACATATTTCTTTCATGGTTATAACTGTTGAGTTTGAAAATGTAATAACCCAAACCTGGACATCAGTATGGAGATCTTGATAACAAAAGTTGTAACTGGTTATAAAATTTTACCGTAAGTCCTTTACAGGAAAGTATGAACCACAAAGTAAGTATATTGAGTGGACAGTTGCAACCTAACCCATGGAGTTCTATCATAATCCAGTTCTATCAGTCAAAAAAAAAAAAAAAGTGAATAAATAAATGGTATTTCAGTGTAGTTTATTTTGATGCCAGCTTGGAGGAGTAACTCCAAAGACACCCTTCCTCAGAGGCTCAAGAATCCTAGTAGCTTGACTGGAATTTGGTCATTGAAAAAGAGTTGAGTAGATTTGCATAACTGTAGTTCAAAATTGAATTTATTCTTTGAATTCCTCATGAATTATGATTAAATTTTTTTCATAAACAAAAGATGAGGCTGGCTTCCTCCAGTTAGAAAAGCCCTCAGGTTTCCAGTTTCTCAAATGTATAAATTTTTGCATTGCTCCTATGATTTTACTTGTTTAGTCATCATTTTCCCTTATTATAAATAAGAAAAAAAAAAAAAAAGGGCAAAACAACCCCAGATCCAAGGATATCAGAGCAGCAGCTCTGTCATATATGAGCTGAACCTGGCCAGGGGCCCAGGTGGCACAGCTGGAAGGTCCTCACTGCAGCTGTAGACACTGGTGCCTCATAAAACCCAGGCTTCTCTGGCAGGAAAGATTGTCTATGGTGTTACTCATGGGAATTTTGAAAACTTGTAGTGTAGGTAGTTGCTTGTGAATCTCATTGCAGTAGTGTTTGGTGGTTTATTTCTGGTAGGTTGATTTCCAACAGCAAGAAAAAGTCAGCATGGAGATTAGACCATCACTGAAGCTTCCTGCGTGTTTCAAAGGAAAAAGATGACTGCAATGTATGATTCCAGCCTCTGCTAAGACATTTTGCTCATGTGGATCTTCTCTGACCCACTGTGCTGCTGGGTCTCCCAGTGGAGAGGCAGGTCAGGGCCTGGCAGCATGGGAGGAGCCCCGGCTTTCAGAACCTCCCTGGGGCTCGGCCAGGTTGTGGGCATGCAGAATAGCCTGGTGCTGCAGGGCCCAAGGCAGGCCAGCATTGCTGGGGCAGGGGCTGGTAATGCAAGGGGGTGAAAGGGGCTCCTGGGCCATGGGAGAACCCCAGGAGGGCTGTTCAGGAAGAGCAAGGACACACACACACTGCATCACCAGGCTGCATCTGTGCGGTTAAAAGGGGTTCGGCCGTGTTTCTGCTGGTGTGATGGGGTGTGTGACAAGATAGAATTGTAGAATCATGGAATCATTTAGGTTGTAATAGACCTTTAAGATCATTGAGTCTAACCGTAAACCTAACACTGCCATGTCCACCACTAATCCTTGTACCTGAGCACCACATCTACATGTCTTTTAAATACATCCAGGGATGGTGACTGAACCACTTCTTTGGGCAACCTGTTCCAATGCTTGGTAACTCCTTTAGTGAAAAAAATTTCTTTCATCTCCACCTTGACATGGAGTAAAATAAAAGCTGTGCATGCAGTCTGTGTGTGAGGTAGGGCTGAAGATGCCTCTGATCATCCAGCAGGAGAAAGGCTTGGAGAACTGGAGATTTCTTTGTTTTACATGTGATGTTACTAATACTGAGCTGGAAGTTCACATAGTGTGTGTGGTCTGACTGACCTTTTCAATTGTGGTTATGCATGTGCATATTAACTTCTAGAAGCTCTGCTGACTCCGTCTCAAAATATAATGGATGGGTAGTCAAACCACAGAAGCTCAATTTTGAGGTCAGTGCCTTGGGCTTCACAATTAATTTTGTTATTTTGAAGCTTTAAAACCAAACTTAAACATAATGATTTGTACTATTTTGGCTGCTGCCAAATTTTGTAATGAGTGTTGTTCAACAACCACAATTATTTTGTGTTCTGGATTTTTAAAAACCTAGAAATTTAATGCAACTGTGTCTGTGATGTTCTCACATATTTCTGAGTGTAGAGAAGGATGTCGAAGACAATATAAGACTTCACCTTGAGTCTTTAAAACTGTGGCTTTGAAAATCTCTGTTGCCCAATGTTTTGGAAGCTTTCCACTCCTAAGGAGAATACCTCCATATTAAGCATTAAAACTATGTATTTTAAGAAGAGGTTGTAAATGCAAATTAGTCAGACAATGGCATTTTAATAATGTTTGGTGAGGTTAGCATCACATTAGTAAGGGAGTTTTAGAAGTCACAGTATCTGTAGCCAGTGTGGTTGCAAGAGATTAGTTGTGAATATATTAGAGGGCTTGTGGGATTTATGGATTCATTTCATGGTGGTTGTGTTTGGTTGTTTTTTCCAGACTTCCTGTTCTGCTGTTGACTTAGTGGATTTGGTAACTCCTCTCCCACTCCACCTCCATTCCCCTCTAAGTTGCCTTATTATGCTGTTTGAAAATGTAAAGGATTGTGGAATGCATTGCCTTAGCTGGTCATGATGGAAATGTGCAAATTTTGCTTTGTCTCCTTTGCTTGATGTGTGTGTCTTGCCAGTGTATTAACATCTGCTCTTGAAAATGCTCTTTGCTGGTGGGTAGATGGCTCTATTTCATATCCCATGCCGACAAAAAAGAAGAGAGAAAGATGCATATTGTGTTTCAGTTTCTTTTGATACATGAGCTCAAAGTAGCAGTTTGTTTTTCTTCACCTTTGTGCAGTGCCTGAATTTTAAAGAAAAATGTGGAAATGGTAGAGCAGAATTACTGACAAAATGCTTCATCCTGCTTTCAGTGTGATGCATGGTGAAAACATCAGATTGAAGTCCATTCAGCTGTACCTGATGTTTGTTCCCCATAGCTGCAGTAAAATTAACCTCTTCTCTGATTTGGTGCTGCCTTTGTGATATAGATCCTGCTGAAATTCAAGCTGGAACCCATTAGAAAGTCTCCATCTGTTTTGGTAATCAGCTGCTATTAAAGATCTCTCAACTCTTCCGTTCTGGTTTGTAGCAGAAGGGTACTGACACACTGTCATAGACAGCAACCAGCATCCTTGAGGATGCCTTCTCCAAGCATCAATGTACCGTGACTGCTGGAGATTGGGATGGTGGTGGTTTTTACCTCTTAAAGCTGCCAGGTTTATCTTTTTTCAGAAATCTCAGGTTTGCTCTCCCATCTGGTTTTCTATGTGGTAAGCTGGCCTGAAGTTTCCAAAAGAAAGCTGAAAGCAGTTTGCAGTGGTGTTTCTAAAGGGTCTGAAGTTTTCCAGGGTGGTGGTGGTGAGGGGGGAAGAGGAGATTTGTGTGCTTGTGTGTTGTTTTTCCTCTCTTCTACACAATGGAGCTTTCAGAGAACCTCTCTTAAAAGGCATAGCTACAGCCTTTGTGTGAAGGGTGTGTCTGCTGGCAGGGTTTGCTGATGCAGACTGGCTGGCTGGTGATTAACAAAGGTCATTAGACTTTGGAATCTGGCAGGGGAGTTGGGTGGTGTGTCTCCTGCGCCAAGCAGGAGGGATCCCCAGGGACAGGGGAGGCTGGAGGCACACACACAGTCCCCCCCCCGCCACCCCCCGGCCCACCCCCCCTCTCCCCCCGGAGGCTCAGAGCTGTGTATTGCCTCAGCTTGGACCAGTGTCTTGATGCTGTAATGCTGTGTTTCTGGAATGAATGGTCACATTTATCATCCATGGGGCAGGGAAACCAAACCTAGGAGATGGTTGTGGGCAATCTGCTCAGGGAAAGAAGGTGCTGCTTGGGCAGTGCAGGGTGACACTGATGACATGATTGGGGAGGAGATCATGCAGGATAAGGAGAGATGTGCTCTGGGGATGCTGATTTTTCAAGTATCACCCAAGGAAGAGGAGGAAAAAAAAAAGGGAAAAAAGAAAAAGCCTGGTGTGCTTGAGATGAAACTGAGATAAATGAGGCCATGTTGTGCACAGGCGAGAAGCTCTGAGCCTCCGAGTGCAGGAGTTGTCTGATCTAAAATGGCTGCTCCCAAAGCTCAGAGGACTAGGGCAGCTTAGTGAGTCTTAAAGCTTCAGTGACGCAGGGGCTCATATCTCTTGAAAGTGTGATAAACACATTCAGCAGAGCTGTGGCTTGTTTGGCTGAGATGAAAGGACTAAGCTTGGGGGATGGGTAGTGAAAACTGGATGATCTGCTTTTCTGTGAAGTGCTCTAAATGCAGGAGTCGTCTGCTCCATGGAAAAATTTGTTTTCAGGTCTAATGGACTGTGCTAAAGGAGACGTGGGGTGGGGCTTCACTCACTGCTGTAATTTGATCCAGAGCAGATAGCAACCTCTTCCACACAATTTGGTCTGGTGCTTGCACATAAAAGCTTGAGTATTTCGATTATTGTAACTTTGTTAGCTGAAAAGAAGCTGGTGCAGCATTCATTTTCTTTATTGGTAGTGAGGGGAGAGAAGGGACACCGTGCAGCTTGCATAGGTAAGTATGTGGAGAGTCTCTGTGCTCAAACTGTCCAAAGTTTGACTTGCTAGAAGTTTTAGTTTAGCAGGCTATCAGGAAAAGCATTCTTACATACAAAATCCTGATGCAGTACCCTCTCCTGTTTCTTTTCCCTGACGTTTTGGAGCTTTCTTCTTGCTGTGGAAGTAGCTTCATACTCTACATACAATAAACACATGGAATTCTCAGTGCTTTGGGCTGCTGTTGTATCTTGGACCTCTGAAATGCAGTCTGTTATCCTTTCCCCAGTGCAGCATATGGAAGCTTGAAGAGGTAATGCCTGTATTAACATGGGGAGGTTGCTGTTGTGCCCAAGTATTATTGCACAGGATGGGAGGGTCTTTCATCTTGCTTGTACTTTGTGTCTCCTCTCCTTCATGGTTGTGCATAAACATAAACTCTGTTGCAGGATTATTTGGTCACAAGCTGAACCACCATACTTCCATGTTACTGTGTCTTATGTTGCTCAGTCCTTATAGGTGTGTAGGACTCTTGGATAAACCAAGGAAGTCATGATGTCTCTGAGTCTTCGTAACTACTGTTTCCATTGTACTTTCTCAGTATTCCTGTTGCCGTTGCTGTCCTTTTTTTCCCTCCAGTCCTTTCCATCCGACTGCTAATGCACAAAGGTCATGGCCCCAGAATAGACTAAAATAAAACTGTAAACATTCTAACATGGAATGGAGATGCCCTTATAAAGCTTGGTGGAAGTAAGGCAGAGTGAAGCATTCTCCTTGTGTTCATGGAGCTGTATCTCACCTTGCAATTATATCTAGGTTTTCCACCAACACCAGGACCAATAGGATGTTGAGAAGAAAGGCACATTTCTTCCTGTGAAGGCTTTTGATCTATGGTGGTGAATCAGGCAGGACTTGGCAACTTTCAGGAAAGTTGAGTGGGTTTCATAAAGGCAGAAGGCACTATCTTCTGATGGCAAATTTCAGTGCATGGCTGGGAGTAATGTGCTGTTTCTCTGTCATATGGGTTGTGGTCTTTGAACAAGACAAACTTATAAACAGCAGCCCTATCCTGTATAATGGAAAAGCCAAGAGGACCAAGTCCGCTGAACCAGTAGTCACTCGTCAGAAAGTTGACTGGAGAGTCAGCTACCTAGCTGGGATTTTATGTGAATCTGAATTTATGTCTCTTAGTATGGTAAGAAAAGGTTGAGTTTTATGCTGCAGTGTTTGTGAAATCTCTGGAAATGACTGATAGATTATAAGCTTGGTATTACCTATTTTCAGGATTTGTTACAAAGGCATTGCTGTAAAACTTGTATCCTTCTTCTTCTCCTGTTTTTCTTGCAGAATTTTCTAATGTAAAAGATCATCCCTGAACCATGGAGGTGCTGCAGTGCGATGGCTGTGATTTTCGAGCTCCATCTTACGAAGACCTAAAAGCTCACATTCAGGATGTCCACACTGCTTTTCTGCAGCCAACGGATGTTTCTGAGGAAAGTCCTAGCCAGCCAAGGTCCGGTTCGATGAATGCTAGCAACCAGACTGAGGTTGAATTTTCTTCTGTAAAGGATGAATTTACAATTGCAGATGAAATAGCAGGTAAGTTTCAACTCTTAAGATGGATCTCAACTCATAATATCTCAACTCTACATGTGGCTTATTTCAGTGTGTTTTGGTTTCTACTTCTAATGTGATTTTAAAAACTCACATTATTTCTATGTCAACAAAGCGTATGTCTAGCTTCAGCCATATTGGTTCTGACCACAGCTTTTTCTGTAAATGCAAGCATAGAGAATGGTTTTATTCCCAACTGCTTTTTATGTATTTCTTCAAATTGCTTTTTGGTTTTCAGATTTTCTACCTGAACGTTTTCAGCTTTATTAGTGTAGTAGCTAGCTTTCTTCCCCAAGAAGATTATTTTGGAAGTTATCTATTCCAAATGGTACACCATGGTCATGTATATGTAGAAATGATATATATTGGTAATTTTTCTGACCATTGCCAGATATGTAGATCTTACCATAAGTAAGTGAGGGAATCCCAGTGTGATTATTTGGAATGTGGTTGCATTCTTAAGCATACAGGGTGGGTGGAGAAAAAGCCTCTTTACTTGATTTTATTTATTTATATATGCACCTTAATTCCCATTTTAGGGCAAAATGCAACAAGTCAGATGGGGACTGGAAGCTACTATAGCCAGAGTCAGACTTTCTATGGTCAGCATATGGCTCCAAATCCTAAACCAACCAACAAGTTTTTCCAGTGCAAGTTCTGTGTGCGTTACTTCCGTTCCAAAAACCTCCTCATAGAGCACACGCGAAAGGTTCATGGAGCACAGGCTGGGGGGAGCTCAGTGGGACCACCAACTGCTGGTTCCCTAAATTACAATGTCATCATGCATGAAGGGTTTGGCAGAGTTTTCAGTTGCCAGTTCTGCACCTACAAGTCACCCAGGCGCGCAAGAATTATTAAGCATCAGAAAATGTATCACAAAAACAACCTGAAAGAGAGTTCAACTCCTCCTACTGCTGCTGCTGCTCTGTGTGAATCAACGTCTGCTTCTGTGCCAGTACAGGAACCCTGCAAGGAGCTGCCTGCAGAGGTGGTGGAGCGAAGCATTTTGGAATCCATGGTCAAGCCCCTGACAAAGTCTAGGGGCAACTTTTGCTGTGAATGGTGCAGCTACCAGACACCTCGAAGGGAGCGCTGGTGTGACCACATGATGAAGAAGCACCGCAGCATGGTAAAAATACTGTCAAGTCTGAGGCAGCAACAAGATGGAACCGGTGCACCTGATGTACAGAGTAAGAGTGCCCAGAATGCCTCTCCAAACTCTAATTATATCTCCATGAATACAACAGGACGTGAGATGTCGAATGCTAATGTCTCAAACTTCAGGAGTTCTATGGGCAATTCTCTTATCAGGCCCAACTCTTCTACATCTTCCAAGTTTTCTTCTGTGTCTTACCCTCAAATGAAGCCTAAGTCACCTCACAACTCAGGCATGGTTAATTTGTCTGACAGATCCCGCTATGGAATTGCTGATATGACGAATTCTTCTGCTGATCTGGAAACAAGCAGTATGCTGAATGACTCCAGCTCAGACGAAGAGCTAAATGAAATGGACAGCGAGAATGGCTTGAACTCCATGGATCACCAGACCTCAGGAATGTCTGCAGAGCAGCTGATGGGATCTGATGGCAACAAACTATTGGAAACAAAGGGAATTCCCTTTAGAAGGTATATGAACAGGTTCCAGTGTCCTTTTTGCCCTTTTCTGACGATGCATCGCCGAAGCATCTCCCGTCACATTGAGAACATCCACCTGTCTGGGAAGACAGCTGTGTACAAGTGTGATGAATGCCCTTTCACCTGCAAGAGTTCATTAAAGCTTGGTGCCCACAAGCAATGCCACACAGGAACAACATCAGATTGGGACACTATGAACTCTCAGACTGAAAGCATCGCTTCTTCTTTGAATGACAGCACAGTGTCTTATGAGAGTGGAAATATAAATGGCAGGAAGTCAGCTGGGATGATGGAACCGGTGCAGCCACAGCAGCAACAACAGCAGTCACCCCAGCCCCATTCACAGCATCCATACAAGTGCACAATGTGCAACTATTCCACCACAACTTTGAAAGGCCTCAGAGTTCATCAGCAGCACAAACATTCATTCTGTGACAACCTGCCAAAATATGATGGACCGCCATCGAATGCACCACAAGAGAGTGAGGCAGATGCTCACCCCTCTGCCAGCACAGTGAAGAAGAGCCAGACCTCCATCCTTGGGCTCTCATCTAAAAATAACTTTGTTGCGAAAGCCCCTCGGAAGGTGTCAAATGACTTCCCTTTAGATCTCTCTCCAGTGAAAAAGAGAACCAGAATTGATGAAATAGCAAGCAACCTGCAGAGCAAAATCAACCAAAACAAACAGCAAGAAGATGCTGTGATCAATGTAGAGGATGATGAGGAAGAGGAGGAGGACAATGAGGTGGAGATAGAAGTGGAGTTAGACAGAGAAGAAGAGCAAACAGAACCAATGATCGAGGTTTCCAGTTCTTATGCCCCCCAGCAAATGTGGGGCAGAGAGGCTAATGATTCCCAGAAGGAGACAAACTTTAGAAGCATGCAGCATGACTACAATTCCACCAATGGAGCAGAGATTGAGCTCACTTTATCTGAAGATGAGGAAGACTATTATTCTTCTGTCAGCATGAAGGACCATCAGAGCCCGAATGCCTCTGTTCTGGGGAGCCAGTCAAACATGTATGGTACCGATCAGAACAATGAGAATTCAGAGTTTAATGACTCTGGCAGACTTTACTATTGTAAACACTGTGATTTCAGCAACAAATCTGCCAGGAGTGTTAGCACCCACTACCAGCGAATGCATCCCTATATTAAATTCAGCTTTAGGTATATCCTGGATCCCAATGATCACAGTGCTGTATACCGGTGTCTTGAGTGCTACATTGACTACACAAATTTTGAAGACCTGCAGCAGCATTATGGGGAACATCATCCTGAAGCTATGAATGTACTGAACTTTGATCATTCTGATCTGATCTACCGCTGTCGCTTCTGCTCTTACACAAGCCCGAATGTTAGAAGTCTGATGCCACATTACCAAAGAATGCATCCCACAGTGAAAATTAACAATGCAATGATATTTTCAAGCTACGTTGTTGAGCAGCAAGAAGGGCTGAACACAGAGTCTCAGACGCTGAGAGAGATCTTGAATTCTGCTCCAAAAACTATGGCAACCTCCACCCCCGTGGCTCGCGGGGCTGGTGTGCCAGCTGGTTTTAACAAAAGTGCCGCCAAGAGCTTTAGTCCTGAATGTGAAAATCAGAAGGAACCTTCAGTCAATACTGTGGTTGTTTATGACTGTGACGTGTGTTCATTTGCAAGCCCTAACATGCATTCAGTTCTGGTACATTACCAGAAAAAGCACCCTGAAGAAAAAGCATCATATTTCAGAATCCAGAAGACCATGCGTGTAGTCTCTGTTGACAGGGGCTCTGCCCTGGCTCAGATGTCTTTTGAGTTGGGGACACCTGTCTCCCCAAAATTGTCCAACTTGGCTTCTCAACCTCCACCTCCCCCACCACCCCCCCCAGACCTCGCTACTGAACTCTACTATTGCAAACACTGTTCATACAGCAACCGCTCAGTTGTGGGAGTGCTTGTCCACTATCAGAAGAGGCACCCAGAGATAAAGGTCACTGCCAAATATATCAGACAGGCACCCCCCACCGCAGCAATGATGAGAACTGGTGAGTTGCCACCTGGTATTCAGAGGCCAGCAGTGTCAATGCAGCAGTTGAGCCGAGGTGGATCTGAGACCTCTGTGAATCCTCCCGAGAATGAAATGTTCTTCTGCCAACACTGTGATTATGGAAATCGGACCGTGAAAGGTGTGCTCATTCATTATCAAAAGAAGCATCGTGACTTCAAAGCTAATGCAGATGTGATTAGGCAGCATACAGCCACCATTAGAAGCCTTTGTGATCGCAGCCAGAAGAAATCAGCTGGCAGTGTGCCTGCTCATACCTCCAGCACTGAACGGGACAAGTCAAAGCTGAGAGCCCTCAAATGCCGTCAGTGTAGCTACACATCACCTTACTTCTATGCGTTGAGGAAGCATATTAAGAAAGATCACCCTAATCTGAAGGCCACAGTCACATCCATTCTGAGATGGGCATTTTTGGATGGCTTGATAGAAGCTGGTTATCACTGTGAATGGTGCATTTATTCACACACAGAGCCAAGTGGTTTGCTTGTACATTACCAGAGGAGACATCCTGAGCATTATGTTGACTACACATATATGGCAACTAAACTCTGGGCGGGTCCTGATCCGTCCCCTCCTGCCCTAGTGATGCCAACAGAGATAAAGACCTATAAATGCAGAGACTGCATTTTTGAAGCATCTTCCATTTGGGATATTACTAATCACTACCAAGCATTTCACCCTTGGGCCATGAATGGAGATGAATCTGTGTTGTTAGATATCATTAAGGAGAAGGATGCTGCTGAGAAATCCATCCCGCAGCCTGATGAACCCGGAACCAGGATGGATTCTGAAGACCAGATAACACCATCACAGATGGATCAGGATGCCGAGTGTGCAGAAGATCCCAGCCTTTCCCAGGAAAAAACTGTCCAGCTGGCTTCTGCAAACCCCGCCATCTCCTCCACTCCGTATCAGTGTACAGTTTGCCAGTCTGAGTACAACAACTTGCATGGCCTTCTGACACATTATGGCAAAAAGCATCCTGGCATGAAAGTGAAAGCTGCAGACTTTGCTCAGGATATAGACATTAATCCAGGGGCTGTATATAAATGCAGACATTGCCCATACATCAATACACGTATTCATGGCGTTCTCACACACTATCAGAAACGGCACCCATCAATAAAGGTCACTGCTGAAGACTTCGTGCATGATGTGGAGCAGTCAAATGATATTGCTCAGAATGACGTGGAAGAGACAAGTAGGATTTTCAAGCAAGGCTATGGTGCTTATCGGTGCAAACTCTGCCCTTACACCCATGGAACACTTGAGAAGCTGAAAATTCACTATGAGAAATACCACAATCAACCTGAATTTGATGTTTTCGCCCAGTCACCACCAAAGGTGTCTGCCTCTGTGGAACCAGACATGGTGACTGAAATCAAGGCCTCCCCAGAAATTGCTGTTGAGGATGTTGGAGAAGTCTCTGTGTCAGCACCTCATTTCTCCAGTTCTCATTTAGTGTCTCACACAGTTTTCCGGTGTCAGCTCTGCAAATATTTCTGTTCCACTCGGAAGGGAATAGCTAGGCACTACCGCATCAAACATAACAACGTCCGGGCACAGCCAGAAGGCAAGAACAACCTCTTCAAATGTGCTTTGTGTTCGTACACCAACCCTATCCGCAAAGGGCTTGCAGCACACTACCAGAAAAGACATGACATTGATGCTTACTATACTCATTGCTTAGCAGCCTCCAGGACGGTAAGCGACAAACCCAATAAAGTGATCATTCCATCTCCTCCCAAGGATGATACTCCTCAATTAAGTGAGGAGCTGAGGAGGGCTGTAGAGAAGAAGAAATGCTCACTTTGTTCCTTCCAGTCCTTCAGCAAAAAGGGTATTGTGTCCCACTACATGAAGCGTCACCCTGGTGTTTTCCCCAAGAAGCAGCATGCGAGCAAGCTGGGGGGTTATTTCACTGCCGTCTATGCCGATGAGCATGAAAAGCCAACTCCAGCTGAGGAGAGGAATGACTTTGAAAAGCCTGAGATGGAAACCGAGGCTCAGGAAATTGAGTGGCTTCCCTTCAGGTGCATAAAATGTTTCAAGCTGTCCTTCAGCACAGCAGAACTTCTGTGCATGCATTACACTGACCACCACAGCAAGGATTTGAAGAGAGACTTTGCCATACTGGGAAGCGGCACCCGTGCTCAGAACCCTGTCTACCAGTGCAAGCACTGTGACACAAAATTGCATAGCACGGCAGAGCTGACCATGCACTTGAATGGTCACAATGAGGAATTCCAAAAGCGTGCCAAACGTCAGGAGAGGAGGAAGCAGCTTTTGAGCAAGCAGAAATACGCAGATGGTGCTTTTGCAGATTTCAAACAAGAGAGGGTAAGTATTTGTGTGTCTGGTCTCTTATTCTGCTCCCTGACAGGGAACCCACTAAAGTTCATTTGCATGTTGTGTCTGACAGCCAAATGACCACTGGCTAATGAATGATTCAGTGTGCCAGCGAGCTCCATAAGTCAGTTACACATTCCGTTTTAATTTCCTCATCCATCCTCCATATCTCCTTAGGTGCTGTAGGAAAACCTTCTCCTTCTTACTACTTCCTTCAGTATTTTATTCTTTCCTTTACCCCACCCTTCTGGAAGGCTGTCTGTATCGCAGAGTTACTTGTGCTTTTGTGGCAAGGCTGCCATTTACTTTCTTCCGATTCTTTACAAAATGTCCCATCCCCCACTTCAGTGTACCTCTGAATAACACATCAGTTTCCTTCTCAACCTTCTCTCTCAGTACTTTATCTGATTAAGCACTTAACATGACATGAATCTATTTGGTGAGTGAAGCTTTGGGCAGGTGCCTCATAAGCAGAAGGCCAAATTGTGGTCCAGTGCCCACTTACCCCTCTCCTTCTTCTTCAGTTTGAAATATACTTGCTGTGGGAAAGCTCCACACAGCTGTTGAGGAAGTCATGGTGTCAGGCCAAACTGAGTGGTCTTCTAGAGGACCCCTGAGAAACTGAAGGTTTCTTTTGCACAGATGTCTTGTTTGCTTCTTCTGGAGGCATTAGTAAACATCAACAAAAATCGACCTTGCTGTTCTACAACACAGGATGTGTACATCAAATGTAACTTCCCTTCAGGTGTAAAATCTGGTCTCTGTTGCTAGAAATTAAATAGAAAACATGCTTCAGTGATTTATGCTTTTGTACTCTTAACAGGCTTTTGGACACTTGGAAGATGTTTCAAAACTTAAGGAGAGGAAGGTGGTCGGCTACAAATGCAAATTTTGTGTGGAAGTCCATCCAACGCTTCGAGCCATCTGTAATCACCTCCGCAAGCATGTGCAGTATGGGAATGTCTCTTCAGTGTCAGCTACAGTAAAGGTAAGAATTTAAAAAGGTGACTAAAGGTGACTGCAACTTCTTGTTTTAAACTCTTGTTTAAAATAAAGTACTCATTGAAAACCTGTGGAGGGGTGTTCTGAAGTTGAATGGGTTTTAAACTGGGCATTCTAGTTCAGCATGATGTTGTCTAACACTTAAGTTTCTGAAGTGCATTTGGTTTATTTTAAGATGTTTTAACTTTTTTCCACTCTCAATCCAGGGGCATGAAGACTATTTAATTCTCATTTCTTCTCAGCCACAAAGGAGTTGATGTCGCTGGTGACCGAAAGACTTGGTTTATAAGCAGGAAGCTTTCTCTCATCTATTCTGGGCTACTTTTCTGTTTAGTTAAACCCTAAAAGAGCTGCTTGCTTTTTATCTCTTTTTCTTTTTTTAATTTTTTTTTTTTTTTTTTTTTAAAGAAGATGAAGTGTGCACATGCAAATGTGCGAAGTTGCTTGTGGTACTCCTTTCCACACGAAATTTGCACACTGGCTCCAAACAAAACATTCAATGGCCAGCTGAGACAGTGGTTCCATTCAGGTGATTAGGTGTAAATGTGTTGTTTCTTTCTCCTTGTGAAAGGGGATGCCTTCTAGGATATCTCCAAGGATAGGCCATGCTCCACAGCCCGATTTCCAGGATATCAGCAAGAGATAGTGAAAGAGCAACAAGGCTGTGGGAACTAGCAGTGTATTCCTCCTCCTCCTGCTGCAGTGAGCTGTTGGCAAAGACTCCTGCTGCCTAAGGGTGCTTCTTTCTTGATATCACCTGCTCGCCTGCCCATTGTGAGGAAGCAGAGTCCTTCATAGCCTAAGTCATGCTATCTGACAGAGTTTTCATTGCCCTACCACTGATCTTCACGTTCAGGTGCTTCCCTCCTAACAGACCATTTCCTCTTCTCCTTGCTTCTCAAGTGGAGTTTATGCAGGGTCAATGCTTTCTTTTGAGTAAACAGAAATTTTGAAGCAGGGAGCAAAGCTGAAGTCCATGTCTGAAAGAATGTGATAGAAATACTCTTGGAGGTTATTAAAGCCACTGAAAAAATGCATACTCTGTTAGAAAAGGGAAAGGAAAGGAAAGTTAGGAAAGGGAATAAAAAAGACTTCCTGGTTTTATAAGAGAATTCTAGACTCTTAGAAGATTGGCTTCTTTCTTGTGAACTGGACACTGATGTACAAAGTCTACTGTAGACTAGACTACTGTATTAGTCTGCAGAGTAGCTACATTATAAACTAGAGCAAAATAAACTAAAATTAAGTTGCTCTATACCTTACTAATTTTTATCTGATCAAGTTTAGAAGATTCATATCAAGACTATTGAAAGATAGTTGATTTGGTTTCTTTTCTTTTTTGCATTATCTGACACAAATTTGATGGAGTGAAATTCTGTATTTTACATATGCATGTATGTATATAATAGGTACAATTACGTTTTCCCTCCCAAGAGTAGGCCCTTTTTTCAGAGAGCTGTTGATGTGGAGTTTGTGTAGGGATATATTTAGAAAAATAATGCAGTGAGAAACCTAGGCATTATAATGAACACACGGCAAAGACTGAGGGGCAGCAGGGAGAGAGAATTGATGGCTTTGGGGGGGTATGTGTTTTTTAGCAGGAAGCTGAAGATTCTTCAAACACAACTTTGATGGAGGGTTGTGAGGGAGCCAAAGACCCTGGCATTGTGGAATTTACAGAAGCTGAATCTGGAGCATCCTTGGAAGATGAAGCCAGGCCTGGGGGCTACCACTGCAGCCAGTGTGACCGGGTTTTGATGTCTATGCAGGGTCTGCGATCTCACGAGAGGAGTCACTTGGCTCTGGCCATGTTTACCCGGGAAGACAAGTACAGCTGCCAGTATTGCTCCTTTGTCTCTGCCTTCAGGCACAAGTAAGTTGTGACTTTTTTTTTTTTTCTTGAAAGAAGCACAGACTAGCACTACTGTTTTGTACGCTGACACATTCAATTTGATCTCGAGCAACACTCTTCTCAGCATTTAGGTGTTTTCTATGCTGCAAAATCTTTGGCCATTATGAGTGGCTATTTATAAAAGGTTTCATCTTTATATCTTCTTGAATTTATTTAAGCCCCCTTTTCTTTTTCTGCATGTAGGGGAAAAGCGAAATAATAAGACTTCTTTCAGTAGGCAAACAGTGAAGCCCACCACTTAGGCAACCTTGTCAAATGCATGAGACTTAACAAGCTGTGAAGAGGACTGAAAAGTGTTTCTCTTGTTAATCTTTTGTATATAAAGAGTTTCTGCTGCATATAATCATTACAACTCTTTGATGACTGAGTTTTCATTCCTGATTTTAAATGTCACAAACTTACTTTAAAATTAAATAATTTTTTATTCTTAATTATGGTATGCAATTTCAGTCTAGAAATATTTCAAGTTCACACCAGTGTGGTGTACTAGTGACTTCTTCGGCCTGTTTCCTTGTCTGTAGCATGTGAAGAATGCATAGTCATCATTAATAGACATGTTTCTTGTGATTTATGTCCCCAAGGTTGACTTTGCCTTAAGTTTTAAGAATTATTTTAATCAGAAATAATTATATGGCATGCCCATAAAACCCCATAGAAATGGCGTTTGTGGGATATTTTCCACTGACATTTTGGACTGACTCACAGGTACATGCTTTCTCTAATTTTGGGGGAGAGAGCTGCTTGTTTACTGTTTTAACAGAAGAAGAGAGATCCATTCATAGCACTGTCAGTAGTGCACTTAAATTCGGTGAAGATGCCACTGTTTTGCAATCAAATGCATGTGGAAGAGAAAGCATGATGAAAAGTATGTTTTAACTCCTTATGTTAAAAAGCAAGTTTTTTGATAGTGTCACAGCATCACAAATGGTTGCAACAGTTTCATCTGCTTTGTTGAAAAGGTCCATGGGATTGAGCAGCCAACAGTAAGAAAGAAAAAGGATGGTGTATGCTACTGGGTGTATCCCACCCTATTTTGGCAAGGGTGACAGTGGGGGATGCACCTAGCTCACACAACTTACAGAACTTGCTATTTACTTAGTAAAATTGTTTGCTTCCAAAATCAGACTTGTGTTGAGTTTGGTCTCTAGGCACTCTTGTTACCTCCCTGGGAAGTGAATAAAGTCATGTCCTACAAGTAGAGGGACAGGTAAGTCAGAAAGTGGTGGATGGCAGGGAAGAACTCTACAGGTATCAACTAATTTGATAGTAGGTGTTGTCACTGTTGTTGAAGCTGTCTGCTTCATCTTTTATTTTTATTTGTGATGCAGTTACTCTTTTGGGAGATAAAGTCTGTGAAAGAAACCAAACCAAATGTTTAAACAGCCCACTGTTCTCCCACATCTGACCAAAACTTTAAAACCTGCCTTCAGAAGAATTTTACTGGCAAAGTATGTGATTGTGAATATAGTTTTTATGATTACTGTGTAGAATACCATAAGGTGTATATTTAGAATAGCTTGATATCTATTATATACTACTTAGGCTCTCTGCTGTAATTGTTAAGTAAATTCATTTCTTGACAGTTACTTAAAACAAGTTTTTTTCTATGAAGTATTCACTGCAAGTGTTCAATGTCTTACTCATTTAGGAGACTTTTTTCCCATTTCTCTGGAAGCTGAACATTTTATATTGTATAAACTCCATTACAGATTTCTATTAAGTCGTATTTGTATTAAGTGGCCCTGAGAGGAGACAGAAGTTCATTTTTAATTTTTTTTCTGTCATCAGATCTTTGAATACACAGACTTCAGTGTTAGTGCTTGTAAACAGGGATTTTCTGGCTCAAGCTCTTGTCAGTGTGGAACTAAAGATCCCGTGACAATCTTGTGTAGTGTGAGAGGGCTGGAGCAACCGGCAGTTGATTTGCGTGTTGATACTCAGTGGAAAAAAGAACAGGACACTAGGAAAAATAAAAGGAAATATGCCTCAAATGCATCTCGAATTAAGGTGGCAGCTGTGGGTTAGTTTTGGCAAATTGCCATTCACCCAGTGTGATATATCTGCCCTGTTGTTGCATCACCATGCATAAGATGACTCAAATCATAAAGCTTGAATGTGTCCAGAGAAGAGGCTCTACTGGAAATGTTTACAACCCAAGCTGAAACTACCTGCCTGCCACCTGGAGTCTGAATTCAGGGCTGTCAGCCACAGTGTAGGAACTGCAGAGCTCTGCAGGTCTCACTCAAATAGAATGAATTTGATATTCTGTTAGAAAATGTGGAAAACATCCTTTTTTCCCTTCCAGACTTTACTGAGCTGTTACGAGTAACTGTGGAGAGAGAGCAGCTTCTGATCACCCCCAGTATTCAGGCTGTCAGTAGCTTCCAGTTTCCCTGAAGAAAGTAGAGGCTGGTCTTTGCCACCCCTTCTTCTCTTGTTGAGCTTCATGCAGAATCTCCCACTCTGTTGCTTCTGAAACTCTGCTGCCTTTTAATCCTGGAACTCATCAACTGCAGCCTGCTGGCACCCTCCCCAAAGCAGGATCTCTAATCTGCTTTTGCTGTTGTAACGAAAAGAAAGCTTCCTTCGTAAAGCTGGTTAAAAATACTTCCCCCCCCCCCCCCCCCCCCCCTTTTTTATCAACAGGACAAAAGGGGGCACAAAATTTTCGCAAAAAAATGTCTGCCAGAAGAAAAATTTTGCAATGATAATTTTACCGTTCTTGTCTGTTTCTTGTTTCTTCAACTGCTCCTTTAAGTCTAGATCAGGTTTAATTTAATTTATACTAATCTTGCCCAATAAGTTTATTAAGTGTCTTGCTTTCTGCATAACAGAATTGGTGTCAGCTCTGTTCCTTTTCCTCTGATTAGATTCTACTTTATTCTGTAAGCAGACGTATTAAATTTTAAGAGAGAGTATGAGAAAAGATACTTGGGCCTCATCTGCCTCTTGTTTAATTTATTACTGCTGTTAAGTGTTTATCTTTGCATCTGAAGGAACAGTTGAAATTATTTATTCTTTTTTGTTTCCCTTTTCTGTCTTTCTCTTTTCAAGCCTGGATCGTCATATGCAGACCCATCATGGACACCATAAGCCGTTCCGTTGCAAACTCTGCCCATTCAAGTCTTCTTATAACAGCCGCCTGAAAACCCATATACTCAAGGCTCATGCAGGTAAGTTTTCTCTCTCAGTTTTGTAGTGCAGCAGCTGAAATGGCCCATGTATTCTTGTTGCTGAACAGAGGTGCTCGTTTGAACCACGCGTTTTGTCACCAAATTTGGGTAAGATTTTTCAAATGCAAGTCAGGATTGGCTGCCCTATGCACCTGTTGGAATCGGTGGAGTTTGGATAATGTTTCTGGAAGGACAAGAATTTAAAAGTGATGAGTACTTCAGGAACATCTTCCTTTTCTTATATTTTCTTTTATATGAATTTTTTTAATTATTATTATTTCTGCTTGTTACCAAGAGAATTTAATCAGTCCGCTTACACGACGGGTGTCTTAATGGGTTGGTAGTGAGCTTTGCTCCGCTATGATTGTATTTATGTTTGTGCTTTAGGTGGCTCTGGGAAAAGGATTGTGGATTGTACCTTTGGTAGAGTCTTATGCTGGCTTTCATGTTAAGACCAAACACTGCAAACTTTGAAGGTCAGGTTTGTGTGCAGCAGACTGAGAATGACATGGATTCGATTATCGTACATGGAAATCTGTCTTAAAAGTCTCTGTATTGCAGTACGGAATCCATACAAGCAAGCAAACAGACATGGCTGAGATGAGCAGAAATTGGGAAGGTGATGTGTCATACAGGATACATCACCTCAAAGTGTTGCATCTTTGATTATTAAAAAGTACGAGACTCAGAATTTCCTCTTCCTTATTCCTTGGCCCTAGACTCTTGACACCACCACACATCAGGCATTGAAAGTTTATCAGAAGATCGGAGTCAAGAACCACTGGCTCCATTTGTTACAGTTGCATCTTTGTGGTTAAAGTGACAAAAAATCAACCATCAAACCACTCTGATGCAAATAATAGAATATTGATCAATCTGAAAAAATGCAAACTAGCCCACTTGTTAAAAACTTGGAAGTAGAATCTCCTGGAGCAGATGACAAAAAGTGCTATAAGTATGTTCCTTTCTTTTTTATTTGTTTACACTATGTCATATATCGGGGTTGAGGTGGTGGAGGAAGATGGGAAAATGGGGAGAAAAAGCAGGAGGAATTTATAGCTGTCTGCTCATTAAAAAAAAACAAAACAGGTAATTGTCACCATTGATCCAAAGGCACTTTTCATCTACAAAAATGTTGGAGTGTTGGATAGTTGCTTGTACTTCATTGCCTGTATTGGTTTTGGATTTCACGGAGCTTGTGTCAAGATCCTTTTCTGTATACTTCAATGGGTATGGTGGATTAGCTTAACTTTCGCCAGCCTCCTGTTGTATGGGACTGTGGCATTCTGTCCCTTCTAGGAAATCCAGCTGTATGCAGCAGTTCCAGTTTGCAGAGTCCCACATCCTGTACGGACGTCACATGGTTCCTTATCTTCACCAACCATAAAATAATGTTTTCTTTATACTACAGTTGAGGCTACTTTGTTTTACCTTGTTTGAACCTGCCAGATTTTTAGAGCCAAAGTTAGCATGTTAGTATTTACCTCACATTCCTCTTCACGTAAGTCATTGATCTATTTCTTATGAATTCATGTTCTTGAATTTGTCAGTGAATACTCCTTGAAGGGCCACCTTTTGCATCGTACAAGAACACAATTTCATGTTTGTGTTCTTGCACAATGTTCTTGCTTGTGTAAAAGGGTTTCCAAAGGCTTGTGATCTGTTTCTGCCTCAGTCTGTTTCTACCAAATGAATATTCACATCACAGAAAAATTGCTTGTATGTTTTTCAGTCAGAGCTTTGCTTTGTTGTGTTTTGACTCAGTCCTTCAGAAGTATATACTACTGAATAAATGTGTTCTGAAGACTTTTCCTCAGACTCCTCAGGTTTCTGTAGCACAGTGGTTCTCTGAACCTGTCTTTTCTTACCATTTTTTTTGTCTCTTGTCAATCATCTCATTTTATTTAGAAGTGGAAATTTTAATCCCCCTGAATTGTTCTGAAGTGTCCTGGAGATCTTTAAAATCTAGTAAAATCCTGAATCCAGAAGTCTTTTACTCAGTCTGCCTCTCCCTCATTTTCTGGGGATGGGTCAAAATTCAGTGGACTATAAAATGCGTTCTTACTGAACAGCTGGTACCAGTCAGTGTTTTTGGCATTTGTTTTTCATCCAGCAGGTGCCATCTACTTTGGCATGGAGCAGAACAGTTTACAGTATCTCTAAACGGGCTCTCTAACTTTTCATCTGAACTTCTTCACCTATTCTGTTTTTTTTTTCTTGTATTTTTGAGGAGCCTTTGTTAGCATTTTCTAGTGTCCTTGCTTCATTAGTAATGACACCAGATGTACTGCATATACAAATGAATGTGCGTAGGACAGAGTGTTGGCCCTGCTCAGTTTCTGTGTAATCTGGAACATAATTCTTTGAGCACATATTGGGTGTTGAAACCCACTAGATAAATTTTTAGATGTATTTATTTGTATGTGTATTAATATAATAATTTTATGAAGTGCAAAACTGTAGCAGCCAAAAAAGCGCAGAAGGCTTTTGTTAAGCCAAACTTTAGCCTTTCCTCTGCAATAAAACATCCTTTCATGTTGATGTCCACCTGAACTGTTATGGCTGAATAGTTGGGTATATTTATTAGTTGTTTCTAGACTGCTTAACATGTAATCACCCTCTATTTGCTTAATGTCTTGTGGTACTTTTAAGTTAATGGATGGTGCCCGCTGTCCTCCAGAAATCTCTTACACTGACAAACCATGAAGGTCTATATCTGTATCTCACTGGACTCTTACACCCTGGAGTTTCTTTTGTCCTTGTATTATCCTGTTCCACTGAGCAACTTGTTGTATGTATTATACAAAAAAATGCTTCCTTTCTATTTGTTAAAAGGTAGTATGTAACTGATATAATGTGCAGGTGAGAAATACCATTTGAAAAAACATTTAGGACAATTTTTTGTTTCACTATTTCAGACTCTTAAGTGATCTGTTCTTTTCCAGATATACCAAAGAGGCTTTTTAAGAGTTTGTATTTTGTCCTCATGATTGGCATAGTTTTTCTGGAAGTGAGAGGGGCAGGGGTTATTTTTACTTAGGGTGGTTGTTCGTCTTTTTAGGTGTGCTTACTCTGACGCTGCGATGTGTATTTTCATTCTCTCTGGGTTCACTTATTTCCGGTGTTGGAAACAATGCTGACTGAGAACCTCATTTGCTAAATTTGTTGAGGTGGAAAACATGTTCTGCTTTGTTCATTACCAGAACTCTTGTTCTTCTGTTACTATTCATGAATATTTAACTCCTATATTAGTTTTGGCACTTTGTGTACCACTCATATGTGACCAGTGTTACTCTTGTACGTGGAAGTAACACTTCCAAAACAATTATCTGGCACCTGTATAATATCACATTGTTTGTCTTGGAACAGTTTCACTTTATGTTCCAACTGCCTACATGCTTAATGCAAAACAAATCTTGTCTCAGGATTTGTTTCCCCTTGTTTGCTGTCTCTGTGGCTCAGAATGTGTTAAAAATTAAATTCACTACTGTTCATTACTTCTGTTCTTTCACTTCTTTTAGTGCTTTTTCATAACACACTTTCACATAGCGTTACATGATGCACACTGTTCTTGGTATTGCAGTGTTCACTTGTAGTAAACCAACCTTGACTTCGTTACTGGTTTTATGAAGATTACTCCTGCCTAATAGCAGTTTTTTTGTAAGGAAAATGCAACTTTCCCCAAATGTAAATTCTCTCCCCCTTCCCCCCCCCTTTTTTTTTGAGGTACCCCTGTTAGCGTTTTGTATTGTCCTTCTTGCTTCATTAATAATGACGCTGCATGTGCTGCATGCAGAAACAGATGACTTCACCCTCTCCAGTTGCTGTTCTCCCAAAGAAATTTGGAACTGCTATAGTTAAGTGACTTAAGTAACTCCATTTTCATCCCAGAGTCTGTTTTCTTCTCATACCATGCAACACAGGCATGCTAAGAGTCTGGTCTCTGTTTTTTGGCATCAGTCACAAGGGTCTGCCGTTGACAGAAAGTGGTACTTCAGTTCAAAGCATGTGTCTGTACCCACAGAATCCAGACTACTCCAACAAGGAGATGCGCATAGCTTGTTCTCTTTGGGATCAGTCTTTCGCTGAAGAGCCCATGGGAATTTTACTGCCAAGTTCAGTAAGTGAAGTATGGGGGCCCCATTTTGTTTCTTTTGTGAGCTCATGACTTGCCTGTATTTCGCTCACCCAGGTGAACATGCCTACAAATGTTCCTCCTGCTCATTTTCCACCATGACAATCAGCCAGCTGAAAGAGCACTCCTTGAAAGTGCATGGGAAAGCACTGACACTACCAAGACCCCGCATTGTCAACCTTGCAGCCTCACACGCCCACCACACCTCCAAGAACCACACTCCTGCTGAAGAAGTGGAGGACTCTAATGGTAAGAGGTGCCTCAGAGCAAGAATTTAATTGTCTAAGGTGCCACTTAATATTTTTATTACAAAAAAAATTACAGCAGGCAGCTTGCCCAAAAAAGCAGCTTCATTTGATCAAGAAAAACAAGAAGTTGCATCAAAATCATGAGTAAACGTGATGTTGTAGGAAGTGACCTGGTTTAGATTCTCACCAGTTCATACTACACTAATTAGTCCTGTCACCAGTTGACTTTGGAATATGTGAATGCTGGCTTTACTTCTTAGCAGAGATTTAAATTGTAGATAATGTCCAAAGGCAGAGCTTCTATTGATAGCCAGTGGGAAAGGGATCATCTAATTCAATCCATGCTCCTGAAAAACACCCATTTATCTTGTTAGTAGAGCACTTCAGTGAAACCATATGATTAAGCTTAAAATGTGAACCTGTAATGATAGTAAAAGTAATTATTTTTCTTGTCCTTGCTACAGAGGACACCAAAAATACCTTCAGACATAAAGCTGCATCTGCAGGAAGGAGAATCAGAACCGTTTTCTTTTCCATGCTTTCTTTGAAAGCTGTTAATCCCCTTGTGCTGGAGGAGTATACAGAAGGTATTTGGAAAGCAGCAGAGGAAGGGACACTGTTAACAGAGAAAATGCAGACTTACAGAAGAGGTGGTGTGTGGCATCACAGCAAGTATTACGGCTTTTTAAGTGGTAGTTTATGAGGCATGTTTTGGGTGTCACTTTCTGTCAATTAAGAAAATAGCTTGTCTTTGGGAAGAAAAAAATCTTAATTCCTGGATGAGTTGCACTGACATGAGGAGAGAATGTAGGTGACTTTAAATAAAAGGTTCAGACCCGCAGATGTTCAAGGAATTGGGATGGATGGGGAACATATTAGAAGAGGGGGGGGGAAATACTTTTTTTTCAGAAGATTGACAGGTTCTTAACGTTTTTTGTTGTTGTTGTTTCCCTTGGGTTACTGGCAAGCTAAGGATGGGAGGTAATAGTTTTGTAGCATTTTTGGTGTCACATCTTCCCTTCTTTCTCACCCGAAAAAAACTGTGAGATGAGAAAAAGTGAAAGATAAGAAAGTAAGTTCAGAAAATGGCAGAACGAAATTTAAAGAAAAAAGTAATTAGCATAGAAATACTTTACTGAAGAAAAAGAGATATATGAATAATACTTCTGTGGTTCAGCAAGTCACTTCTGAGGTCAGAATCAGAATCTTATCAAAAGACTTTGACCAGCTGCTCTCAGACTACCTTTTGCCAAAGGGTTGTCTGGAACGGTGCAGTGAAGATTTACCAACTGAGCTTTTGGTTTTTGCTAATCCTAGTTTAAACTAATCCAACAAGCTGAGTACATCTTGTGATGTATTCTGCTGCTTTTTTTTAAAAAAATGATCTGTTACTGGCTAAGAAGTGGAGAATAATTTTCAGTGGCCCTCCTAGTCTTTCCTGTGTGTTAGGAATCGTTTGGTAGCAATGATGCATTGAGAGATACAGAAAGGCAATACTTGAATTTGGAAAGGATGGTTCAACCCACTCCTTTCTTTGCTTATCCCAGGAGCTCAAAGTCATAATTAGTGAAGTTAAAATTTGAGTTTAGATCTCTGGAAGATAATTTTACAGCCTTTATTTAGGAACTGTTCCTAAAAATACAGAAAGTGATGACTCCGTTAATAAAACCATTTTGTGAAGTTGTCTCTTACCCAGATCTGTATTGCAGTCTGAAACCAAGACAGAATTTGTCCCAATTAGCGTGATCATCTTTAAACAGGGTTAATGGTTAAGACACTTTGACAATAATAGAAGCCACCCACTGGGGAGCTAGTCAGACAAGTACAGGTGTTAATCAATCTAAACGCATTAATTGTGTTAATATTTTCAGCATTGCTTGAGGAAGGAATAACCTGGTTTAAGTAATTTTTTTACATTAGAAAGTTGCTACAGATCAGGTTAATGATGGTTGTTCTTATGACATAATTTATTTTTTGTTCTTAGATGGAAATAAATCAATGTTTATTCAAGTTGCAGGTGACCTGTAGGACTAGATAAAAGACTGGTCCCAATGACAGGAAATACAGGTCTGTGTGACAGGCACTTTTATGTCTAGATGGAGCAAATTTTAAGCAGGGCTGACATGGTGTAGCATAGTTGGATTTTGCCTGTGTTAGTGTGTATAAATAATCATTAGAGCAGGCTATGATCAAGTTAATTCACTGGGGATGCAAAATTGAATGAGGACTGCGGTGAAGGGCAGACAAAATGTTGCCTCACTTTGTTATAAACTTGTTTTGTAGGTTGGTAGCTCTGCAGCAGGCTAGTATAATTGAAATGGTTGTAGAAAGGGTCTGTTCTTGTCTGTGCATGACTACTGTGGTTGGAATAGGAAACAGAGCAGGATGACGGAGAGATTTGAGTAGCTAGCAGAATTCATCCTGCCAGTTGTTGAGCCCTGTAAAAATGGAGAAAAGGGAAAAACCGACTGAACTGTAATAGCAGAGTGCATGTCTAAATAGAACTGTCTGGGGACAACAGCCCAGTGGAACTGCTGCTCATGCCTTTTTTCCTGCTGAAATTGTTCCCTGAGAGGCCTTTCTTAGAACATTTCTTTTGTTCTTTTAGTTTGATCCATTCATTAAAAGATGTGGATATATTTAAATTTCTGTGACTCATCTCTTTCAGTTCTGCATCAGTAGCAGCAAGCATATCTGAAATATTCAACCATATGTCCTGGAGATGTTTTTGGTGCTTGATATACTTTTCATGGAAGTTAAAGTGGAGTAGGTGCTGAATGTTTTAGGTAGACCCATCCCAGGCAACTACATTGTCATTAGAAAGCATAATAACTGCTTTTGTGCTTGTATGTCTCTCTCAAGGCAGTAGTGTAAGAATGTGATTATGTCGGTTGGGGTGAGTCAGCAGAGAAGGCTTTCTTACAGAGACATCATTAGAAGATGTTGCTTTTTGCATCCTACTCTCTCTTTGTGTGGGGGGCAATGTTTTGATATGTAAGGAACCTGTTTTCATTGTATCCTCATCTAACTAAAGGTAAAGCACTCAACATTTTTTTGCAGGTGTGGGGTAATGTTTTGTTCTGGAGGTGTTTTTCTTGCAAACTGCCACAAAAATGTTGAGCACCACTGAAACTTTTCTGTTTTGCATAGTATAGGGGTACTGAATGGTTTGTGGCCTCCAAGTCTGTTGAAATGTTAAGGTTGCCATTGTGGTAAAATGTTCTTTTGCTCTCCCAGTAGTTTACAGGCATTTTTCCGCTTGCAAGACAGAAATGGTGGTGTTTGATTATTTATTTGCATTTGTGTGGTTGCCTTTTTCTTTTTTTTTGATTATTTGCCCTTTTCTTGAAATGTGGCTTAACACTCTTGAGAGCTGACACAGAAAAAATGTAGTGTAAATTGAAGTAATACAAACTGCTAGGAGTATTGGGTGAATCCCCTAGCAAGATCTGTTTCCATGTTCTATCACAGTCTTTGTGAGAATCAGAACTTATATTCATGTTAATCTCTGCCTGGAAGGGTTGTATGGATTTATTGATGATACTGGTATTCTGTGGGTCAGTATGTGTCAAATATACAGGTTTGCAGTGTTGCACTGTTGTAGGGTCAGCTCTGTTCCTGTTGACTTGAGTGCAAAGCAATGGAATCCCACAATCTGCATTGTTAAGGTATTAGAAGACTACCATCTCTTTCAGTAAGGAAGAGTTGGAAGCAAGGCAGAGACACAAGAATGTGTGACTGAATACTAGAAAACAGGAATAGGAACAATGCCAACTGGTGTTACATACATCAGCTAAGAAAGCACATGGCAACAGATGTTGCTTCTGTAAGCACTGGCGTTACTCATGTTTGCTTCAAGGGCTGTGGAGGTGGTGGACTGCTTTCCTCTTACAAACTGGAGAAATCCATGAGTGCAACGTGTTGTCATAAAGACCACAAAGTGGAATGACTAAATAGATTGATAAATGGTTTCGTGTTGTGCCTTCACCATCAGCAAAAGCTTCTTGGAAGCATGTAAAATACTTGCCCTAATTTGTGCTGGCTAGTACTGCATTTTTGAGTCGCAATTTATTTTGTGAAAACATCCCATTTGGCCTAAATGCATTGTAGAGCACAGTACTACTCTTTATTAGTATGGCTGGCAGATTTGGAGCCTCATAAATTTGTTTGTATCATGACTGTGTACAGTAATTAATATTTTTTTAATTTTACTGATTAAGAATATTGAATTGTCAAAATAGAACAGTAAAGTGCAAGTGATAGACTAGGCAGACCTGTATGTGGCTTCTAACATCTTCTCAGTTGTGTTGTACAAGATCATTCCAATTATGGAAATGTAGAAAGCAGAACACTTAGTGTGTGTGCTCTTGATGGTCAATAATGATGCTTTTCACTGTTGTACAAACCAAACAGGATATATCATAATACCAGCACACATCACAAAATACATGCAAGGTCAGAACTAGATTTTTTGACTTTTGCAGTACATGGTATGTCAGCATCTTCATTAAATTTAATTACTTGCCGCAGCACATGTGTTGAAAATTGCTAAATGAAATGCCCAGTCCTCCATTCTAGCTTTTCCTTTGCCAGTGGAAAAGAACTTTACCTCATCTAGACTGAAATATAAATACATCTGCTTGCTTTGCCAGAGCTAGGCTGGGTACAAAACTACTTGACTAAGTCCTGTTTCTGTGACTGTTGTTTAAGGACTGTAAAGCCCTTCTCATTTTCATACACTTTTTCTGAGTGGCTAAGGCATTATCCGGATGTGTGTCTTCTGTGACGCTTGACAGATGAAATCCTGAGGGGTGCAAAGGGCCTTTAACAGGTTTGCTAAAGCAATTTCATGTACTACCAGAACAAGAGGAAAACAGTGGGAAGCAAGGAGCCTTTTCAACAAAATCCTCTCAGCTGGCACCAATGAGGCAGGACTGTTACAGCGATCCACTCAGCCCTAGAGCCACACATTCTCCCTCTTCCTTCCACCTTTCAGAAGTGAGCAAGTTTTCCATATCCTCAGACATACTGCCCCAATTTTTAGTTTTTCTTAATCCATGCCATAGTTTGAGGCTGACTTGTGTGTTTCTATTTGTGTGCACTGTTGCCTTTGATAAGGGATATTTTTCTAACCTTCCAGCCAGGGCAGAAACTTCCTAAGATGGTCCTCTTCACCTTTGGTGCTGTTTCTCTCGTTGTTGCTACTAATGTTTTGAGGTTGCTGCTGTTTAGGGAAGACCACAATGGTCAGAGTCCTCATCCTCCCAACCGGAAACCTTGTATTGGAGCAGAATAGCCTGCTCTTTGTATTTAGTTTGGGGGTTGGAGTGTTTGGGGTGGGGTGGGGTGGGGTGTTGGACTCCCATCTTCTGAAGTTTGAGACCCTTTTTATTTGACCTTTGTTTGACTGGGGAGGCAGAGAGCCAGTAGTGACTACAGGGCAAATTCAGGCCAAGCTTCAATACATAATTGCTTTAATTGCAAGGTGAGCTGTAAGGATAGCATCCATGTTAAGGATGCAGGATGGTGATCTGCGTACAGATCTGCATGCCTCTGCATTTGTCAGCTGCAAAGAGCTCTGTACTTGTTCTGCCTGTTTCCCTGCTTTTGTGCCCCACAAGAGTGATGCTTCAGTTTAAGCATGCAGTGTCAGATTAACCCTTCTTCCTTGCAGGTTGCTTTTTTTTTTTTTTTTTTTTTTTTTCCCAGCCATGTTACTACTTTCTGTAACCTAGAGCAAGTTTCTACTTTCCCTTCAGAGTTTGCCTGTCTTTCCTTCCCAGAGGTGCTGGCAGTGGCCACACTGCCTGCCAGTGCTTGTTAAAACTCTCTGGTACTAGTTGGTGTGTCTACTTCTTGTGGTCAGCATTAAAACTAATTATCAGATGTTGGATCAGATAGGTACTTTTCTCCTGCATCAGATTGGCAGGGACTGGTGGAAGTGCAGGGCTTGTTCACCTCCCAGGTTTACTGAACAAACCCCTCTCTGTTTCAATGACTTTGGGCACTGGGGATGACCTTGGTCTTTGCAGCTCTCTTCCACTGGTGTATAGTTGTTTGGCTTTTGGCCTTTTCCTACAGCATGTTGAGAACAGTTTTGTAGCTAGTGGAACAGAGGTAGATGTTTATTCTGTCATTGGCTGTGCTCAGGGGATGTCAGCTTTCTGTTCATTGTGCTTCTTTCTGATACTGAGTTTTTTGTGCTTGAACTGAATGGGTAAAGGCAAAATTGAGATTCAGCAGGATGGAGACAGGAACTCATGCAGCTGGAAGAAGGTTGCTGTTAGTCTTTGTATGGATTTCGCCAGCCTGCTGCGATGGGATTGCAGTGATATTGAAATACTTGTCTAGGGTAGAGAGAAGACAGAATAAGTTTTTGGATGGATCAAGTAATGATCAGAGATGACCTGATTGTACCCATTGGGGAAATGAAGAAGCATATGTAGACTCCTGTTGTTTTTTCCTTAGGCTTTTGCTTTCTTTTTGGTTCTGATTTATATGTTCAGGACAGGATACGAAGTGGTAGATGATACTGTATTAGTTGTCATGTATTACTGCTGTCCCTGGAATCAGTGATCACTCTACACAGAGTAAGAAGTATGCTGTTGGTGTGAGGGGACACATGGTATCACTTGACCAGTGCTGTGCAAGAGAACATTTCTTCGGACTGTCGTTTCCATGTTAGTAGCTGCCTTGTGTAAGCTAACTGATACTCTGCTTGTCCCCTGAGACTCCAGTTACTTTCTGTTGATCTGAAACCTGCTAGGTTTGGGATTTGGTGCTTGACAGAGAGGTAAAGCTTCTTCACTCATTTTAGCTCTGTTGAAATGGACATATGTAATCATCATAGTTGATGGCCCAAAGTTTGGTGTGTAAGTAGCTGGGTTTATTTCTTCCTTAAGGGACATTGTTACTACATTTCGCTTCCAATGCTTGAAAATGCTGCCTGAAGTTATCTGAGCTCAGAGCTTGCGATAGAGATGAGGCCTTTCTGTTGGCAGTAATAATAATGATGGTGATAATGTCAGGGTGTGTGCTGGAGGTCTCCAGTTACAAGTTCCTGAGCTCCATGATTAGAATGGATACTCAGTACCCCTATATTGTCACTGTAATTTTAGGCCCAGTTTTAAAGCAGAATGTAAAAATGTAGCACTTGATAAAGCTGAATTTCTTTCCCCTCTTCATTTCAAGCTTAGAAGCAAGTGAGCATTTAGGTGACAACAGCACGTGTGTTTATGGCTGTGTGTTTGTATTAATACAAATACTTAAAGGACAAGGGCAATAGAGAAGGAAATGGCGAATGCTCCTGAAAAATATCTGATGAATTGCCCTTAAAAATGAGAAGGAAGTCGTGGAGCATAATAGCATGAGGGTGGTTTGGTTACCATTTAAAAAAAAAAAAAAAAAAAAATTGCTCAATAGCGCAATTCTGAGTTAAGAATCAATGGAAGTAGGAAATCTTTGTAAATTCAGAAAAGAACCTGTTACTGCTAAGTTATTTTAGCAGACCGGTTAAATCAGCATCTTGCTAAAGCTATTTCTAGATCTGTTTGTGTTCCTCTCTTCTGTAAGGTTTGAATTTACCTCAGCAGAATAAGGAATAAATAGCTGGACAGCTTTTTAGTTTATGCATTTAATAGAAATAGAGATCCCAGTGTTTGACATGCAGCAGAAGTCTTCATTTTAAGCACCACTCTGTATTTAGACAATGGAATTTTATTTCTTGAATAACAAGTCATAAGAATATAGGGTTGAAATGTGACCAACAGGTTGAACTGTTCAACTGGTATAAGCCAGTGTCATCAGATTCTCATCCTGCGATGTTCTTTAAACAGAAAGCAGTGTATAAACTGAGGTGAAACAACACAAATGCCAGAGCAAGGAAAACACAATGCACTCCCCATGCATCATCTCTGTTTTGTAAGCAAAAACTTGGTGAGGTTAGAAAGCTGTAGTGGCTTGGCCCTGATGTTGCAAAGGTTGCAGCTGCTGAAAGAGCCTAGTTTGTAGAGGGTTGTGTGTTGTGTGCAGCCTAAATGTGACCACTAAGTAGCAAAGTCACCTAAAAAACTGCATGAAAGTTAAACTGAGTTGAAGCCAGGAAGGAAATTTTGTTGTTGTTGTTCCATGATTAGAATGGATACTCAGTACAGGTGAAAAGAAGAGGTACTAGAAATTAAATGGCTATATTATGAAGTGTTTCCTGACCCCTAGAACTGATCCTTGCAAATCACAGAGCAGGATAGGTATTCAGGCAGTGTTCATGACCATGTTGTGCCTGTCTTGAAAGCTAATGCTAATAGGAATTCCAGGTAGTGTTGGGTACTTAAAAACAGGTCATGGGAAGCTCTTGGACTGATCCTTCTCTCCTGATGGAAATATGGCATAACTTATTTTATCAATTAATGTTACTTCCTAAATCTTGTACAATTCCTACTGCCTTCTTTTGCATCATCTTATACAGAGTGTTATAGCCACTCCTTGATCTGAACTATGTACCGCCAAGAGATCTGAACTATGAAACGCCAAGATTCTTCAATAGGCAGCAGTATGAGACTCTCTCTGTGAAAAGGAATTCAGATGATAAAATTATTTATTATTTTCTTCTTTGGTGAAATTTATGTCCCTTTGAAATGATTTTGATACTGCACGAGAAGTTGCACAGTATATATCCTGTTTCAGTTCTGTTCAGAGATAGGTACGCACATAAGTCAAAAGCGAATTCAAAGTCACAAAGTTTCTCACCTCTTTTGAATAAGGAAGATTGCATAGTCTGTGTATATTCTGGTTGCCGTTTCTGAGCCTTAGACATATATGTAGTATCTTTCTCACAAAAGCTGGTCCGAAATGATCCAAAAAGTGGCCTTTACAGACAATGATGAAATAAATTCCTCCAATGAGGTTTTTGGGTTTTGGAGGATTTTTTTGGTGTACATCCTTTAAATGGCAATTTTCTTCCAGGTTGTTTATTTTCCTGCCTCTGTGATTACTCATTTTTTGGGGGGTGTGAGCAAGGACATGAAGTTTGTTTCTGTTACACCTCGTTTACAACATCCTAGCAATGCGGAAGTTCTGTAGTAGAAATCAGGATTTAGGCAGAGGAGTAGGTTTATATTCTGTTTTTAAACATGCAATGGATTGTATGTCCCTGTACTGTATGATTCCCTAAGCATCTTTATGAATGTTTTGTTGCATCTGTCTGAATCGTAGTCTCTTCTGTCTTCCCCTCCCCTCAGCTTAATTTAATGCCAGAACGTTTCAGCCTCCCACATATTCTTCCTTCCAGGTCAGTGCTGCATGGCATAAAGTGAACAAATGTGTGTAGTCTTGACAATCTTTGTATGACACCCTGCTTTGCCACCTTCCCACTTTTCAAGCTGTTGTCATTCATGACTGTATGCTATCCTACCACTCAGTGAGCTGGTAATTTTGAGTCCCATTGAATTTTGGAAGGGATTATGTTTCTAAATCTCATAAATTCCACTCTTAGATTTATTTTATGCCTTTTAAAATAATAATTATTATTAGTTCAATCCTCTGTGCTTTTGGCCATATATTTTGTGTTTGTTGGTATTTTTTTTGGTATAATACTGCATCTTGATTTGGTTTCACAAATATATTTTTATCCAGAGGAAACAGTTTGTCTGCTGCTTTTCTTAATTCCTTGGAATTTTTCTGTCATTCTTCATAGAAATCTTCCCTTCATGTGAATGAATTCAGAGAAAGTTAAATAGCATTCCCAATATTTTCCTTTTAGTCGCTTTAGGACTTTTTCTCACAGATCCATAATGTCCTAGGCCTGTATTGTTACTGCATTACTTTTTTTTTTTTTTTTCCCCCCCCAAAGTGTTTTTAAACACTTTGTTATTTTTACATTCTCTTTGGGTTTTTTTTATCTTATCTCAGGAGCCGAACATCCCCTTCCCCAGTTTCATTTATCACACAAATGCTGATCTCTTTTGACTTTGGTTGATATTTCTGTGTGGATGTACCAGGAAAGCGTGGTGTCTTCATTTTAGCTCCCAGTGTCTGCTTCTGGTTTGAGCTATCCAAACCAGAATTGAACTATTCAGTTACTCGTATTTTGCAAATGCAATAAGCTCACTTTCCAGTGTACTCAAACAGTTACTTTTCCTGAACAGCCTTTCTCCTGCCATCCCTAATCCCTCGTTGTGCAGGCATGCAAATGCTTGTATTATATGTATCTAGTTCTGTTCACCATAAAAGACTGAAGCAATGGTTTAATTTCTTTCCTTTAAAAGGTACTTTTCCCTCTGGTTTCTCAACCTGCTGCTCAGTGTCTCTTACTTAGACATGTCCAGGTGTATTTCAGGTCTGTGTTGTTTGGTTTTAAGTATCTCGGTTTAGTGTGTTTTGCTGTTGCACATGTGTTCATAGATAGCTATGAAAATACCTACAAATAGTTAAAACATCATTTAATTTCTAAGTAAATCTGTTTATCTGGATGAGACTCTTTAGTTATTTTTTTACGTCTGAAAAGATCCCAAGTTTTTCTTCTTTTAGGTATCTGAAATGTTATGTACTGCAAGGGATCTGTGAAAACTTGGATTTTCATTTTGCTTCTGTGGTGGGTTTTCACTGTATGTTTTTTCCTAGTGTATGATCCCAGGATATGCAGGTGTGTATCAAGCTGCATTTTCAGGATTGCATTTCATTACATTGTCGTGGAGACTCTTTTGGATGAGGTAGTAACTTCCAATACTGTTGGCAGACTCAGCGTGCCAGTCTTTGTGTCTGTCCGGTGTAATGTTTTCAGAGTGCCAGCATCACTTCCAACTAGTCATTTCTGCATTTGGATAAGAGAATGCTGCTGTATAATGAGGGTAGATTCTGTGGTCTTTTAGATCCATAGCTTCTAAAGGGATTACGCTACTTGCTAGCCTTATTGTTCTTCTTGTGCAGGTAGTCGGTAGGTAGATGTGATATGTGAAGTCTCAAAATTGAGATTTTCAGCATTGCAGCTGTTCTTCCATTTATTGACTGCATAAGTTACTGTTAATTTTTGCCTCTTGGCATATCTGTATGTGTCCTTCCTTTTTACGTCAGATCATCCCATGCCAATACCTTGCTTTTGGAGTTGCATGGTAAAGTCCTTCCATTCATTTTGGGTAAAATTACTTTTAAAAATTGGTCTTGGTGGTTTTGGTAAGGGCTTTTTTTTTTTTTTTTATTGTTTTAAATCAGTCAAGGCTAAGTATTCTGTTTTCTCTCCTTGCATTGCATATATGAACAGACTTTGTGCTACCTTGACACTGTTCAAAGAACTAAATGCCTTTTTTTCTTTAACATATCGTCAGTAATTCTTGGTGTTTCAATTTTCTTAATTTTCTTAATGTTTTCTCTTTGCCTTCGTGTTCTTCCCTTTGCTTATTTTAATGCCTTTTTTCTCCTTTCTGACTTTGATATAGGCTTCTAAGGCCATTTTACTTTTTTCAGACATGGATGGCTAGACCCTCTTCCTGCTCCAGTTTGAGGTTCTTAACGCTTTCTCAGAGTGCTCCCAACCCTTTGTGCCTGGGGTGCAGGAAAAAGACAGAGGTGGAACTTGCATTGTGTACCGCTATGTTTCAATTGTTGGTCAGTTCTGAGAGAAGAACTCTGCTCTCTTCTTCCTTCGTTCTCCACTTACAGACAGGCATCCTGTTGCTGCAGCAACACCGCCAAAAGTGTCCAGTCGTTCAGTACACAGTAGCTTGAGGCTTCTGTAAATGCTAAGGCTCTTATAATACTCAGTCAACATCTTAAGTCAGCCCAGTACATCACAGCAGTTTGGAACATCAGCCCACTCTTCCAACAGGAATAGAGGGCCTGTGTAGAAGTGCTCTGCCAGTTTAAGGCAGTACTGTTGCTCCTTGGCTATGGATTTGCCTCCCTAGTCCTTCTCTCAGTTACTGCTTTTGAAAAATAAATAAAAAATCCCAAACTTCAACCCCATTGTCTGTTTCTTATTCATTCTGTGCTGTGTGCTGAAACACGTGTTTGGATGCAAACTCAGTTGCTATCTTTCCACTGCCTTCACTGGTTTTGGAGTGGGCATGAAGAAGTGTGGTTCACTGAAGACAGTGGAAAACCTCCCGTGCCTTTAGTCGACTTTGGACTCTGTCCGAGGTGTTTCTGGTGGAACTGGGTTGCACTTGCAAGCTAGGATAGCTGCCTGGCAAGCTGATTCTCAGAAACCAAGAGAAGTCTTATACACACGTGTTAATCCTGGGTGTTTTTCTTCAGGAAGTGCTAAGTCTTGCACTCCAGAAGGACTGCAAAATAATTAAAGCATTTGGCAAGGGAAAAGGAAGAATATACAGACAGAACTAGGGACATGCATGCCACCATTGTTTAAGTGTAAGGCTCTCTGTATAAGCTCTTCAGATAGCTTTTTTTCTGTAAATATCATATCTTAATTGTAATGGAGCAATACACTAAAAATTGTACAGTGGCCAGCATGACTCCTGGTTGAAAGAAAGTAAGAATTAAAATACTAAAGGTAGAATTTGCTTTTGGCTATTCCTGATGACAAGGAAAGCTACTTTGTGTACTTTTTTTTCCTGTGGAAATACACATGTAGCTATCTACTTTTGCAGTTTTCACATACCAGATTCCACAGAAATATCTGATTGAAAGTTTGAAAGCTGGAATAATAGACACCAGATGACAGGGAAAGTAAAAACATCTGAAGTACAGTAGATCTTCCAAACAACATCAAAACTTCCTTGTTCTGAAAATAATGATATTTAAACCTGTAACTTTCTTAGCAATGGAATTCACTGAGGCTTTGACTAGGAACCCTGGTGATATGATGGAAAATTTTGATCGTTTCTTCCTGAGGAAGGGAACAGTAAGCTACAAACTAGACTTTAATCAGTACCCTACAAGTAATTTGTAAATTAGTACACATACAGAAAGAACTGTTTCCAGTGCTATGAACTTTTTTTAGGCTCTCAAATCATTGTCAGGAAATCTGTCTGACAGTTAGTCTGTCTAACCATGCATCATTTTGAGCCTCAAGGTTCTGTTCCAAAAGAGGGTGAGTACATGGTTGCTGCCTTTGAGGGAGAAGAGACTTCTACAGAGGTTTGCAGCTCCTCAGGCCTGTCCTGTGACAAAGTAAAGGAAGTGGGGAGCCTCTTTCAGGCACAAGGGAAATAAAGCCTTGACATTTGAATGGATGGAACTCAGTGTGAGCCCTCATGGTGAGCAAACCTGCTGTAGAAGTGGTGGAAACAAGAGATGTTAAATGCTACATTGTAATCCAGCCTCAGTTCATGAGGCTTGGATAGGAAAACAAAAAAGTATTTCGTTCCTTTTACCAGAATCATTCATGTCTCTACCTTTGTCTTTGCTGTACACCTGGTGGTGAAGCCAGGGGAGCCTGGAGACATTTATCTCCTGTTTGTGTTTTGTTTGTGTGTTTGGGTTTTTTTGCTGTTGTTAGTTTGTTTCTTGGGCATGTATAAATGCCATTCTGTGGTAGTGAGAAAAGAAAACAAACCTTTTACTCTTTTGAAGACAGGTAGAGAATTCCCCACATTGAGTACTGTATGGGCCTGTTTGCTTTTTGTTTCCCTATACTAATTGGTTAGAATGGATGGTGTTAAGTTCCCACAAGTTTGTCTGTTAGAGAATTCCTACACATCTAGCCTTGGGGAATTAAGCTTCAGAAAATAAAGTACCCATCAAAGTAGGAGGTGGCTGGTACAGTTTGTATCCCTACTTCCCCACACACCTTGCTTTTTTTTTTCCTCCCTACCTTCTTCCAAAAAGATTAATAAAAGAGCCTTTTGTCTTCTTTTCATGAAAGTTACACTGAAATTCATCTGAGCTTTATATGTCTGCTTTAATGTGTGACATTCATGGGCAGCTGTGCGTTATATAGGACAAAGCAAATGAATTTCTAACCTCCATGTTCAAGCAGTGTGTTGGGAAAGGTTCAACACCACACTCCCCTGCTCCTTTATTTTTCTGGGTCCAACTAAAGTCTTAAAGCTTTCATTTTCAGAGGCATCTCTGGACAGTGTTTCTCCACATGCCATTAAAATGGTATGAGAGAGTTCTGCTGGGTTGTAGAAGGGATTTGTCTATACAGACATATCTATATAAAGAGAACTCTTTCTCAGTAGAGCAAAACTTAGCAGTTTCTAAGGAGATGTAGTTTAGAAGTTTGCTTTGCTGCAATTTATGTTTAAATGCCTTTTTTATGGGGATGACTTAATTTCAAACATCATCAGCTAAGAGAGCTTGAATTTACCTTTTGTTTCACTGAAGTTAACTTTTGATGTGGGTTTATTAAATAATTCTGTGGATGAGTAGAGAAGAGTATCCATTTATTTTTCCTTTCTTTTATTTTTTCCCTTTTAGGTAGACTATTTACATGTATCCTGTGCCAAATGTTAATCTGGTGTAAACTGACATAAGACATTTGAGAAGATCTGGTCTTGTTTATGCACCAAACATAAATGATTGGCAGTATGATTAATGTGCTTTACTGTCACAAATTAAAAGTGTCTTAAAACAGACTTCTTTTTAGACTAAATTTAAATTGTCACTTCTTTCCTCCTCAAATCAGATCTAAAAAGCATAATTTATATGGATCACCTTTACATATGCAGTAGATTAGATTAAGAAGTGCTACACCTCTTAATCCCTTCAGAAAGCTGTCAGCGGATTTCATAACCAACATCTAGATCAATCCCCTCTAAAAGCCAGTAGGTGCTGGAGCAGGCATCAAACATTTATAGATTTCTTGACCCACCTGGAATAACAGCTTCCCTCTGTCTCTCCACAGACTCCTCATACTCTGAGCCTCCTGATGTTCAGCAGCAGTTGAACCACTACCAGTCTGCAGCATTGGCCAGGAACAACAACAACATCAGCCCGATCCCACTTTCTGGGAGTGCTGCAGGAGTGGAAAAAACAGAAGTCATCCTTAACTGTGAATTTTGTGAATTCTCCTCGGGTTACATACAGAGCATTCGGCGTCACTACCGTGACAAGCACGGAGGGAAAAAACTCTTCAAGTGCAAAGATTGTTCCTTTTATACAGGCTTTAAGTAAGTACTGTGCAAAACAGATAAACTGAACTCATAAGGGGTTTTTTAGCACTTGACTGCTGAGATCTTCTGAGAGGTGGCTGTAGCTAACAGAAACATGGACACTGCTGACCAAGGAGAGGAACATAGGAAATGCCACGCCAGATCACAGCAGCATCCATGTAATCTATTTTCCTCTCTCCTACAACAGCCAGTGCCATCTGCTGCAGACAACAGCACAGTAAGTCCTTGCAGTAGGTTTTAGAATCACAGAATCATTTAGGCTAGAAAAGATCTTTAAGATCATCAAGCCCAACTATTAACCTAACACTGCCAAGTCCACCACTAAACCACGTCCCTGAACACCACATCTACATGTCTTTTAAACACCCCCTGAGATGGTGATTCCACCACTTCCCTGGTCAGCCTGTTCCAATGCTTGATAACCCATTCAGTGAAGAAATTTTTACTAATAGCTAATCTAAACCTCCCCTGGCACAATTTGAAGCCATTTCCTCTTGTCCTATTGTTTGTTACTGGGGAGAGGACCAACACCAACCTCAATATAGCCTCTTTTCATGTAGAGAGAGTGGTAAGGTCTCTCCTCAGTCTCCTTTTCTCCAAGCTAAACAACCCCAGTTCCTTCAGCTGCTTCTCATAAGACTTGTTCTCTAGGCCCTTCACCAGCTTTGTTGCCCTTCTTTGGATGCACTTCAGTACATCAATGTCTTTCTTGTAGTGGAGGGCCCAAAACTGAATATAGTATTGGAGGTGTGGCTTCACCAGTGTCAAATACAGGGAGACAGTCACTTCCAGCCTCTCAGTCCCTCTGTAGATAGGTCCAACCTGTCCAGTTCTCTCTGTAGAGCCTTCCTACCGTCAAGCAGGTCAACGCTCCCACCCAACTTGGCGTCATCTGCAAACTGACTGAGGGTGCACTCTATCCCCTTGTCTAGATCATCAATAAAGATGTTAAACAGGAGTGGCCCCAAAACCGAGCCCTGGGGGACACCACTCGTGACCGGCCGCCAACTGGATTTAACTCCGTTCACCACAACTCTTTGGGCCCGGCCATCCAGTTTTTTACCCAGCAAAGCGTGTGCCCATCCAAGCCACGAGCAGCCAGTTTCTCCAGGAGAATGCTGTGGGAAAAGGTGTCAAAGGCCTCAGGTAGACAACATCCACAGCCTTTCCCTCATCCACTAAGCAGGTCGCCCTGTCGTAGAAGGAGATCAGGTTTGTCAGGCAGGACCTGCCTTTCATGAACTGACTGGGCCTGAGCATCTGGTTGTCCTGTATGTGCCACATAATACCACTCAGGATGATCTCCACCATAACCTTCCTTGGCACCGGGGTCAGGTCGACAGGCCTGTAGTTCCCTGGATTCTCCTTCAAGCCCTTCTTGTAGATGGGCATCATATTTACTAACCTCCAGTCAAACTGAGACCACTCCGGTTAGCCAAGACTGCTGATAAATGGTGGCAAGTGGCTTGCTGAGCACTTCTGCCAGCTCCCTCAGTACCCTTCGGTGGATCCCACCTGGCCTCATAGACTTGTGTGTGCCTAAGTGGTGTAGCAGGTCACTAACCATTTCCCCTTGGATTATGGGGGCTTCATTCTGCTCCCTGTCTTCCAGCTCAGGGGGCTGGGTACCTGGAGGACAACTGGTCTTACTATTGAAGACTGAGGCAAAGCAGGCATGAAGTACCTCAGCCTTTGTCACTTATGTTTCCCCCCACATTCAATAAAGGAAGGAGATTCTCTTTTGTTGCTAATGTATTTATAGAAACATTGTTTATTGTCTTTTGTAGCAGTAGCTAGATTAAGTTCTACTTGGACTTTGGCCCTTCATATTTTCTCTCTGTATAACCATGTGACATCCTTGTAGTCCTCCTCAGATGCCTGCTGGTTCTTCCAAAGTTCATAAACTCTATTTTTTTCCCTGAGTTCCAGCCAGAGCTCTCTGTTCAGCCAGGCTAGTCTTCTTCCCCAGTGGCTTGTCTTTTGACACACAGGGACAGTCTGCGCCTGCACCTTTAAGATTTCCTTTGTGAAGACTGTCCAACCTTCCTGGACTCCTTTTCCCTTTAGGACTGCCTCCCAAGGAAATCTTGTCAACTAGTCTCCTAAAGAGGCCAAAGTCTTCCCTTTCGAAGTCAAAGGTAGCAATTCTGCTGACCCCCTTCCTTACTTCTTCAAGAATAAAAATATCTCATCATTTCATGATCACTATACCCAAGACCATCTCCAACTGTCACATCACCCTAACAGTCCTTCTCTGTTTGTGAACAACAGGTCCAGCAGGGGGCCAGTTTACTTGCTGAAGGAAATAGTAAAAGTAGTATTTTTTCTTCAGCACAGGCAATTTAGAGGGGCTATCCTTATCCTCAAGTGTGAAATTTTTTTTACCAGGAAAGTAATTTCCTGGTGCAACCAGCATGAAGTGTGGGCCAATTAAGTGTCCAAGAATGACAGGAAAATTTGTATCACCTTTCTGAAGAAACCTCTCATATAATTTTATTTCTCCCACCATCTATCCAGCTGAAATGCAAAGCGTTCTTTAGCATATCTGATAGCATACAGAAATGTTTCAGAAAATCCTATTAGATGTGCAAAATTTTAAAACTTGGTGCTGTGTGTGTTTGTGTGTGTTTTTAGCTGCTCTTCTGTAAGGAAAAAAAGGCCTGTGCACCTGTGCTGTTCATCATTTCCACCTGATATTCTGGACCCTCGAACATAACACCCTCAGCTGACATTGAGGTCTCAAACCTGTTAAATTCTTAGGAGACTGGTGACAGTAAGCACTGTGATTGGATAAAGGGGAGGAGTTCTGTTGAAAATATTGAGCACAAACCTGAGAGAATCCACATAAGAGCAACCTCTAGTTACATGTTTCTAGCCTCTGTTGCTTCAGCCATTTGCTGCCTGTATGGTAAAATTTGCTGCTTGTGCGTTATTTCCTGACTGCTATCTGTTGTAAAGATTACCAGCAATTGCCATTCAAGGTCTGTTCAATGTAAAGTTCCATTCAGTCTGTTCATATCATGTGAGTGCCATTTTCTTCTACCTGGATGAAATGAAATCATCTTAAATCAGGCAGCATTTAAACACGTTCATAGTTGCATAAGGGAGTAGTGTTCTTTCATGTGGTGTCTCAAACATTCAGAAATTGTCTTGCTTCTTTTAGAAGCACAGCATGTTTTCTGTCTTTAAAAAAAGGTGGGGAAGGGGACAAAAAACCCCCATACCAATCCCCTCTTCAACTCATCATAGAATCTTAAATGCATGAAAGCACTCACAAGTTGATAGAAATAAACCTGTAGAATTCAGTGATCGCTGGATTGAGCCCAAAGCCAGTTGTGTTAGTAAATTGACTTGTGTTCAAGCTAACAGTCTTGAAGAATTTCAAAGACACTTCTAGTTCATGTGGCAAGCTCCTTAGCTTTTGCAGGCTTTACTAGTGCTTTAGGAAAAAGTGACCAAGTGCTCCAGGTTTACAGATACTTCTCATTTCAGTAGTTGAGCTTGTGGTTAAATAGGTGTACACTCCATTTCCTCTATATGTATGTCTCTTGCAACCTTTAAGTATGCAGCTAGTGTAATGCCAGCATTAAATATTTTGTTCAGAAGTACTATGGAATATTCATTCATAACTCCACATTAATAAGTAGAGTATTCTTAGTCCTGGATTTTCAGTCCTTACAGCTGATGCTTTAAAAATTAACTACTCAGTGCCAAACTCACTGTGAACATAAGACTGGTTTGTATCAATCTAAAGGTTTTAGCTGGTTTTGGGCTACAAGGACAGAAGTGGTTAAGGATGTTATCTGCCTCCAGAAATAAGTCTGTCCTCATTTCTGCAAGTCCAGAACGGTTGATAGATTTTGTTTGTTTAACTTCCTAAAAATCTAATCTTTGCCAGAGAAAGTACATTGAATATTTCAGCCTGAAGACATATAATGAGCATGAAAGAAGGAAATTCTTTTGCTACCTTAACTACAGCAACGTGGCTACAGAGAAACCCATGCAAAAGAGTATCTTGTCAGAATGAGTGTTTATTACCTGAGGATACAAGCCTGCAAATACTTCTGCTCATGTGCTACTCATGTGGCACTGTGAAGACAAGGCTGAGTGGTATCTGTACCATATTACATGACACATCCCTTACAGAGCTGTGACACTTCATCGTTCCCTGCACACCTCTTCTGACTGCTTCCATCTCTCTGTCCTGTTCCACAGATCTGCTTTTACTATGCACGTGGAAGCTGGGCATTCGGCAGTTCCTGAGGAAGGACCCAAAGACCTCCGCTGTCCTCTTTGCCTATATCACACCAAATACAAACGCAACATGATTGACCATATAGTTCTGCACAGAGGTAACAATATCCCCGTATGTGTCTGTATCTCATGAGAGGAGTGCTGGACAATGCCCTTGTTGCGTTGTTCTTTCAGACCGGTTTCATTAAATTTTCCCCTCTGTACATAAGGACAAGTATGTTGAATAAGTCATCTCCTTGAGTATCTTTCATTTCTAAATGATGCATCTTATTGATTTCCTGTAAAATTCAGAGTTAGCCCTGAAACAGGACAGATTTGAAATTGGTTTTAAGCTTTTCCTCTGGATATGTTGACAGTCCTCAAACACCTGTTCAGGAAGAGTTGCCCTAATTTAAAGCTCTGATCTAGGCCAGAGTTGTTTCCTGATTATGTCCTTGTTACCATAAAGGCATTGCTATCATAAACTCAAGATGGGTCAACTAACTAGAGGCCGCAAAGTATCGCTTGATTACTCGCTTGAATTTCTTCTCTTCAGCACTCTTAGGATAAAAACACATATCATATTTTTGTTTTTCTGTAAGACTCCTTTTCTATCTCCACCTTTTCTTTCTTTTTTTAAGCCAGCTAAAAGTGGGATTAAGGATTCCTACATTCCATTAACTGCAGGCTTTCTAGCTCAGAAGAGACAGCTGTTTGGGCTCTCTGGGCTGGGATTCCTGCCCACAGCTATCACACTTGATGCTTGTAGATGGTCTCTTGGCTGTTGAAATCCAAACCCATGTGTTGGGATGGCACTCTGCCCGCTTGCAGGTTGGGCAGAGTTTCACAGTAGGGTATTGGTGGTGAGCAAACACAAGTTTTGCATGCCATCTTTTTCCTGGAGGGGTTCCTGGTGTGACAAGCGCTATCATAATTCCTTGTAACATACCACTTTTCAGTGTTGGTAGCTTAAAGTCCTCCTCGTACCAAAGCAGTGAGGTTGGCAGAGTTTGTACAGATTTATATCTGCTAGCAGGGCTATTCTGAAGGAACATCTGGGAAAAATGACCTGTCAGTGATTCAGAAAGCACATTACACAGCTTCCTTTTTTGGTTGTAAGAGTTTGGCAGATGCTTTAGCTTTTACTTCCTGTCTTTGAAGGTGTTGCTGTGTGGGATTTTGCCCAGCTTCAGGGCATACTCCAAAATTAGTTCTCAGAGGGCGGGTTTAGTTGACCCCTGTGCAGGGGACCGTGCAGTTCCAAGTGCTGCTGAGGTGTGCTCTGTTTCCTGACTGTGCCAGAGCTCCAGTGGACACTGCCAGACCTTTAAAATACAAACGGACAAGCTGAGGGAGAACTGGATGGGCCTAGTTAAGGTGTTTTCCATCATGCATAGACTTGACGCTGGGAATGTTCAGTTGAAGAAGTAGAAGAGCACTTCATGAGCTGTACTGTCCATACAGAGCTGTTTCAGACCAATTGCAAGGAGGTGGTTACCTCCTGGGTAAGTGACACTGTGGATCTCTTCTTTTATAGAGCTGTTGTTTCAGTTTCACAAACCAACCTCAAGCCTTTGTGCTGCTGAAACAAAGTGAATATCAAAGGGCATAATGGTATACCCACTAGAGAACTGGGAGAGGTAAAACAGAGTAAGAGAAGTTTTAGTGCAAACGGAATTATAGCTGATAAAGAGTCTCAGAAGCCACTGGGGGAAGGACAAGGGGTTTCTCTGGCATCCAGGTGATAAAGGTTCTTTCTGGTACATATATCCAACTGAAAAACCTCTACTGTTGTGTTTAATTGTGTAACAGCTGAAGCAGACAATTTTGACAAGATTTAACATACAGAGAGACTGAGAGACAGTTAATGTTGTCTGAGATAGCCTTCCTGTCTTATAGCCATTGCACTGGTAAAACAAGGGCATAGCCCTGAGCTGTAGTCCAAGAAAATTGGTTTTGAAGTAGATGGAGAGGTGCAGTGTGTAAAATCAAGAGTGAAGGATTTGATCCATTCATAGTTAATGTTCCTCCTCTGTAATAAGGCATGTTTACAGATGCGTGACTCTTACATTACTTCCAAGTTGCTGCACCCCTAATTCTTGGTGAAACAGCATGTGCTTGAAATAGAGAGTATATTTGCCTCTTAATTGAGTGTCTAGAGAAGCTGAGTTTTAGAGGGCGAAAGCATTATCAGCTAGAAGCCTGACTGCCTATCAAGAAAAAATTAGGCAAGGAATTTGTCCCATTAAGAATAAGGACAAAGAGGAAGCTTCCAAGAGCCTTCCTCTATTTATCACCTGTTCCTCATGAGTGTAAAAGCAGCTCACCATCCCTTCTGTGGGTACAGAGGGAGCACAGACTCATTACGGGTGGTGTGTAAGCAGGCGATGGACACAGCTAGAGGCTGCAATGCAGGTAGGTGAAGAGAAGGTTGGCTCTCGAGTTCTTCCTGGCCTTTTTGACAGGTGAGACAGGGGAGAGGAGACACAGAAGAAACCGTGAACTCTTGCTCTGTGGCCAGAAGAGGTGCTGGCCTTTAATTTAGTCTGGATAATACAATTAATTTTCATTATTCCTTCCAGTAGCATTCCCATCACACATTTTGAAACACACTGGTGTTTTCCAGGGCTGAATACAACTTACAAGATCTTTATTGCGTCTGCTTTAAAATCCTTGGGGCATTATTTTATCATCTTTTAGCAAATATTTTATTCTCCTCCTGATACAAATAGTGATTTTGTTCTTCCATTTGATAGAAATCACATCCATTTCTCTTGAATAGTAACTTTAAAATAAAAAGGTCAAATTTTGAAATTCATCTACCTCCCCTAAGGCTTCATTCGTCCTCATTCCTTGCACATGGTTGTTTCTGGCATTATCCCTTCTACACACAGCTTCATTGATACATGCAGAACCCTTGTGCTGTGCTTGCTTTTGGCTACTGGAATGCAAATGCTACGTGTTCTGTGACTATAGCTTGGATTTGCAGGCAAAAATGCATATTTTCAGTCACCCAACATGACCAAATAATGGGTCTATGTCTAGATAGTAGGACTGTTTTGTTTGTACTTGGTTTACCTTTAAGGGAAGGAAATAACTTGTATATACTATGGTAAAGATGTGAGTAAAGATTTTTTCCTTGCAACTAAAGACTGATAGAGTCATGGGCTCCTTTGTAAAAAAAGTGTATGTCTGCTTTGAGTTACTGTACTGCACATACCTTGTGCATTAATGGTCTTTCAACTTAGTCTCTGATCTGCATTAAAATTAGCCTGAATATTTCAGTCTAATGGAAGGACTTGATGTCTTAAACCAAGATGATGTTTTTAGGTGGTTGTTTTTTAACCACACCTCTTTGTTCCACAATTCAGAACATATTTTTGTGAAGCATATATAGTTGTCTTTGTTTAAACACTGCTAAACTTTTGAAAAAGTTTAGATGAAGATAAAGAAGCTACCTCTTTTAATCTGTATATGGGGCTTTATGATTTGTTGTCGCTTTGTCAGCTGCCCAGGTATGATAAGTGGATTCTAAATGAGTAATTAAATAAACAGATCTTTGTAGGGGCAAGTTGAAGATGAGAGCATCACCTTACAAAATGTAAGGTTCTAGATCCAAATAACCCTGCAAGTTCCAACATCATTACTTGGAGGAAGCCCATGGACGTGAATACGTCATGTAAAAGTTTTGAATCATCCCCTGAAAGTGAAATCCTTCAGGCTAGAATTTATAATTATGTTTATTTTACTTTTCTCATGGTATTGTGCTGCCTTTGGTCTGGGGAGTGTGTGTGTGTGATTGTATGATAATAGGTTTTGCTAATGTGAATTAAGGAATGCTGCATTACTCCAGACTGGTAGATTAAAAGTTTTATACCATCCCATGTTTTACCTTTTTGGATCTGTGCCAGGTGCTAGAGGAAAAGTGAATTTTCAGATATTTTAACTACTATTTCTCTTTCTGAAAACTCCTCTTGACTTTCAAAAATGCACAGCTGCAGCAACCTTGTAAAAACTCAACAGCCCAGAACCACACCTTTAAATTCTTTTGTCTCTTAGATCCAATTCTGCCCTCCCATTTTCCCACCCTAAATCACCACAACTTGTTGTCTTTATAGCTAGAGAAGCTGTTGTTGGTGTACAAAAAAAAATACTAGTCCACTTTTTTTTTTTTTTTTTAAAAGGCATGTCTTTGGGGAAAACTTCCACTTTTTGAGGTGACCAAAGAGGAGGTTATGAGATAGGATAACTTTTGCGTTCAGGGGGAAGCTGAACATGATGGAATATTTTGCTGGGCTGTAGAAAAAGTCTGGTGAGCAGTGGTGGCATGTGGATTGGCCAAAAGTGAATGAACAATGGAGCTTTTGCTACCTGCCGGAAACCCTAAGGGAGTCTGTATTTCTGTAGTTGTCTTTGGATGTGATATTACCCTCACTAAAGAAAAGGTCCCGTTGCCTCAGACCCATACATGGATTGCCCTGCCTCCCATTCCCCTAGATTTCTTGGTTACCGTCTGAAATTCAGGCCTGGTTTTTTTCATTCGTTTTAATCTGTTGTTAGGGATGAACCTTCATGAGGAGGATCAAACTCCTCCTTTAAACTGCAGTCCATAAGGAGTAACAATACTAAATTTCATTGTTCTAGTTCAAAAGGCCAGTTGGCTAACAAAAGCCCATAATGAGGATCTTCTGGTGACCCTCAGCTGGAGGATCAGATTTGAGGTTTCCCTTGTGTGCACAGCTCAAGGAATCACAGTGGATGAGTGTTACACACATCAGATTCTGGCTCTGTCAAATGACTGAAATTAATTGCAGCTCTGTTAAACGTCAGTGCTTTGTTTGAGAAGTGGAGAGTTTAAAAACTCAGCAAGAGCATTTTCAGTACGCCATACGTACAGATTTTGAATCTGAACTTTCTGAAAGCTGTGGGTGTGTTGGGAAGTTTCTGCCCCTGTCTGAACTCTTCCAGGAAAAGGTGCTGCCTTGCTTACCCTCTCAGTCCCCAGAGAGTAACTTTAGATGTGATGGTGAGGATACCAGCTCTGATTTTTATAGAGCCAGCAGGGTGATGCATTGGCAAGCACCCTGCAGCTTCCCTTTTATTACATTGCTAGCAGCCGTTCCTGGCTGTTGTCAAGTACTGAACCAAAATGGAATTTTTGTCTAGCTGATTTATGGCTGGTTTTGTATTCCCAGGCTCTGCTACTCTGACTCACAGATGGAGTCTCATTTGCCCCAAAACCTCCATTCCCATCTTCTTCATCCATTAAGCAGTTACATTTGTGATGAGCACCTGCACTGAAGGATTAACCCTGTCATTGCAGGAAGAATTGTGGGGCTTGTGTCGGTCCATCTTAGCTCACATTCCTTTATAGACGGACTGCCTACCCATATAGCAGATCCTGTTCTTTGTGTGGGTGGTAGTGCCCAAACTGTTGAGATGTGGGCTTGGTATTTCATAAAATTTAAGTGAATGTTGTTCTATCCCTACAGAAGAACGGGTCGTTCCCATTGAAGTCTGCCGTTCCAAACTGTCAAAGTACTTGCAGGGAGTTGTTTTCCGCTGTGATAAATGTACCTTTACCTGCTCCAGTGATGAGAGCTTGCAGCAGCACATAGAGAAGCACAATGAACTGAAACCTTACAAATGCCAACTCTGCTACTATGAGACCAAACACACAGAGGAGCTGGACTCTCACCTTCGAGATGAGCACAAGGTAACATCCAAATAGTTTTAATTTGCAGCAGTCTACTCTTTGTAAATGTTATATTAGTTTACTTGTATGTCAACTGTGAGTAGCCAACTTGCCATTGGCTGTTTTTTCTTTCTCTCAACAAATCTGGAAACCAATCCCATGTTGGGCTTTACTTCCTCTGTTTTCTGTTATTTTTTTTCTTTAGAAACTCAAAATTGAGGGGTTTTAAAGCTGTTCAGATTGATCAGAATTAGCAGACTGGTGTAGGCAGAGTATGATTATCTGGAAAAGGCTCTTGTGTATAGTTGGTTTATTTAAAGAGGGGTAAAAAATAACATTGTGAAACAATATTAAGGCTGTGTGATTCAGCCTCTCTAAAAACCAGGAGATTCCAAACAAGATTGCTCTGGCAAGTTGGCAGTGTGACATGCCATGCATATTTTAATAACAAAGAGGGCAATACATCTCCATTTACATTTAACAAGGGAAAGATAAACAGCAAGTGTAATCAGATTCTAAGTTAAGACTGCTTTGGTGTTTTTGTGGGGTGCCTGAGCACAGACCTGATCCAGTCTTTGAGAAGTCATTAGAGGCTTTCTGCAGACTACGAGCTTTGTATTTCTGTAACTATGAGCAATGTAGCTGAGAGACTCAAGTTCTAGAACTAGGATGTATTTGGAGTATTTGTTAGAGTGCTTCCTCTTTGCAGGAGGCAGCTATATGCCTCCATCTGTTGGTGTTGAGCTGCCCAGGTCATTACTAAAAACTCACTCCTCCTTCATTGACTGAATGACACATTCCTTACAGCCAAATACACTTATGTTGACAGTATTAGCAGCAGAAGTCCCAGCAAAACTTTTCATGCTTATTCCAAAAAAGTGTTTGTCCTGCCATGCTTATCTGCCCTCTTCTTTATTACTTCTGTACATTCTTCTGCAGTTCACAGAGTACATGAGATGCTCCACACCTCCTAGTCACCACAGCAATGCACTTGGCCTGTGCAGGAGGCACTGTTGCTTTTTCTTTTGACACAGTGCATCAGGCTGGGAAGTTTATTCCCTTACTTAGCTCTCCCATCCAATCTGGACCTGCAGTGATGGTGCCAGCAGTTTAGGGTGTCTTTTCCCCATTTCTCTTTGGTAATTTATATCTCACTAATTTGTATCCATGTTCTGGGCTTGGATACCCAGGTGATATGTTTGCACCTTAAAGAGTTCCTGTGCATGAGCACGTTGAACTAAATGCCTTGCATGTGGTCTTGTTTGTTTAATTCTCAGTGAGTAACCTCATCACAGCTGCTGTCTGTATGGAGTAGGGCGAGGAATCTGCACACCACCGCATTTAGGATAGTTTGCTATATTTGGAGGTATACTACAGTCTTAATTCACATGCTCCTTAGGTTCATTCACATTCCCTTTCCCACAGGGGGATAAAAAGTACTCGGTGGATGTTGATACTTCATTGAGCATCATGCAGGAGTTGTTGTACTGAGCTTATTCCTCTGTCTCCATCCTCTCTGCCTCTGTGGCTCAGTGCCTGTGCTGCTGAAGGGCTATCTCTTTGCATGAAAGATGAATCCAGAATCCTTCCCAGCAGTAATCAGTGAGCTCAGAGGGCACTTGTCATCCAACAAGTATTAGCCTGAGTTCATGCTCCACGCTCTCCACCTCTGCTGTAAATCTGGACCGCTCTACTGTTTCTGTTGGATGTGGTGGATGGAGTTCCTGACTTCTGTGCCCTAAACTACTCTTTCCATACTGCTGCTGTGAGCTGTTAAGTAGCTGGTGCATTTCACCCTAGGGTTAGCTGAATTTGACTGCTGTGTGAAATGTTCCCATTATAGTCTGTGTATCAGTCTGCAAAGCACTTTGCAGCCCTTCATGAAAATTAATCCGTTATTAATGAGTGAAAGTATATGTGACACACAGTAGCCACGTGCTTAATAAAAGACCCATCCTTTCATGAATGAAGCTGAATGAACCAGTCACAAAGAATTTCGTTGAGTGTGGATATGCAGTAGCAGTGTTTGATCACAGTGGTTGAATGGTCCCATAAAAGAGTGATAAAACTTTAAGCGTTTTGCATTTCTTGGATTTTTTTTTCTGTTTTAATGCATCAAAACGAGGAAGAAATGAGAGGGGTTTATGAATGTCATTAATTTTTGAAAACAAAAAATGAAAAATGCAGAATAAACAGCAAAAGAAGAATCACTGTAATTGAAAAGAACTGAGTGTTAATTTGATTAGGTGACTGCATGTCACCTCTAGCTGAGCAGGCTTTGGGGTGTATTCGATTTTGTTTTGCACATATGATGATTTTTCTGATTAGTTGATGATTGTGCTGATTGCTGACAAAAGTGTTTCTTTCAAAGGTGAGTCGTAATTTTGAGCTGGTGGGACGGGTTAACTTGGACCAGTTGGAACAAATGAAGGGGAAAACAGAGAGCTCCAGCAGTGATGAAGAAGAAAAAGAAGAAGAGTTAAGCCACAAGACTGAAGAGAGAGGTCAGTGCAGTTTTTTTTTTTTGGCACTGCAACATGCCAAGCAAGGTCAGCTGTTGACTCTACAGCACATTCCTGTAGAGCCATGCAGGCATGCCAGCAGGAGCAGAATGGGGTTTTTGTCAAGACAGGGCTCCTGGGGGAATCTTGTATTTCTAATCCTTATTACAAGTTTTCTGTCTGTTAAGAAAATACACACTATGAGAAAACACAGATAGCATCTGTGACTTACCTGCCTGTAGATAACATCTCTAAGGGCTTGGAAAAGGACATAAGAGGAGTATTTTAGTCATCTGTCAGGTTTTCTGTTTTGGTAACCAATTTTCAGCTTTTCACTTGGCATTGTTCAATCAAGAGATGACGGGGTAGTGCCCAGACCTTTTGTGGTCTGTTCTTAAGTCTGTGCCCAGCATTCCTTGTCAGACAGTCAGTCCTGTTACAGTGCTGCAGTTGGCAGCTCTGGAGCCTGAGTAGGTCCATGCCCCACCTGCTACCCTTGTATATTTAAACATGTGCCTAAGTTTGTATCTCAGATTAATTCCACTGACTTCAGCAAGGCTAGGCCATGTGCTTGCTAATGCTTTTGGTTTGGTTGAAGTTAGATCAGCATGGAAAAAGTAAGTTCTCTGTAAATTGAACTAAGGGTTTCTTGTCCTTCCAACAACCTTCCCCCATATAAAAACCAGATTATCGCATTATCTCTGTAAACTGTGTGTTGTCTAGTCTGCTCTGGTGCACAGTTCATCAGACAAATGCAGTAAGTTCACAGCTCTTTAATATCTGTAGACCTGTAATGTCTGAATGTCAGATTCCTGGGGTCACGTGCCCTCTTGATCCTGATGACCAAAGTTAGCCAAGTACTGTGTACTTTAACTAAAGGTATGCCACTATGTTTACCTTTTTTCTCCCAGATTTTCAGCTTTCAGATTCACTCAGGAGTTGCTCACAAAAGAAAATGTGAACAAAAACATTGAAAAATGTGAACAAAACATTGAAAAATTCCTATTTCTGGATTCACCGGTTGTTTACAGAACAGGAGAGGCTCAGATCATGCTTGTTACATTTTAATAGCAAGGCCCCAGCATCAAGCCTTTTTAGTGTCCCTGCACTGTAAATTCAGTCTGTGCTTATCACCAGCACTTCAAGCATGATTAGTGATAACTTTTATTTAAATGAGAAAAAAAGCATGTTGCATAGGAAACCATTTACGTTTTGAGAAAAAATAGCCTTCGCAAGATCTTAGGTCTAACAGTAGAAAAATCAGAGGAGGACCGAAAGGGATGTTTGTTCTATATGCATTTCAAAGTTTAATGTTAGTAACTCATGTGGAAAGATGCTTGTGTGTCTGTTTGGGGACAGCTTTGACCCTCAGAGCTTCATGCCTGGAACAGTGTGTAATGATTTGTCTAAAGCACGAGCTCACCTTAGCTGCGGATCTGGCAGGCTGATTAATGTTTTGTATAGACCCACAAATAGCAGGGGATGAAGAGTCATGCTGTCCTTGTGAGGATTACCTTAGCATTACATAGAAGCACAGGTGCTGAAGTGACCGTGGAAGTCATGGTATTGAGACCAAGGAGAAGAAGGTGCTATCTGCCAAGCCTTACAAATCCTTGTAAATGCACCATGGGGATGGGGACAACACAAGGTGAAGTTCATTGTTTAAATTCGCTTTAGGTTACACTGTGAAAATGTAAAAATATCACCTTCTGTGCTGGAGGTTAAAATTTGCAGGGATAATAGGTAAGTGTTATCCTCGTGTTTCATGGGATCAGTAATTAAGCAAAGGGATAGTGTCTTAATAATTCTACTTTTTATTTTGTACTTCTTTCACCTGTATCTGTGGTTTTTTAGTCTGTGTCTGGCTAAAATGATTCCTGCATGTTTGTTCAGATGAGCAGTCTAAAAAAATCATGCATATTTCCAAGTTGTGTTTTGCAGCTATTCTTTCCTGACTTCCCAAATGTTTCACCATTGTTGTTTTTTCTCCTTCTTAATCTGTTAGCATTTTTATTATATTACACTAAAATAGGTAGAAGATGCAAGAAAACCCTTACGCCTACTACAGCAAGGGTATTTAGAAAAGATCTTGTTGTATTGTCTATATTTTTCTAGACAAGTTGTAGGTTACCACTATAAGGTGCAAGATGCAAGGCACACTTTCAAAAAATGTCCCAGCGAGAGAGGAACTGAAGGCATGGGAGGATGCTGAGTTGCATGTTGACATATCCTTACGGAGTTTCAGAAGATAGCTCTAACAGAAATGGTTTGTCCTGGTAGCAGACCTATGGTTTTAAATACAGCCAGTCACAGTGGCTAATGCTGTTACAGCTTTCAAACCACATTAAACTGTGTAATCCTGTATGCCACTTGGGTGCTTTTGACCATTCTAGCCTTTGTGGTGTCAGCAGGAAGTGGGATTTGTTGAGAAGTGCCTCTGTGTGCAGTGTGAGAAGTGTCTGGGAGCAAATGCTATCTGAACCCTCTGAAGTCAGTGACTTGAACAGAACCAGGATTTCTTCCATGAGTCAAACGGCTGCCTAGATTCTCCACTTTGACTTCAAACTGGCATGTACAGTACTGAAGGTGCAAAGAAGAGCTTGTTTCTTCTCCAAATGGACTGTTGGACAGTGGACCAAAAAAGGGCTATTAGCCATGTGAACAGGCAGAGCTGGGCAGCAGAGCTAAACTTCTGTCTTGGATGGGAAAGGGAAGGAGCTGTTGGCTGCTGGTGAGATTGAGCTAGGAAGAGGGTGATGAGGGGAGAAGAAGAAGGTGTCTGGCATACACGTGGAAAGAAACAGCTCCCCCTGGTAGGGACTGCATCCCAGAGGGAGTGTCTGTCTTACTGATCTTTATGTCTCGGTCCTAGCAGAGACTGGAATTGAGAGGTGTTTTTCCACAGTAAACAAAAATAAATGACCATGAATGCTTGTACATGTGATGCAGGAAAACTGCAGAGAGGTCGGGTGTCTGTTACCTCTCTTATGCAGGCCCCTTGATACTCCTCCAGGGAAGCAGTCCAAATTCACATCCGGAGAAGCAAAATTGGTTGGGAAGTAGGGTGAACAAGATAGTGTTTCTGAAGAGGTGGTGGTTTTATTAGAGTAGCACTTGCTAATCTTAATGGGAGTTGCAAGTATAAATCATCGACTGGTTTGGGTTGGAAGGGATCTTTAACAATCATACAGCCCAAACCCTCTGCCATGGGCAGAGAGACACCTTTCACTAGATCAGGTTGCTTAAAACTCCATCCAGCCAGACCTTGAACACTTCTAATGATGGGCTATCCACAACTTCTCTGGACAACCTGTTCCAGTGTCTCAACACCCTCATCTTAGAAAACTTCTTCCTTATGTCAGATCTAAACCTACCCTCTTTCAGTTTAAAACCATTGCCACTTGTCTTGTCACTACAGGCCCTGGTAAAAAGTTTCTCTCCATCTTTCTCATAAGCCCTCTTGAAAGGCCACAATGAGTTCGCCCTGGAGCCTTCTCTTCTCCAGGATGAACAACCACAGCAATTCCCTGTTTGACCAGAATGGCTTCTATGTTGTGTATCCCTTCTCTTCAGAGGCCCAGAATACTTCCTATTGTGTACTGTACAGTAGGTATGTTCTTACACAGAACAGCAGCATTTGCCTCTCAAACTTTTACCCTCCACAAATATTTGTCCCTGTACCATGACTAATCTGTGTTTTACAGTGTGTTTATAAATTTGTACCACGTGTAAGGTATTAAAATCCAGATGTAAACTGAACTAATGGCATTGACTTACTTTCTGGTGTTCCTCTTGACACAGCACTTTGCTCTGTGATATTTAACAACATAATAAATCACTGACAGTAAGAAATACGAAGTGGGTTTTTTTCTTTCAGGAGGAAGAGGCAAAAAATCATGTTAAGAATCATTCCATATAGAATTTAGTAAAAGCTAACTAGTGAGAGACATGTCACAAAAATGCATTTACAGGACTTACGTATGGGTAATAGGGGATATGTGGGCAATTTTAAGTTCATAGGCTGATCTTGAACAGAGTACATTTGAGAGTAAAGAAATCAAGTGAGCAGAGACCAGAACCAAAATGAAGCAAAATAATTTTGGGTGGAGTCAGAAAGACATTCTGTTGATTTCTTGCTTAAGATGATCCCTGCTAAGGAATTAATGTTCTGAGCAGATGGTGCTGTCTCATTTCCAGCAAAAGAATCAAGTGAGATAGTCTGTGCAATTATTTTTAATGGCTTGTGTGGTGATCTTGTTAATTTGTGAGAAAATATTTCATCTTTTGTTAAAGCTGGCTGTGCGTATATGGAGCTTGGCTTTCAGAAGTACCATTCCCTAAGCTGCCAGTGACCACTTGTATTACTTAGATGCATGACACTTCTGCAAATGAGGCCCCAAGCACTTTGTGTGAAAGATTAGAATGGAATGAAACACCTAGGCAGTTAAGATGCAGGATTTAACGCATGAGACTTTGTGATGAAAGGATATCTGTTTATTACGAGGATCAGATGTTAAATATACTAAGTCCTTGTTTCCTAAAATTTGTACTACCAGTTCAGAAATGATAGATGGGCTTTAGTGGGGTTTTTGAGTTTGCTTTCAAGCTATTTCAGCTCTAAACTTCTCAGTTCTGGTTTTGAATTAAAACTCCACGGTCTCTTCACTTGTTGAAATACAGGAACAGGGAGTAGTAACTCGTTACCATTATTTGCAGAGATGCTTTAAGACTTAGGATGGGATTTGTCACTTGCTGTGCCACTTTGCTTTGAGAGAGTTGCATTTTCACACACACAGTTACTTGACAGGTAAGTCCTTTTGCCTCTCAGGGATGAGAAGGTGCAGCAGATCAGGATCACAGGTGGTCCCTTCTTGCCCTGGCACTTCTGAATTCAAGGGCTGTACTGTCTTTTTCCAGATCCCATGATGTTTTCTGACAGCAGTGCTCCAGAGAAACGGTTCCCATGCGAGTTCTGTGGCCGATCATTTACAGAAGGCTCTGAGTGGGAGCGACATGTGCTGAGACATGGCATGTGAGTTAGTTTACATTCTTTTGCCGAACAGCCAAAGGTAACAGAAGGCTCTTCATTCCCCCCCACCCCATTCCTCACCTTCCCAAAAGCCCTGTGATGAAGGCAAACACAGTTCTATCACAAGTATGGGTACAGTCATCAGATGTTTCTGCACAAGGAGTTCCTGTTCATCCCTTTTAACTCCGCTGCCCAGGGTGGCTCTAGAGCATAGGGTTTAACTGTGATTCTAGAACTTAAGATTGTCCCAAGGTGAATACCACTTGGCCAGGATTAACTTTACCTGAGTGTACTTTTGATTTTGCCTGCCAGCAGAGCAACATAGAAATGTCAGAAAATTATACAGAATGTTCTAGGAAGGAACTGGGGCTTTTTTCTCCTTTTTTGTTTTTCACATGCTTGCAGCTAAACGTGCATAGCAGTGCAAAGAATTATGTGCAGAGAAATGTCAGGACCTTCAGGAAAGTAAAAATCCGTCTGAATGAACTCCTCCTAAAATGTGCATAGTGAAGATCTTTGCCTTTCCACAGGAGTTTGCACACTATGGGATAATTCATATCACAGATAAGATAGGCATCTCTGGAACAATAATTTTTCTTCTAGAGATCTTGTTGGTAGCAGAGATCTCTCCTGACCAGAGTTTCTTCAGAGAGTAGATGTCACTCAAGGTTGCTGACATATGGAAGACAGTAGAGTAGGTTAACTGTAATAGGATGAGAAATATTACTTCTCTTACCCTGTAGTCTTGTCTGCCTAAATATGAGTACTTGAAATGTTGCAATCTATAAGAAGTTTTACTGGATCATTAGCACTTCGGGAAGAGTACTCTTTTCCTGTGCCTTTGTTTGGTGCTTGTAAATCTTGTTTACAAAGGACTCAGGAAAGGGGAATAAACTTTCAAAGGTCAGAACTGGGGTTTTTCCCTCTCATCATACCTGTCCCAGTGTAAAACAAATAAAAGATTTTGTTTCAAAGCTGGAATGTCATGGGTCCCACTGGTAGCCTCATTCCACTGCCTCTCCTTTAGAGCATGAGGTGGCAGTGGTGTGGCTGCTTGTGTCTGCCTTTTTAGAAAGTGATTTGGTTTTCCTCCTCATGTGATAGGCAGATTTGATTTTTCTGCTCTCTGTATTGACTGTAAGCGTTTCTCTTTTCTGCCACTCGGCTTTCCAGGGCACTGAACGAAAGCAAGCACAGGACCAGTGAGGACAGCCAGCCAAAGGAGGATGTAGAAGAAACTGTTAGTACATTGCCAGAAGAAAAAGAAGTCATTGAGAAAATGGTAATGGACTATTCCCACAGCAGTGAAACAGCAGTTAGCGTGGTAGCTGCTGACAAACCTCTCCAAGACAACTCGGAGGCCAAAACAGAATAAGCATTTGGTGTGATTCTAATCAACGTACTTGAACAGTGATGAACGGGGTCGGGTGGGCGGGTGGGGTGGGCAGAAGGAAGAAATAAAGCTGCTTTTGGGACTGAATGATCTATTTTCAAAGCACTGGTACCTGTGTGTGTGTGTATATTAAAGTTATTTAAGTGATGGAATAAGTGGCTCCATTACATCACTGCATCTTTTCTTCTGGATCTTGACAATGGGAAGTTACATTCATCTTGGACTAATGAAGCAACTCCCCGTATTCCTACGTTACACATCGTGTTTTGCAGTGGAGACTTGGATTGTTTGTGAATGGAAGCGTCGTGAGCATGGAAGAAGTAGGGGGGACAACTTTTCAACGCACAAATTTGTGTGCGTTTTTCTAGTTTTAATACATAATGCTTTTCCAGACTGAATGCAACTGCTTTAGAAAAGAGAAAAAAAAAGAGAAAAAAAAAAAGAAAAAAAAAGGAAAACAAAAACAAAACAGAAACTGCTTTGCTTAAAACAGTCACCTGTTTCCTAGTACCTCAGAATTAACCAAGGGAGATCTCTGCATTTGTCAGTACTACCTGTTGTTGTTGTGGTTAAATGTAGAGAGACTGCTGGGCAAGGTGGTGAATGGAGGAAGAAAAAAAGTTTTAAAGAAAGGAAAACAAATTGTGCTTAAAATCCCAGTGTGGGTTTTATTTCTTAAAATACTGTGATTTTTTTAATTATTTTAGTAAAAAAAAAAACAAAAAAAAAGAGAGAGAGACTTTAATTCCTAGATAACTGTTTGTGAATTGTCATCCTTTATTCCAGGTAAGCTGTTTGTTAGTATTCAGTTATAATTTTAGGATTTGATAGATTTCATGTGACTGATTGTGCGGTTTTGTTTGCCACATGTTTATTTTCTATCAGCCTGAGGTGTTACAAATACAGCACAATTAAGTTTCTCATGTAAAATTAGTATTTCTTTTCGGGGTGGAGGGGGGACAGGGAAAGGAGACTAGATCTTGTGAATAGTACTTTTTGTTGTTGTTAATTTTAAACATAAGGAAATAACAAAGAAGTTTTAACTTTTTTTTAAAAAAAAACCTAAAGAACCAAACTTACGGCACAGCTATGCAGCTCACGGGCCAAACACATAGGTCCTCATAACTGTTCTGTTGCTTGTCATACTAACATCTATCAGTCTCACACCAGTAACTTTTCGTTAAGATTGGCTGCCTTTTTTTCTTCTGTCTGTGGTGTGTGTGTTTTCTTTTTTGTTGTGGTGTGGTGGGAGGGAAGGGTGTCTGTTAACACATCTTTTTGCAAGCGAAGGTGAAATAGTTACATATGACATTGAGCCTGGAGAACTACTTTTACTCGATTCAAGATGGAGTTGCTAAGTTTTTCCCCTCCTCCTTAGCTTTTAGCATGAGGGGAGCAGAGTAGAATGAATAGAAACCTGCATACCTAAGTGGCTGATCCTGCACTACTTCTTGGGTAGAAAGCTTAACAAACCCAACAGGAATTTTGCCTGAGCAATGAATACAGGATCTGGTGCCCATGGTATGTTCTGATTGTGAACAAAGAAGAGTTTCTTTCCAAAAAGTAGAAAGTACTTGACTGAAACTTAGTTTTAGAAATGCATGTGTCTTCGTTTGTTTTTTTTGTTTTGGGGGGGATCGGGGCGGGGGCGGCGGGAGGGGGGAAAATAGGAAGCTGCTGAGGAAACGGTGTACTTAGAGAGCTTCACATAAAATTGATGGCAAATTTTTGCATTTGTGGAATAAGTGCTACTTGAGAAGCATGGTGTTTTGCTTTTGGGGATTCATCAATTGTGTGTTAGGGGGATTCTTTTGATTTTTTGGTTGTGTTTTTTTGTTTTGGTTTTTGAAGTAGGGAGGGAACATCATGGAAAAACACATTGGAATTACAAGTATAAATACACATTTTGTGTCTGTATTTGTTTTTTAATTGGCTTCATTTCAAATGTATTTAAACAGTTCCATACCTGGATTGGGTGTTTTTAATGGTTACCAAAAAAAAAAAAAAAAAAAAAAAAAATCATGATTGTGACATGCTTTTATCACTACTTTATTTTTCAAATAACATGTAAATATTGTAATCCATTGGATTTTGTTTTGCTAACCTGTTAATAAAAACTATGGGACCATTATCCTTTTAACAAGCTTAGAATGTCATATTTTTTTTCCTTTTTTTCTTTTCCCAAAAATGTATACCTGATATATTGTGGACACACATTTTAGATGCATTATTATGATTCTGTTGACTGTAATGACATAGAATTGAAAGTAACATTTTTTTCATTGTTTAATTTATACAGAGGACTTTTTCAGAGTTTGACAGAAGGAAATAATAGCAAAATGCTAACCCATTGGCTTCAGCACTCGGTATTTCCTGATTTTAAAATTACTGCTTACTGATGGGGGATAGGAAGGGGATACTGAACTGTTGCACTGACGGGTTTGTTTTTTTTAAAAAAAAAAAAACAATGAAAATTAATAAAAACTTTTTAAGAGTGTGTGCTTGTGTCTGTGTAGTTTTTTACTGGCTACTCTTGGCTACTCTGATGATAGGTCTGTACAAGTGACTGGTTCTGCAACTGGCAGGTCTGGGAGGGAGCAAAGCACTGTTTTCACCCTCTGCACCCTTTCCTCCAGTATTTCACAGGGAGTTTGGGATTTACAGATTGGGGGGTGTGGGGGTGTGTGTGTGTTGACTTCACGTCGCTCACACAGATTTATAGGGTCTACCAATTCCCAAATAATGCCTTGAATATCCACCAGCCCAACATCCGTTAGAGGTCAAGGGCACACTGCCCAGGTCTGCTGACGACTCCAGAGCCCAAACATAGAAATGAAAGTATTTTGAAGGCTGTCTTGAAAGATCAAAATAGAAACAAGCTGCTATTTGGATTATCAACTCAGTCTCTTCATGAGCTGGATTTCTGTATGCTCCAATATATGATGACCTACTGGATCCAGCATTGAGGCTTTGATTAATTACAGTTGAATATACACCCATTAAGGTGGAGCAGGAGGCATTGTTTTTCCCTCTTTCTCCACTGAAAACTTAAAATTATGCTTGTTGATGTGTCTTGGAATATTTCTTGGTTAAATACAGATTTTTAAATGCACAGTCAGAGGGTTTTTTTCTGGGTGTGTTTTAATCAGATCCTGTTTCCAGTTTAAGCAGCTTTATGATTCTACTGGAACTGGTTCTCAGCTGAATGTTAAGCATGATGAAAGCAGTATGAAAGTTTTGATTGCTTCTACCTTTCTCCCTAGGAGTGAAAATATTTATCTGTTAAAATACTTATTCCCTTATCCTGTCTTTACAGAGGGGAGGGGAAAAAAGCATTTTAGGCTGTTAGACACTGCTTTTTTTCAGTGGTCTCTGGAAACATTAATTCATGAGGGAGATCTACAAATAATTTGAATGTTGTAAGTTCCAGCCTAGATCTAACTCAGACTTCCACCAATTAAAAAAGAGAAAGGATTGCTCAGTGGTACATCACTAACAAGAATTACATAACTGATGTAATGAAAGACTTCAGGATTATTTCTAGAGTATTACAGTTACATTATCCCATTCACCTCAGTGGCAGGATTGTGTGAGTTTGAAACAAAGCCCTCGATCTTGCCTGTCTGAGGTTTCTGTTTGAATGTGACTGGATCACCTGCCTTGAGATTCCTGTGCTGAACTGAAATACAGCATGGTGGGGAGAGGAAGAGGCAAAGGGTACGGTTACTAGCATGATCCCTTACTCACATTACTTCTCTGCCTTGCCAGACAATTTCCTTTCTTGTAATTGGGAGTTCTGGGCTTCACAGGGAGCATTTGTGCCATGGAACAATGGTGTTCTGCAGACTGTATTCCCAGGTTCATTGTCTTTCATTTTCTTAAGAAGTCTGGGTAAATGTTTGCCGTGTTATTGCTAGCTGACTGCTGGCATTTTATTTTGGTCCAGAGATACAATGCCTGAATGCTCTCCATGCAAAGATCTTGCCTTTGTATTCACACCAGTGCAAAGGCTTTGCAGAAGTTGCTATGGGAAGGGAGGCCACTGTCTCCCTCCCTTGCAAACATGCAGCCTCCCCAGAGAAGAGCTGAGCAGTTGAGGTTACCCTGTGACTCAGGGACTGACACTGAGGATGGGCAGGGTTATAGTAAGTAAGGATTATAGGTCCAGAACTGCAGGGTTTCCAGTGGAAAGTCCATTCTTTGCAAAGTGACAGGGACTATGTGAAATGTTGGCACCTGTGGCCCTGTTATCTTGGAAACCAGCGCTACAAAGAAGACTCCTTGTGAGCTTAAACAGCAGAAGTCAATCTCCAGGCTTCCAGAAATATCTAAATACAGTTGCAGATGTTCAGTACATTTAAATGAAAATTGCCCCAGGTTTTTCTACTCTTCCTCACCCTGAAGCCTTTCTTCAATATTTTTCTGACAACACAGGACTTTACCACCATGAAAGCCTGTCTTGCTGGTGCTGTCTGGCTCCAAAGCAGCAAGATTACGGAGTAGAAAGTGATTCTGGGTAAGAAGATTTTGGAAAAGTATATGTTTTAGGCCAAGATAGACTTAAGATGTTAGAGAAACCTTTCTTTGTTTGCAACATGGTTAATTCCTCCCCCCCCCCCCCCCCCCCCCCCCGGCCCCAACTACTGCTTGAAACAGGGATTTCAGTTTTAGCAGTCTGGAGTACAAAATTTAGCCTTGAAGTCTACAGTCCTTCCAGGATGCAGTTTGTAAACCTTTTATTGTCTTCTCATCTGTCACGTGCCAAACTGTCTCCAGATAAACAGATGAGTGCAAACACCCTGTGGACCAAAGGTGGGGCTGAGTGACATAAGTCAAAGATCCTGGCCAAAGTCTTGGTAAAGGATGCTGGTACCTATTTGGAAGAGCCTATCTGAAGGCATTGTCTTTCCTGCTGCACTTGAGTTACTTACTTGTGTGTGGAAATACAGTGCATACTTTGCAGGAGTAGAGGGAGGAAAGGAAGCCTGATTCATCAGACAGGCAGGACCTATGCACATGTGGCTATAAAGGGAGAAGACATTCAGGTAGGTCAACAGGACAGCTTTCCTATTGGGAGCTGGGACACATCAACACATGAGCATGTGGTATCTTTATTGTTGGTGGTTTTTTGGACCCATACAGACATAGCCATGACTGACTTGATCCAGTGTCAACAGTAATGTTGCTTTTGGGAAGAAGTTGGACTAGAGACTTCTAGAATTCCCTCCCAGGCCCATTTCCTATTTCAATTTCCTGTTTCAGTTTCCTATTTTCCTATTTCTTCAGTGTCCTCCTAACTTTTACTTTCTCCAGCTTGTCTCTGGCTTTTTGCAAGCCCAAGTTTTTGGTGGTGACCTACTTCAAGGATGTGTTCACTGACTCATAGACTCTTCTCTGACAAGCATTCCTCTCTGTCCTATGTCCAATTATTTTTGACCAAAAGGCATGCCTTCCATCTAAATGTATGCTCAGTAACTTATAATGTACCCAAGACAATGATCCCTTAGCAAGATCCAAGCAAATTTTATCAGATTTTCTGTATCTGTTTACATGCATTGTTAGCAGGAGACGGCACTGAACAACTCTTAGATGTAGAAAATGGCTATCGTGTAGAAGATACCAATCTGTATTGCTGCGTTTCATCTTGGCCCAAACTGTTTAATTAGTTCTGACTTGAATCCTACAATTTCTTTTCTCCAGCACTCCCACAATATGCTACAAATCAAGTGAAATACCCAACAAAATAGTGTCAGTGTGGTTGGGGTTTTGTTTTTGCTTTGCTGTTGTGATTAAGCTAGCGTTCTCACTTGTTACAACTGAAGGAATCCAATCCAAAGTCCTGTCATCTTGGAAAAAAAATGAGGAAAACAACACAAAAAATAAGCAAAATAAAGTAACTTCTCATCTGATGCACTCCATTGCATAGAAACAGATGGAATGTGCAGTTAAGCGGCAGTTAGCACTACTGGCTTTTCTTTTACTGCATTTGAGATCTATTTTGTTCTAGCAGAATGTGGGAATTGATCAAATCAGATCTGTTTCCTTTCTAGTTCAGTGTCTTGACTCCTGAAGGAAAAAAGCAGGAAATCCTGTGGTAAGCAGGAAGAGAATAATCTGTCCCTAATGAACATCTCATTGTACTCCATTTTGATGATGTCTTTATGCACAGAAGCAGGAGTCCTGCCTCTTTCACATTCTTTTTATGTACAGTAGTATAAGTTACAGTACTTTTCCTACAGATTCTATTTTAAATTTTACCGAACTCTTGGTGTCTCTGATGAGAACTGACAAGTAAAATATTTTTGTGTTAAAAAATTGGTTATTTTATTATCCTAACAAGAAATGCTTCCTGTAAGTTAGTTGTGTGATCTCTGTTATTCTTCTGTTGTTCACAAAATGCATTTTTCGTATATATAAAATAATCTGTCAAGAATTCCAGTTGATTCATTAGAATGCTTAGGAAAAAATTGTCAGCTGCTGGAATGAGAAGAGACATGCTTCTCTTCTTCTCAAATAATTTGACTCTTTGAATAGTTGGTGTAAATGCAAATATGCCTCAGCTTGATTCTTGAGTTCTCTGTTGACTTCATGCTTCTATTAATGAAGAGATTAGCTCAGTCTAGCCAATGGTACATGCATGATTTCCAAATCTGAGTGAAATGTGTCTCTTTACAGCTGTTCTGTTATGTTCTTAGTAGTGTACAAAGAGAGAAATATATTTATCAGCTATGCCTCAAATTAATTTAGCTTGTGTTGAAAATGTTGGACTGAAATTTTAACTTTTCTCTGCAACTGAAGGAAATCATATTAAGCTACTGGGCCAAATGATGCTTCAAGTCTTTGTGGAGTAATTTAGACTGAAGTCACCAAAGACTTCTAGCAGAGATGATGCAGTAGAAAGAGTGGTAGTTTTGGTCTGTATGAACCAGTAGATAATTAGAAGGCAAGCTCTGTAAAGCAATGACTCTTTGATGTGTTATTTCCAGAGAAAATGTTTTCCTCTGCTTAGACTCTTCAGGACCTCAGGTACATGATTGTTAAAACCACATGATTTAAGTAAAAATATTCGTTCAGAAGTAGAAAGGATTTGGTTTCTCATAGGTAAATAAACATACAGCACTAAAAGCGTGTTGCCTGCAGAAAGAAACTCTTTGAGCCATCTTACTGCAACTGCAGGGTATTTCTTGCTATTATTATAGGATCCTCCCCCTGGAAAAAGAGGTTTGCTTCCCCTGTTCCTCAGCTGCTCCTGTAATCACCACTTTCACCTTACTTTGCAGAGTTGCTCCTAGGAACCAGACAACAAGCTCTGGCCATGCTGGAGATGATAGGAGCCGGGCTATTGTATTTAGGAGACTGAGAACATTATTGTGGTGGTTGGTGCTAGAGGAAGCCGAGAATCACATACATGCAAGACTGAGACTATACTGACAACGACCCTGCCTAGAAGGGAGGACCACACAGCAAGGTAAGAAAGCACAGTTGTCTTCTAGGCTAAAACCATCTGGAGACCAAAAGAGTATTTTTGTGCTTGTCTTCATCAGTCCTTATGATCTGCTCTGGAGGGGAGGTGCCAACAGGAATTGTGCTTTTTTGGCCCAGTGGCAGAAAAAGGTTTTTTTGGAGTTGAATGAATTTAAATGTGCCTGATCCTTCTCTGAGGAATTGGCTGGTCTTCTGTTCTATTCACCGAAAGCAGGAAGGACAGGCAATCAGATGTAGATATCCTATCCCACGTAATTAACTAACAGCAACAACAAAAGTATAATTATATTCTTATAATCAGATTAAATATATATTGTTATTTAATCCATTTAGTGTACATATTTAGTAATTAGGACCTCATTCTGCAGGGATTCATGCTGTAACTTAGTTTTCTTTCAATTTAATTGGAAAAGCTGACAAGGAGGTGCTCTTTTCCCATTAATTTATATTAAATGACTGTTGTTTCTGAGTCAGTGGGCTTTTCCCAGGGACACTGTGCAGTCTGGGAGAGCCTCAGAGTGGGATGCGAAAAAAGAATAAGGGATAAGGCTCTCCAAGCCAATAAGCTGGTTACACACATGGTGGCAAAAGTATGAAAATGCATTACTTCTTTGGCAGCTTCCTTCCCTTTCAACACTGATAATGGCAACATGGGATTTTTAGAAGTCTCAGGGGGCCTATTGGCATCCTTTGACATCTGACTGGTTTTGAAACCATCTGAAAATCATGCTTTCCTTTGCAGGAGGTGTGAGTTCATGACTTAGTATTGGAGTTCATTTTATAGGTGTGCTTGTGACCAACAGGATCTCCAGGCACTTCTTTCTGATTGCAGACATGGAAGAGCTGCTTTTCATGTGGAGTCTCTATTCACTTGGAGAAGACGACTTCAGTCACCTGCTGCAGCTCTTTTGGTCTTTGCCCGGGACAGAAAGTAGACCTCCTCCTCAGCATCATCCTTGAGAGCAAACTCTGTGATTACACACTGCATTGGAGTAGAAGCACAATCAGGTACTGCCATTAGTCAGCAATGGAAAAGTGCTGTGCTCAAAGGTGGTTAATCTGTTCAGGGAAGAGGTGATTATTTTGATTTTCATGCAAAAGAGGAACCTTGAGTGAGATGAGCCTCCAAGGTTTCTCAGTTAAAATGTTCAGATTCGATTTCAGAGAGCTCCATCCTGATATGCAGACTAGCAAAGGCGGTAAATGAAATGGCAAGGGTGTAATACAGATGATATGTTTTCCAGCACTCGGGTGGTTTTCTGCTTTATGGGAGTTTACTGACTGATTCTGTGTTTTACTCATACTTTCTGCAAATAGCAAGAACTCCATTTCATGTTTGGTTCTTATGCACATGTGGGTGGCTGGCCTTCTTTTTCAAGATAACCAAAGTATCTCAAGCCTAGCCATTATGCTTATATTTTCCAGATGTCTAATGTAATCTGAAAGCTAATGATGAAAAAGAGAAAATGCAAAATCAAAGAGTCATGGTACAAACTCGCTTCCTATGTTTTTCTGTTCATGATGTTACCTTTAGCTACCATCCATGCTGACATAGTGCTTTTTCTCACAGACTTCAAAATGGAGGATGAAGTTAGGTACAATGGAAGTACTTCTTTTCAGTACTGAGGTGTCTGATCTCTCAGAGTTGGAGCTGGGTGCCAGCTATCCTCTCAGATCCAAATTGTGTGTTAGCTTTGGAGAGGTCAGGAGCTGAATACTACCCAGGCACCATGGTAGGTCAGACTGAAAACTTACAGCATGTCTGAACCCTGATCAAAACTTAATGGCTCAGACCCATTTCTAATCTGAGCATCTAAATTGTTGGTTCCTAAATAACCTCTCTGTGCAGCTGTTTCATTGCTGGACTGCTTTGTTCTGCACAAAGTTTTCCAGATGCCTTTAGCTGTCTGTGCGCAATGAGGAATCTTGTCTGTGTCTTCAACATCAGCACAACTTCAGTTAGTCCAGATTGTGTCCAGTTGCAGACTGGGATTTCTTTCTTTTAAAGGTTCTCTTGACTAACTTTCCTGTGTAGTGAATAACATTCACTAAATCTATAACATTTAGACTTCGAGTCTTCTCAAAGCAGGAAGAGTTGTACAAACTTGCATTCAAAAATTTTAAACCTTAATTCCGGTTTATATTCCAGTGACAGACAAGGTCTTAAAATTATTTATGAATGTCTCCTATCACTGTTTCAAGGTCCCCTTCATCAAGGATCCATAGTACTAGGAAGTCTTCTGCTGTTAATGAACTATTTCAATTATTATAGTTCTCATGTTTCTTTTCACTAATGGTAGTCATAATCTAAGCAACAGCCTGTTAGTATTCCATGTTAGTATCCTTTGTCACTAATGCTCTCTCAAAGAGAGTAATTTATAGTTAGAGGATGGAATAAAAAATTGAACTTATATTTTTATACATGACAATAGCATAAAGAAGTCAGATCACACAAGTATTTTTGTAGTGTTCACTCTAATATGAACAGAACACAAACCTGTCACCAAAAAATCTTACCATCTAAGGGACAAACAAGTCATGGCTTAGTGTCAGTGCAGAAGGAGGTTTTAATATCTGAATTTGCTAGATGGAGAACTGGTATGGAAAGTAAAGGAAATTATGTTGTCTTGGGGAAGTCTGTCATAACTGGAAAATAAATTTTGGTGAATCCTTGTCTATGGCCTTAGTCTGAAGACCTTCCCTTCTCTTTAACCAGAATGAGAATGTAAAACCAGAAGAGACTATCTACATCATGGAACTGGATCCTGCCAAACTACGCTAACTATAAAACTGGTTCAGCCCTGAAAATTACACTGAACATCTCCTGTGCATAGGACACTAAACCACCTCAGAACTAGGCAACAAATGCCAGGCCAAGAATAACACCCCCTGAACAAAGAATACGGGCTTAACATTCTGTGTTGTAGAGTAAAAAGATACAGTTTTCTCTCAACAACTTTCAAGAAATGTTCAGATCCAGGAGTGAGGAGAAATATGTACCTTCCACCAAGTCTTTGTTTCCTTTGAGCAGCTTCATATTGTCCAAACTCTTGTTAAGAACACAAATTATTTATTTTACAGGTTAGAGGATATCAGGATTGCTGGTAATCTTGCTGATGTTTATTGAAAACATGAATCAGTCTCCAGGGATCAGGACTGTGTTAGGTTTATGTGGCAAAGTATTGTATTAGGAGGGCTACAGGGGTGGCTTCTGTGAGCAGACACTAGAAGCTGTCTTCTTGTCAGACAGACAGAGCTCCAAGATGGACCCACTGCTGGCCAAATCTGAGACCATCAGCAGTGATGGCAGTGCCTCTGTGATAACATATTTCAGAAAGGGTGAGAAATGCTGTGCAGCAGCAGCTGTGAGAGAGGAATGAGAAAATGTGGGAGAAACAGCACGGTAGACATGAAGGTCAGTGAAGAAGGATGGGGAGGAGGTGCTCCAGGCACTGGGGCAGAGATTCACCTGCAGCCCATGGGGAAGACCACAGTGATGCAGGTTGTCCCCCTGCAGCCTATGAAGGACCCCATGCCAGAGCAGGTGGATGTGCCCTGAAGGAAGCTGCAGCCCATGGAGAGCCCACACTCGAGCAGGCTCCTGGCAGGACTTGCAGCCCACGGAGCGGACGTTTTCTGGCAGGAATTGTGACCCCCGTGGAGGACCATGTTGGAGAAGTTTGTTCCTGAAGAAGTTTTCACCCTGTGAAAAGGACCCATGTTGAAGGTCATGGATGACTGTCACCTGCGGGTGGGACCCCACTCTGGAGCAGGGGAAGAGCATGAGAAGCAAGAAGCAGCAGAGACATCATGTGATGAACTGACCACAGCCTCCGTTCCCTGTCCCTCTGTGCCACTTGGGAGGAGGTAGAGAGCCTGGGCATGAAGCTGAGCCTGGGAAAAACAGAGGGGTGGAGAGAAGGTGGTTTTAGGTTTGATCTTATTTCTTATTATCCTAGTCTGTTTAATTGGCAGTAAATTAAATTCATTTCTCCGAGTTGAGTCTGTTTTGCCCATGATGGTATTTGGTAATTGATCTCCCTGTCCTTATCTCAACCCACAAGTTTTTTTCCATATTTTGTTCCCCTGCTCTGTTGAAGAGGGGGACCAATGGAGCCACTTGGTCAGCACCTGACAACCAGCCAAGATCAACCCACAACAAGGAGCTAGCTATCCATCTCTTGGTCCCACAGCTGCTTGCTTTTAAATCTCTCCTCTTGGTAAGTGCACATATGTAGTTATATCAAGAAGAAAAATGCTTTGTGTTAAATATTTGCTTTATGTTAAACCTTTGTGCATGAAAGGCACTCAACTTTTTATTTTTTGTATGATGTATCTTTAAAGCTGGTGAGATACCATAAGTTCAGATTTACTGTCAAGATGAGTAAAAATGTAATCAAATATAGTCAAAGAATTTAGGCAAAATTAGTGAGTGGACACCTTTTTTTGAGGGGGAACAGATCTGCCTACCTTCTTGGGGTCTGTTAAATGATGATTCTGAGGAAAGGGAGGCTTTTCTACCTACTCTGGTGGGAAGCAACCATACATTTGTGTGTCTGGGGCCACAAGATGGTTCTCTCTTGTTGGGCCTTCACCTTGACCAGGCACTTTCACACAGAAGGCAAAGGACTGGTTGTATGTTCTTCATCTACCACCTCATTCTGGAAGTGGAGAAGCACAACAGCACAGGTCTCTCTCCAATAACCCATTCAGCTTGCTAGCAGCTCTGACCTCTTCTGTGTTGACTTCTAGCAGTCCCTCCTTTTTTTCTGAAGCTGTGATGCAAGTCCACAGCTGTTCACAAAAGCACAAGAGTGATGGACTAAGCTGGTTGCATGCAAACCCCTTCTACACCTGTGCTTCTTCTGTGGGTCTGCACACAATAGCTGAGAGTCTCTGTGAAGAAACCAGTCTCTAGACTGTACTTGGCAGCCTTAAGCTATTTTGCTGAGGTGAGGATGTTATCTTGCCTGGAAAATGGAATTTATCCTTTCAAAACTCTTTGTGATGGGAGGATCGTAACATTAGCTTGGGCAGCAGATGGCTTTTTCAGGAAGACGTTCTGGGAATGTGTTCAGGTTTCACCTTTCATGTGGTATATGTGCATACTGGCAGCTGATTTAGACTAAACAAAGGGTAATTCGATGTTGTGGTTTTCTTCTGTCAACAGACTGTGTGATTGGATGAAGTTCCCAATGGCATATAGCAGCTATTATTTTCCTTCCCTCTGGGATCCCTATCAAGCATCTGTCTTGACTGCAAATCAAATCTAAGGTGCTCGCTCCCTCTCCTTTTTTTTACTTTTTCAAACTCCTCTTGTGGTATTTAGTCACTTGCTCTCCCCCTGGCAATGCTGGAGGCCTCCAGCTCTCTGATTTCGTCTCCCCTTCACTGACCTCTGCCACAAGCCTGCCTGCTGGTGTCCATTTACCACTAATCTTCTTCTCTTCCACCTGAGATCTTCACCACAGATTTACTCTCCTCTCTCTCCTGATGTGCTTATAGCTACTGATTAAATTCTCCACATTGTGAATTGCTATTACCATACTGGCTAGATTTTTAAGCACAGCTTCACGGGGATGGTAGCTGAAGACCATGCTCAGGAGCATCTCTTCCTGCTGTCCTTTCTTTGTCTTCTGGCTTTATCTGTATTGTAAGAAGGGTGATTCTGGAGGCAGTGAAACTGGACAACATATCATTGTTCCTGACAGAGCATGGGACGCCGCTGATGTAAAATTGCTGAATGGTAGCAGAAAGCACCTAACTGTTAGAACGACCAGAGCACTGCATGCTGGGGGGGTTGTTTCACATGGTTAATGAAGAGCTCAACTATTTTAGTGCTAATCTGATACTTAACTTTTAGCCTGTTATGTAAGTGATAATTAAATGTTTTATGTATTAATAAACAATAAGTGTACAAGTCACACTTTTTATGTGATTTAGAATTAATTGCAGGGTGGTGAGATTTTGTCCTTTATATACCTATTAAACCCACATAACTGCTGATTTTACAGTTGATTGGTGTTCAGTTAACACAGAGTAATTGCTCTTTCAAGTCTTTAGTAAGTGTGTATTTGAGACAATTTACAGTGCTAGCAATTTCCTGCTACTATTTCTCAGAGGCAAAGGGAAGCTAATCATGTTCAACGCTGGAATTTGCTGAGAGTCTGCCACACGTTCCCCACTGTGCACCATGTAAGCTACATTCAGCCATTAGGGATTCCACTTTTAATGATGATAAACACACACGAAGAAACACTTGGCTATAAAACGATCCTGCTGTACAAGATGTTGCAGTGAGGCAAGCAGCTGGGAGGTAGGGACACGTTAGAAAAATAAATCAGAAGGGGCATCACTCAGTATGTTCTGGTTTATCCTGCGAAACCACAGAGAAAAGCAAGTAGCTGTTCTCTTTTCTTTTGGTATATCACACAGTGCCTCTGTGTTTGCCTCCAGTTTAAAGATAAGGAAGCTGTGTAAACCTGCATCCCTGCTTCTCCATGCAATCTTGGTGTGACCTCAGGCAAATTGTTTAGTGTCTCTGTGCCTCACTTACCCTTCTGTGGATGTAATAGTCCACCTGTCTTTACTCTGAGACCATACTGTTCATTCCAGACTACAGGCTCCAGCGCTAAAGAGATCAAATGCATATTAAAGATAGATTTAAAATCAGACAAACAGTACTACCCTCCTGCCCAAAATTTGTAAATTTTTAGGGCAACAGAAAACTGCTGTTTCCTAAATGACTGAAGGATCAAGGTGCACAAAGTACCTGCTGTTTAACTGACACAGCCACACCCCATTTACCAGGCAAAGGGAAGGAAGAATATTGTTTGAAATCTGTATGCCAGTGAGGGAGAGGGCATGGGAAAGAAAGCAATTTTTTGTTCCACATTTTGCATATTGTTGTATCCTGTTGACAAGACAGTATAATAAAGCTTAACTCCCTGTTTGCTCTCCACCCTCCAATCGCTGACTTAAAAGAAAACAGCAAAGCCCCGTCTTTAGCATCAAATGATCAATGGGCACTCTTCCAGAAAGAAGAAATGAGCTGCTTTTGAAAGAGTTGTGGAGGAAAGTGCAAAATGTTCTAACTTCTCATGAAATAAATATTGGAATTATAGTCGCTTGGCTCATCTTCTAAGATGTCAGTGCAGGCTTTGCACTCCAGGTTTATATAAAATATAGGTTGGCTTAGGTAGAAAGGGCCAGAAAGCCCATATTGTAGCTAAGACAGAGATGCAATAACATGAAAGATTTTCATGTTCAGTACACTCCAGAAATAGTTACTAATTAATATTTCTACTACAAGATGCTATATTTCATCCTATCTTACTGATGAAGCTTGGCCAAAACTTTCCAGACAGCCTGGAGAATATTGAGACATTGATTTTAACAAGACTTAGGAAACTCAGTCCCTTAGGCAGCTCTATGTATTTCAGCAGAGCCTCGGGGCTATGCTGCTTCAGCTTGAAGGAAGCAGTAGGAAGTCACTCAGCACAAAGCAGCAGGAAAAGTGCTTTCTCCTACAGAGTGCTGAAGACTTAACGAAGCAGCACGGGCTGAGACCAGCCCAGAACCTGTTGGACAAAGTTCAGGGCTTGATCCGAAGTTTTTGGGAAGCCAGGAGGCACTCAGAGCAAGCATGAGGTGCTTGCTGCCTCCACAAAAACAGGGAAATCCTTGGTACTCCTCAGATTTACCCATTCTATCTCTTCCTTTTCTTTAATCTATTTTTTAAACTGTTCATCATGGAAAAAATTCTTTGTTCACAGTGTAAGGCTTCTGTTATTCTTGTTGAAACCTAACAGAAGCTTTTAGAAATGTTTGGAAAAGCTAATTTAAAAGACATTCTGGCAGGCTAGGGAGTTGTGTAATTCCTTGTATTATCATGGTAGTTTTAACATTTTTGGAGATATCTCTTCATTATAACACGTTTTAGAGACTTTGGGAGGGACTCTACCAGTTTTCTTCCCCTTCCAGAAACAGTTACTAGTGAAATGGAGCTTTTAATACTTTCTCCACAAAGTGATATACTAAAAAATTCCATGTATATTTGTGCTAGTTCTTGTACACACAGAAAAATGCATATAAAAATAATAATTTACCTGGATGTGCGGAATGTCAAACCATAAAGTTGCCCCCAGCAGCTACCATGGTTCTGGCAGTCCTGCATTGTCTCAGTTACTTACATGTCTCCCGGTTATTTTCTTCCTTTAGTGTGGTTAAATATTTCCAACTGACGATGATATATTGAGACTTACCACGTGCAACTGAAAGAGAGAAAATAGTCTTAAGGTCAGGCTTGGGAGTAAGACTGAGATGAACGGTGTTCAGTCTTCTACACCACACCATGATTCATGTTTAAGTCAGTGGGGACAATGCTATCCTACCTAGCAGGAATATGGTGAAAGTAAATTCATTAGGAGGTTCAAGGCAGGTAAAGAATGTCTCTTGAAAAGCACATCATCAAATGATCAGATGTTGAGGCCCAGTCAGCATGGGTTTATGAAAGCCAGGTCCTGCCTGACAAACCTGATCTCCTTCTACGACAGGGTGACCTGCTTATTGGATGAGGGAAAGGCAGTGGATGTTGTCTACCTTGACCTTAGTAAAGCCTTTGACACCGTTTCCCACAGCATTCTCCTGGTGAAACTGGCTGCTCGTGGCTTGGATGGGCACATGCTTTGCTGGGTAAAAAACTGTCTGGATGGCCGGGCCCAAAGAGTTGTGGTGAACGGAGTTAATTTCAGTTGGCGGCCAGTCACGAGTGGTGTCCCCCAGGGCTCAGTGTTGGGGCCACTCCTGTTTAACATCTTTATTGATGATCTAGACGAGGGGATCGAGTGCACCCTCAGTCGGTTTGCAGATGACACCAAGTTGGGTGGGAGTGTTGATGTGCTCGAGGGTAGGGAGGCTCTGCAGAGAGACCTGGACAGGCTGGAGCCATGGGCTGAGGCCAACTGGAGGAGTTTCCATAAGGCCAAATGCCGGGGGCTGCCCTTGGGCCACAACAACCCCCAGCAGCGCTACAGGCTTGGGGAGGAGTGGCTGGAGAGCTGCCAGTCAGAGAGGGACCTGGGGGTGTTGATTGACAGCCAGCTGAACAGGAGCCAGCAGTGTGCCCAGGGGGCCAAGAAGGCCAATGGCATCCTGGCTTGTGTCAGCAATAGCGTGGCCAGCAGGGACAGGGAAGGGATCTGACCCCTGTACTCGGCACTGGTGAGGCCGCCCCTCGATTCCTGTGTTCAGTTTTGGGCCCCTCACTACAAAAAGGACATTGAATGACTCGAGCGTGTCCAGAGAAGGGCAACGAAGCTGGTGCAGGGTCTGGAGCACAGGTCGTACGGGGAGCGGCTGAGGGAACTGGGGGTGTTTAGTCTGGAGAAGAGGAGGCTGAGGGGAGACCTCATCGCCCTCTACAGCTCCCTGAAAGGAGGGTGCAGAGAGCTGGGGATGAGTCTCTTTAACCAAGTAACAAGCGATAGGACAAGAGGGAATGGCCTCAAGCTGCACCAGGGAAGGTTTAGACTGGATATTAGGAAGCATTTCTTTCCAGAAGGGGTTGTTAGGCGTTGGAATGGGCTGCCCAGGGAGGTGGTGGAGTCCCCACCCTTGGAGGTGTTTAAGAGTCAGGCTGATGTAGCACTGAGGGATCTGGTGTAGTTGAGAATGGCCAGTGTGACCTTAATGGTTGGACTGGATGGTCTTCAAGGTCTTTTCCAACCGAGATGATTCTGTGATTCTGTGAAATGGTCTGTGTAAGGCTGGTTCAAGACCTGAACTGGTGTTTTAAATGGTTCTTTGCTTACTTCTCACTACCCACCCTTTGATACAACAGTGAATGTGGAATGATGTGTGGAAGAGCAAAAAATAATAAAATATGTGCTCAAAGCAGCTTACTTTTATGAAATTTTGAAGTATCTGATATTCTGATGTTTTTGCAAAATTTACAATTTAAGCTTGTTTGTTGGAGTAGAGTTTTTCACTGGAGTTATAGTTAAATGTAACCATTTATCCTGGTTGCTTTTAGTGCTTCTACAATTGTTTCTTGCAAGTAATTAGCATTACCTAAGGCTCTTATGGTGGTGAGAGTGATCATGTTAATTTGGCAAGGAGCACCGATGTAAGCATTGCCCTTTGCAAGAAATAGAAATGGAAAAAAGATTTTGCATGAAGGGTGTGGTGAAACAACTTGATCTGCAAATCCTTTAGGATTCTATCTCCATCTGAACTACAATTCAGTGTTGATGTGGCAGTGTAATTTGCCCTAAGCACTCTTTCCAAAGCAGAGATGGTTGGAAACTTTCCAAAGGCAAGGTTTTCTGCTGGGAGGTGCTGATTCAATGAATGCAAGACCTGCCATGCAAGAGCATTGCTCTGGCTGGAATCTCCTTGTGAATCAAAACAATTTGTCCTGGAAAGTATGGCCTTTGTTTAGAGACAATACACTGCTAAAAGTTCCATTTGAAATGGAAGATTTTAATTTTGATGGAAATACAGTTTCCTTTCTCCTCTCTGGGAGGGACCCCGTCACTTTTCCCTGGCTCCATCTGTTTGTCAGTGCATGTGAGTAGACAAAACTCTGTCTCAAGGTCGTGGAGGATTAAGAGAGGACCCAAGAATTCACTCTGTGGATGTGTGGCACATCACCCCCGCTTGCACACCAGCCGCATGGGCTGGCAGGGTCCTTGGCTGGCGAGTGCCAGCTGCTCAGACCTGCCGCAGAGCTGGCACTGCTCTTTCTCTGGGATTTGGCAGCTGCTCTCAGCTTGGCTGGGGACTCCAGTTTCTCCTTCCCACTGCCTGCCATGGGCACAGCCCCAGAGGCCTCTGATCCCCTCCATGGGGAGCACTGGAGAGGGGCACCCTAGGCTAGCAGGGTCTGATCATGTTTTGACTTGTGCCTGTAATAAGCATGACCCAAATGTCTGTGTCTTGTCTCACTGAAGCCTCCCCCTGCAGCTGCTGCAGCCTGAAAAACGAAGCATCCCTGCCAGGGGAGCAGGCAGACTGATTTAAGCAGGTCTTCTCACAGTCCCTGCTTGATGTCAATACTCTCACCTATCCCTGACCAAACAGCCCTCTTCGGTTTTCTGCATTCCTGTTTCACCAAGTCCCACAAATCTGCCTGTCTCCACACAGGGGACACTTGATACCTTTAACAACTGGAGACTTAATTAAAGTGAAACAGATACTCTGTGGTAGGAATCCATGTTCTCCAATTTCTATTAAAGGTAGTGCAGAGGGTGGGGGTGTCTAATGGGAACAGAGCAAACAGGAGAGATTAAAGCTCTGTTATCTCACCCCTTCAGACCTGGAGTGGAGGAGTAAGAATAAGAGGGCTTTAGAGGTTGATGGCATCTCAGCCACATCAGCAGAGGAGGCAGGGAGTCAGTGCCTTTATACTGACAACTCTGAAGCTTGGTAAAGTGGCAGCCAAGTGAGATGACAAGCTTCTGTTACCATCTCTGGATCCAGGCTGGACACCAGAGAAAAGGATGAAGTCAAGATTACAGAAACAGCACCCGCTGAGGAAAGGCAGAGCATATCAGGCAACATTTCCATGGTGTTTTTCCATGACCTCAGTAGGCTCTATTTCTCACTTTCTGAAGCCCAGAAAGGATACCAGGGAGTCACACAAACAGTGGATCCTGAAAAAGTGCATGCACTTCACACGACCCTGCTGAAAAATGCCAATGTGTCAGGGAGCTGGATCATGCTTTAAGACATGTTTGAATCCCACAGTAGTTGTCTCCTTTCCCTATTTTCTCATACCACCAGCTTCTGCCTGAAAACTGGTGTCTTTTCCTCTCCTTTGCCTTGCCAGAGATATAACCAAATGCAATAAACAGAGTTTTCAACTGTCAGGGGACATATCTTCTTCAATATTCTTTCTTGTTACATGGAGTTCAGGAAAGGCTGAGGATGACACAATGCCCAGAACTGTAAGGCTTCCTTATAACAACACATATCTTTCTCAACAGCATGTCTGTGGCCTGTTCCTCTCAGTAAAGGAGACTGCAAAAAACCCCTAAAGTTTTGTCAGCATCTCCTTCCTCTCCCACATTGACCATCTCTGGAAGACTGAATAAATACAATAAAACCCTGAGTACTCTTAAATGGGTTTTGCAAGAAGAGAAAAATAGTGCAATGGAAGGACATCTCCTGGATGATATTTCCCAACCTATGGCAGTGACAGTGAAGATGCTGATGTCTAATGTGGGCAGCTGTGGCACTAAGTCTTTGTTCCACACCATGTTCTGTGGTGCCTGAGGCATTGTCAGGACAAGTGCTACATGACAGAGATGTGGCATGTAGGTGATGCAGGATGTGACATTAAGAAGATGCACTGGGCAGGGAAAAATGAGAAAGGTGAGGGCCCAGCAAGTTCAGGCTTAGTAGGGGTCATGTACATGGAAAGATGGGGACACCAGAGCATGGAACTAGAAGGTGGGGGAAGACCTAGTGTTTGAATATCTGGTATACAGTCCATAAGCAGCCTGGATAAAGCTATTCCCACCCAGTGTCAGATAAAAAGTTTAAAAAGAAAGACTTTAGTATCTTCACACATGTACACACATGTATCTTGAAGTGTCTCTGCAAAAGAAATTTCCTGATGAACTGGAAAGTGTGACTAAAGCATTTGTGAGGTACCACCAACACATCAGTTCCTCCACTGGCATAAATCAGCACCTCTCCATTGACTCTGATGGATTTTCTTCCCATTCCAACCCCCAAGAATCTGGCCAGAGGCACACACTACCCTTTGCTGCCCTGTTGGATACGGAGGGGTACAGATTTGTATGGTCAGGTACTTTGAAATTTTGTTCTTTGGTTCCAGTGACAAAATGAGTCAGCCTTGAGCTTTTTGTGTGATTTGGAAGGTGCTCAGATGTCACTCTATAAATAGCTAGCTAGATCTAGCTCTTTAATGTTTCTAATGGTGATTGCAGTGAAGTGAATTGTGGCCCATAAATCTGTGAAAGTCTGTGAGTTATTGCTCTGAGTATCTGGAATGCAAAAAACCTGAGCATCTTTCAGGAGCTTTCTTAATTTCAAAAGCCTAGAGTACTGCTGGAGTTTCTGATAAGCTAAGGCCTCACGTAATAGTGCTGAGCATCTGTGTGTGAAGTGGAATGAGTAGTACGGACTCAACTGTGTCTGAGTGTTGCCTTCTGAGGTTGAGTGCTACTTGACAAAAAGGATTCAACGTATGGTAGGACAATGGTAGCAATTGCATTGTGCTCTGCTTCTAGCTGGTGTGAAAACAAGAAATGTGTACTTCTTGACAAAGAGATGTCCCTGACCAAGTCTCAGCCTTGTCCCGTTGAAGTACGGCTCTGTTCTCAGAAGTGCCTGGAGAAGCACGCCGTGGAGTTGTGTGCTCAGTTTGCTGGTGACCTCCCCATCCACCATGCCCCAACATGCAATGAGATGCCCCTTATTTCTCACCTGCCAGGCTGGTGTTCTCTACCTCAAGTGCTGAGACCACGTGGGATGTGTTCATCCTCCTTTGTAAGCCACAGAAGTGAAGGGTCTGAGAGGAAAACTGCTTTCCGCTCCTCTCACATTAATATTTACAGGGTGGCGACAGGAGTTCAGGAAACAATTTATGATGATCCACAGTCGCAGATGAAACCCATATCCTTGCTGTTTCAGGGATGTCATCTCCATGGTGCCTAGGGAAGAAAAAAGCCATGAAGTACTTCTAGAATTACTTGGGTTTCCAAAGTAGCTAATATATACATAGAGGATCCCTGCTCCGCAGCAGCTGCCTGACAGATGGAGAATAAACATAAACATTAGAACTGATGAAATAATAAGAACAACAACCATAATAATAACAACAACAATAATAATAATGGGGGTAGAAAAACCATTCATAAGTATCTTTGATTTGGGATTCTCACCAGATGCAATTTCAGACCATTTTCTGACTTTGCATATTCAGTCTGCATAACACCTCAGAAATCAGCCTTTTCTACCCAGTCATGCAAGTAAAGCTCTTTTATGTCAGTTACTACCAAAACATTCCCCTGACCTTAACAAACCCTTCTTTGCATTAGCCATTTCTGTCCAGACCATTGATGCAGCGACTGTTCAGATATTTTAACTATCTTTGCACCTTTTCATTAGCTGCTTTTTCTCCCCAGCGTCAGACACAAGACTTCTGCTTCCCCTAGCTCTCAGGCTCTGCTGAACATCTCATTCAGCCCACACTCTGCTTGGGAGCCTTTTAAATAGGCACTTTGATGCCTTCTCCCATATCTTCCTGACATGCTGCACTTCCTGCAAAGCTGCCCTCTCTTCTACTCCAAAACCTTCCTTGAATCTTTTTGCCACAGGTTCCTCTAAAACGCCCTTCAGAGTGCGTGGGTTTCCATTGTGCTGAGATCACTGGCTGACCTATGTTGACCAATGGACTTGTTGTTTCTGTACCCTTCCCCATCTGTGTGTGCCTTTCTTGTGATGAACACCTGCACCCATACTGATTTTTTCTGTAGGAGGAGCTACCTGCAACCTTGGCACAGAATCCATAAACCTGAACAAGGTCCAGATGTTGAACAGTACAACACAGTACAATTGCTAGAGTTTAGGGATTTTACCAAGATTGTTAGGACTGTTGTCTCTGCTTTCTAGAAATGAAAGCTGTGTTACAGACAGAGAGTGTGCTAAGTCCAAGGCCAATTTTTGCGCCTGAGGATTTTGGTTTCTGCAGTTCTAAGTCTACATCACTCTACACTCTCACCCCTCACAACCTGGTGAAAAATGGAGGTGGGATTGGAAAGATTTTAAAAAAAAAAAAAAAAGGTGTCTATTTTTGCATTTCCTTTAATTTAAATTTTGTAAAATATACCTCTGCTTTAAATATAGCTTCGATAAGCTCCTGTGACCATCTCTGTGGTTCAAGCTGTTACATCCCAGGTCTTCATCTTGGTGGGCAGGTAGGATGCTGTGTGACCTTCGAGATTTTCACCATCATTTTCTCAGCAAGGAAAATGTGCCTAAGGTCATATTGCGTATGTACCAAAAAAAAAAAAAAAAAAAAAAAAAAAAAAAAAAAAAAGGAACACCATACCTTCCACTTGCCAGCCCACTGAGTTTGAAACTGTTGGTCTCTGGAATGCATTGGTTTTAACTGGAATGATATTTGATCACATCAGCTGGCTGACAGCATTGCATTAGAATGCATAGGGATGGCTCTCAGAAGATTACTAGGCAGGCTGGGAGAGTTCTTTTGGTTTGCATAAGCTGTATTATATTACTCTTGGAAATAAGAAAAGCCCAAGATTTGTCCAGATTTCCTAGAGGTGTTGAATGATTGCAGGTGCCTTTGATTTATGGAATTGGGTACTTTCAGAAAAAAAAAAATAAACGGTCAGCCTGGTGTTTCTGTGAAATAGAGGGGTTTTTGATTGAAAGGAAAAAGCTTCCTTCCTTATCTAAATTAATCTGTATGCAGGGCTTGCAATCCTCCTTTTGCTACCTTTTTAATTTCGTGGCTGCAGAAGTTTTTGCTGCATGTTTTAAGTTCATTAGCACAGAAAAAGCTGTTTCCCCACTGAAAGTTTTTCAGTGCTTCTGAGCTGGTTTTGTAATTCTGTAACCAGGTGAGGGAGCAAACACCAAATTCTCCTCTTGGTAACTGTCTAGCATGGCAGTATGTGGCTCCAAAGTAATTTCTCTAGAATTAGAGGGGATTTTATCTACATCAGTAGGTAAGCAGTGTGAGAATTTGACTCTGTGTCTTACAGTTGGTGATGGCAATTGAACACGATGCAGGGACTCCTGAAGTGCTGTTGAGCAACTCGTCCATTACAAAGTGGTTTTAGCACCCTTAATTGTGTTAGCTTGGGTATGACATGAGGTTATTCTGATGCCAGAGTGAGGTTGGTTGGCACTGTTTTGAACGTCTCTGTACTCCACCCAATTGCATGATTTGTCAAACCCAACATTCGTCACGCAACTGGATATAGTGCAATAGACCAGGTAGCAGCAAGAGGGATAACAGGTAATGACCTGGTTACACAAATGAGCCTCATCTTCCCAGTGTTTAAAATTGCAGAGCACTAGACTTTCCAGCAATATACACTGATTCACCCCATCTGGCCATCGAAATGCGACAAGGCATCCACAGCTTGAGATATTGAGTATTGTCTCACACAGTATTGATTCTATTGAATGAAGACCTGTGTTATCCTTCTGCTATTTTGTCTGAAATCATGGATTTATGGAGTAGGAAAAAGTACAGATGATGAGACATTTCATTTACTAAAGGCTGTGGGTAGAGTGTGGCACTGGTTACTCAGATCTTAATAGCAAATAGGTGAGAGACGTACCTGACCTTGTCCTTCTTCAACAGAGAGGCAGAACACAGACCTAAACCAGAAATCTTTCCCACTCCCTTCATGAATCAGGGTTGTTAATAGGTCTACAACTTCAGGTTGCCACCATGTACAGCCTTGTTTCCAGAACCCACAAGTCTCCTCTGCTCTGCTTCTGAAGAGCGGGAGTAGCTGTTCCTTGAAGCTTAAATAAATGCTTCCTTGTTTGTGAATATTGATGATAGCATCCCAGAGAATGAGCTGCCTGTTCCGGAGGAATGAGGTATTTAGATATCAAATCAAAGGACAGCATCAAAACTAAAGACAATGATGAAAGCAATAGGCTTAGAAAAATTGTATCTCAGAATTTTGAAGGAAGTATTAGAAGACACAAAAGTTTTCTTCCCTGACAAGGGGAATGGGTCAGAGGAATGGAAAAGGGATCACTGTAATGGAATTACACTTAAAGTGGATAGCTCCTTGTAATACTAAGAAGAAGGAGGGAAATAAAGAAACTAAGAAGAAGGAGGGAAATAAAGGTTTCTAATGAGCACATCGGTACAGAAAATGCTAGAAAAAAGTGTGTACTTTCTGAATTTAATATCCAAAGATTATGTGAATCCTTGTTAACTACTCTGCATGTGGAGGAATCTCAGCTAAGTGTTTGCAGTTGGACATTTGTATGCTCTCTTCTGTTGGCATACATGAGTACCTTTTGTATGCGTGTATAGGTGAGAACTGGATCTCCTGGTACTGTTAAGAAATACAGCAGCATGTGATAACCACAGGGTCCTGGCAAGATGCTCCCAATCCAAAGCACATTTCTGGAGGTGCAGTCCGTGCTGTTACACGCCCTAGGGCAGCCTTGTGTGTGTGTAGAGTAACTAGTTGGTGCTAATTACCTAAACCCTCGGTGAGCTACTTGGGGTAGTGTATACAATGTCATCTGGAGATGACTGCTCTTCTCCTTCTTTCAATCCAAAACAATTGGGGCAATAGATGAAGTTTCCTGGATGGATGAATGTGACTTACCCAGCTTGATGTACATAAGGGAGAGGAAATGAAGGGGCCAAAAATAGTCCTAGAGGCATTAGCTTAAAAGGAAGGACAAAACAGAGCACAGACTAGAAAATAAAAGACCTACAGTGATGTGACATTAAGACCATCTGGACAATGTTTGGCAGCAGTTGGAAAGCAAACAAAGCCCTGAGAAGGGTTTCTAAAAGTGACGGGAATATAAATGACATACTGCCCAGCAAGCGCTTAGAAAGCATTGAGTTCTTCTGATCTATCTGCCTTGGTGCATCCAATTTTAAAAAAGGGGCATCCCAAAGACAAGAAAAAAACCTCTCTGGGAGTATTTGGAGAGATTCAACCAAGTCTTGTCTTGCTTTTGATTAGAGGAGTTCTTTGAGAAATCTGGATGAGACGAGGGTGTCTGAAAGACAGGTAGCATAGTAACACTAACCAGCCATGCAAATAAGTCACAACAACAAAAGAAAAGCTCAGTGTCTGACATGCAGAAAAGTGTAAATGGACTTACAGGTTTGCATAACATCTGACAAAGTCATGAGGTTGCTAGGTGCTATTGCCAGAGAAATGAAGTTATAGTGATAATATCAAATGTGGTGTAAGAACTTTAAAGCTTTGAAATTCTTAAGAAGTTGGGGTAGTTCTTGATAGTTGCTATATTTATCAAGTTGCTTTAAACATGACAACAATTGACCATGAGAAATGCTGTATTTGGAGGGAAAGAAGGGGTTGTTGTATTGTGATTACGTTCTTATAAACATTTTTCCTGAAAAAAATCCCAACGCAGAAAGTTTGCTATGTTTTCTGGGCTAGTGTTTTGGAGGTTTTTTTCCCCTTCTTGTATTTTTCTTCAAATAAACCCCAAAACATATTCTAGATACAACTTTTCAGGCTGTGAGGCAAAAGATAAGGATAAAGAAGAGATGCTAGGAAAAAAAGCTCTTTGATTTCTCCTTCTTCTTCCCCTGATAACACTCATTTTGATCCAAGTGCCACAGAAACACTGTTGGGGATGTTTCTCCTATCTCTAGTCCAAAATTAGAGTTAGGGAATTTTGCTGGCAGGCAGCTAAGCTTTTTATTAAGGAAGCATATCTGTACAGATGATCATGAACTGAACTGCTTTTGAACAACAGCTAAGGATGTGGGCCCTGATGGATGGAACAGAAGTTTTTCTACCCAATAATTGCAACAAATTGGATCAAGCCCTTAAAAATACCACTACTACTCACGTGGATAGGTGTCTTTCTGTTAACAACAATGGTGGGGTGCTGGATTGCCATCCTTCCATACAATCTATGCATCATTCCCTCCTGTCACTTAAGGAATTGTAAAAATGAATATCAGTTAAGGGGTAAGTCATATGTTTTGTGCATTTCTCGTTGCTATTTTGGGGGGGGGGGGGTGTCACAAGAACGGGAAGTAGGAGTTGAATTATGTGAGGATACTTAGGGAGGGGAATAAAGGCTCATTAATTAGAAATTAATCTCTACCAAATATAAGTGAAATAAGCTCTGTCTCCATGTAGATCTGTTTTGCTGATTAGGGTTATCAATTAAACTCAGACACCAGAGTGAAAAGAGCAGGTGTATTTTACTAGAAATAACCAAATAATGTAACAGAATAATACAGAAAACATAGTTAGAAAAAACAGAATATTGCACTTAAGTAGGAAAATACAGGGTAATGCATCAAACCATTACTACCCTAGGGTAATGCATCAAATCATTGCTACCTGAGAGAGAGACTAGTGATGGAGAAAGCTCCCTCACCCCTTGCACACGTTCCCATCACCCAGACCCGCAGTGGCGGGGCAGCCCCGGTTACAGCGAGGGTTTGCAGAGCCTGTCCCGGCAAGGGGGAAATCCTAAGGGGTGCGTCCACCCATGGATGAGGCTTCCAAAGTCGCTATGAGCGGGCCCAGCCTTATATACCAGAGATTGACAAGCCAGAAGAGCTGGCACCTTTGTTGTGAGCGGAAAATTTCTGGTTTCAATCTCAGATTCCCCCAGCGCCTGGCCAGGGCTCAAGGGAGAAGCCAAAGGAGTTTCTCTGTTATCTGATGGGATTATGCGCAAGGTCTCACATCAGGTCTCAGGGACAGACACCTGCCTCCATGATTCTGTTATACTATTCACATACAAAGGGAGGGAAAGATACATTAAAGATAGCTACATCACATCAGGTCACAGAGACAGACACCAGCCTCCATGCGTATTTCACTAATGATTACATTCTGAGTTAACAATTTCGTTTCAGGCTTCAACACTTTTACATCAGTATAGGTGGTTTATTTAACTTAGTACAATACCTACTAGCACAATGGGTTTCGGTTATAAAATATACAGGATTCATCTATAGGTCAACTCTGGCTTGGACCTGTTGTCCAAGCCTCAGCACTTCAAGACCTCCAGCACCAAAGGGTCGAGAGGGGTGTGATCTTTCAAAGGTGGCTGCCTCAGGGTTTTCAAGCTCTTCATGAGTAAATAAGAGTTGGGGAGGTAACATTAGGATAGTTGGGGCTCAAGAACATGACCAGACACAGTTTGAGGAGATGGCTTGTACCAGCTGAGCTATGGTAGCTTGTGTCTGAGCACACTTGGCTTGTTCCAGCAGAGACATCAGGCTGGCCAGCTCAGACTCCTCACAGCAGATCTCATCACTCATTTCTGGTTTTGCTGTGGGTTGGGTTGACACCGCGCAACTCATTAAACAGAACTAATATCACCATGTGAGTGATCTTGGAGACTTCTGGATATTTCCACCTTACATATTGTGAGCGTCTCTCATGTTCTGAGGCCACCATCTTCATCTGTGTCAGTCTCCAAACAAGGGACATGCTCTCAGCTGGAAAAGTCTGCAGTCTAGGTTGTCTGCAGTGTGAAGTCCACAAATGAGTCTGAGAAAAATGGAGGAAGTGAATCTGAGCATCCATACATACACCCATTCATACAGAGAAGAGTAAAATAACCTTCTGATGAAGGTGATTTCTTTAAAAAGTCAATTTATAAACAGGAAACCACAGAATACAGCCTGGAAGAGGTATCTACTGCATTGCTCTGCCTCAAGGATGGTTCAGCCTTGCCCAGGTTATTCAAGATGGATGTTTGTCTAATCTCTTCTATGTCTGCAGAGGTGGAGGTGCGATGCATATGCTCTAGGGATCAGATATTTCTGCTGTTGAATGTTTATTTCCTGAAGCCAAAGACCTTTTCCTGAAATTCACAGCATAATTTTGTGACCCTTACGCAACAGAAATGGAACACAAGTTATTCCATTCTTCCTCAGAGCAGCCTGAGACATACCTCTCCTCCGAGCTGAACAAACACCAATGCTTTCAGTCTGTCTTTGCCGGTCACAGCTTCCAGCCTTTCAATCACACTGTCACTCTGCTCTGCATTTACTGCAAGAGATTTACATTTTTCTTGAAATTTCATGCCCCAGAATACCCAAATAAGTAAACACATGTAAAGTCTTTCCAATCTGGAGAAGCAGAGAGATGGCTTCAGATGACATAGACATAACAGCTGTAGTCCTGTGTCCAGGCATATTTTACATTTAGTTGTGACTAGCTATAACCCCCAGGTATTTTTATCATGTATTTGTACTGTTGATTATTCCTGCCTGATTTTCTTCATAGGTTGGTGGGTTGGGTTTTTTAAAAGACAATTAAGTTACTTTTTAAATCCTTTTTACAGATTTATTTTCTATTTTGTCAAGATCAGTTTGAATTCTCAGCCTGTTTTTCAAAGTCCACAGGCTCTCCCACTTACCTTCTACAAACTGATGAACATACTTTCAAGTCCCTCAAATCAATAAAAATATTGAACAGTAAAATGTTGAACACAGTCTTTATCTGAATATTGTTGCAATTTGACTTCTTACTATGTCAAGGTAATCTCTATTTCACTGAATTCTCCCTAAAAGGAAGCACACGAAGATGTCTTAGTTTTTCCTCATGCAGGAAAGTGCTGATTTCAGGCATGTGTCGTAGGAACAGAAATCTCTGTGAGGAAAGGAGACAGGGTGTAGACACAGACCTGGTTTACAGATGAGGTTTCATTCTGGCTTTGGGTCTCACCAAACTCTGTAAAGACATTAGGAATCTTCCTCACCAAGCAATATAACCAAGAATGTGACTTTCACAGCCTGCCAGAGTGTGGTGACTCACTCAGCATTGAAAAGGGACAAAACTTTTAAAGTGTCATTCCTTCACTTTCTTTTACTATTTGACAGTGATCCAAAACCTCCTATAATATTCGCCAATGATTAGACTGTCCAAGACTATCCGTTACCACGAGTATTTCATATACATAATACAGGTCTTTATGTTCTCCACTGCTCCTATGAGTTTCTTTGATTCTTGAATCCATTCTTATTGCAACTGCCAGAGGTGGAAGGGCTCATATAAAAGGAGGAAAGGTGATAATGGATGTGTCTGCATGTTCCACCCGCCAAAGATATGGTCTAAGACACCTATTTATTACTAATTCTTTTAGCTGATGCTCTATTATATAAGAAACCTTCAAATTTTTAGGACTTGAACTTGTTTCTCAAGTTCAGAACTTCTTTAAGCAACAGCACCTATGTTTTATCTCACTTTTTTAACAGAATGTACCAAGCTGTAGATGATCCAGTTTACCCTGCCAGTCTGAAATTGTGTTGTTGATTCAGCTCTGAAATACATATTTCATTACAGAAAAAGGTGGGTTTATTTCTTGATGTAATTAAGCCCTAATTTCCGATGGGATACTGACTCAATTAAGTGTATCTTGCAGGCGTCTAGATGTGTTTCAAGAGTCCCATTTTTTATGTATGATGGAATTTGTCTTGTAATTACTCACCCTTGGAAAACATGTAGGTAAGATTTCTGTCCTTTAAAACAACCAGGATGGAAAACTGCACTGAAGCTGTAAATGATGTTGTTGCTTGGGAAGAGTGTTTTGTGACAGCATGGCTAGCTCTTCATAACCTCCTTACATTGTACCCAATGCAGCAGACAGAACTGGTTAAAAATATGTGAAGGAAAAACAGGCTCTTTCTAATCTTTTGTTTTCAGTAATCCAAAGTTTTCTTTAGGCTGAACTAAGGACAGAGACAGTAGGTGCTACTTCCAATGGGAAAGTTGCCTTAGATTCAGTAAGCAGTAGCTGAAGTGCCCAATGATTAAATGCACCACTGTTCACACTTCTAGTTGCTCTCCTGATACTGAGTCAGGTATCAAGAGATACCACTCAGCCACAATTGTGTGACTGTAGCTTGGCTCCTACAGCAGTTTCCAGTCCTGTGCACTGTTGACACAAAACTGTCCACACAGACTGGGGTGGAGGCCACCAGGCTTCAGCTGGTCTCATTCACAACAGTGGTGTGGTCATAGTAACAGGTCATTTTCGTGCTGAGGAAGGGATGCCAAAGAGGAGCGAATTTCTTTGATTCCAGTTGTTTTCTGCCCATCACGAACATAAAGATTCTTTCAGGTGCTGTGAACTCATCTTGTTCCTCTCAGTGAATGATACCTTTAATTTTCAGGTCATTTGTTTACTGTGGGATTTGAGGTATTGTTTGCTTGTTCTCTTGCAAGAATAGGAGTGCTTTTACAGTATTAATGGTGGTTCCTCATTTTAGGTAACCACCAAACCCAAAAGAAAATACTGTTCTTAAGCTCGAGACATCCAACCACAGGTGGGAGGGAGTCTGGGAGGTCATTTAGACTAGCATATTTCACACTACAGCCATGTTTTAGTACTGTCTCTGCACATCATTAGTCACCTCTCAACACTGGAACTACAGGTGTTTTCACTGGACCTCCTCATCCTTTCAGGACATATGCAGTCCTCCGGCAAATTATCTAAGGCATCTTGGAGACCTTCTTGATTGTGTCTTTACAGTCCATATTATAGTAGAATGTGTGCACATTATGGTCTTTCTTTCAATTTTTTAATCTCAGAAACTGCTGGGAAGAGGGAAAATCTTTGCCTTCTGTTTTGTAAATAAGAAAATCATGTAATGGAGCTAGATGATACTGATCTTAGCCTAACTTTGGATTTCTAATAGTTGAATATGGTCATCTTACTTTACAGTCAACTGACCATACAGAAGGTAATCAGTGAGTCCAGCCCTCGGTCAGGAGGGATGCCTGTGGCATAGAGAAGGAGTTGAACTGTGGTCTCTCACAGAGCAGGCTAATTCCCAGGCTATTCTTCCTGTCAGCTTTCTGGAGACAACATTTGGCTGGACAAAGAGGTGGATGGCTCAGCAGGTAACCTGGTATCTGGCTGTTCCCAGGGCATATTTTAAGTTATCTCCAACAGCTCTATCTCTCTTGAGTGATGTCAGACATACTTCTGTCCCCATGTGATGAGCTCTACCTTTCATTAACTTATTCCAGTGGTAGGAGAAGCTGACCCCATGCAAATGAAGCCACCAGGAGAAAGGAGGTAGTGGTGGCAGTGTTGCATGTAACAAATGAAGGGTTGTTTTGTTATCTATTTGAGGGTGGCATCATCTGGCCACACAAGGAGTTGTAGAGGTGAAAATGAGACTGTGAAATCATATGATTAGGCGATTTCTCCCTGTGATAAAAACTAAATTAAAAATAGATGTTAAACTGTTCAATTAATTAGAGTGCAATAATGTAGTCTACTCTCGTTCTCTAATTTGTGCCATGTTGAAAGCAGCTGCTTTTTCCCCCTCCACCTCCTTATAAATAAATCATATGCTTTCTGGATCAACTCGTCCAATTATATCTTAATTGTTTCTAGGAGCAAACCTCACTACTACATTAATTGTCATACAAGGATTTGTTCACTCAGGGCCAGATTCCCATTGGTGATATTTTAATAATTATTACAGTGCAAACTTGGACCTCAATGGCTTATTTACACTAGAGGATTTAGTAAATTTTCAGCAGCAAACAAATACCAGAAAGGATGCTTCCTGTGAGAAGGTTGGTAACATCATTACTTATTTCTCTACAGCATCTCTGAAGAAGCTGGAAACCTGCATAGGTCTCAGAAGCCTGATTTGGGTGTTGGAGATACATATGGTGATGTATGTGACAGCACCAACCCTACAGTGATGTCTGACATGCAGTATATACTTACATAATAGATATATTGCAACACAGACAGCATGTAGTAAAAAGGAGTGGTTATTTTTTCATACTAACTTCTGAAGCGTAGGGGGCCACTTCAGGTTTACAAATAACATTTGGTCAGGTATGTGCAGATTTAAATCGAGGTTTAAAAGTACAGAAGAAGACTTTGATGTTCTGAGCTCCCATTGACATTCAGTGGTGCTTATCCTACATCACTTTGGCATGTTGAATCTGCAGCTTTTCTGTGTGTATTTTAGCGTATGCCAATAAGCTATGTGGTTAAAGATAGGGAGAGGACAACAGATGCAGAAACTTGCAGTGTCTTATCTGTATTAGAGTTCGGTAAGCCTGGAACTTTTTGAAAAATAGGTCTTTACACTTATTTTAGTTTTACTGGCCATATGAAAATTTTTAAAACTCTATCTTTTGTTTGGTTGTTCTCTTATAAAACAAAGAGTAGTGGGAAAAACTCACTTAGAGACAACCAGATCTTTAAGCTTCAACAAAAACATTTTTTTCCAGCTGAGATTTGAGTTTTGAAGGGAAAAAAAAAAAAAAAAAAAAGCAGGAAGAGTTTTGGTAACAGTTGTCATTTTGACATGAGAAATCAAAATGTGATGTTTAGGCAGTAGTGGAACACAGGTAGGGTTCGTTTTGCTTGATCTCCCTCCTAAAAAATTTCCTTCCTAGTGAGTTACATCTTAGGCTACTTTGTGCTGCAGACCTAAAAGCTTTGCTTGACTATCTTTTGCATTTTCAGTGATATGGTGGGAGAGATGAGCTCCACCCAGCTAGAGCACATTGGCTAATAATATCTTTGTTGACAGTGAGAGATGACCATCCAATCTATACCACATCCTTCAAAGTAGTCAAAACCATCTCCTCTGCAAAGTGAGAGCAGCAGCAGTATGAGCTTCCTCAGACCTGCCCAGATGCATTTCTCACACCCTCTGAGAAAGAGTCTTTTCTGGGCTGAGGGGAGCTCCCCTCAGCCCTTCCACTACAATGTCTTTGCCAAGTTTGGATGATAACAAGTATGATGTGAATTTAATGTCACTTAATGCATGCTAGGAAGGTCTTGATATTATTAATGGATGGGAATTGTTAAATCATCACCTGGATCTGGGCTCTCTCAGTGTGCCCCACCCTCTCCCATGGCATTATGGCATTGCCAGTTTGCATCAGGGTGAGAGCAGAAAGAATTAGCTCCTGAAAGAATTTATTCTACTAGGGTCCTATCCATGAAGAAACTTACTGAAAGATGCTGGAAAATGCTTGTTCTCATTCTTCTCTTTCAACCAAGTTGGTCCATTCTCTTCATTTTGTGTAAGGAGAGGTTTGTGGCCACCAGTTCTGTACCGGAACATCTGGGTTTGGGCTCTAAACTCAATTCTCAGTGTGTCTCTGTGAAGTTCTCTCAGCCTGAAATCCAGCTCTGTAAAGCACTCATCTACACCTATATTTCAAATCAGTTCAGGGAACAAAAGCATTTTGTATGGGGTCTGGCATGATGAGGACGTTCTCAGTGTAAGAGCTGTCTGGGTTACTTCACTTTATTGATTAATCAATAGTGATACAGTTAGAAATAAGATGAAGACGAACAGGAGCAGCCTTCAGTGTGGCAGCTCTCAGGCTGGCATAGCTTTGCACACGATGTGGCTCCCTTGAGGTCAGAGAGTGAAATTTTATCTAAAGTTAAGTCTGAATGTACTATTATTTCCCTTCCAGTAATCTGCTTGCAGATAATTAAATAACTGTGGCACGAGAGAGGAGGGAGACCTATTGAGGATGTAATAACTTGAGCAGGAAAGCAAGACTGGAGACCAACAATAAAGCACAAGTATCCAGACTCAGGAAGAACAGGATTAGGGTTAAGCTAAATGCCAGTCCTGACACATGTGCCACATGGCCAGACTGTGCTCCAAGCAGCCCTGGCTGGCTGGAGATGCAAAGGTGGAAGGGAGATGCAAAGGGGTCACATGCCAGCAGAGCCCTGGTGAACTCCAGCTACTCAGTGAGTGCAGACCCCTTCTCCCTGACTCACCCTCTGACAAGAAGGAGGGAGACATGGAGCTTGGCACATAAGCAGTCCCACGTCTGCTGAGAGACCTTGCTGTCCCTCAGGAGTCACTAACATGCTCCACTTCCACCTCTTCATGCCATGGGAGTAGTGAAAAGGGGCTAGAAAAGGGGAAGTCATGCCAAAGAGAAGAGCAGTCTGTAGCTGAAGATATTGCAGCACTCACTGTAGTTGAGCTGGGGTGTCTGTTGTTTGATACTGCAAGCTCTGACGTCAGAATATTGCCCAGGAGAAGACACCAGCAAGGATGACAAGTGTGATAATAACTTCCAGCAGAAAAGATGAAAAAAAAGCATAAGGAAATTTTAAGGTAAGGTTACACTGACTGGATTTATTCTTCTGTGAGAAAAAAAAACTGAGAGACTTCTTGTTTTTTCTAGCTGCAAAGACAACCTAGCCTCTCTCAAATGAAAGTGTAGAGTGACTCCTTGTGTCTACAGTCAGATGAACTGAACTAATAGCACTCAGAGACACAGATACTCACCCCATGCTGGTTCCTCTGCCAAAAAAAATCCAGCTCATACACTCTATCAAGCATAGGCAGAGGCACCATATCCTGTGAAAGGATACTAAGCAGGTCTGTGACTGCAGTTCAGGTGTGCCAGTACTTTGCCGAGTAACCATTCGTTGGCTTGAGGAACTGTGGGTGCTTTCATAATCCTGCTGCACGTGGAGGTGCTTGCACTGCAGGTGGCTGATGCCTGCCTGGCTCCTGCTGTGGTTGAGGAGAGCAGTGGCACTGGTGGATGGGGGCAAACCCAACACTCTACTTTGCTCTCTGCTCCACCTCTGGGTGTTTCACATGAAGCTGCTTAAACCTTCGGTGTAGCAGTTCTCCACCTGAAAAAAGGAATATTGCCACTACCCCATCTCAGTGAAAATGAAAGCCAAATAAAAGGCATGAAGTGCTCAGATACTGCCGTGGAGACACAGCAATATTACGCTGGACTCATTACAGTTTCTTCAAGAATTGTTCATGTTGCAGTAGGACCCCTCACAGCATCTCAGTTAGTAATCAGATGGAGTAATCTAGCCTATTCTTCTGTTACTCGGAGGATGCTTTTTGCTGCTTTGGTAGCACAAAGGAGCTTATTTCATGCAGAGATTTTTTTTTTTTTTTTTTTTTTTGAGGTCACTACCAGAGATAAAACCTCTGACATTCCAAGATTTTGTAGCCAAACAGAAGAAGATGCCACAAACCCAGCCAGGGACCTTGAGGAGGAGTAGCTGGAGGAACAGTGATGAGGGCTCTCCTGTGGTCCAAAACCCTCTGTGCTGTTGTCCCCAAAGCCCTGTGGACCTGGGTCCCCCCTACTCCATCCTGCTCCAGTACCATGAACAAGCAGGGTGAGGAGACCAGTTAAGAGTCACTTCTGAAGACTCCAGCCTACTACTGGTCAGAATGCCCGGTGCATGAGCTTTTCTTTGGGGCTCTGTGTGAGGTGGTTTGTAATCTGACCCTAAAGTGTTGTTTTTAAACAAACAGAGGTCTGTGATTAATCTCAGTGATAGACAATATCCCTCGGCATAGAGCCAGACTGGCACAGGCACACACGGACACTTTATTTAGAGGATGTGTATGTGTATGCATATGTATAGTTGTATTTACATTTCTGTTAGGTTACCTTTCTCTGTTTTCACTTTGTATTTGCTTTTCATTCTGCCTCCCCTTCCTAGTCCACACATGCGCTTGCTGTAACATTGCTCTTCCAATACTTGTGTTTCTTCTTTAGTTGCAAAACAGGTACTTTTGACAGTTGGAAGTTTAAACAGAAAATCTTAGGTGCTTCAATGTGATTTTCAAAGCTAACATAACCTTTTGGAACCTAATGCCTTATTGGAAATGAATAGAATTTAGGATATTAAATTTCTGATTCTCTTTTGGAAGGGACACATAAATTGCCTATCTTCAAAGTGTCATAAATGAGATGAATTCATGGGCCAATCTTGTTCCTAACGTGTTACTCGTGTTACTGCAATGATAGGCGAGGACAAGTGGCTGGAGGTAAAAGCCTTTTCACTAGACTTCTATGTTAACCTTTCCCTACTTCGTTCATCTGGGTTTGTAAACCGTGCAAAATCTTTCAGCTGGGCAACTCTGCAATGCTCTCCCACTGCTGAGAATATGGATTGAATCTTCTGCACTGTCTCAGACTCATATTTCAAAGGTAGAAGTTTCAGCTTCAAGAAAATAAGCTAGTCTTGATGAAATTGCACCAAAACCCCCCACTATAAGAGCAATAAAATGAATTACAGCTATTATTAGGAAGCTTTCTACTGTTTTCACAACTAACACTATTACTTGCTCCAGCAAAATCAGCAAAGACCACTGGACAATTTATAGTGCACAGAGATAACTATGATGTTACTATTCACAAGCAAAAAACTTATGTTTGATTATACAAGGTACCTGTTTCTCACTTTCACCTTTGTTCAGATGTTTATCTACAGCATATTTTCTTACCCAAGAACTTATACTTGATAGGATATTTTTACTCTTGCCACTAGAGGTCTATTCACCACTACTAATATAAAAGAAAGAAGCAGGCAATGTATTTTCTTCTCTGGATTTTATTTCTTTTAATTATTGTTCAGTGTTAGTATTGGAGTAATGATCTAAAGTAACAATATGGCTGTGGATGCCTTATGGTAATGGATGCTAAGTCAGAAAGCACCACTATTTTTTTAGGGTGTATTCAGTTTTGTCTTGTTAACCTTTGGTTTGGTAATGGGCACTTGAGTTTCATTTTTCTTTCCTTTCAGGACAGAGCAGTTATTCGCTGCATCTAGATCCATGTAGCCCAGCTACAACCCCTGATCAGTGAATAAATATGTTTCCCTGTGATAAACAAAAGAAAAGGCAAGTGTTTCCATCCTCCCCAGATTTGCTCCTGTGGAGACACCCTCAGTTATCACAGATTTCAGTAGAATTTGTTTCAGCTCAGGTAAGAGCAGCATCTGTCCTTTTGTTCCCCAAGCTTTCCTGCTCCCTCTTTCCCTCCTTCCATCTTTCTTTGTCAGAGTCCATGTGAACACTGCCTTTACTCGGTTTAACTTTCCATCCCTTGGTCAGTGCAGCCTCCTGTTTTGGTGAGGATTCTAACACTTCCCCTGCTTCAGCTGACAGAAAATGTAGGCTTTCTTGCTGCTTATCTGAAACATACCTCTGCTCAGCTCTGGAGGGAAGGAACAATACATCTCCATAAAAGTGGAGCTTTGCTCAGCCCTGATTTCATTCTGTTCCCATTGTTAATTGGGAGTAAAATTCCTGCTGACTTCAGTGAGCTGAAAGGCTGAAACTCATGGCATTTGATAATCTTCTCTATACATCCTTTGGACCCATTTTTCTAAAGGACCAAAATTAGAAGGCACTTTCCAAACTTCCCCAGTTTTTCCTCTGGTTGGTTGAAAAGCTATCCTGCCCATTTGGTTAGTCTGTGTTGATGATCTTAGCAGAGCACAGGATCATGTCCAACTGCAGGAGAAACGTTAGGAGGAAATCTCATATGAGAGAGAGACTTTCCTGAAGCATTTTACCCTGCCTCTCCCTGGAATCAAGAAGTGTCAAAAGCACAGGGCTGCCTGTCAGATTTGTCCCCAGAGCCATCCATCCAGCATGCCTTCTCAGCCCAAGCTGGCCCCATGCCTATATCTTTGCTTTTCCTAGCCCTACCCTGGTTCTTCTCCATCCACCACCCTACCAGGGCCTTGTGTCCACCACCTGGCCTCCTCCAGAGGCTATAGGAACAGTGTCCCAGGGATTAGAGGAGGAAACAGGACAGCCCTGCACTCTGAGACTCTCAATCCCAGTGTACAAATGGGACTGGGAGGAGGAACACCACCTGGGCGAAGGCTTGCTGCCTGTGATTTACAAAATAATAACACAAACTTGGGTGTTAAACTTGTGATTCAGACATGGGGCATTTGGCTTGCTTGGTTTTAATCCCTGTCCCCTTTGCTTCATTGCCGTTTCTATGTGATGTGCTACCTCAGAGCACCTGGCATGTGTGTGGGAGCTTCCTTTTCAGGAATCAAGGAATCACCCAGCTCCAGACTCAAAACCATCAGGCCCATGGTGCCCAGGTTCCTGACATTCCAATATCGGCGGCTAGTCATGCTGCATTTCCCAGTCCTCACCTCTGAAGTGTCTTGACATCTGAAGGAAGATGCTGGGGGTTGTTCAGCAGCAGCTTCCCAGCCTCCATCTCCTTATTCCACCCTGTTCAGTCTTCCTCACTCCCCCCACCTCACTCACTCCTTTTTTTGTGCTGTGGGCTGTAAAAGCCTGAGAAAACTCTGTTTGGAGAGGGAACCCACTTTTACCCAAGCTCCCTGTCAAGCACATGAATCTCAGGAAGTTTAACCCTTTGAGTACCGACCCACATGTTCCTGTTCTAACCATTGGACTGATTAATCAAAGCATCACTTTAAATGAATCAGGCAATAACCTGTGGGCATTTTACAAATTAATTTCCATGATTTCTCTTCCTCTACCAGCGAAGACTGGTAGTTGTCAAAACGGCAGAGTTTGCAGCAGGAGAGGCTCAGTGACCTGCTCAAAGACCTCTTGTTTGTCAGGCACTTACACCACGGAGAGACCATTCTGACACATAAGATGGTGCAGAAGAACCATCCCTAGCAATTGATGATCCTCAAGGTATAACTGAAGATTCCTTGGCAAATGCTGATGAGAACTGGGGCTGTCTTACATACCACTCTCTGTGACTGTACACAGAGTCCTCCCCTCCCATTTTCTGTCTTCCCTCCCCTTGCCTCCCCTCTCCTCATTTGAGGGTATAATTCTTTTTCCCACAGCAAGGTGTTGTGAGTAGGGTGCTGAGACCAACTTGGACATCATGAGAAACTTCTGCCCTTTTACTTATTTTGAGACCAAGCTTGGAAGTGGACTTGTGAAGCTCCGGATGCTGCTGGTGGATGGCTGCCGTGTGTCTCCTGCTTTGCCTGATGCAAAGAAATGTTGCTTATCCACTGTACCACCATGTTAGAGGAATCGAGAGAGAGATCCACAGTAAGAAGCTGTTACTGCCTGCCTAGCCCAGCCCTCCTGGCCCAGGAAAGGTGTATGCCTCCTTGAACAAAATGTTTACATGACCCTTTTGGTATGTTTGTATGACATAAGCCATTTCCCCTTCCTGGCCACAAAGCTCCTGCATTCAAGCTGTGGGATGAGGTCTGGTGGGCTCCTCACTCTATGTGCCTGCAAAGCTGAGGTCATGGCTGAGACTGATGCCCAGCTGTGCCTTCACTGTTTCCTCATGTGATTTGGTTGTGGGATAGATGACTTGTTATAGCTCTGTGGTGTACAGCCATTTCTAGTATTTGAGTCTGTCCCTTCTGCAGTGCTCAAAAATTGTTCCTCTTAGTGTTTTTTACAGGCATGCTTCAGACCATGTGTGCACATAAGGGGTAATCCTTCCCTAAAAAGCTGATATGCAGTCATTCCTTTGGGACCTAAGGGTTGGCTACCTTTTCACCTGCATCCAAAGCAGTCCACTGAGACTCAGACTGGCTTTGGTGGGAGGTGAGGTGCTCCTGCTTTGGCAGATGTTTTGAGGTACTTGTTTAGGGTAGCTCTAATCCTGCTGTAGCCATATTGATAAGACAGTCAGTGGCAGACACACGCATCTCCATTGGCTTATTTAACTCTGAAAACAGGCCCAGGGAAGAACAACAGATACCTTCTGGTCCCCCTGTCCCACAGCAGACTCAACTGATCAGGACTACTTCTGAAGCACATTTCTCTGGATCACTCCTCCACACCTACCATAACCCTTTTTTTAAAAAAAAAAATAAAATAGTTCCCGTGCTTTCTGCCCTTTCTCTCATCTTGTTTCCCATTGTGTCATTCCTAAATGTCTTCTTGCAATTCCCACCCATTTTCTATTTCTATTTTAGTGGACCATAGGGAGTGGTTTATTCCTCCGTACCATACAGCAAACCTCTGAGTATTGGAAGATTTATCCCCCAGCTCCCCTTGGGCTTCTTGTGTGCACATTAAACAGGCACAGGTCTTTTAGCCCTCCCTCCTGGGCTGCAGGAAGGTGAGTTGGGAGCAGGGCCCAGCACACTCAGTGCCTTTCACATGTCAAGCGGATGCCATGCACCAGGTCCAAATCTGCCCCAGCAGAAGAAAGAACACTTTCAGAAGTATTCAGATCATGGACCTACACACCACTGTTTTTCTCCCAAGCACTAATAAGGAAAACATTCAGTGGCGATTGGCTGTGCTCTTAAACCTCCAACATTTCTACTCCAAAAAGTCAGGAAGAGTTACCCACATGGAAGGCTTAGCCAACTGTCTCCCCAGAGGGTGCTCCTCTTAAAAGAGGAGAAAAAAGGAAAAAAGAAATTTAATCATGCCTTTTGTGAAGATGTGGAGAGGATAGATACTGCATGTGCCTTGGTTATGGCCAATGTGATTTTGCTAGTAGGTTACTGCATTAATCAACATGGTGATGAGACAATGGTAACTTCAAAGATCAGAGGAAGAAAATCTGATCTGTAGACACAAGGAGATAAAGTTCTGTCACTTGAGTTAAAAAAGAAGTCCCACCCTCATTATCTGAAGTATTTTCTATTTAAATCTGAATCAAAAAAAGTAGGAACCTCCATCCACAGAGATTTTTAATGCTGATATCAGGTTTGTTCATTTTAAGGATCACGTTTGTGTTTTTTTCATTGTGTATCCCAAATGCCACTATTTACTCTGTTTGAATAGAAATTGGGGACAAAATATTGAAATAGAAGTATAGCAGAAAGACAGTTAAGGACAGCAAAGACACAGGCAGTTTTGCAATCCATTGGATTTTAACGGACTGCACTGTGCTGAAGGCCACTAAAATTATCCACGCAGAGGCCCCACAGGCTTTTAAGGAAAGCAACACTCGAGAAAGTCATTGAGGCTGGAGCCTGGCTGTGCATGTTTGTGTTAAGAGATTTTCTTCTGCTGCTAAACATAGGTATGTTTGTGGCCATACCTACCAAACCCTGTCCACCTCTCTGCTGTGCAGAAAAGCTGCTCTGTGTGCAGTCTCTTCTCACCTGGCTGAGGAGTTTGTCTCATCCTTTCTCCTAGATGTGTGGTTGGAAAGGTCTGTCTGCTTATGCGGTGTGTGGAAAGGGAGATGTGGTTAGTTCTGGGGCACCCTCAAAAGGAGAACGTTAGTTGAACTTTCTTCTACTCTGACAGAGCTGATTCATCCTTGCCTTACTTCAGCACAGCTTCCCATACTTACAGTGTATTTTCTGCTTTCTTTTTTTTTCTTCTGTTTCCCCCCCCCTCCTCCCCACCATTTCCTAGCTGTTTATTTGAACGGGACAGAACTAGAATGAAAACCACCCATTATCTTTCTGACAGCATTACCTGAAGGTCCTAAACAATACCTGGGATGAGTCCTTTATACCCTTGAGCTGTGCTGCCCTAAAGAGTTTTTAATCTAAATCAGGATTTCTCAGTCCTCTTAACCTAGCCTGTGTTACATTAATCAGTTACTGGTTTTACAGGTTTCATACAAAATTTATTCTTCTCCCCTTAGATCTTCACTCCATTCAAATGCACCTCTGGATTTTGCAGTCTACAAAGAGCATGTATTCATGAAGGCTTAAGAGGGTGAGTACTGGATGTGCCCCTCAATGGAAAGGAGATTTTTGTAACCCGTTTGACCCTTCTTTGAAGTTTGTTGGCTTTGTTCTTCACCTGACCGGAAAGTCACATACGCATATCAGGGTAGGCCTTGTGCAGTTTACTATGACCAATGTGAAAGAAGAGGTCTGCATGTCCTCATGGGTCATGAACACCAAAACCACCCCACCACATCGTCTTGAGCCATGCCATTAATCTGTGACTCAAAGACTTTCTAAGTCATGGAGGTAAAACCAGGCAATTTTCCTGATCTGGAATGATAAGCTTCTTTGCATTCATGTTCCAAAAAAGCTCAGTAAGAATAAAATGGTGACAGAGTCACATTTTCACTACCTGTGAATCATAGGAGGAGGGGGCACCCCAACAGGCAGCGTCTGGGAAGCAGCCCAGTAAAAGCAAGCAGGACACTTAGCCTGACATACTTTGTTTTGCATCCAGAGATTTAGAAGAAATCCTGCTGGCCTTGATGCTGGAGCTCTTTACTGGGGTTAGGCTTGACAATGTATTATTAACTGCAATGGCAGAGAACACCATCTGCCTTTTCTTGATTTGTTTGATCAATCTGTGAGTTGGAGGTTTTGTTGTTTTTTTAGAGGAAAAAAGTCTAATTGTCCCTATCTGGTGAAAGAATTATCGTATCTAAAGGAGAAATTTAAACTCTCAGACTTCTGTTTCTTTCCTTTATGTCCTCTCAATATCCTGAGCTCATTTTCTCTTGACAGTTTACTACTTTTAGTAATCATTTTAGTCAATGCAGGAAATACAAGAAGACAAGCAGGATGACAGAATGAGACTTGGAAGGATTTGGGGCAGGTCATCAGCTAACATGTCCAGCTTAATAAGTAGCACTAGTTACTTCTTTTCATTGTCATCTGAAATTTGATTTGCAATCTTTTTTTATCTGCAATTAGTAGGACTAGAATTTTGCTTTTCTTCTCTCTCTCTTTTTTTTTTTTTTTTTTTTTTTAATAGACTGCTGTCTATGGGTGGTTAAATTGGGAGGCTCTAGCACCTAACTGGAGACATCTGACAAAGGGTGTTAGTAAGAAGGTAGGCTGGCTATACTTAGGAAGAACTTTAGGATAAGTGTCAGAGAAACTGGAAGCATCATGAATAGGTGTATTTGGTTTATGTGCCAAGGTTTCAGTAGCAGAGGGTTGGAGGGGCAGGCTACAGTGATGGTTTCTGTGAGAAGACACCAGAAGCTGCTCCCAACTCAGAAGGAGCCAGTTCCATCTGGCTCCAAGATGGGCCTGCCACTGGCCAAATCTGAACCCATCCGTGTTACCTTCAGCTACCACCATGGTAGCATCTCTGTGAGAACATATTTTAAAAAGGCTAAAAACTGCGGTGCAAGAGCTGCTGTGAGAAAGAGGAGTGAGAACATGTGAGAGAAAGAACCCTGCAGACACCAAGGTCAGTGGAGAAGAAGAGGGATGAGGTGCTCCAGGCACTGGAACAGAGATTCCCCTGCAGCCAGCCCCTGGAGAAGATCATGGTGACTAGACTAGCTCCCCTGCGTTTAGGTCCATGGTGGAGCAGATATCCACCCTGCAGCCTATGGAGGGCCCCATGCTGGAGCACATGGATGTGTCCTGAAGGAAGCTGCAGCCCATGGACAGCACATGCTGGAGCAGGCTCCTTTCAGGACCTGTGGACCATGGAGAGGGACCCACGCTGGAGCAGGTCTTCTGGCAGGATTTGTGACCCTGTGTGGGACCCATGCTGGAGTAGTCTGTTCCTGAAGGACTGCCCTTGGTGGAAGGGACCCATGATGGAGCAGTTCATGAAGAACTGCAGCCTGTGGGATGGATCAGTGTTGCAGAAGTTTGTGAAAGAGTCTCCTCTGGATGGGACACCATGCTGGAGCAGGAGAAGAGAATGAAGAGGAAGGAGTGGCAAAGGCAATATATGATGAACTGACTACAACCCCCATTCCCCAACCCCCTGTGGCCGCTCAGGGAAGGAGGCAGAGAAATCAGACATGAAGCTGAGCCTGGGAAGAGGGGAGCTGTGAGGGGAAAGTGTTCTTACTTTTGTTCTTGTTTCTCATTACCCTACTCTGTTTAACTGGCAATAAATTAAATTAATTTCTCCAAGTTGAGTGTTTTGCCCAAGATGGTAACTGGTAAGTGATCTCCTTGTCCTTATCTCAACCCACAAGCCTTTTATCATATTTTTCTCCCTCTGTCCTCTTGAGGAGGCAGAATGATAGAGCATCTTGGTGGGCACCTGGAAGCCAGCCAAGGTCAGGCCACCATGGTAGGCTCAAATCTTTTGTCGGGCTCTTCATTCAAGGTCCATGCAATTCTCAATAGTATGGAGGCTCTCTTTAGCTCTACACCAGGATGAGATGAGGAGGGGGAGATGGTTTACAAGTGAGAATCAGACTAACTCTGAAACTGACTTGCTGTCTTCGCAAACAAAACTCCCCGCAGCTTATCTGCAGGGAAGATACTCCCCTTGTGCACGTTTTCTTCCTGCTGTCTTTGTCAACACAGTGAAACACCGTGCACAGTTGTTGTTGTGCCTGTGTCATTCTGTCTCAGTACAATCCCAATCACCAGCATGAAATGGTGTTGCTTTTCCAAAAGCAAGAAGAAACTTCCATCAGAAAACAGCTGTAGGGTTTTTTTTCCTATAGAATGCAGACCGAAGTAGCACAATATTAATTTTTACACACATACACCCCCACCACGCCTTTTTTTTCATACTGCTGTTGTGAGGGGTTCCTCTCCAAGACCCTGTGTTACAGGTAAGGGATTTTTCCAACCTCTGGTCAGGCAGCAAGGATGGATGGTGTCCCCTCCCAGCCACAAAATGGGAGCAGAGCTTCCCTGGCAGGAAGGGGGGGGGTGGGGGGGGGTGCCTCCGGTACCCCCACTTGCTCCCCCATTGTTCTTGCTTTGTATCTTACAGACCTGGACCCAGCTTATTTTAAATTCATGACAAATAAAGTATTTTATACTACAATAGTACTGCATAGTTCCCATATGGAACTGGGACTGCTCTTCATTATATTCCTAAAGCAAATTCAAAAAGCCAGCTGGTATTGTAATTATAGCAGTCCTGGATAGATGTGGTGAAGGTAGGTACTTTTTTTCCCTGTAGAGTTTTGAAAAAAAGTTAAACATTGTCCTGTAATAATTGAGGAAAACAAAAATAAGATCTCTGCACATTGCATCTGTATGAATAAGAACTGAAAACTGTTTGACCTTATATAATAAATGAGGTTTTACTTTAGAATTGACTTTTTGATAATAAAAACCAGAGTTGCACCAGCAAAACTGAGAATTTTTTAAAATGGTGTTCTTTTGCTTGAATTGCTTTCCAGAAAACAAACAAACAAACAATAAAGAAAACAACTTTTTATCTGTATTTTTTCTCTTGCTGTAAAGGCTCTTCACTGAAAAATCTGAAGAACAGATCAGTGCTACTTCTGGGCGGGATTGTGATCCACAATTAATGAGTAACAGCAAAGTACCCATGCTGTATACTGAAAAAAGAGGGGAAGCTGGTCGGTTTAGGCAACTCAAGTTCTGATTTGCAAAACGTCAGTGAAGGAGATACAATGCACATCACTATCACATCCTCTAAGGAAACATGGCCACAAGGTGTTGGGACAGTGCCGCATGCATGGCGAGTTGTAAGACCTGAGTCCCAGCTCTCAACCCAGCTGGAACTGTGGAGGAAAGGGAATTTGTGGCTGCAGTCCTTGGGAGGTACCACAAAGTTTCATCCAGGGCCTCAAAAGATTTTACAAGTGAAGCTGCAGCAGCTCATAACCTCATAACCAGGATTTATCAGAGGTAATACTACTAGGGCATCACACACTCAGCTGCTTCATATGACTCCCATCACTGGGGAAAGACACTCAGCACTTGCTGCTATTTTTGGCCTGGGCAAGAAGTTTCTGAAACGGCTTTTCAGAGCAAAACCAGAAAGACACAAAATCAGAATTGACTAGATGAAGTGTGATATGCTGGAATGAGGAAGGAATGTGAGAGGGAAAGCAGAACAACAGCGTTAAAGACTTTCTGCACTTAGACACTGAAGTGCTACCACTGCTTTTCATAAGGTATCAATCAGCAGCATTGGTACAAGCATCACTGCCACTGACTGCCTGCCTCTTTGCAGAGCTTGCAGAAATCAGTCTTGCAAGAGGCTTCTCAAGCAATAAGGAGTTACTGAGGAAGTCAGCAATATTATCTCCATTTGATAGGCACAGTGTATCAAACCTGGGAAACTTAATGTGCTTTTTGCAGCAGAGACCTGCAACGAGGCAACAGCTTCTTTAGACAGAGCTCACATATTTCAAACATTATTTTCAAGATAACAATGGTTAAAATATTTGTGCTGGTGGGTGATAGAAGCCACAGACATTAATGTGGTTGCTGCCACTGCCATGCTGCTATTGAGTCATCATTAAATACCAGCATAATGACACAATGAGAAGCTTGAACATATTCACCATATCAGCCTGGTGAGTCCTTTCAGTGCTTCAGAGACTGGCACATTTTATGAGAGCAGGCCCTAACCCAACAGAATTGATGCCACTGCATCTTGGGTTATGTGAGTGCAAAATGCCACTCTATCTCCTTATGCCCAGGACACAGTGCTCATCTGCACCCTTGGAAGGAAGGAAAAATTGCCCACAATGTCTGTCCTAAACACTGGGTTTGTAGAAAAAGTATATTTATTTGAAACAAGGATAGCACAGAACATTTAAGTCCTACTCTTTCGTCATCCACTCAGAACAGGACGATGGTCACATCCTTAGCCCCGCTGGCACAGCATGAAGCAGTTCAAGGGTGAATTCAAGGAAGCAGATCCATCTCTAGAAAACCAAAGGAAGCAGCTCTGCGAGCACAAAAACAACAGTGTGCTCCGCAGTGCGCTTGTTGGGGGAGGGAAGGGGATATTTGGCATTGACCTCCAAACTAAGCCTAGTGACTGGTCCTATCTAGAATGGCCCAGGTGTTGCACTTCTTGCTGTCACCCTTGCTAAAAGACAAGCAAGTCTTTCAGGACAGAGAGCAGGATAACATTAAGTCCACCTTCTGGGCCCAAGATGGACTCAGCTGTATCTAGAACATTCCCAGTGGAGATTTGCTTAACCTGATCTTAAACGCATTCTCTGGTAGATGCCCCACCACCTTTCCTACTGCTGCACTACTGCAGGAATGTTTCCCTTCAGATCTAGTCCGAGCTTCAGTGCCACAGCTTGAACCCATCACCCTTCCAGTTGTGGAGATGTTCTCTCTCTGAGGCCGGCTCACAGTCTTCAAGTTGCCCACAGGTAGCTTGGGAAATACAATGGCCCAGGCATACTTGATATATTTGCCTTCCGTGTTTTGAGGTTTTAATAGGGCTTGCTGAAATTTCTCGTGGATTCACCTAAATTCCTGGATCTAGTGACTTTCAAGCAAGTCCCAGGTACCTCAGGAATTGCAATTAAACCTAAAAAAGTTAGCAAAAGTGGTCTTTCTCCTAGCTGCTATGTGCATTGAACAACATATGTTCCAGTGCATTGACACTGTACACTTTTTGTCTCAGTCTAGAGAAGCCTTTATCTTTCCCACTACCCCACCAGAAATCCACATCCTGAGCAGAAAAAAGCCTCAGAAAGCTCCTAAACAATTGCAAAACCCACTGCCCATATCTCTTATGGAAGAGAGTGCTTCCCCTTCATAGCTCACTCAGCAAAACTTGAGTATCTACAGCAGAAATAGATGCTAAAGAGAGAACATGAGATTTAGAAATTAGGGTTGCTGGTACATGCCTGCTCAGTCACTTGGTTTTGTTGGGTTTTTCTCAACCACAGACATTAAAATATACATCACAAAGAAAACAGGACAGAAGGGAGAGAAAGGAGAAGCAAGCTGGTTCTTCACTCCTTCTGGGGTACAAAAGGGGCTACATTGGTTCTGCAACCTACTGCAGTGCAATGCCAGCTTCAACTACATGCTGTTGCTCCTGTGTTTTTGTTGCAGTTGTAGTTAGTCAATCTTTTTGGTTTAAGTGTCAGGAAAGGTATGTTCCTACTACATGCAGTCAGACACTGTGGAAAATGTGACAGCTCACAGAAGAGATTTCTGCCAGTGGAAAAAAAAAGACAGCTTAAACCCCATATTTTTTTCTTACCTTTAGCTTACCCTTTAAGTTCTTGCTGCCTACTTTTGATGCTGTGCCAAGGCTCCCTTCTCAAACCCACTTCAAAGCTTGTGTTAACGTGATCCATCTTTCCCTAATACAGCTGAATTATCCCGATGAAGCATACAACATTGCAAGTATGTCCTGCTTGCGTTGGGTCAGAAGATTTAAGCACAAAGATAAAACCAGACAAAATCCAATCACAGTACTTCTATAACTGTAATCTGAAACCACAAGTAAGCTTAGCCCTCTGCAGCACTAGGACTTGTAAGGTACACAATAAAATAAAAGTCACTGGTCTCTAGAGGCAAGAGAAAGGATGTCAGACAGTAGCACACTGATCCAGTCTTAGGTCTGGGTAATTATGAGTGATTAACTTGCCTAATTATACACTGGGGGAAAAAAAAAAAAAAAAAAAAAAAAAGAGGCAGGGGCAGGAGATTACCTGGGGCAGAGCTTTAAGTACCATTTCAGCAGATTGCTATTAGACTGTTCCACCCACACAGCGCTTAAGTGGGACACGTCTCAATGATACTGTCCTTTCATCTGTGCTTTTATACAAGAATATTTATTTTCTCCCGAACAAAACAATTTACCTCATAACTTCTGTGTTCTGAAAGTTTAATTGTTTTGTCAGTTGTACTGGTCATGTAACTACAAGGTTACCCGACATCAGAGCTATTTGCTGCTGAGTACACATTGCAAGACTGATACTGCAGCTCAGCCCCTTTGGCTGGGGTCTATCTAGATCCTATCTAGGATAGGATCCCAAAGCAACTTATTTTCTAGTGCACTTTGCACTAAGAATATTAGCCTCTTCATAATGAAGAAGTCAAACTGTTTCTTTGCAGTACTACACCTTTAACCATTTCTTTCTGAACACTTTAACAACTTCCCATCTGACAATCTTTGGCCACTTTACTCATTGTTTAGGAAGAAAGTCCCTGGCAGATCTGCTGGTTGAAGCAGAATGGTGAAAATACAACCTAGACAGACAAAGTAGCAGATTTGTACTTTGTGGCTCTGTCCAGGTTCTGTCCAAATTTTTAATCTCTAGATTACTACTATTTAAATGCAAGCTGTAGACAAAAGCAAAGCAAATTAAATTTTACCAGACTCCTGCACACTCGACCATGTAGGTTTTTCAAAGCCAAAGCCTGTTTTTCATCTTGGTTTGACCAGTGTCAACCAGCAAGACATGCAACCAAAGAAGACACACTTGGACATGGTTAGAACTCAACAAAATGTCCAAGAGCTGTAAAAGATAAACCAAAATCCTTGAGCAACTTTAAAAGGGCAGGTCTGATTTTAACCCCTGCTAAAGAGGTGGAAATCACACCTATTCCACTACAAACAGAAAGAAATCAATTTGATGCATTAAAATAGGAAAACTTAGATAAAGTTCAGATGATTTCTATGGTGAGGCACCACAGATGGAGGATGAAAGGGTATAACTTGGCATACTCCTAGTCAGGGGCACCCTCTTGCCACAGCCACCAAGTGGAAGCTGATTGTCCTGTTCGTGGGATTCATTGACTCACATTTGGAGGCACTTGGCAGGCCATCTATGCACATCTACCAGACCTGCTCATGCAGAGGCAATGTGCTGGCTCAGACCACCACAGCTTCTTCCAGCATGGAGCTGCCCGATGGCTCAGTGAAGCCACCATTGCACCTGTCCCCTTTGCCAGGGCAAGGAGGCCTTCACTTGCTAAGGGATCTGGGAAGAGTCACCTGGGCTCCACAGGCACAGGGGTTGGGGGCCTGCAAGCAGGGGGAGAGGCGTGAGCTTTGCCAATACAATTCCTAATCAGCCTTGTCTGGCACCATGCAAGAATTTGGCGCTCGCCCTATGCTGACCTCTTCTCCTCATGTGGTCTGTGCAGTGTGATTCCAGAACTTGGATGAGGTACTGCTGTAGTCCTTGGAACACTCCAAGATTTACTTAAAAAATAAAAAAAGAAAAGGAAAAAGGAAAACTATTTCTCTTTTCTGAGAATGGGATGGTGCCCAACAGATGCAATGAAAAGAAATTAAATGGTGCTAATTTGTTGATCGCTTACACTGCCATGAACATGTCTAACAGCAAACTTATAACCTCACTACATCCCAGCTGAAAAACCACAGCATTTGGAAGAGGAAAGCCCCATAAGAGTGCTGCTGTGTTACTTAACTGCTTTTTCAATGGTTATGACCCATCTCCATGACTATTTGTACAAGACATCTCTTTTCTGTTCCAGTTTAATGGGTGCTTGGTGCAGGAAAAGGAAATGAGGCAAATCTGGAGGAGGACAGAGGGAAAAAGGTGAGTGGGAACAGGACGAAGGGAAATGGGAACATCATTTGAACAATGCTCATTTGACACTTGTGGGGTTTAATGTGTGACAAAGGCTCATGCACAGGAGCAAGGGTGGACTTGGGGACCTCAGAAGGAAGACAGTGTTGCAAGAAGCAGAGAGGAAGAGGCCAGTGTTCTGACATTTCTCTTTGCTCGCCAGTCTGGAGGAAGTAAGATTTCCTCAAGTTAAAGGCCAGCAGTAATGAGCCCCTTTAGCAGCAAGGAAAAGGTAGCAGAGAAGGCTTGGTCTTCTGGTGTATCTCTGGGTATCAGACTGATTCGCAGAAATAAAAGACTCTACAACTCGAATAGAGTTATAAAGCAGGTGTGTTTGCTCCGGCGCTGGGGTGCAAGGGGATCTCTCCACAAATCTTGCACACCCACCGCACATTTTACCAGAAACTTACATAGTGTGGATATCCATATTCATTGGATTACGTAACACAAACATAAACGTGCAGGAGTAAGGCTGGGTTAGTTAGAAAGGCTGATGTCAACAGTTTATGTTCTCTTTGCACCTGCGCATTGCCTCCTGGTGGGCGTCTTTGGGGGTTTTGGGGAGGAAGGCTCGTAGCCTTTCTTACTTTGTTTTTTCCCTGGAGCATGCGCAGATTCTCTTGGCCAATTTCTTGAATAACAAATGTTTTTCAGACAATTTACTTTCTATCTTATCTAAGAGAACCAATAGAATGATTATGATATGGCTATCTTTACTCATTACCAAAATTCCAACTAGAGCCATCTGTTACTCAAGGCCAAAAGTATAATATTTTGCTGAACATTGTAATCCTTGGTAGATTTTCACAGTGAACTGCTTTGTTTTGATGAACACAGTAGTCCTTGGTAAAATTCCACAGAACAGTCTGGGCAAGCAGGATTCTTAGCAATATTTAAAAAAATACTATAACTTGCTATAAATAGGTAAATAATTTGCTAAGCAGTTTTCTATAAGTAAATAAGTAAATAAATCTCAAAACAAGTAATCATTTCTCTGTATCAAGACTGACTGCTCTGGGTACCAGGATGACTCCCATATTCTTCCTCTTTGAGGGCTGCAAAATAAGCAGGCAAAAAGAGAAAGCCTCAAACCTAGCAAAGTGACATCACTGAGGGGAGAGCATCACTTTAAAGTTTCCCTTTTATTTAAAAAAGTTAATATGATCTCTTAATACCACAGTGAATACAAACAAAATGAGGAAGTGCCTAAATACAGTAAAGGGAACTGGTTATAGGAACTCAAAATGGAGAGAAGCTTTTTACTGAACTTCCTACTGGGAGAAGTGGTATGAGCATTACTCTTTCTTATCTGCAACAGCAATTCCAGTGATCAAGTGGGAGGATCAAGAGGAGCTCACAATTTCTGCCATAAAGCATTTGGCATGCTTGTGAATGGGACAGGAGGACACCAAAATTATGACTTTCAGGACCAATCAGTGTTAAATACATGCATATGTAGGAAAGTGTTGCTGATAGCCTGTAGGAAGAAGCAACACTGAATTACACTGCCTGGGAGCAGAGTGTTAGTCAGAGTTGTGAGAGTACTTTATTTTTCCCTGCCTTCACCCCAGGGAAAAAAAATATCAGCTCTTGGCTCTATTCTGGCTCTTTCTCATTTGTCTTCCAATCTGGCTCTCTGAGCTGCCTGCAGCACTGGTTATCACAAAATTGTATTTCTCTTCCCTCTTCATCTTATTGCCTACAGGAATGCCAGTTCTGGATGACAGGCTACTCCGCTCGGGTATTTGTGATATAGATGGGCTATGCCAAGGAATAAACAGTCTGTCTGAAAACTGAGCATATGGATCAGTGTTTGGCCCTAAATAAGGACATGTAATGTATTATGATGTGTGAGTGTTAGAGCTGATTCAAGTTCTCACATTCTGAAATCCTGAAGGTAATTACTAATCTAATTTCAAGTGTGTGTGGGGGGGAAAGGCGGGGCAACAGTTCTTCAAAAATGTTAACAATTTCTTGGCCCTTTATACACACCCTGATTAGCATGCTCTCCAGATAAGAAGACTGGGGTATTTTGCAAACCTCAGGCTGGATTAGGTAGGTGATGATTCCAGTGTTGGACTGAGACCAAAATCAAGACCAGGGGTCATGTTCACAGTCATCAGCACAGAGTTTTACAAGTTGCTCTCAGAAGCAGCTTCTGGCAGGAAGCTCTATGGGCTGTTTGATCTCATAAGATTTTTCTCTACCTGGTATGCTGGCAGTTCTGCAAGATAACACTTCACTAACCTCTTGGAAGACTTTCAGGATTTTCCACAGGAAAGAAAGAAAAACAAACAGGAGGCCATGCCCTGGAGCTGTACTGCAGCAAAAATGACAGAGGCATACATCTGGGGTTCAGAGAGATGTCCTGCCAGCAGCAATGCTGACCTGCAAAGGTGATGTGGTCTCACCTGCGCAGCTTTGGGCAAGCCACTTCCTCCTTGGGCAAGCTGCATTGGCGTAGGCTGTAAAGGTCTGTGTGTAGGAGCTGCCTCTTACCAGATGTTCATGTGGCAGCTGGCCCCTGGTCTCAAGTAGTAGCTCTGTGGCTACTCTAACACATGGAATGAGGTCCTGGTGCAGAGTCCTGTTCTCCTCAGTTAGAGTTTGTTACCTTGTGTTGAGCTGCAGGATAGAAGCCAAATCCTGGAGCTTTTAAGCACCCTGGATGAACTGGATGAAGAGCTATTAAGTTCACTGACAGCTGCCAAGGCTGCAATTCCAACAAAATGTAGATCTACAAAGGTACAAAACTGAAAAGATCATGAAGACATGAAGACAAAAGATCAGTGAAGAGATTATTAAGATAGGCTCACTTAAAACAGCTTTCCGGAACCCCACAAAGGATCCTTTGCCCAAAATTGCTATACTCAGCCACTTCCTTTTTACAGTCACTGTAATGAAGAAATCCACTGAAAAAATGGGATGGCCAAATGTCATGAGGAGGTGCAGGGCGATAATCTAGAAATAATTCTCCTGGAGCACAGTACATCTTATGAATGATCCTCCTACTGAAAATAAGTATAGGACATCCAGTACATGAGAACATCACCACACTGGGACCTAGGGGCATAGGTGTCTCCTCTCCCAGGACATTTGTTCCAGCCACTGGTGCCTATAAAGCTGGGAACAGCTTGGGGAAGACCTCTGATTTACGTCACTGGTGGGACAGTCCAACTGATTGTTAGCAGCAAAGGCAAATTGAAGCATGATTTACAAGGAATGTCAGCCAAAACAAGTGCAGTGTTTTTTCTGACATTGCTTTCCATGGTGCCAATTTCATCAGAAGGTTTTGAGCAATCAAGCTGCAAGGACTATAAGAACAGCTTGAAGTTACCACTCCTGAGCTGGAAGCTGCCATCTCCCATTGAGAAGCAGTGTCCAGTGCTCTGATTGTTTCTGTCCTGTGGCAGAGTTAGCTCAGAGTAAAATTCCTTCAAAATCTATGCCAGTCAAGCAAGACATATCCACTGAGTGTGGCTGTATTCGACACAGCAGGAAATCAATCCTGACATCAGCTTGAGAATTAAGTGGGTAGTATTTTGTGGAAACAAGAAGTAGGAAAAACAAAGGGGATCATTGGGTGATCTCATGCTGACTCATGAACATCCACTCTTTCATGACTAAGGTATCAAGACTTCAAAAAACCTGGCAGCTTCTGTTTTGATTTTGAGATATCATGACTGCCAGAGTGTAAAGCACAAGTTCTGTGTGTGTGCGAGATAGGAAAAGAGCGGAGCTCTTACTAAGCAAGGGAAAGAGGACTCATGGCACAACATTTATAGTTCTAGTCCTTATAGCTCTCCTCCTAAAGAAGTGGTGTACCAGATTCCTCCTTTCTTCCAGGAAGAAAAGCATGCAGGAATCAGACACAGGATAGCACAGGATCCACCTGGATGCTAAGCAACCCTCTTGTACGCCATCTTTATTCAGACCTTCAACAGTTGCAGCTGTCTAAAATAGGAGACATCTTTTTTATGGTGAGGCGACTTTACCACATACAAACCAAATCCAGCAGAGGTTCTAAAATCATGAAGATTTTTTTGGAATATGATTATGTCTCTTTTTGTTAAAATGCAAGCTCATTGGCCATACAATGGGTATCATACATCTGCTACTCTGCACCATCTGTTAGTATGTGTGCTCTTTCCATGGCACTTTGCAGCAAATGAAGTTGCTCACTTTTCTTCTAACATAGGGTACTTAGAATTACCTTGCATTTACTGCAGGTAAAAGCATCCAAACAGGCCATCAACACAGAGGATGGCAACTTGTGATTCTCTGAGAACTGGTAGCTTTGGGCTATTACACCACTGAGTAAAAGGAAATTTATCTTAATTCCCTGTCATAGGACCTGTGGCGGGTGAAGCAGGCATTGTTGTGTTGATTAACATCTCCTTCATGTCTCAGAGAATTTATCCATAACTGAAAGGGCTAAAATTTGACTTCCCTACAGGAGCTTACTGTCCACATTACTGGAGAAGGAGACCAGAGCATAGGTTTGTGCCTCTGCTGTTCTGTTCTCACTCAGGGTTTTAGCTTTGTCTGCCATTAAATATTCTGGGCTGTGAATGGTGGCAGCTGAAACAAAGACACACACCCTCCTGCTGGCCTTTTCATGGAAGCAGAAAACCTTTGGTAGCAGGGGACTGAAAGTAAGCAGCACCTTGACCCCTGTCCAGCAAGGACGGAGAAGCGACACTGGTCAGAGTCCTGACAGTTTCTGAGTAAGAGACCAGTGTCAGGCAGAACATCACAGAGGACTAGAAAAGTAATAGCAGCTCTTGGGTTTGATTATTCAGGTACTGCACATTAAGTGAAGTGTACTGATGCACTGGAGAGCCCACTGATTCCCCCCATGGTGGTTTTGTACCTATTGTAAAAAGCAGCTGAATCTTCACTACTGGCTACTGTTCAAGGAGTGTTTCGCTCTAAATACACAGCCTCTGATGCCCACGAAAAGTTCTGCTGAATGTGTTACTTTGACAGATATTGTGAAATATGATTCCATTGTCACTGACATGAGGTTAGAATGTAATACCACACAACCTCTTCTGGGGGCCTTCATCTTAATCTGCATCCACATTTTGCTGGACAGATGAAACTTCCAGATTTGCACCTGCAGAGGTGAAACCAGAGTCCAGTCCCAGTCACTGAGACAGTTGTGCTGCATAGTTAGACCTGTACTTGCTCCATGGTGAAACAAGTATTTCAGTGCAGTTCTGTATGCTGCAGAGTACGAGACAGCACATGGAGATGAACAGGATCAGGTCTCAGAACACGCTATTTGCCCAATACTGTTTTACAAAAAATATTTCATTTTTATTATAGAAAAGAATACCTATCAGACAGAGAAGTCAGCAGGTTTGAGATCAGAATTACCATTGAAGCAGCCTGTGCTTTGGAAATCCAGTACCACTGGGCCAAAGCAGATAATTTTTTCTTTCCAGGTTGGAAATTCTGCCGTTTCCAAAACGCACAGCATACTCAGAGATCTAGACTGGACTACGTCTAAGATGCCATTAGTTTTTTTGCTATGTGCTCACCTGGACATCTGCTGGAATACAAATAGACTTGCTGTCTCTTGCCCTGAACAACCTCACCGATTTGTTTACTTCTTCCCCCAGGAGGACAAGGAAAGAACAACTCCTGCATGATTCAATGCTACCTTGTAAGAAGAGCTCCCTGCCCTACAGGAAAAGACAGAAGCTGAGTGGTACCTAACTCTCATCAGCCTGACAAGCATCACTGCTCTTTCAGCAATGACCTATGGGCTTTGAGCCTTACAGCTCTGGGACACTGGAATCAGTTTTCAGCAAGTTTTAATACAGTCGAGCAGAAGAACAAAAGAACTCCAGATCAAAGTGTTGCACCTTTGCTCTGAACTTCATTTCTTTGCCTCTTTATTTGGATCCAAAGCACTTTCAACCACTAAGTCTGGCAAGTGAAATGTCTGAAGAAAACATGCAGAAGTCAGTTAAACCTGGAAGAAGTAAAATGTTACTGATGAAGGGGAAACCACAAAGGAAAACTGCAGGTACAGCGCAAATGAAGGATGCTGCCAAGAATTTCAGGTGGTAGGATCCCTTCTTTTCTGCTGGGACAGTTCTTCATTGGCCGTATTGATAGTGCCTCTGAAGGCACCACCCCAGATTATCCTTCAAAGCAGCATAGCCTCCAGGACAGAGGTTATATGCAGGGTGGGCCATGTGCCATCCTTCCTGCAAGCTCATCTTTGTGCAATCTGTGGGTTTTGCTTGTACTTCTCTGATTATTAGCTCAAGCAGATTGGGGTGTTCCTGAGGTTAGACTTAATATTACATTGTCTGCTGCAGTGCAAGTGCCCTGCAGAACAGTCCCCAGCTCTTGCAACTTTCATTACACACATCTGCCTATATGATTGGGCAAATGAAACAGCAGAATTATAGTGTGGTGCCCTCAGACCACACTCCGTGAGATCTCCACTAGAGGTGTGAAACATTGCTGTCAATCAAGGTATGTAGTGGCATGAATTGGGGCCTCTGGTGGTGGTTCATCTTATTATGTAGCCTTTATCCTCATGTTATAGTTTAAGTCAAGAGAGACAAAACACACCCCTTAACTACTACACTGCTACAGGATCCAAGTGAAGGAGTGTGAGTGTTTATCACCTCAGTTAAACAGTGGTGAATAGTGCAGAGAATGCTACAAGGTTTACCTGTAGAAAAGCAGTTACATCTGTTGACCTGTTCCCTGTGGACAGGAGCAGGGCTCTCAGTGCTTGGGAGGAGCAGGGTGCTGAACATGGTGGCTTCAGCCATGTGAGCTTGGTCTCAGACATTCCTGGAGATCCTCCACAGCCAGGTATCCCCCAAGGCAGAGTTGTGCTGTCCCCCCTTTTAGGCAGAAATGGATTAGGTTGATAAGGAGGAGAGTATCTTCTAGGCCACTGGATCTTTACCAGATCATGGACTACTCTGAGCTTTTGCTCATTGATTCTCATAGCAAGGTGCTGAGAAAATGTCCTCTTGTAAGTTTGATTCTGTTACTTCTATCAGTTACACCTTTTTTTTTTTTTTTTCCACACCTGCCCAATTGTCCTTCATTTAACAAAAATTACATCCCTAACAGCAACATACCAACATACTGAAAGTCAAAACGTGGGCTTCCTCCATCTACTGAACTACTTGACCAATGACAGCTCCACTGGCAAGAATGCACCAGCATAGAAAGAATACACAACCCTATCAGAGATGCTGACAGAAATGACCATTGCTCATCTATTCAACTCAGTCTTTCTTGTCTGAGTAGTAAAATTGCCAGTTTCCATGTAAAAGGAGCACTGAATTTTGCTCTGATGACTCTTGTCCAGTACATCTGTCAGGGCACGCACCTTTCTCTCCAGTGTTTTCTAGTTCTATTTGCTATACTTCAGAGTTTTCAAATTCCACGCTCTCTAGGCATTCTGTAGGTGTAACTCAGATTTTTCACTAATTATAGGTCATCACAACATTTGAAGATTTGATCTTTTAAGCTGACCATCTCAGTATTGCCCTTTTAGGTCTATCTGTTGGTTGCTGTACAAAAACCACTCCTGGGATTAAACGAGATTATTTCATATTGGTAAAATGTGAATTTTCCATAACAGCCAAATTAAGATGTGATACCTGATGAAGTGCAAGGCCTGATATTTGCTACATGAGAATGATACCTATTTTAAATATCAATTCATAACATCCTTACTGTAAATCACTTGGACAACTGCAATCTCTTGGTTTTGTTCCCATATAAAGGTCAAAGTGCCCCAGTGAACACAAGTTCTCAACAAATAGTAAGAGCTAATATTCTGCATGACTAAATGCCTCATAGAGATAACACATCACTTAGAGCAGATCTGGACATAGTAGCAGAGTTTACGAAAGTCTTGGATCAGATTTTCTGACATGCCTGTCTGCAGACAGCATGCCTGAAGAGCAGCAGAAGTGGCATAAATGGCTTTTTGCCATCTTCTCACACTCTATCTTCCCCATAGCTTTATCTCAGATCTCATCTTATCTGAAAAGAATTAGCACTTATGACATTAGGAGCATGTGTGTTTGTATCTCAGTTTAGTCTTGAACTCCAAAACAGTTGGAGCCTTTAAAAAAAATATTCCTTTTAGAAAGACTGTTGAATAGTCACACAAATGACAAAACAAAAAGAAAGACCCAGTTTTGATCTCACATTTATTTTAATCCTCAGGAAATTCATGGTTCAGAAGAGACATAGGAGAGGCCAGAATCAGGATTGTTGGGGTATTTGTTGTTTTATAGCTCTAATCAGAACAGTTTTAATAGGAAGCTGAACACCAAACTGTATTACAGAAAGCTTCCAAGACTTTTGTACTAAGACTGTAAAAGGCAAAAATAAACAGCCTTTTTCTGCGTGATCAAAGACCCACCATAAAACGTGTCAGGAGGACGTTAAATGCCAATTTTTGTACTCCCAATGTGTGTATGCTGGACTTCTTCCAATATGGGAGCAAGGTGGACTTTTATTTTTATTTTCTTTTTAAATGGAAGAAAGCTGCCAAAATACATAAGGAGGAGGACTAAGAGCCAGTTGCTTTTTGTTGGTTCTTGGGTGGGAACATTGCCAGACAAAGCCATATGCTGAATTCCCAGGGAATTTCACTCTCAAAAACCAGCTTCTGGATTTCCCTCACTTGGGAAGCTCTCCCTGAAAGGAATATTAATATCTAGGAATCAACTCAATGCAGAACTGTTGTGCTGGCAAATTGGCTGTTGACTATTCAAATGCTGATCTGCATAGCAGCCTCTGCTGATTTTTTTTTTTTTTTTTTTTTTTTCTCTAGGCAGGGATAACTGCTAAGCCAGGATGTTTCAAAAGCAAGATTGCAGAGCACCCTGGGTAATCCAAAGTGTGGTTTTACAAAAGCAGGAGGAGCGCGTTGCTCTTGGTATCAATAGATGCTAACACTGAATCCCCAGGGTCAATTGCCAAGGCTGAACAATTCACTACAGAGACATTATTTGTGTCTTCTTAGAGCCTGTGGTGGTATTGCAGCTGTTACCCTATAAAGAGGCAGAGGGCTATCTCTTGCCACTGGTTTACCCTGTGCCAATCCTTCTCACTGTCCTGTGTCCCTCCTTTGCTCTACCAGGTGGCCACATTAGTGGGGGAGAAAGTAATATTTTTAAAGGAAGCTACACCTTCTCAAAATCCTCTTACTGCCTGCACAAGCAGAAACAAAGGATGTGAAAAATCAGAAAAAAATGTGCAATTCTGAGAACTGTTTTGAGATAGCAATGGTTTGGTCAACTCAAAAAAACAATCTTGGCAGAAATCACACTACATGTTTTTCATATGTCAAGGAGACATTACAGATCTTGAGAGATTTTATTAAGGTTTTGCAATAAAATCCTGTACTGTAGAGAGACTAGACCCATGATTAAAGTATTAGACAGGACCTCTGGTTTCTCTTCCTAGAAGAGCAACATAGTTTTTACATATCTGTGGATCACTTCATGCCTCTATACTTCTGCCTGTAAAATGGTCCAATAAGATCTATGTACCATGGGCAAATTCTTGAGCTCAGAGGCCACAGAGATGAGAACAAAAAAACAAAACAAAAAACCCAACTAGGCAACTTGTCAGTCATTTCAGCTGACTTCAGCGGACAGCAGAGAAAGAAAGCATACATCATGTAATTCACCTTTAAACTGCAAACTTCTGTGGTTTTGAATTTTTTTTCTCTGTTCATTAGTACAAGGAATTATTTAACTTTGTAATAAAGTGCAAATGTTCTTATCATTGCTGAATACTGATGCTGAAATGTAGCTCTTTTAAAGTTAGCAGTAATCGTTTGCAGTACTGTAAGCAGATGGAGACCCCATCACAAATCAATGTCCCATTGTAATAGGTCCTGTGTGTCTAGACAGACAGAGACAGTCCCAGCCTCTGAAAAGATTATAGGCTGAATAGACAAGAGAAACAAAAAAATGTGGAGAAGAAGCCAGCAGACCACAAAATGTTGTGCTCAGGTTCCCAGTGCTAGTGAAACAGAGATGAGGGTACGCCCTGGGGGTGCTGTGAATGAGTGCCTCACACGTTACTTTCCGCTTAGGGCCCAAAGCGAAGACTGAAGTCCTACTGCCGGTGAGAATAACAATGAAAGAAAGATAGCAGGATCAGCCAAGGACTCTGCAGCTGAGGAGAGCTGACATGATATTTATCAGCTGTCTGCAGGAGGGAATTTATTTCTTTTGCACAGATGTATGTGCACATAATCAACTTCTGAAGATGCACCCAGGTTTACCTAGTGATTACATTTAAATCCAAGGGTGTTTGTACCTGCATCTGAATAACTGTAATTAGCAAAAATAAATTAGTGCAGAAGTACTCCAGGTGTACTGGACCTGCTTTAACTAGGTCTTGTTAGGATTAAGCTGCTGTGAAAACAGTCTGCATGACCTCCAGAATTGTTTGCCAGTTTCATCCAAACTTGGCAATGGTGTTCCCATAAGATCTGTGAAATATGTGGGTTGATAGGGAAGACAGAATCATGTCGGTATCCCTCCAGCTGCACAGCCTTACCCAGTGGATATTGGAGCTTCCATGCAGGCAAACACAAAAGGAATTGGGGTTTCGTTTATTCATGGTATGCCTTGTCTGTAAATGCACCCATTGTACCTCATTCCAATGCTTCTTTACCTAGGTTTCTCCTCTTCGAGGTCAATAGGATTGAACATCAGCTAAATCAAATTTGGGTTTTTGTATGTATGTTTCGACTGTGAGGGTTTTTTTGATAGGTATTGTCTGTCTTCTTAGTGACTTATCCTGAAGCCATGAGAAAAAAACAAAGTCCAGAAACAGTCCTGTCAATCCTGTAGAGTCACTTATGACAAAAAAAGTCAGTAATGAGCTGAAAATGTATGGCTTGAGCTTACCTCACTGGTCCAGGACCTTCACATTGTAATCATCATGAGTACACTTGGAAAAATCTGTCCCTTGAACTAGGAACATTTCAGGGCAAGGAACAAACCTTTACATGCATACACTTTGCAGATGCCAGAAGAGTGTGAATGTGAATGATAGCATCTTCTGCTTCATTGATTTGAACACTGAAGCTCTTCCATGATTCAGTTTTCTCATAAAGAGGAGTTTGGTTTGATGAATCACCGCTTGGCTGTTCACAATGTCAACGAACATTGGAGGGACTGCTTTGCATGCACATGATTGATTTAATAGATCAGATCTACACTCCAACTGTGGAAGTCACATCAGTGCAGCTGCTGATCATTGACAAACTAACATTTGCTGAAAGCTTTGCTTAACAGATTCTACTATAGGGACATTATGATTTCCTTTCTAAACAAGACACTGAGCCGTCAACATCCTCTTCTGATGTGCTCAAATGTGCTGGTCCAGACTGTAAATTTATTGACCACAATGTTTTCATCCAAGAGTTGAAAAAAATTCTTTAATGTTATAACAGTTTCAACAGCTGAGTTACATACATATTGACCAAAACCTGGTAAAGACACATTAAAAACAGACCGTGCCTTTTTTGGTGACGCTTTTTTGAGGGGTAACTTACAAATAGATGACAAATGTCTAAGTCCTGGGGGTAGATCTGGGGAAACAAGCACTTTGCTTCTTAGTATAAGAATCTTAGCCATAGATGAAGAATCCTTTTTCCTGAGCATATAACATTGTGTTTAGGAGTATGCTTCAGTCCAAGTGGACTGTATACTAAATAAGAGGGGTTTCTTAATTAGGAAAGAAGACGTAGTTCTTACAAGCAAGTCCATCTTGCACTTTTCTAATTTGTGTGTGCATGCATGCGAAATTCTGTTCTCATTGTTGGGCATGCTTGTCTCCTCTGTGACCTTTTGCCTCTAGATTCTGCTGAAGTCTCCTGGGAGGTGACAGAAAGAAAAAATATTTAACTTGGATAGATATAACACTGGAGGGTCATTAAGTCCTGGCTTTCAGCTATTCAATTACAGTCCATTTAATCATGCAGCAGCAAAATAATTGGCAATGGCTCAAGGCAAACTAATTGTTCCAATCTGAAACTCGGCAGGGTGACAAGTGAGCTGTGGATGAGGTGGTGATGGATTCTGAACATCTGACAAGTCTGATCTGGGAGGCTCCTGACAAGGAGACTACTGACAATCCAGGAAGACTTCTCTCTTCAGTCATGTCTAAAAATTAGGAAAGACTGGGAGCAGAAAACCAGCTGTGGGAAGTAGAGGAAAAGAGCACTTTCAGGAGGGAAAGGGGAAGGGGCAAGTGTGGACTCTTCAAAAGCCTCTAATCTAAACCTTAGGGCTGCTTTGCAACAGGGGTACAGAGGCAGGCCAATGTGCACAGTTTGCTGTTATTTTCTTGGTGTTTTTTACCCCTCTGTATTTCTTACATCAGCCAAGAAGTAATTAGGCTTGCTGGAACTCGTGTGTGTCCTGGGAGAACTGTGTGGTAAGCTCAGAGAGCTCCTGGGCTTGCAGCTGCAGGAAGGAATTAGCTGAGCACACTGAGTATCAGCACCAGTCCTGGAGGCTGGCCTGTGAAACTCTTGCCACAAAGGTTGTGGCGTGTCCAAGAGACAGAGGAAGACCCTGGAATCGCGCCAACTGGGACTCAGCTCTTTGGGACTGAAGATACAGTGGCTAGGGGAGTATCTGCGGGTTAGTGACAGCGCAGCCTTTGCCTACATGGAAGGTAAGCACAGTAGTGCTGTCAGATGACACCCTCATCAGCTCCAGTATGCCTTAGAGAAGCAAACATTATTCATTATTGGGAAAACACAGAAGTTAGTTGGATATTGTTCTGGTTCAGGCTGGAAATTCAGATCTTCCTCACTAAGACCTCAAAAGTCAGGAGACATGCCAAAATGTTTGAGGGAGAGTTTTGAGGACAGAATTTCCTGGAATGGAGATACAAATGCTTGCCTTGCTCTTTCTGTGTGGTAGCACAAAAGCTTTTAAAAATGCAGAGATGGATGTACAGAAACAACAGAGCAATAAGTAGAAATTATTCAAGTGGGAGCTATGAAGAAGTTATCACATCTCATTCTATAAGGCATAACCTGGTGAGTCGCTGAAAATACCAGAAATTACAACGAAATTTTATCATTAGGTGTTTTTTCACTGACCCTGAAACAAAAGGCAATAGCCATTGCCAGAAGCCAGAGGTTGAACATTATGAGCAAATCATTCAGAATAAAAATGTCAGTGTTTTGGGGAACAAACACTTTCTCTTTACAGCATCTACTGTGATCTTTAGTGGAGGTGACAGTGAAAAAGCCAGTTGAGGAAGAACACTCCAAGACTCAGGATCAGAGTATTAGAAAGCAGGGATTCTTTATTGCAGTGCTGGGTGCACAGGGGATCGCTCCACCTAACATGCACACCCAAGCCCCTTAGGTTACATCTTAAATGCAGGTACCTTATACATATTCATAGGTTGCGCAGTACAAACATACATATCATAACTGAGGTGGGGTTTAGTTCAAAAGGTCTGTGGAGTGTTTATGTCATCTTTCCACCTGCATGTTGCCTCCTGGTGGTCGCTTTCGGGGGTCTTCAGGAGGAAGGCCGGTAGTCTTCCTCATCACCTTTTCCCCAGTTTCAACAGTGCCAAGACTCAGAACCGGTTTCTTCTGGCTGTCCTGCTTGTTGGCCCTCTTATCTAGGAAATGTTGCACATCCTTCAGCCTCAGCTCAGTCAGTTGGGTTAAAAAATGCCCATTATCTCCCGTTGCCATGGCTTCACCTCCTCTGGCCTTGGGCCTCTGTCTCTGTCTTCGTGGGCCTGAGTCTGTTCCCAGAGCTTAACATTCCTTAGCTTGAACAGACAATTCTTAAACCTAATATTGTTAGTCATCTTATTAACCATGTGCTTGATTTCTCAATATTTCTATATCAGAGGGGCACAGGACTGGGAGGGACTCAAGAAAAAGTGAAACCAATGTAAACCAAAGGGATGAGTTACGTGTGTGTGTTTATTAAAGTGGTTGCTAGAGACAGAGGACAGTTTTGTAATCAGATCACTTGTTTCTTATTTGTTGTAATCCTGCTCCAGAAGCCTGACACGATCATAAAAATGACAAAAAGGTCCAGGTTGGCAGGGGACTCCAACCTTCTGTGGAAAGCAGTGCCTTAGATTAGGTTATCCAGGCTCAGTCAAACTGAGTCTTGAATACTTTCATCAATGGAAAAGCCTGCCCCTTTTCTGGTTTCCATGTCTAATTTTTCTCATGGTGAATTTTTTTTTCCTACATCCAGACAGAATTTCCCCTGAAATTGGGGAAAGTATCTATAGGTGTTCATTTTGTGGAGATGGTCCCTATTTCAACTTTCCTCCCTGTTGGTAGATGCACATTTGTTTGGCATTGCTTCTCCGTGTAGAGACTTGGAGCCTGATCTCACCCATGGTGACTGAGGTGAAGAAGGCACTGAATACTTTTTTCTGTGGGCATTTTTAATCAATCTTCCAGCCCCATCCAACAGCATACGTACAGCTGCCTTGTACTTCCACTTGGTAACATACCAGTAACAGCCTTTTTTGCTATGTTTGACATCTTGCTAGTTTGAGCTCTGGCTGAGATTTTGCTTTCCTAACTACATTTCTGCATGCAGGAGCAATATTTCTATATTTCTTTCTGGGTTTCTCATATTTTTCATCTCATATTTCTCTTCTTCATTTGAGCTCCCTCAATTTTTTACCAGGCTGTTTTCTTTTTATGACTGTTACTCTTTCTGATGAAGGGTGTAGACCACTCTTGTGCTTTGCTGTCTCTGAAAATCTCTCAGTACTCCTGAGCAACTTTTCCCTCCAAGGCAGTCTCCCATGGGATGTCTCCTAACACTTCCATGAGGCAGCTAGCACCTGCCTTTCTTGGGTTCAGGGTCTTTATTCTGCTACTTGTCTTCCTCAAGCTCTTCAGGACCTTACATTTCACAATCGTACAGTCACTGTAGGCAAAGCTGCTAAAAAGTCTTCATTATTGGTAAAGAGTGGGGCACCACTACTATTCAGTATGTGCAGCAATTGCCTTAGGACACACTATGTCCTCAGCACAGAAATGTAGATTGCTTGTGCAACACTGTGTTGCTTTCCCAGCAAACACCAGGGTAGCTGAAGCTGCCTGCATGTGCCACTTGAGTGAACTGTTGATGGGCATGGGAACAGAGCCTGTCCTGGATGTCTGTGCAGGATTTGCTGTGAGTCTATATGGTATTTCTCTAGTAAGCTGAGGTCAAGAGACAAAAGAATTAGTCAGGTGTTCTCCAGAGCTGATCATTCACAAATAAGATAGACCTAATCCAAATTCATGGCTGCAGGTGAACACGTGAGACTTCAAAACGTGCAGGAGAAAAAGATCCTTTTCACTGACAATTAAGGTAGGAATATGAGGATTCCAAATTAAAGCTACCAGCTCAAGGAATAGACAAGGGCTTTTAGTTGTCTTTTGCTTTGTACATCTGACATTGAAAGCAACAATGAAAACTGACTGAACCTTGCCTTCTATGCTTGGTGATAGCCAGGCCGCACTGCCTCCATGACAAAGAAAGAAGATGGGGATATCAGTACCGTTTGGCTGCAAGGGAGCCTCACGTCTGTTTGATTCTCCCTACAATTTCACTGACTTTGATGATGGCAAAGAAAAAGCCTGCAGCTCAAATGTGCTAGCAAACTCAACTTGTTCTCCTGCAGCAGAATTGGCCATCTGGATTCTACCACCCTCCAGCTCATAAAAACACAAGCTTTTATCTGAGCAGGAATTCTGCTGGAACAACAGAAAGCCCATTGTTATTTGTATTGCAGCAGCAACCAAGGGCTCAGATGGAGCTCTCTGCCTATTTTCAGATGGTAAAGTCCATGTCCCAGTGAGTCCACCATCCAGAGCGAGCAAGCAGACTGTGGGAGTGGTGTTGGGGAAGAGCTGTCCTGCCACAGGGTCTCACACACTTAGAGCTTTGAGGTGGTTTTGGACAGAGCAGTGGCTCTGGGCCACTGGCAGTGAATGCAAGCAGTGAGACCTTGTCCAGCAGCCTGACCCAAAACCTGATCCTGATGAATGGTCCCCACCTGCTGTTCCTTCTTTTTCAGAATTGCATGTTCTGAGAATAGACTTTGCCTTCCAGTGGCAAACTCCTGAGTCAGTCAAGTGATCCCTTAAACTGATAATTTCCAGTACTTATTAAATATCTAACAAACAGCATTATATTTTCTACAGTTGTTAGTTTTGTTTACCTCAATGGTGGAGCATCAGTGAAATGAATAAGTCTGCTGAGTAACTGAAAAATTTAAAATCTTTTTAGAAATGTCTTTTAAGAAAGAGCAACCATGTAGATATGCATTGAAGGAATATTATTAACACCTGACATATTATTTATTTACCTGGAATATGATAAATTCTGTCCTACTACATATTTGAAAAAACCCCTGTTGTTAACCAGCATGGATAATCTCAGTGAAAAAGAATTAGGCACAGAGGACAAAAGTCAGTACAAAGAGTAGAGAGAAGAATAAATAGGATTAAAACTAATATTGGATGTAATTCTCAACAATGTGGAAAACAATCACAGAGGAAGACGTTTGAATTGAAGAATGTGCTATATAATCTCTGTCCAAAACCTGAGCAATACTTCAACAAATGCTTAGTAGGATACATTGATCAGAATGCATGCCACTGAGACATATACAGTGTTGTTGATCCAGATGTTGATGTTTTAGCAACATAAGTAAACAAGTTTATAATAGATAGACAGAGAACAGGCAAAAAATTACTTATCCAGTGTCTAGGTACAGCTTGAGCAATCTGTGATTAAGAAAGTTAGGTAAAATCCCATTGCCAGAAAAGGTAGCTTCCCATCTTATTTATGGGAAAAATGGTCTTCACTTCTTAAACTTCTGTTATCTACTTAATTGTTCACTGTTACTACCAGCATGATGTGAAAAGGCATTTGAGTACCACAGACAGACTTGTTTAAATAGCATGGATGATTCAACATTAAGGTTGACTCCAATCAAAGGCTGAAGATATTTTACCTTTGAGTCTTCAGATTTTACACTGAGGGATGAAATTTAACTGCCTATCAATTATTTCATCAGTACCTGAGGATAAATACCTCGATACCTTTTTGCTAAAGGACTATTTAAATTGCATAGTCTGGGGTTCAGAAAAAATCTTCCTCCAAACATGACTCCCATTGAACTGAAAGAAGAGCATCCTCATACAGAATTTTATATTCCTGTGGTTGGCAGTGTTAAAATGATTTTATTAAAAAGAAGAACAACAGAAAAAGCCCCACTAATATAGTACTCTTTCTTGTCTTGGCACCCAGGAAAAGTGTTTGCTAGGAAAGAAACTGGCAAAAGAGACTTGCTATGAAGACTACCGTGTGGGGCAGGGATTAGACACAGATAGTCAGCTGTCTTTTGCCATCCAGGAAATAAAAGAGCAAATGGATTATTTCTCTACTTCTTGTAAGAACTGAAGTGATAATTACAAATTCCTTTCTCCTAACAAGGTATAGAAATTGCAGTCAATAAATGTATGACTGTGCAACTGAACTCATTAGACCTTCTATAGTTATAATAGTAATAATTTGTATCAACTTTTTAATCAATTCGTCTAAGCAGTAGTTTTGAACTGAGTATTCCTAAATTATTGAATGCTATACATATAGTGGGCCACCACTGTGAAATTGAACATCAAGAAGCAATATGATTTAGAAGTAATATTTCAAGAAAGACATTTGATTAACATTTGTTATGTTATCTGTGTCAGTATTCACAATAGCCAGAATACTGCATGTATATGGAGTACAGACATTAGTGTAATAATGAACATGAGAAATCAGGCTAAAACTGAGAAATAAAACATAACCTTACTTGAAAGCAGTGTAAGTTCTTCTTAAACTTTTTAGGCTGCAAGGCTTCAGGAAAAGATCACCAACTTTAAAAAATATATACATATACGACCATACTAAGTTTTATAAGCTAATAGCAAACTGTATTGAAGTCTCCTAAAATAATCCTGCTGTCATCATTAGCTTCTAAATCGAAAATGTCAAAGAAAAAAAGAAAGAACGGCCGCAGGACCCATTTTTCTAGAGCTTCGATGCCATCTGCTGGATGGGTAAAAAGCGTGCAATGGGCCTGACACGTCTAGGTGGTACTTCTGCCACATGGAAATGTGAGGATGGGCTGTCCCCAGAACTGCTGGTACCTAACAAGATAACTTTGGAATTAGCAAACAAATCCTTCTTGGGACTGGGCAGCTCTCCAGGGAATGGAAGATGAATGAAAGAAGATGTAAACCGGTAAACGGATATCTTAATTCCATGCAAGGAGGGAACAACCATTTCAGGAAAGAGGAAAGTGGACACCAACTTCTCATCTTTTGAAAATGTTTCTCTTACTTTCAAGGGAGTAACTTCGCAGTTTGGGCCCTAAACTTAGCACTTGTCTAGCTTTATGCAAGTGGACTTACTCTTCAGAAATGAGAGACATGAGAAGAAACTACAACAAAACTACAAGGACATCTGGTTTAAGATTTAAATCTTAGGTGCAAACCACAGGAGACAGACAAATCAGACTCAAGGGATAAAAGATTCCTGAAGGTCTTTATGTCCATTGAAGACGCACAAGGGTGAAGTTTTTGATCTGTTTAAGTAGACTAGATTTCTGCTCTGCATGTTTGGACTTTTACAGACAGGCTTTAAATACTGTAACATATGCAAAACAGTACGTCTTCTGGGACACTCCCAATTCAGAGAGCAAATAGCAGCGTCACTTGGGAGAGAATAATGAGACAGTGTAATAAGTGAGCAGTAACATTTGGGAATCTTCTCTCTGAAGCAGCAATCAGATGCTTGAGGAATGTACGTTGAGGCATGACCTAACTATTTTTCCAAACACAATACAGTCAATATTTGCATATTAAGATTAACAAAGTCATCATTTATCATACTAAAATTACTTTCTTACTGTAGGGGTGACCAACACTGACTTTTATTGTTGCTTTCTGTGGAGAACGCAGACATGAAGCTTCTAGCTAAGCCAATTCATCTCCCTTGCAGTCCTGGTTGTGGGGCTTTCTGCCTCTTTTGCATAGTCCTTTGCTCTCCCTTTTTTTACCAGCTGTAAATTAAGAGTGTCTTCTGCACTGCTGGAAATCTCTGATGAAACCACAGCATTGTTTGAGCCATGGCAACTGGCTGAAGCTATCATCCATGGCTGCTGTGCTGAATAGCTGTGGCTAAAAACTGTTGGGCTTCCATGCACAGGGCATGTACTCTGTCCTGTCTTCTCAGCAGGTAAAAGCGATTTGCTGCATCTTGAGTGCATTGGGCAGCACATATACATGCAAAAGCATGTAATTCATGTAAACCACATCTCTGGTGCCTCTGCTGGAAAACATTGAAAGCCCTGTCTCTTGTAAGAAGCAGCACACTGCTGAGAGTTATGGTCAAATTTACTGCTTCCCAATGTGCTATTGATCATGTACTGGTATTTCTCCATCATCAGCTTAACTCCATTTACCACATGTCCACTGCTCCTTTCTAGAATTGTGCACTTCTATGGAAGCAGAGGCCGTTTAGCCTCTCCTCTTACAGCAGTGATGCAACAGCAGTGATCAAGAGAAAGAATAATTCATAACTCCTGATAACTCCTTTTATTTCTCTGCTCAGTGCAGATTAACTTGGACAGCACGTCCTCTCCATTGCATCTCACTGAAATTTGGCTAAAGTCTGCTTGCTTTGCCTGATTTGATGCTTGACCTTTCTGCTCAAACTGGATGAGTTTATGTGCAGCTTGGCAGTTTTGAAGTCCTTCTCACCTCAAATAAATTATCCCTTTCAGGCCTTATGCACTCCTAATAATCTTATTTGTTTGTGACAATTGTAGCAGAGAGTAAGCCTTACTGTAACCACTGGTATTTGTAACCAGACATGCAACTAAACACTAAACACATAAATCCTGAAATGGAGTTGCTGCTTGTTCAGTCCTCTGCTTGATTTCAGAAAACACTGTTTAGCCAAGAAAGTATGAAGACAAACCCAGCAATATCTAGCTAATTTGATTTTCCCCTTCACTGAACCTGTCTTCCAACAAACAATTAGTAGATGACTGTTATTTCTTGTTCTCACTGCTGGTAATTTAATTTGCGTCTTCATTTTAATTTAAAGAAAATATCATCAAGCTATTTTTTAAGTCATGGCACTTTGCAGATCTATTGAGTCCTTCCCACAGACAGGACAAAACCACACACAGCTAAAATCAAAATCATGAGCTGGGTGGTTACTGTGGGCAGGATTAGTAGGCAGTCTTCTTTACTTCCAGTCAGACGCCCTACCCGCTGCTCTGAATTACCTCTTAAACTTGCAGCTGAAAGCCTAGGAACACAGGGATAGAAGAAAAAACAATGATTTGGGAGTAAAGAAGGAAAAGCATGCTAGTAAATCCCAAGGAAATCAGCCCTCCATTTTATCCATACTTCATTTTACTGGTAGCCATGTGAAATAAGAGCCAAACCTGGTATCCTCACATGTACTGCAATCACTAGAGTGCAGACAGAGCCAGAAAAGCTGTAATGGAAAGGGGCATATGAATTAAAGGTGACATATCCCTGCTTCATGGAAGCCCAGCATATCCCTTGAACAGGCAGGTCCAGCAAAAGACTTGACGGACTCCGTAGGGCTCAGTTTGGCAACAGCACCCTCAGACACAGTATTTTGCAGGCACCTGGCATCTGCACCATCTATCATGAGCACAGGAACCCTGATGATAAGCTGGGTATTAGAAATATACAACATGCTAACTGAAGATTTGACAATGAACTGTCATTTATGGTTTTGGAAAGGAGGGAAGGTCCCTTTGAGCAAGTAGAGTTTGTTATTATCTAGAAGCTGATTTTTTTTTCTCCCTGAAGTTGGCAGGTGGAGGGAACAATCTGTTCATCTGTTTTACATTTCAGCCTTTCAGGGCTCTGTAATTATTCCTTCTGGCCTAGTTGAATTGCTTGCTGAATCTTGAAATTTGGCTGGTAAGTACTGCTCAGCTGGAGTGTATACTACAGCCAGCAAAGAATCTGAACAGGTCTCTTCTAAAAGACACCATCCAGCACACTTTTTGGTCACCTAAAAGGCAAGGCACATTCCCAGTAAGTCTGCTGCCCCATTCGCATTCAAACACTTGCTATGGCAGTTTGCATGCCAGTATCTGTGAATACCTTGCCGAAAAATGACCATGACAATACACATGGGAAGGTAGAAGTACAGAGCAGGCATGTGTGTGTGTCTTCGTGTGTGTGTATCCATCTGTGTTTTAGGGAGTGTCTAGACACACCATATCATTCAGTCCAAGTCATCTGAAGCAACCCAAGACCTGTGCTTGATAGCACAATCTAGGCCATACCACTTTCCATTGTAGCCATATAAAAATAGCCTTGAGTGCTAAGAACCATAAAAAAATATTGCATGTTCTGCTGACGTCCTCCCCACAGCAGAAACAGTATCCATTTGACTTGATGTCATCTTATAAATAATTAGTGACATTGACAGAAATGGTGAACAGTGGTATAGCAGGTAAGAAGCTGACTACAGGAGGAAGAGGTGCAGAAGGATCTGTAATAGCAGCAGGGGATCATTAGCTTGCAAGTTAAGTTATTTGAGAAATTCTTCAGGGACTGCTGTTTGGACCCATCTTACTGCAAACTTCCTTTAATGACTGTGTTACAAAAAGTGGAAACACTGTGCAGAAACTTAGTGATCAGCTCAAATTTTACAGGCACTGTCCACATGGAAAGACGTGACTCGGAACTGGAGAAAGGAAACGAGATGTAAGCAGTATAAGCTCCAAAGTTATCCCTTTGGCAACAGTAGCAAGAATTCCTGCTCTAAGATGGAGAACAGTGGTTGAAAACTGCCACGAAGCCAGGCAAGTGTGCGTAACTGGTCCTAATGGATCTACATGTCACTAAGAAGACAATGCTGTGAGAAGGGCTTTCACAGGACAGGTGTAAAGCAAGATCCAGAAGCACAAGTCAGACCAGTGAGATGTCATGTAGTTCAAGTCCAAGAAAGATTAAATCTGTTTGGAACAGGTGCAGAGAAGGACAACTATAATAATCACAGGAAAGAGGGCAAAACTAGAGACACTTGGCGTATGTAGTCTAACAAAATGAAAGGCAAGAGGAGTACAATTACTATATGTGAATACGATATGAATGCTGAAATCCTGAATGGCCATGCTGGCCCAAGATCAAAGAGGTTTAAACTGATCGCAAGTATATTTATGGCAGAGACAGGAAGACAGTTTCAGAAGAGGGTGTTTCTATTGCTAGTTTCTATGTTTGAGGTAAAGCCCATGTGTGGACATAGAACTACAGTGTTCCTGGCATGGTTCAGTTTCCGGTCACTGGTGTGGGTTCTCCTGGGGGACTTCAACTTTCACCTGCCGCAAGGGAAATGCCATCAGGGAGATTTCTGGAGGGTGTCAGGGATAGCACAGATGCTGGATGGACCAACCTGGGGTTAGGCTGGGCTACTTAAGAACAAGGGAGGACTGGTCAGGACTGTGACAGTGAATAGAGCTGTGACTGTAGTGATCCTGATACAGAGGAGGTCCAGATCCTGGGGGTGCTTAGGAAGGCAAGTAGCCCTGTACCTCATGAGAGAAAGCTGTGGCTTATACAGGGAAGAGGTAGGGTGGGAGGCAGCTCTTGTGGGAGGCAACTCTGAATGGCAAAGCAGCTCAAAAGGGCTAGCAGGCCTTTAAAGATAAGTCTTCCACAAACACAAGAAAAGTCCATGCCAATGCTCAAGAAAAAAGCACAACAGATATATTAGGAGGCTGGCATGGCTAAACAGGGAATTCACATGGCAGAGCAATGCAAACAAAGATGTACATGGGTGGTGGGAGTTAGGGCAGGTTATGAAAGAGGATATAGAAACACTGCAGAGGTGTGCAGAGATGTGATCAGGAAAACAATAGCTAAGCAATGGTTAGCAAGGGATATGAAAAGCAACAAGAAGGGCTTCTGCTGCTACTTAAATAGTAAATCAGGCAAAGAAAGTAAGTGCCCACTTGCCAAATGGGTTGAGTGATACAGTAAAAGCAAATGCAGGCAAAGCCAAGGTCCTTCGTGCCTTCTTCATCTCAGTCTTCGCTGAAACAGTTCTCAGGCATTTTAGCCCAGAGGCAGGGATCAAGGAGCACAAGAATTCCAGTGTCAGAGGACGTAAAATTCAGGGGTCTCCTAAGAAATCCTACATAGACCGTACAAGCCTATCAATCCAGATGAGATTTGTCTGAGAGTGTTGAATGAGCTGGCTGATGTCACTGTAAGGTGCTCCCTGTCATCTCCGTCATCCATCTGTGTGACCCCGTGGGAGGCATCAAAGACCAGAGAATGCCAAAAGTTGCAGTCCATCTTTAAAAACAGCAAGTGGATGATCTGAGGAGCTCCAGGATGGTCATCTGAAGTGCTGAGGCTTGGACAACAGAGTTGACCCAAGCCAGAGTTGACCTATAGATGAATCCTGTATATTTTATAACTGATAACCATTGTGCTAGTAGGTATTGTACTAAGTTAAAATAACCCACTTATGCTGATGTAAAAAGTGCTAAAGCATTGAAGTACTGAAGCCTGAACAACAGGCCCCAAGCCGAAGCTGCTAACTTAGTCTGGAATCATTAACAAAGTATGTAAGCTCACTAGTGAGAGATGCGGCCTAGAATATAATCAGTAGCGAGGACGAAATGCTGGGAGAATGTATCCAGCTTCCCGTGTTCAGCCTTGTTCAGGGCTGAGAACCCACGTATTTGGCCTTGTTAGAAACTCCCTTGGTTTCCCCCCCCCGAGCCCTGGCCAGGCTTTGGGTGGAATCCAACAGGAGAACGAAACCAGAAATTTTCCACTCATTCTGGCTTGTTGATCTCTGGTATATAAGGCTGGGCCCGTTTGCAGTGACTTTGGAAGCCTCACCCATGGGTGGACGCACCGCGTAGGATTTCCCCCTTGCCGGGACAGGCTCTGCAAACCCTCGCTGTAACCGGGGCTGCCCCGCCACTGCGGGTCTGGGTGATGGGAACGTGTGCAAGGGGTGAGGGAACTTTCATAATCACTACTCTCTCTCTCATGTAGTAATGATTTGATGCATTGCCCTGTATTTTCCTGTTTGTTGCTTTGGGTGCACTATTCTGCCTTTTCTGCATGTTTTCTGTTTTACTCTATTACATTATTTGGTTATCACTAGTAAAATATGCCTGCTCTTTTCACTCTGGTGTCTGAGTTTAATTGGTATCGTTAATCAGAAAAACATCATCCTCGCTTCTGCCCCTGGGGAAAATATGGAGCGAGACTTCTTGGTAGCCATTTCTGGCCACATGAGAAACCAACATGGGTGGGAATAGCAACGCCAACTACATTGTTAGAAATGCCAGGACTCTTTCTGTAGTTTTCATACATTTACTGTATTATTTGATCATCAATCAGAGCTAGACTAATAATGACAATCTCCCGGTGCCCTTAGGGGCTGGTGGGTGCCTCAGCTGCTGGCCCAGCTCCCAAGGCACCCTCCTACTGTTGCCGGCAGGGTGGCCTCTTGTTCCGAAGCTCACCGGGGCTCCCCAGAGGAGTGCTGGCTGCCCCGGCCAGGATGGAGGGCCCAGGCACAGCCTCCTCTGGATGCTCCTGTGGCTCTTCCTGCTCCCCACGGCCAGGAACGGGGGCAGAGGGACCACCACGAAGGGCTGACCTGGGGGCAGGAGAACGACTGTGGGAGGCAGTGAGCCCGGAGGCAGCTGCGTGGCTGCCCTCCTGCTCCTGGGCAGCAGGGGCGTCCTGCAGGCCCGTCAGACGTCGGAGCTCCTTGCTGCACCGGGGCGCGATGGTGTCAGTCCGCTGCCAGAGAAAGGTCCTCGTGTGCATGGTCAGAAGGAGGAAAAAAATGAGACTAATTAAGCACTGTAGCAGGAGCCAGAGAGGCTGTGGGAGCTCTGTCATTGGAGCTTTTCAAAGTCTGGCTGGACAAAGCTCTGAGCACCAGGGTCTGAATTCATTCTTGACCCACTCCAAGTAACAGTTTGGACTAGAAGCTACTCACCTTCCTGCAAACTACAATGCTTCTGGGGGTCTCTGTTACCTAGGAGTTAGTATTGTTTTACATATGGCTTTACATGGAGAGAGTAGGTACACATACAAGTGAATCTAGAGGGCTCACACTCTCCAGCTGTCAGGTTAGACATATGCTAGGAAAGCAATGTACTGCAGCAGCTACATTACTCCACAGCAGATGGCCTGCACAAACTATGAACACTGTGACAAAAGCCTCAGTGCATAGCATATTATTCTCTTTCATCTAGCAGTCAGGATAAAAGGCACAGCATTGGAAAGTGTCTGCTCAAAATCTAGTAATGCATAAGTCCGTAGCCAGATATCTATAGAAAGATTTATTTTGGTGTCTAATTGCTCACACCATGCTCAAAAAGATTAGTGGGTGTGTGGGGCAGTACAATTGAGGCTAAATTTTTTTAAATGAGTTTTAACTGTATTTTGATTAAATTAAAATACTTTGAGGTAACTGCAGTAATGATTGTAATACATTTAATGACTCATACAAAACAAACCAATCTGATTTATTCATATTAGGTCCATTAGACCTGTAGGATTTGATTAATAATTTTTCAGACTAATATTATTCTTGGAATCAATGTTCCAGATTAATTGCTGCCAATTTCTGATGTCATTCCCCTTTTCATACTACACTCCACAGCCCATTCTGCAACTGCTCAGTCCAACCCTGAAGTTAGAAAGACACTTACTGTGTCATGGTCAAATTTCAGAAATAGCAATGGGCTTCCCTGGCTGATCTCAATTGCCACTCTAACGTCTCATGCATTAACTGGCCTTGCTTTGGAAATACTCGGACGTCTGGCCTTACCATAGTGGCTTTGCAGAACTACAGAAGGCCAATTTGCAGCTTCTAGCTTCCATTTGTGCTTGTTACTACAGCACAAGCAGGAACAAAGACAGGACAGAAGCTCAAACAAAGTCTAAATATTAAAATAGTTGGCAAAGAGTCTTCACTCTGAAACACTGTAAAATCCCTATACAGCAACAACAGCTCTTCCCACTAACAGACCCAGACATCATATAACTGTCCTCAGAGACACACATTGGCAATTGTCAAACCCAAATAATTTTTATTCCCTTCCCTTTCAACTGTCTAGTACTCCAAAGAAAGCAGGGATTAAATAATTAAACCTTTCACAGATAAAAACCATGCATTTCCACACAGCATTTCTTGAAGCATACAGAACTCAATACTTTTTTCCCCTCACTGAAAAGTATTTTTTAAGCATACGCAGATTTACAGAGTTTAAATCTGATTCCCAGTCAATAGCCTCTTCCAGGCATCAACACCAATGGGCTAAACTTCCAGAATCACTAGCCTTGACTGTTACAAGCTTGGAAGATGATCTCTGCTTTAAAGAACTTTGGGCAACATACAGTACGCAGCCTGCTATTCAGCTGCATGATCACATATGGCCTTTCTTGGTAAACTTCATATCCTGAAGTAGCAAAATAACACTGATATGACTGCAAGATAGCTTATAAACAAACAAAAAAACCCCATATATGAAGGGCTGGATTATAACTGCAGGCACAGCGCTGGAATGAAGCTGAACTGTCAGAGACAAAGCTCTAGGAATAATTTTCAGAGAGAGCAATGCTTTGCAGCCACTCCCCAAACTGAGATTCCTCTTCCAACCCCTCGTCCCTTGCTTCCTTAATAAATTGGGTAAAATGTATTAACAGTGATTTCAAATCAGGAATTCAGGTACTTACTACAGTTACTGAACCTGAATCTCTGAGTAGGGGAAAAAAATTAAAATCAAGGGGTTTGCTACCAAATGAGAAGATTTATGGTATGTTTAAGGAAATTTGCAGATTAGAATCAGCTGAGAAATATTTTGTGGGTTTCTCCATGCCTGCTATTGGTTTTACAGATGGGAAATATCATCTAGACATCCCTAAGATAATTATCACACCCACATAATTAGTGTAATAAATACATAAGCCTGTCAAGATGATAGTCTAATGTCCTCGCCTTGCTGTTATTTATAGTGATTTCCCTGTATTCTTGGCAGCTTTGAGTGTCAATAAAGCTAAGAGGTTAGCAACAAAAAAGCAATCGCTCTCCGAATAAAAGACCCCCAATATGAATCCCTGCTTATAAGAAATTTCAGTGGCCTTTTATCACAAGAGGCTGGGTTTCATTTCTATCTCATACTAACTTTATGTCAGTGTGTATGAACTATAGCCACTTCTACACAAACTCCAGTGTCCAAGTGCTGATGGAAACTTTAATGGGAATTTCCATGCTTCTGGGTGTGCTGCTGAAAACACACGCAAGGATTTCCCTCATCTGAGGGAGTACGACTGTTTCAGAGCCTCCAAGTCCGGAGGCTTCAGTCCCGATTGATATTTTTCAGACCTTAGGGCATGCAGACATGAGAGATCACTAATAAAGCCAACAAAAAGTGACATCCAGACGCTCTTCTACCTGCAGTGGGTAGAGGCTGAAGTGGTTACAGCTACCTTGCTGCAAGTCACCATCCCTCCCACAGTCACTACCTAATACCTTACGGGCTAGTAAATTGATTAACCTGAGCAGCTGCTCTTTACTATCATGACAAACACAGTGTGAAGCTGCATCAGTGCTGTCCTGCACAATAAATCAGAATGACTGTGGGAGATTGGTACCTGTTTCATACCTCAAGTAAACCTCCAAATTCTTCCTGTAGTGAAAGAAATAATGCCACCCAGAGGAAACAGACAAGGCTCCTGAGCACATGCAGAATTAGATTAAAGGTGAATTAATTTACACTGTATCAACTACTGCAAACTGGAATCTAACCAGTTCACCGATTCCAGCAATGTGCTTGCAGCTGGTTTAGCCTTCCCAAAAGGTGCCCTGACGTTCTCTGCTAATACATGTTACCAAGAAAGTGAATGGGAGCTCTGCATAAAGGTATGTGGAACAGAGAATAGTCAGCTCAATGGAAAATCTCACCCTAATGGAAAAACAAACACTACATTGTAAGACACCTCACACTAATTTGTGCCCATTTCATGTCAACAGCCAGTGGAATATGCCCACTTTTGAAACTTTCTTCTGGGTCAGGTCACTCTTTATGAAAGGCATAAGTTCTGCCTTTCATTACTGCTAAAGAGAGAGCTCTTCATGCTACCACCTGCCAGTCACTCTGCTACTTTCTCCCACCTCTCTGCTACCAGTCTGTGTTCCATTTCATCTAAAGCCTCTCCAGACTGTACTGCCCTTTTGGAGTCCTGCACATCTACCTAAGTAACAGCTCTTCCTAATCACCATCGCAAGCTCAGAACCTTCCTTCTTCCTCCCATATCTCTGCTGCTGCTCATCTGCTGGTCTCCAGCCTCACAGGCATCCACCAAGAGTACTGCCCTCTGCATTCTTCCTCCCAGTTCAGCACAGCCAATACAACCTGTTTTCTCCACCTTCAGGGCCCTGTGCAGGCCACACTACTCTTCCTGTCACTTCTCACCTGGTTTTGAAAAGTCAGCACTCACCTCCAAAAGGTCTGAAACATAACTTCTGCTATGAATGTGCTGCTTTCTTGCAAGAACCATTTCATTCCTTGCTTCCTTAGATTGCCAGTTCTTTGGAGTGAGAACCACCTTCATATTCTTTATCTGCCACCAGTTCTGATATCTGGGTAGTCTGGTGATATCTTTGTAAAAAGTATGATAATGCTAATAATGATTGGCAGCCTTAATAGCATACAGGTATCTAAGACAGAGGGATGACCCAGGTAACAGGGTGTAGGCACTTATTGCAAGTTAATCCAGAGATTGAAGGCACTGACTTAACCACAAGCACTGACTGATGCAAGTATTTGCCTCAGTGTTTGCTACAGGAACTGCAGAGCCTTTTACCAAGAGTAACTAGACAGTAACATGCAATAGGGATTTTTTTGGTGGTTGAAGAGGTGAAACATACATAATCTGACATGAAAAGGCACACACATGTACACACTGATCCTGTTCTGCACAACCCTGGACGATGTTGTTGGGTCTAAGGGTCCATAACAGTCAGGGTCCTTGAAGCCAGGAGTATACTCACAGATTTGAACCAGTGTGTGTAGTGAGAAAATTCGCTCAACAGTGAAATCTGACCTTAAGATGTTAGACTGTCTAAGCAGGGTCTTAGCCTTAGGCCTCTGCCTGATGGAATTCACAAAGTACAAATCCTGAAGTTGTTCCTTTCCCAGGTTGTCAGGCATAGTATCTTGTTGCTCAACATTTTTCTTGCCCAGCTTCTTCCCCTCTTTTCTCTTTATGATGCAGTTTTTCTCAGGTCTCAGGGCTGTACTTCTTCCATGACCAGTAATTGACTACTCATTAACTTTTTGTAGCCTTGGGGATGCTATTTTAACCCACACCCATGTTTTCAAGGCTTTTGCTATTACTTTATACTCGAATGGCATATCGTATCATGAGACACCATTACAAAGCTTCCTTTCACAAAGTAAGTTTTTCACAAATTGTCAACAAGTATAACAGACCCTGGTCCTCTGGCCTCACAAAGTTAGCATAAGGACTGTGGTCTGTTACCAACATCAGCAAAACTGCTTTCACTGCACCACCAGCAGCTGAGAGAATCAGATCCTTGTGCATTTGCTATAAATAAGCAGGCTTGCATCAGACCTGTTTATTGTCTTGGCTGTCAGATTTTCATTCCCTCAAATGTAACATTACTGAGAGAGACCTAGGGCTTCAGACTCCAGCTGCTAGCTCCTGTGGGTTCCACAGCATGTATACACACTCTGATGAACTACCAGCAAGACCCTGAGCTTTGGATAACTCTTTCACTCAGAACGGGGGCAGCAGTGACTTGTGCCCCTATCTCTTTGTGGTTTAAATGTGGGCACCTTTCCAACTTCCAGAAGCACTGGGGTCAGGTAAGGAAACCTGGCTGCAGGGAAAGGTGTACTAGAGGCACAAATATCTTCCAGTTAGCTTCCCTACCACATTTTGATTGCACTGTTTTCCTCCCTGTCTGCGAGAGCCAGCTGTAATTAATGGCTTCACCTAGTAACTTAAGATATGAAAACACACCTCTGTTTTGGAGACAGCACTTACTGGATGTCCTGGTTTGAGTGAGTGGCGGGTGGTTTTGGTAGCAGGGGAGGGAGCTGCAGCAGTGGCCCCCTCTGAGAAGCTTTTCAAAGCTCCCCCGACTCCAAGTCTGACCTACCTCTGCACCAAGGCCAGGCCAATTAGCTGCGCCTCTGCAGTAACGTATTTAAGAAGGGGAACCTTGGAGGAGTGGTGGGAGTTGCGAGGAGAGTATCTGTGTGAACACCAGTGTCAACAGAAGAAAGGAGGAGAAGGGGGAGGTGCACTGGAGCAGAGACTGCCCTGTATCCCATGGTGAGACAACAGGGCCGCCCCCCGCCACCCATGGAGGTCTGTGGTGAAACAGATGCCGATTTGTGGCTGGTTAGGGGGGCCCATGCTGACCCAGGTGACTGCGCCTGAAGAAGGCTGGGACCCCATGGGAAGAAGGCCCCAGCGTTGCTGTTTGGCACTGGGAGGATTTCAACACGTGGGGGTGACCCAGACGCCTGTGGGAGTGACTCATGTCGGAGAGAGTTTGCAGAGGACTGTCCCCTGTGAGAAGGGAGCACGCTAGAAAGGGGAGGAATGCCAGAACTTCCCCCTGCTCTGAGGTGAAAGAAGCGGCAGGACTGACTGCACCCCTCATCCCCTGACCCCTGAGCTGCTGGGCAGAAGGAGGTAGAGATACTGAGAACAAAGCTGAGCTCGGGAAGAAGGAAGAGGGGGGAAGGTGTTTTCAACATGTGGTAATGCTTCTTATGGCCCTGCTCTGTTAAGTAGTGTTGTTAGTGTCTGTATTAAATTTACGTTCTTTTTTCCTTCCCCTAACAACCCTGCCTTTTGCCTGTGCCTTAAAGGATGATATCCTCCCTCCCTGCCCTTATCTCAGTTTCCTGGGTCTTTTGCTCTTCTCGTTTACAGTGCTGGGGGTAGTAGGGGGGAGTGAGCAGCATTTTTGCTTATTTTTCCATTCTCAGTGCTGGGGGGAAGGAGGGAGTGAGCAGCTTCATGGTGCTCAGTTTTCCTCTGAGCTCAAACCACGACACTGGGGAATCACAGGCAACTGAAAAGAGCTGAGCAGGACAAAGCAATGGTGGTGGTCTGAAGTTTGGATAACTGTGCCAGAAGTATCAAGTTATCTAGTAATGAAAATCCAGAAGTTCTGAAAAACAAGCAATAATCGCTGTAATGCATTTGCCATCAAAATCTCTTTCAACTTTCAGGCCTCATCTCACATCTCTTTCAAGTAATTCTGTTTTTCTGTTTGCATAGAAGAGGTTTGTGTGCTCACTGAGTCACCACACAAACTGTTTAAATGAAGTTGTTAAGTGTGATACTCCAGTCTGAGCACAAGGCAATTACCCAGCATACTTCAGACACAAAATGAAAAAAACCCAAGCACTGGTTGTCAGGGAGAAGCACTATGAAACTAAAAGACCAGAGTACTCTGGGAAAAAAAACTCAGTCCTGCAACTGATGGGCAGCAGCCTGAAGAAAGACCTGGAGAGTCAAACTCTGCCACAACCTATTTTATGGAGCTGAAAGGGCTAAACTATAGGAAGCACCAAGAACTTGCTTATTTAATTTAGTCCCCATAAAATGAGTTGTCCTATGTTATGGTACCACTCAGCAGAGGGAAAAAAAAAAATCACAGCTTTTTTTTTTCTCATTCCATTTGCTCAAAGTTCAAATGAATGGTCAGGAAAAACTTAATCCTTAGCAGTTCACAGCTTTTGGAGTTGATTCCCAGTTCTGCTGAGGCTTTCATGAGCCCTCACAGAGCTAAACAGCCACCACATAAATGAAGCCTCACTCCACCACAGACTGGGCAGAACCGTTTCATACTATAACCAGCAAGCATAAAAATCAGAACAAGTAGTTTACTCTGAGCAGAAAAAAAGCAGTGAAATGGACACAACCCCTCAGCATAAGGTACTTTCCCTTGCATGTGAAGCTCAGCACTTATATACGCTGGTCTGATGAATAAAAAGTTTTTAAAAATCCATTTTATTTCATCTACAAAGTACAGAATTAGATCTGGTATCAAGCAATAGCGAAGTGAACAAGCAATGTATTTTAAGTTGTAACCGCTCATGCAAAAAATAGTAAGCAATATTTTATCTTGTGCCTTTTTTTTAAAAATGTCTCTCTATGCAATGCAAGCAAGTTATTCCATGCTGCCAAGAATGCTGGATTCCTACTCGCAACTGTCAACAGTTTCTTTTTGGCTGCAAAAGCCCTAAGAGGCTTTGGCTGTCCAGCAGCTGTGTGTCAGGGCCTGAGGTGGATGATGACAGAAGCAGCACCACCAGCTGCATGTGTACAACACAATCATACACCTCTGCAGGGAGAGGAGTCTCTCACTTTCCATTTGTATTGAAATGCAGTCTGTTGGACACTGCTCCACTGCACTGCTGGTAAGAAATTGTTATGAAGTCAAGCTTACTGTAATAATGGGTTAAAAGATGTTTCTTCTTTCAAACACTACTTTCACAATGTGGCAGAGTAGAACTTAACAAGGCATTACACAATGGTGAGAAATTTGGGGTTCAATGACATGACAGTATTAAGTTACCTTAGCATCAGCATCCTCTTTTGCAGAAGGACAGCCATGGTTACAAAGAAAATGCACTGGGAGATCCCACACCTGCTGATGGAGTGCCATGAGATGATGCCTTAAAAGGACCTGGCTTGCCAGCTGAGCATACATTGAAATGCATTCCGGGTTACCGTAACTATGTCAAGTATGGAAGACAGTGAAAATCTGTGGTGAGTTCTACTAAGAAAACTCACCCCCAGCTCAACTTCCCCCAGTGCCAGACCCAATTACAGATACATACACAAAACCAGACAAAGATTAAGGTATAACACGAGCATTTATTAGAGTAGATGCATGGAAAATTAGAAAGAACAGTGAAGTAAAACAGCACCAATGCAAGAGTACAGGATTCCATACTTAAAATCTTTACTGCAAGCAAGAGGGAAACCCCCAGGACAGATGGTTAAGGTGGAAGCTTCTGCGCAGAAAGCGTCCTTGAAGCATCTGACAATTTTGAGGTCTTTGGAACACTGAGTTATCTCTCCAGTTCAGTACAACCTTTGGAGGGTTTTATACTTTCTCCTCTAGAAGGTACCACCAACTTAGCTCCCCAGTTCTATATAAGCTTTGAGCTGTGCTGAGAGTCAAGAGTCACAGACAAGTCTTAGCAACAGTAGTGTCAAGGTCTAAGGCATTGCACAGGCCAAAGCCTAATGTCGCCCTATATCATATCCGTTCTGTGATCACCAGATCACTCCATTTAAATTATTTCATTTCCACCAATCCTAACTGTTCAGATCAGTTCCTTTCACATTTGCCTGTAAGCAACAAAATGCAAGTATTTTTAACAGGCATGACTTTCCTTAAGCAATGTTTCAGTGTAAGTAAAAGCAATGATATACTAACAATAACAACCAAGTTTTAAAACATTCCCATAGCCACGAAGTCCATGACCCCCACGACAGTAGGACCTCTCCATTGCATCTCACTGAAGCTTGGCTAAAGTCTGCTTGCTTTGCCTGATTTGATCTTTGCCCTTTCTGCTCAAACTGGATGATTTTATGTGCAGCTTGGCAGGTTTGAAGTCCTTCTCACCTCAAATAAATTACCCCTTTCAGGCCTTTTGCACTCCTAATAATCTTATTTGTTTGTGACAATTGTAGAAGAGAGTAAGCCTTACTGTAACCACTGGTATTTGTAACCAGACATGCAACTAAACACTGCATAAATCCTGAAATGGAATTGCTGCTTGTTCAGTCCTCTGCATGATCTCAGAAAACATTAAAGACTAGGGAACGCCAAAAGTTGCAGTCCGTCTTTAAAAAAAAGCAAGAGGATGATCTGAGGAACTCCAGGATGGTCATCCTCGCTTCAAAAGTATGGAGCAAGACCTTTTGGTAGCCATTTCTGGCCACATGAGAAACCAACATGGGTGGGAATAGCAACGCCAACTACATTGTTAGAAATGCCAGGACTCTTTCTGTAGTTTTCATACATTTACTGTATTATTTGATCATCAATCAGAGCTAGACTAATAATGACAATCTCCCGGTGCCCTTAGGGGCTGGTGGGTGCCTCAGCTGCTGGCCCAGCTCCCAAGGCACCCTCCTACTGTTGCCGGCAGGGTGGCCTCTTGTTCCGAAGCTCACCGGGGCTCCCCAGAGGAGTGCTGGCTGCCCCGGCCAGGATGGAGGGCCCAGGCACAGCCTCCTCTTGTTGGAGAACGGCTTGCAGAGAGCAAGGCCATGGGTCTCTGCAGAAGCTGATTGCAGCCATCTGAGGTAAACAAAGGAATAAACCCAGGGTACAGTTATGCTAACAACAGACTGTTATGTTAACAAAGAGAGAAACTGAGGTACACAATGGCCTTGATGGTAAAAACAACCTTGGGAAAGGAGGCAGGCCAGAAGAGGGAAGATGTTGTGACATGTCTGAGATGCCACAGGGGTCTGGGATATTATAATGTAACCTTTTACATGTATCCAATAGATTTGTGAGTAGTATGCATGATTATTGTAGAGTGCTTATATAAGGTGTGATTTCTGTCAATAAAGTTGAAGCTTGCTCTATCATTCACATTGAATCGGCTGCTTGCTTCCTCCGCCCGCCGCAAGTGGCGCACCGAACAGGGTTACCCGAACTCTGCTTTTCCACCAGACGGAACCCGGGAAGTGACGGAACGGATTTTCGGAGCAGGAAGGCGAGAAGGTCACTGCCTGGTGCAGGAGATGTGTGCCGTCTCCTGAAGCGCCGGGATTTGTAAGTCTGACATTGGAGCAGCGGATCCACAATATTGCTTCAGGAGATATTGTGGACCGAGAGGGCTACTGAGGAATAGGCCGAAGTGGTATATCCAGGAAAGGCCATAATGAAGGCTGAATTTGGGGAAACCTAGGAAAAGCCAGCACTGGTCGTTAGCTACTGATCGGATACTGCTGAAGGTCGTCAAGCTACGATACAGGAAAAGGAATCAAAACAAGTCTGCCCGGGCAGGACAATGGAACAAGAGGTAGCCCTCAAGCTTTTTGCTTTTTAGAAAAGCGGGGAGTAAGTCCGATAAAAAACTTAGCCGCGCTGATTGTTCTGGGCAAGGCTAAGGGACACTTTAAAGAGCCAAATTTATTGTTTGAAGAAGCAGAATGGTGAGATAATCTTTTAGACCCTGATGCTGTAAATCCTGAAAAAGAATCTGGACTGTCTGGTCTGTATCCTCCTTTAATTGGGGATGATCTGTAGATAGAAGTGAGGCGAAAAAACCGTAAAAGTGAGGCGAAAAAACTTTGGCGCAAGGGAATATGGACATTGCAAGAAAAATTCTTACTCCTGTAAGCTATGAGCCGAGTCATCAGCCACGTTGGGAAGAATGGCATTTTTCTGTTATTAAAGATTTAAGCATTAATAAGAACGGGCTGCAAAAACTCAGACTACAACAGCTGTACTGGAGGCGATGGCTCAGGGATATCGATTGGCCCCCTAGAAATTGGCTAACACTTTTAAGAAGAAAAACCGGCATTCACGCCGGGACAGTATTCTATCTGAAACAACGACCGTGTGGATCTCCGTGCTCAGCGTTCGGAGCTGGCGGCGGCGGCCCGGGGCCTCCCCGACCCCCCCGCGGAGCGGCCGCCTGCGGCTGAGCCCGGCACTGCGCTCTCGGCACCCCCCCCCCCGCCAAAAGCGGCAGGGTTATGCAGCACAGGCTTTAGATGTTCTTAATGGAATCTTCGTATTTGTAATATTTGTCATTTTATGTTGTGAGTGATGAGTGTCAGGAGCTCCTTTCTGTGTGTGTGTGTGTGTGACGCGGCCCACTGCAGCCACGGAGTTCTCTGGCCAGGGAAGCTGCCGGCCAGGAACTGCAGGGTCCTAGTGCCCGCCCGCTGGGGCATCGGTGCTGCGGTTTGTTTGGGCTCAGTGTTCTAACTGTTACAGGTGAAATACCTCCTCTAGCAGGAGGCAGTAATTTTGTGTTGATTGTTGTTTTGAATTTAGGTGCATACTCTGCGGGGAGAGTGCACCTCTGTACCATCTACCTAATGAGAATATTGTTAAAAAGTCATCTGCAACCTTACACGGGTTGTTTGTTTTACCAGGGGTTGTAGATGCTGATTATGAAGAGAAAAATCAAAATTATGGTCTGTACCCCTGTGTTCTGTAACAAAAAAAAAACAAAAAAAAAGTAAAAAATAAAAAAAAAGTAAAAAATTGTTCAGCTTGTTAAAGACGCTGCAATTACTCAGGATTTGGATCAACAGGTACCCCTTAAATATTTTTGGACTAAAACAGTAACACAAGGTTAACTTCTGGTAAAATGTACTCTCGTTAAAGCTAAAAAATCTGTCGAGCTGACAGGCATTTTAGATACTGCTGCAAATGTGACCATAATATCTGTGAGCAGATTGGCTGTTAGCCCTGGTACCTCAAATGCTTTTCAGGGTTGATGTCATGCTGTAACAATTTAAAGCAAGGATCTCATTCATGTAAGAGGCCTAGAAAATTGGGTAGCAAATATTAATCCATTTATATTGGAAAACCCCTATTGCATTTTGGGGTCGTAACTGTATGACTCAATGAGGAACTCAAATTGCATCAAATTTGTCTTAATCACCACTGTAGCACAACCCACCCTGAAACCCACCCTGACACTAACCTTGTAAACCGAATCACCTGTGAGTATTGTCTTGCAACAACTTAAAACTGTTATTAAGACTTTAAAAGATTTACAGGCACTGTTAGGAACCATAAATTAGATACAGCCACCGTGGGCCTAACTCATGATCATCTGCATAGCCTTTTTGATATTTTGTGAAAAGATCCTTCACTGACATCACCCAAAGTACTTACAGAAAAAGCAAAACAAGATCTTCACCATATAGCTAATAAGCATCGCAAGTATACTTCATTCCCCCACAGGACAAACCATCGTAGAAAGAGCGCACCAGACCTTGAAAGTGCTTTTGCAAAAACAAAAGGGGGGAGAGATCTTGGCTCCAGGTCAACCATTTGCTCTGCTGTGAAACGCATGCATTTCTTCCACCAGAATGTCAGAGCAACACAAAAACAGTTTTCTTTATCAAGGCATCCAGCTAAAAACATCACTGCAACTTGCCCTGAATACCAGAAAGACTCTATCTCTTCAAACCTTTTAAACATCTCCCCTGTGTTACAGGTGTCACCAATATTGTGTCATTTTTCATCACAGATACCGGATCAACAAGAAGTCCAGCGCAAAGCTCAAGTGTTAACAAAAACCTAGAAAGGGGTAACTGGGAAGGACCATTTTCTTTAATAACCTTAACCTGGGGAAGAGGTTATGCTTGTGTCTCCACAGGTCTCAGTCTCCAATGGTCACCAGCAAGGTGTGTGCAACCACACCTGAGGGTGAGAGGCAGCCAGCACTCAGGATCCAGCTGTGGGTGCTGTGAGTGCCCCTGTGCCGACAGTTTGCGGTCTCTTCGACTGATCTTTTAAGCAGAATGTCTGAGTAATGTTTGCTACTGCAACAGAACAAACTACACTACAGTTGCCAATTCTTTTAAGAGAAAATGCTAACAGTAATTGTAACTCCTTTATGAAATATCTAGGCTTACTAGTCACTTGTGCAAAATGTAGTTTAGATAAAATATAGTTAATAATAAGATGCTGTAAGAATGTATGTATTCCACTTGCTTTGTTTAGTAATATTAAGAATTAAGAGCTCAAGTGTTTAACCTTATTTAGAAACTCCCTTGGTTTTCCCCCTGGAGTACTGGCCAGGCTCCAGGTGGAACCCAACAGGAGGATGAAATCAGATGTTTCCGCTCAAAGAAAGTTGCCAGATATTTTGGCCTGTTACTTTAAAGGCTGGACCTGCTTGCAGCGACTTTGGATGTCTCACCTACGGATGGACGCATCACGTAGGGTTTCCAGTTTGTGAGGAAGGGCACTCTAAATTCTCGCTGCATCCAGGGTTCCCTAGCAATTGCGGATCTGAATGTTAGTACCGTATTTTCCTTACTGTTTATTTTTGTACTATTTAGTCATATCCCTTAAATATGGATAGTGAAATTAGTCTACTCTTTTTAATTAGAACTATTCTAAGTATGCTGTGTTTTGAAGTTTGTCTAACCCTTAATTGATACAGCTCTCAAACAAGTCTTGCAGGTGCCACAGCAAAACAAAGAAAAGGGAGGGCTGGAAGGCATCGGTCTCACACAGCTTCTGATAAACAGCTAAGCTTTGATGAAGAACAGGCCTCATAAGATAGATAAGAAACTGCAGAGTTGTGCCAAGGTGGCAGGGAAAGATCAATCAGGACAGTAGGCATTTTGCCTGGGCTTAGCAACTGCTGCCGACCCATCTCAGACCTGTTTGGTATGCCATTTGTACTGGTCATTATGGTTGGTATAATCAGACAATCTGGCTGAGATGGCAAGATGTGACTCCTTCAGCAGTACCGGTGAATAGCACTAGGTTTTGTAGTGATGTTTATACAATGAATTTACATCTTGAAGAAGGAAGAGGGTTTAATAATGAATTGACTAAAAGGTTACCAATTATTAGATGGTTAAAAAATTCTTTTGTTTTTACATGGAATAACAGTTTAAATTGTCATTGTAATCCTTTTAATGATATTAACCTGTGTGTGGAAGTGTTTTATGAGAACGATGGACTGAACAATAAAAGGGGTCTGGATCACTCAAAAACAAAAAGGGGGATTTGTGGAATGCCTGGGAAACAGCGGACATGTTATGAGTGATCCAGACTGAGTGGCATCACTGTAATCAGGCTGTAGCTGTTGGGAAGAACACCGGCAAGGCCAAGAGGATGAGAAACTGTGTGAGTAGCAAAGAAATAAGGATGCTGGACTGTGGGAAATAAAATGTTTGCCTAACAGAAGAACTACGTGTGAACACCATAACGGGACCAACCATAGAGGGCGTGAAGGCTTGTGGACAGTAGTATAGAACCAATCATAGTTTGTTTGCTTTCATGTGATTGCTCTTCGATAGTATGTGGGATGCTTTGTACTTGATAAGGTACCTTCAACAGTTTAAGGCGTGCTGTGTTACAGAGTCGAGCTGCCATACACTTTCTTTTGCTTGCCCAGGGGCATGGATGTAAAGATTTTGATGGGATGTGTTGTTTTAATCTATCCGACCACAGTCAATTAATTCAAAACCAATTACAATGGATGAAGCAACGTTTACAAAAAACACAAGTGGTTGCCAGTCCTTGAGACAAATGGTTACAATCTGTGTTTGGTCTGTCCCTATGGCTACAAGGTCTGTTACAAGAAGGATTGCGGTGATTAGGAATAGTACTATTGATTGTAGTAATTATTAAAATAGCATATATTTGTATAATGACAAATATTAGTAAATTTATGCTTGTGCAGCCTGCATAAAAAGAAAAAGGGGGAATTGTTGGAGAACGGCTTGCAGAGAGCAAGGCCATGGGTCTCTGCAGAAGCTGATTGCAGCCATCTGAGGTAAACAAAGGAAAAAACCCAGGGTACAGTTATGCCAAACAACAGACTGTTATGTTAACAAAGAGAGAAACTGAGGTACACAATGGCCTTGATGGTAAAAACAACCTTGGGAAAGGAGGCAGGCCAGAAGAGGGAAGATGTTGTGACATGTCTGAGATGCCACAGGGGGCTGGGATATTATAATGTAGCCTTTTACATGTATCCAATAGATTTGTGAGTAGTATGCATGATTATTGTAGAGTGCTTATATAAGGTGTGATTTCTGTCAATAAAGTTGAAGCTTGCTCTATCATTCACATTGAATCGGCTGCTTGCTTCCTCCGCCCGCCGCATCCTCTGGATGCTCCTGTGGCTCTTCCTGCTCCCCACGGCCAGGAACGGGGGCAGAGGGACCACCACGAAGGGCTGACCTGGGGGCAGGAGAACGACTGTGGGAGGCAGTGAGCCCGGAGGCAGCTGCGTGGCTGCCTTCCTGCTCCTGGGCAGCAGGGGCGTCCTGCAGGCCCGTCAGACGTCGGAGCTCCTTGCTGCACCGGGGCGCGATGGTTTCAGTCTGCTGCCAGAGAAAGATCCTCGTGTGCCAGCCCAAGGTAGCTTGCAGCAGCCAGAACAGTATTTCCTTGATCATGCCAAAAAAGCTCCAGGTTGGACAGGTCATGTCTGTGTGCTGCCTCAGACTCCCAGCGGCCACCTTCAAAGACTGTCTTCAGTTCCTCTTGCAGCCAGGGCAGCAGGTGCTGAAGCAGAGCTGGGTGCTCCCAGAAGAAGGCCCAGTTGTGGGGGTAGAGGCCAGCCACAGGAGCCCTGCTCACTGGCCTCGCAGCTGGTGGCTGCGATGCTGCAGGGCAGTGGAGACTGTTGGTGGCTGGATGGCCAGCTCCTGCTGTCAGGATGGCAACAACGGGTGGTGCTACAGATGGCATGACAACAAGATCCTCAAAATTGTCATCTGCCTGTACGAAATGCAAGACAGAGGTGATGCTGCTCTTGCAGAGGGGGCATGCAGGCTTGGTGTCAGCCCACTGCAGGATGCAGTTGTAACAGGACTGGTGCAGACATGGCATCACGTAGCTGGCCTCCTCCCAGCGTTCCAGGCAGATGGGGCAGCGGCTGTCCAGCTCCATGCCCATGCTCTGCATGTGCTGCGGTGGGCTGGGGGGAGCTGGGGATGATGAACTGCTCCCTCTCACTGGTGCTGCAGCAGCTGGTGTCACGCTAAAAAAGGAAGAGGGGCCACAGTCAGTGGCTGGTCCAGGGAGGTATGGAAGAAACGCCCAGGTCTCTCAAGAAGGAAATCCCAGGCCCCCAGGGTGAGGTCTTCTTGGACAGCTTTGCTCCTGCAAGCGTACCTCCTGGGTGCCCCAGCTGCCTGCACCTAGCAGGGCCAGAGAAAATCCTTTGATGGCTCTGGGGTCAGGCATGGAGAGCTGCAATGAACTCCCCGAGCATGACACCAGCACCAAAGTCCTTGCTCAACAGTCCAGCCTTGCAGCCTTGCTCAGCTGAAGTTTGAGCACAAGCCAGCTGGGTGAGACTTGGTGCCTGAATTTAAGCAGTGAGGGACATGTGGTCACTATCTGTTGTTCTGGGACATCAGAGTCCATTACTAGGTGACATTTACTAGCCCATGGTGCTTGCCCCAGCTAAATAGCTTGAAGCATTAACTGTACAATTCAAAAGAAACAGGAAACCTTGCCTTAACAATAAACCAATATTTTTATCAGGTAAAGAGGTTTGTATCAAACCAGGTAACGGTGCTATTGTTCAGTTCATGTTAGATAAAACCATTAACGTATTCCAAAGCGGTATCTGTGAGCATAACATCTTGCATTGACACTCCCTCCTCCACACCTGTGGAAGATGTTAGCTGCTCTAATGTTTCTGATTCTTCTGATGAATCTGAAGAAAAAAAAAAAAAGAAAAAAAAAAAAAAGAGAAGTTGTTTCATTTGGTGGTACAGGGGCTGGCATTCCACATCTCATTCTTCATTGGTCAACCACTCTCAGAAGGAGATGCTGTCGGACAAAGTACTTTAACAGCAGTTAAAACGTATTGAAAAGCTTTATAGCACCCGGCCTTCGCAGCATGATCCCAGTAGGTGCACTGTAAGGCTTGCCACAATTCTGAGGATATTGTAGCCTTTCAGAAGACTCTTCCTTTCAAGGAAAGTCTTACACCATGCTGAAACAGAGATTTGCTCTGGTGACAGATAAGCATCTTTCCCAAGGTGTTATTTGAGGCTTCTGCACACCAATCAACGGTGCTAACAAATTGTGCCCACGTTGAACAGCGCACCTTACAGCGCTGCTGTGGGGGGCCTGGGAAGGAAATGTTACTGGGCACTGCGCTTACACAGGCCAACAGAGCAGCCCGCACCCTTCGGTGTGCTGCGGTGAGGCGCCGGCTCGCTCGGCAGCAAGGACCTCACAGTGACATGCCAGCACAGGGCCCTGCACAGCCCCCGCTCGGCCCCGCAGGGCGGCCAGGCGGATACACGCTGCACGGCCCCGTCACCCGGCACCAGCCGCAGCCGCCCCGCGGAGCCTGCAGCCTTCAGGCGCCTGCAAACACGTCCCTGTGTATTAATAAACCTGTAACAACGGCGTACAAGCGGCGTATGGATGGGCACACACGGAACCCTAACCCCGCGCCGCCTCAGACCCAGAGGCCCGCCCCCGCGCCTGCGCAGTGACGCCCGGCCCCGCCGCGTAGGTCCCCGTCGTGCACGAGGGATGCTGCGGGCGGCACCGCGGTGACGTGGGGGCGGCGGGCACCACCCGGCGGCCGTCTGCGCATGCGCGGCCCCGCCCCCGGCCCGGCTCGCGGCGGGCGGCAGAGACGCGCCGAGCTCGCTCAGGCTCACGCTGACCGCCCCGCCCCTCCCCGCCCCGCCCCTCCCTCCCGCCTCCGGCGCGCGTCCCCGCCGCTCCCCGCGTCTCCGCCCCGCCCCGCTGTGAGTGCGCCTGGCGCCCCGGGGCTGCGCGGCACAGGGTGAGCCGCTGCTCCGCCTCCTCCGCTTCCTCCGCCGTCTCCTCCCGGCCTGTCCCGCGGCGCTGCGGGGGACGCGGGGGCAGCAGCGCGGCGGCGGGCGGACCGGCGGGCCGGCGGCAGCCGCCACCATGCAGATCACGCTGAAAACGCTGCAGCAGCAGACCTTCCGCATCGACATCGACCCCGAGGAGACGGTGCGGGCCCGCGCGGCGGCGGGGGGAGGGCCGCGCTCCGTCCCCTGCCGGGCTCAGGCTTCGCTCCCCCTTCCCGCAAGAGAGAGCGCGGCCTGGGCCTGGGCCGCGGCCTGACGCCGGGGCCGGGGCAGGCTGGGGAGGAGGGAAGGACGGGCCGCTCGGCGGGCGGGCAGCGTCTGCGACGGGAGGGGTCGGCGGAGCTCCTGTGAGGGCCTGGGGTCGGGGTTGTGCGGGGGCCGTCTGACGGCCTCCCGGGAGGAGTGTGGCGGGGCGGGGCGGGGGAACGGGGTCGGCCGGCGGGTGGGGGTTGTGAGCTCCACCGTGGGGGAGAGGAGCGGGGCGCCTCAGCGAGGGGGGCGAGGGTGATGCGGTCCCCTTTTGGGTGGCGCGGGGGGTCGTGGGGTGCCGGCGTTTCCTCGGGATGCACAGGAGGCTCCTGCTGAGTGAGAGTGACTTTTCGTAGCGGGAGGAAAGGGGCTTGTTGCGGCCAGTCCGCCAGCGGATGGACTTTCCTCGTTATTTTGGAGAATAATGCCCAGAAGGCGGAAGGGGAATCTTTTACCGTGTACTCTGGAGGAGAGGAGCGAGAGGCCTGAAGGAAGCTAAACTTTATTCTTTGAGGAATGTAGGGGCCCGCACCCGTGGATTGGTGGGTAGCGAGGCAAAGTAGTAGTCTCTGCTGTGTTATACCGGAGCGACTGGGAGTGGTGCGTGACCTCTTGCGGGGGGCGTAGTGCGGCAGAAAGGAGATGTGGTGCTTGTTCTCTACAGATTCCTGCCTAGAAAGGCAATGCCATGCCGAGAGAGGTGTAGGGCTCTTTGAAGTGGGTGTTTGCTCTTAGACGCATCCCTGTACTCTTAGACAAGTGTATATTGTGTTTGAAGGATGGTGGTTCTGGGGAGGCATTATTGTTTTGCCTACATTGTGAGCTCCAGCGATTAACCTGTGCTTATGAGGCGAGGGAGTGCATGTGAGGTTCTGCTAACTGCTGTAGGGTGAGTATTGGTGTCTCCTGCAGAGCCAGCATTTGAGTATGTGGTGAGGTTTATAATAGAGGTAGTCTCCCTTATTGGCTGGTTTGCAGTGGCTGGGTATCTTTGTACTTAAACGACTGGGGGGGGGGGGGGGGGGGAGGGCGTGCTTTAGTTACAGGTGAATGTTTTCTATTGGCAGATGGGAGTCTGCCAAAAAATCCTTGGGGAAATACAGTATTCTGAGACGAGAGGTAGGGCCTTAAATGATTTTGCAGGGTTGGAAGTTGCCTTGTCACTTGCCTGAGCAAGGATGGTTGCCTCTGATAGCCAGGTCCAGACATCCTTGTGGCCTTCTGAAAGATTTGGGGAGTTTAGCATCTGAAGGTGTGTCTGCAGCAGCCTTTCATGTGACATCTGAGCAACAAAACTCTGGAAACTGTAGCGTTGCACCTGCTTTTATAAAGTCTATTGGTTTACCCTCTTCCACTTCCATCTTAAGGAAGGTAAAGGATAACCATTCCAGTTGGACCTGGAGTTCATGTGGTTGAACAGTGTGGCAGAGAGAGATGGCAAATGTCTAGCTCAACCTAGAAACTTTACAAGGATTTAAAACATGAGTCTTGTTACTGAGAAAAGCACTCTTTTTATCTTTTCTCCTGTTCTCTGTATTCAGTAAGGTTGGAATCAAGGGGAGGACCGAAGAAATGTTGCCAGTCAAAACTGTCACCAGGTTATGAGACAGCAAAATGCATTAGCTAGAAGTTGGATTATGGGAAATTAGACTGTGCTCTCTGTTTATAAATGTAGTTGCTGCAGTAGCTCAGTAACTGAAACAATAATGCTTCTCGTGGGCATGATGCTTCAGGTTTTGACTAGGAATGGGTGGTAGAATAGAGGGAATGCAAGTAGGATTTGAGGAGAACCTTGTTTTAAAGTCAGCAGGGTGAAGCCTTGATCCTGTTGGCTCTAGAGGTGTGGAGGTGAAAAATGTATTGGTCTACTTTTTAGGGAAATGTGGGGAAGTTCCTGTTGAAAGTGTAAATTGTAGCCTTAAAAAAAGAGAACACTTCTGAGCACTTCTGAGCCTTCAGTTGGAAACCAAACCTTTTAAAATTGGAAAATGCTTTCAAATGTAATCTGTTAAACTAGTGTTTCACAAGTGTATGTTTGAAAGTTCTCAGTCTGATTTTGAAAAATACTAATTTTAGCTAAGTGCACTGCTTTCTCAGATTAATTTTCTAACATCTTGAAACAAATGTGCTGTTTTGTTGAGTTCAGGAAACATTACTTTCAGTCTTTGAACTGTAGGAGTGTGTCTCTCTGCTAGAGGTAGGCTTGTTTACTTGGAGCTGTGCCCTATACCGTGACAAGGCCAAAAATTATCTGGTTTTGATAGGCTCAGGAGACTTGTTGCTCTAAAATTGGATTCTGGTTCTAGCAATTTCTCCCCTTACTCTCCATACAAAACTAATTCGAAGAGACTTGATGTTACAGTGTGAGGTAGTGCTCTAACAAGGGTTTATGCTTGTAACTGAAAGCTGTCATTAATAGTAAGGAATATTTAAACAAACCTGCCAGTAAGAATTTGAAGCAACACACTTCCTAGCAACTAATTGGGCTTGTTACACCTTTTACACAAGAAAATGATTTCTTTTTTTTCTCTGCTAAATCAGACAGTTGCATTTCAAAGTTCAAAACATGCTTTTAAACATATGACTTTAATTTTGCTTTAGTTGTGTTTGAAAGTATTGGCCCACTGACAGTTTTGGCTGAATAAAAATTAGACTTGAAGCATGGAGTGTTTGTGTGAAAGTGCTAGATGAAGACTGTCGAATGCTTTGGCTAAAAAAGTTGGAAAGATGTAGCCTTGGGCCCTGTTATTTGAAAAAGCTTATCAAATGAAGAAAATTTTGCAGGCATGTCTGGTTTTGTTCAGTTTGGGGGGAAAGACATTTGGAGTGCATGGGAACCAATGTTGTACTCATCATGCTCTGTAGAGGGCTGGATTTACTCGTAATCGCTCTAAGTGTTCTGAGCGAGGCAGTTCAGTATTTGAGCATTTGGACTTAACCAAAGCATGCATTTATCTGTACAAGCTGCTTCTTGTGTTTGTTGACTGTGAGAGAGTAAGTATGTTAAGGGTTGTGTTAGGAGCAAATAATAAGCCCGGTCTGAAACTGACGTGGACCTGTGTAGCCACATTTCTTGTCTGAGGTGACAGAGATGACTTTGCAGGCTTCTAAATCTAGCGCTTCTGTTGTAGTTGTCACTATGTAGACATGAAATAGGCTCTTAAAAAATCTTAACAAACATTCTTAACTTTTTCTTTCGAAGTGAGATACCAGTTGAAAGTAAGTGTGTGCTTTTTCAGCTTCCCTGTGCTGTTAACCTAAAACCGCAACTGTCAAAATGCAGAGAAGTGCAAGGAATATTCAGGATGTCAGTAGTCATTTGGCTGTGGTCTCTGTGTCACATAATATGGGCCTTCACATTTCACTGTTCTGCCACAATGTTTGAACACGCAGGAAGTGCCCGCTTGTTTAACACTGTGTGGACAGGACACTTAGTTGTGGAAGTTTGAACTTCTGTGTGTTTATGCTTTATTGTTAAACGTGTATGGGGATTTTTGGATGCTAACATTATGCCCCTTTGGTGCTAGAAGCTCCTGGTTTTTAAGGTGAGAAATTTAGGCTAGATACTAACCAAAGCTGTATTAAATGTGTGGGGAGTGTGCTTCAGCAAAATTGAAGCAGGATCCAAAGGGTATGTAATAAGGAAAAAGTGAGGTTTTTCACTTAATTTTTCCAGATAAAATAGGTATACTATAGGGAAGAAGAGATCCACTCTCATCTTTCAAAATATGATGTCATAGCAAAGAATTTCTATTTTCTGATTTGTAGAGGGTATAAAAACCATTTTGGCTATGTAGCAACAGTGACGTGGTACATATTAGGAAGATGGTACTTAATATGAACGTGGGGGTGTCTGTGATAAAATGGCAAGCTGCTTTAATTCTCTTCAGAGAGTGCAGTGATAAATTTCTGAATTGGTGCAGACTATTGTCTGGATGGATAGAGTATGGTTTGTGAACCCATACGAAAGTGAATACTACTTGTGAACCCATGAAATTGTATTGGTGACATCTGTACCTGTTTGGTATATTGAGAGGTATACTAAAGCATCTGATAAAAAAAGAGATGACTGTTGGAAGCTTATGCAATTTTACAGCAGAATTTGTATCACTTCTGTCTGAGGCTAGGAAAGATGCATGGAAACAAAAGAACGGGTTGTTGTAAAAGATATCGATCATATTTCTTGGAGATCTGGTAAACCATGGGCTTCTGTTGGAAAAACACCTCCTGATCTAGCAGTATGAGTGAAGAATAAGGGTTAACACAATTGAGCATATAAGGGAATGAATTGTAAATAGTAGTACATTTACCTCATAAAGTGATATTTTTTTTGTTGTTTCTGATATAAAAAGATATAAAAGTAATAGATTTAGTTTTGGTCACTTTAGTTTTGCTGTAGTTACTATATTTGTCGGAAGAAATAACTTTAGAAACAGTTCGAGCGAGAGAATATTGGTGGGTGAAATGGTAAAGTCTGACTTGGAGTCTTGTTACATATGTGGAAGTAAGCATTTAACTCTGACTTTCCTCCCGTGTGTGTTTCAGTGCAGGTTAATCCTGCAGCAGTTGCTGATAAGAGGATAATTTTTGTATTTCTCTGAAAGTTTTTAGTCTTGGTGGTTAGAGGGTGAGTGCTCTCAGGATCCTGTTCAAAACCCAGAAATACCCTTCTAGGTTAAAGATGTCTTTCTCTTTCAAGTCTGGATATTTTTCTCTCATTCTTCTTTGGTTTTACAGTGGGTATCTTTCTCCCATTCTAGAGGATTGTTATGTTGCTCTTGCATCCCCTAGGATTTTATTGGTGAGTGTATGTACTTGCATACAGAGTCAGAGGAGGTGTGAATTTGAAGGGAGCGTAGTTGCTGCTTGAAGTTTGATAAATGACTCTGCAAAAATAGTAGCTTCAGAGATTACCAGAATAAGAGTGTCGGGGAGTATTTGCTTTTTTTTTTTTCCATTATTTTTATACTTCTTTTGCAGACTGTAGCATTTTCAAGTTATCTTCTCTGATAATTCATGTTTATTTTATTAAATGTGGAAGGTTTTTTGCTAGTGTTTGTCTTTGGTATTTAGTCTTTTTCCCTGTTTCCTTGTCAGAGTTAGGATTTTCAAGCAAGGGAAGTTGTTCTTATTCTTAGCTGAAGAAGGCTAGGCTTTTACATATTCAGGAATATTTTCCTTAAATTTCAGTGAGTGTTCTAACATAATTTCCAAAGAACTTTGGGGGGAAGACACACACTCTTTAAAATTTAATAAAGGAAAAATTAAGATAGCATAAATTATAAATACAGCTAATTTTATTTGTATTAGAATATGTTTTCACACGTTAGAGCCAATGCATTTGAAAAATGGCTATGACCATCATTTTCCAACTGTTTTATTTGGAAAGTTCATGCCCAGTTCAGCTGTCGGCAAGAAAAATGTAGACTTGTATTTCTAGCAGAACTGGGGTTGAAATCCTTATCCCCATCCCTGCCAACTTGAATGTCTGAGCTTCACACCTTGTATTTCTAACTTGTTTTTTATTTGCTTATCTAAATGAAGGCCATTAACGCATATCTAAATAAAACTTGTTTTACTCCTCCAACTGGTTTGTCAGTATCAGTATTGGGAAAGTTGGGGTTTTTTAAAGTGTCTTTTTGTAATTACTTAAAATCTCCTGTCAATTTTGTTAATCTTCAAGCCACTATATTGCTTTTACACTTGTTGTAAATCAGTTTGTGGAGAATATCCTTGTGAAAATTGTCAGTTTAATGGTACTGGAGGGTTATTTATGCTAATCAACATGGCCATGCAGTAGTCACCACTCAGAATGTAAGCTTTCTCCTTAAGCTGTTGTGACTTCATAGGAGTACTCAGAGCTGTCAGTAATCACATCTTTTTCTTTTTCTGAAAAGTGCAGGTAGCTGAGCTTTTTTTCCCCTGCTGCTTAAAGCTCTGCTTTATGTTGAAATCTGTGTGTTCCTGTGTTAGTACAAAGTTGCATGTATGCAGCTCTTTTTGCCACTATTTAGCATCCGAAAACTGGCCTCCTTTTCAACAGGACTTAGATGAATTTTGAAATGCAGGGTAGCAGTTCATAGAGGCCAACTCTGAGATTGGAAATTCATTTTGTTGATCTCTGGGCAATGTATAACAGCAACTGATAAACTTCACCTAGGTGTAGATGAGCTCAATTATGGAGAGGAAGTCAGAAACGTAGAGGTAATTGCTCAGGAAGTAAATGCCAGAACTAAACTTGGATTTGTACCTTGCTGATTCCAGAGTATTTATCTTCCAGACAATGCTGCTTCTTTCTTTGTATACCAACTTTGTCACAGTAAATCCATACAGTAAATACAGAAGTTTATGAATGCTTTACACTGTCTGTGAGGCTGTTTTTAAATACTGGAATAATTTTAAATGCCTTGTTTAGTTGAGTACAAATGGTTTTTTTTCCCCAGTCACTCAGTAGTCTCATAAACCCGACTGAATTCACAAGATTATTCCTCTCCTGTGGTTCTTATTTGTTATGCCTTTGGATCCAAAGTAGGGCAGTAGTCTGTTCATGCAACTGTCAAGGTGGTCTCCTGATTAAATAGGAGGAGCATCCTGTTTAGGAAGACAATACAAGAAATTACTGTATATGTAGGTTTGTGCTAGCAAAATCTGGTTTTGTTATTTGTAGAAGGAAGTAGCTAGAACCAAATGAGTTCTTATAAGTAAATGCTTTATAGTAGCTTTACTGATGAGCTAAGTAGCTTCTTATCCTCTGGACCTTTCCCTAGTAGGCATAATATATGCAATTAATCTGTTGTTGATCGTGAAGTTTGATAAAGGGTAGTAAAACCTGTTGCACTGGGCAGTTTGTTGCTTCACTAGGTGTATTGTCTGATAACACCTGCATTGTCCTCACCTGACTTTGAGCAATGTCTGTATGGCAGTATAATGTGTGGTAAATATGTTTTCAAGGGCAGTGGGTGGGAAAACTCAGGAATATTAAGCCTAAATTCCAAACAGATGTGTTTAGACTAGCATGTCCTTCCCTCAGAGAGAAGGAGGAGAGCAAAGCCCTTTGGACTGTGAAAGCCTTTGTCTTTGTCTAAATGATGGCTTTTCTCAAAGCCTGGGGGAAACCTGCTAGTCGATCACGGAAGAGATGGAGATTGGTAGAGAATTACAAGGTAGATTAAAAAAACCCCTCTGCTTGAAGTTTCTTCTTGAAAAGAGAAAAACAATTCAGATGTAGGTTGGTTGGTAGTGAAGGTCTTTTGGAGTTAATATTTGGATCCATCTCTTCCTATTTGTTTTATTTATTTGATAATTTTGTGGACAAATTGATGGAAACATGATGGCATTGAAGAACGCAAAGTTTAACGTTTGTACTTGGCTGCTTGATTGAGGGTCAGTCTTTTGGAAATGGCTGTCCAGTAAGCAGCATAGATTAATGAGTTGGATTCACTACAAGATGAAACCCTGAAGCTCATAGATCCTGGAACTTGCAGTGAGATAAGTGATGTCACTCTACTACATGTGTGCTGGTCACCTGTTCCCAGGGGTAGTGAATTTCCATGAGAGCAGGTGGAAGAAAGAAAGGGTGCCTAGGAAGGTATGGAAGACTGAGACTCCCATGTGAAAGGAAACTAAAGGGCCCTGGCTAGCTTAGCTCACAAGCTGGGAGGAAGATTTTATAATACTGTATAGATACAGTGGTAAGTACCATGGCAGGTGGGAAGGCTGTTCATGTGTGAATTATAACATCAGCGTAAGAACAAGTGAGTATTGATAATCTATGAATTAATTTGGGCTGGAAATTAGGAAAAGGCTTCCAGCATCAGAATAAACATTGTAGCAGCCTTGTGGTAGAAGAAATAACAAATGACCTAAATTGTCTATAGGTGAAGGTGGATCAGATTCCTGATGGAGATTGTGGTGTGGAAGGTGGGTTAGTGGCTTGATGTCAGAAGGGGTCCTTTTCAGTTTTATATTCAGTTTCTCACAGATCTCAAGAAAATCTGAAACTTATTTTGCCTGTGTTGTACAGCCTGTGCAATTATAAATTCTAATTGATGGAAGTATACTGTTTGCTGTTTTGTTAGGAATTATGAATGGTGTCTTTGAATCAGCTGGGTTTTATTTTCCTGTTTCAGTGTAGTATATAAGGAAAGAGAAATGGAAATTGATGTGTGAGAGGGAAGGTAGGGACTTTGCTCAATGTACTGAACTGTGGGAACTGCTTGCCTAGGTGGAACCCAGCTTGCCCTGCTTACTTAGCTGACTAAAATAACCATAGAGAGCAACTGGGCAGCTTAGTATTAGCAGTTTCATGTAGCCTGCTTTTAGGGTGCCTAGCTAGGATATAGTTAGGGGCTGGTATTTCTTTGGAAGACTTCAGTTTTTCAGTTAGGAGTCAATCAACTCTGACTCTTAATTAAATAGATTGCATGGCATCTGTTCTTGAGGACATTGTGTTCAGTACACTCTCTGAATAGTAGGGAGAATTTCACGTCTGAATTCACAGAATCATTCATGTTGGAAAAGACCCTTGGGATCATCGAGTCCAACCATCAGCCCTATTCTACAAAGTTCTCCCCTACACCATATCCCCCAACATCTCATCTAAACCATCTTAAACACATCCAGGGATGGGGACTCCACCACCTCCCTGGGCAGCCTATTCCACTGTCTGACCACTCCTTCTGTGAAAAAGTTTTTTCCTCATGTCCAGTCTGAACCTCCCCTGTTGCAGTTTAAAGCCATTCCCTCTTGTTCTGTCACTAACCACCTGTGAGAAGAGACCAGCACCAACCTCTCTACAGTGTCCTTTCAGGTAGCTGTAGAGAGTGATGAGGTCTCTCCTCAGACTGAACAGTCCCAGCTCCTTCTGTCGCTCCTCACAGGATTTATTCTCCAGGCCTTTCATCAGCTTCACTGCCCTCCTCTGCACTTGCTCCAGCACCTCGATATCTCTCTTGTATTGAGGTGCCCAAAACTGGACACAACACTCCAGGTGTGGCCTCACCAGTGCAGAGCACAGGGGGACTGTCACTTCCCTACTTCTGCTGGTCACACTGTTTCTGACACAAGCCAGGATGCCGTTGGCTTTCTTGGCCACCCGGGCACACTGCTGGCTCGTGTTCAGCTGCTTGCCAGTTAGAACCCCAGATCCTTCTCTCCCAGACAGCTCCAGCCACACCTCCCCAAGCCTGTAGCCATGCAGGGGGTTGTTGTGGCCCAAGTGCAGGACCTGGCACTTGGCCTTGTTGAAGCTCATCCCATTAACGTTGGCCCACTGATCCAATGTATCCAAGTCTCTCTGCAGAGCCTCCCTGTCCTCATGCAGATCGACACTCCTGCTTCACTTGGTGTCATCTGTGAATTTACCAATGATACACATTATGTCCTTATCAAGACCATCAATAAAGATGTTGAACAGAAGTGGTCCCAACACCGAGCCCTGAGGTCACCACTTGTGACAGGCCACCAGCTGGATTTAGCTCCACTGACCACCACTCTCTGGGACCGTCCATCCAGCCAGTGCTTGACCCAGCAGACCATTCGCTCATCCAGGCCACGAGCAGCCAGTTTTTCTATGAGAATTCTATGGGAAACCGTGTCAAATGCTTTTCGAAAATCCAGGTAGACAATATCCACAGCCTCTCCCTCATCCAACAGTTGGGTCATCTTGCCATAGAAGGACATCAGGTTTGTCAGGCAGGACCTGCCTTTCGTAACCCCGTGCTGACTGGGCCTGATCCCCTGGTTGTCCATTATATGACTTGTAATGGCACTCGAGATGACCTGCTCCATGACCTTCCCTGGCACCGGGGTCAGACTGACAGGTCTATAGTTTCCTGAATCCTCCTTTCTGCCTCTCTTGTAGATGGGTGTCACATTTGCCACCCTCCAGTCCAGTGGGACCTCCCCAGTTAGCCATGACTTCAGGTAAATCATGCACAGTGGCCTGGCGAGCACATCTGCCAACTCTTTGAGCACCCTTGGGTGTAACCCATCCAGTCCCACAGATTTGTGTGCATCCAAGTGGTGTAGCAGGTCTCTGACCACTTCGTCTTCAATTATAATGACAATTCATAGGGGGCTGAATAAAATCGTCTTGTAAGGTACCCACTGTAGTGTATAAGTGTGCAATTCTGAATCTTTAGAATAAGTCTTTGCAGATGAATTGATGCTCTTCTTAAGAGTATTGTCATAAAGTATAGGTTCCCTTTATTCTGCTGCAAAATTTATTAGAGCAGAAGAAAAATGGGAATCTCTAAGGACTGAAATGTATTTTGAACTCTGATCAGGTGGAATAAAGCTATCTGGTCTGAAGGTTTGGTTTATGGGTCTGTATTTCTGAGGAAAAATATGTCATAATGTTATGAATGCAGAGGTGGACTGTGTATCTTAAACCTGTTTTCTAAGTTTTGACAGATCAGTGTGCTGGGTGTGTTTTACTGAAACGAATTTTCACTTAATAACCCTAAATTGATGGTGATGCTGAGTCCAGATTTTTTTGCAAACTAATTTTCTAGAGTCAGAGTCCAGGATGTTGCTCTTTTCAGCAGTTTACTGTACCACTAGTTGGAAAATGCTGCTGCCTTTCTGAAGAGCAGTGAGAGGACTTTTTTGTTTTGTCTCCCCAAAAAAGTAGCTTTTACAGTTTAAATCAAGGCGGTTCAGACTACTGTGTCCCACACACGGGTTGTTTAAAAAGAGCTCGTATATTCTTTTCTGTTGGCAGAATTAAGGGAATGAGTATCTTCTCATTAGTGGGTGCTAAGTCTTCCATCACTCTGGTTAGAATTGAAAGAGGAAATATATGCCACTAGCATGTTACTGTTAAATTGGATGTATCTGATGTTATTTATTACTTTTTTATTCTGAGAATTAGTATTATATCCTCTGCAAATGAAGTGTTTCTGGCCTCTTAGGCTAGGTGGTGATGAAAGCCAAAAGAACAGGCAGGCACTGTTTATAATAACTTCTTTTAGCCTGTGTGTTTATGGAACTTCTGCTTCTAACAGGAGAATGCTGACATTTGCAGCTGACTGCATTCTCTTTCAGATTCAAGTTATAGTATTTAAATTTGCTCCTTAGAGTAGGTATGATCACTTAAGTGAATTCATTTGAGATATGACAAATTCCCTTATGTAAATTACTATTCTGTATAAAACACTTAAACAGTGTTCTGAAATGTATTTTGTGGAAGTTACTTGACCATTTAATGTTTTTTCAGTTTTATAGGAACAACTTGAACTACATTATGGAGTTTTTAATTAATAATTTGGAGCATATGATGTTTAATGTCTTTGTTGGCTTTTAATGTCCCACTTGGCAGTGGGATTGAGTGCACTCTCAGCAAGTTTGCTGATGACACCAAGCTGTGTGATGTGGTCAACATGCTGGAGGGAAGGGATGTGCCATCCAGAGGGACCTGGACAGGCTGGAGAGTTGGGACTGTGCAAACCTCATGAAGTTCAACAGGGCCAAGTGCAAGGTCCTGCACATGGGTCAGGGCAATCCCAAGCACAAACACAGTCTGGGTGATCAGTGAATTGAGAGCAGCCCTGCAGAGAAGGACTTTGGGTTATTAGTGGATGGAAAACTGACTGTGAGCCAGCAATGTGCACTCACAGCCCAGAAGGCCAGCTGTGTCCTGGGCTGCATCCAGAGAACCATGGCTGGCAGGTCGAGGGAGGTGATTCTGCCTGTCTACTCCGCTCTTGTGAAACACCACTGGGAGTACTGTGTTGAGCTCTGTGACCCACAGTATAAGAAGGACCTGGACATGTTGGAGTGGGTCCAGTGGAGGGTCATGAAGATGATGAGGGTGCTGGAGCACCTCCCCTATGAGGACAGGCTGAGAGAGTTGGAGTTTTTCAGCCTGGAGAAGTCTCTGGGGAAATCTTATAGCAGCCTTCCAGTACTTAAAGGGGGCCTAAAGGAAAGATAGGGTGGGACTCTTTATCAGGGAATGTAGTGATAGGACAAGGGATAATGGTTTTAAACTGAAAGAGGGTAGATTTAGGTTAGATGTAAGGCAGAAATTCTCCAGTGTTGGAGTGGTGGGACACTGGAACAGGTTGCCCAGAGAAGTTGTGGCTACCCCCTCCCTCCCTGGCAGTGTTCAAGGCCAGGCTGGACAGACCTTTGAGCAGCCTGGTGTAGTGGAAGGTGTCCCTGCCTGTGGCAGGGGGAATGGAACTAGATGATCTTTAAGGTCCTTTCTAATCCAAACTGTTCTATGATTCTAGTGTTGTTACTGTCAGTCACTATAACATACAGATTATCTTTGGCAAAAGTTCATAGTAGAGTGAATAATAGAGCTCATTTAAATAACGCCTCTGTTAATGATCTTTGCCTTTATAAGTGGCAGTGTGTCTATGGATACAGTTAGCAAAATACTGTAAGTTAGTTGAGCTATGTTAAGCTTAAATTTGTTTTAGATTTTTGTAAACTGTTAGCTGGAGAAATGTAGCTGAGAACTGAAGTAATTTGTGTTTGACTTTAGTATATGATCTGTTCTTAAATGGACTGACATATATGGCAAGTACAGAGAATAAAGATGACCAGTACTGCAAACTGTAATGGCGTTCTCTGTTCAGCATTTTCATTTTTTCAAATTCCTTTAAGCAGCTAGTCATGGCCACTGTATTGGCAGGGTTTGGCCAAAGATTGCCTTCATTCTTTGAGAAGCAAATGCGTAGTTTGTTCTTATGTTCAGTACCACTGTAGTTTGTGACACCTGGCTGTGGAGGCCCTCTAGGAGTGCCTGGGGCCAAGCTTGCACAGCTGGAGTCACCGTGCTCCAAGTAAGGCAGCTGGCACCACCAAAACAGCACACTGTTCCTCCTGACTGCTCGCAGCCCTGCTCCTGTCAGAAAGCAAAGGGGAGGCAGAGATCACTCCTTTCATGTAACTTTGTTGTGTTATTTGCATTAATAAGAACTACTTCACCAAAACAATAAATACCAAGCTGCTTCACATGAATCCAGTTATTGCACAGTAATTAATGTATGTGTTTAGTTTGTCTGGTCCCAAACCACAACATTAATAAAAATGATGTCAAGAATGGGATCCAAAGTGAGCTTTTGGATTGTGGAAGGGGTTTCTACAGCTGACATGTAGTCTCTTGAGTGTCCATGACTGCCTGTGGCTGCTGAGTTAGTTTTCCTGGGTGTAATCTTGTGGAACCTGAGGGTTCATGCTCAGGTTATGGGTCTAGCAGGCAGTCCTCCTACTGGAGCTTGTGTGTTACTGATGTACGTGGGATAACAGTAATTTACAGGTAAGTTAACATTATCTCTGTATAGGCCAGCATAAGCTTCATGTAGTAGAAGCTCAATTCGGTCTCACTAGAGGAAACTGTAAACCTCATGATGTTGTTGTAATGGGACTTATCTTTGCATCTTGGGCACTGACTTTTTTGAGGAATGGATATCTTAAAGATACATAAGGACATTAAATATTTGGCATTGTTAATGTGGAAATGAGTAATGATACCCCTTTGATACCTCAACTGCCTGACCTCTTAGAAGGTGCATTCATAGTAGAATTGCAGTTATCACTTTGATTAATGCTGGCTGCAACTCAGAGCACTGATTACAATCCTCGACCATGTATGGGACAAAGTTTATCTCTGTCCTCGACCTCTGGGACAGAGATAAACTTTGTCCCATACATGGTCATACCAAAGAACTAGAAAGTCAAGGAGTGGTTGTATGAATTCATTCACTCTTCAACATCCATGTCTAACTTGTGTGAAAACCCAGCGGGGATTGGAAGTTAATTGTTTACTATTGAGCTCTGAGTGTGAGGTAATTGCCCTACAGTGTGCCTGTACCAGGTGTGCTAGAACTGCAGTATAAACTTGATACTGAGGGGGGCTGCTCTGGACCTGGTCTGATCTGCAGCCGAGTGGCAGACTTTGATGTGCAGCAGGATTTCCTGAGGTGGGGAAATGCCAGGGCAGCAGAGAGACCTTCCAGGAGCTGACAGCTCTCACAGGAGACACTGACGAGGCCTGGGCATTTCCAGAGCAATGGCAGCCCCCCTGCCTTGCTAAAAAGCAGCCTAGGGAGCAGGCGTGACCAGAAGCAATGTGACCAGAGTGGGTGAACGGAACATGGTGTGTCAGTTTGCATGGCAGTTCATTCAGAAGGGCACCCAGGAAGGGTGTCGTCACCCTACCAGCTCAAGATGTGGGTTGAGTTCATGGTTGTCATCATCTCAGAAGGAGCTTAGCTATGGTATCCACCCAGCAGAAAGCGAAGTTCTCTGCACTCGCCAGAATGGATGTAGCAACCCAGACAGAGCTCCCACAAAGACATGCAGCCATCCATGTCTCAGGCTGCAGGGTTTGCCAGCACCTTTCACTGGTAATGCAGTAGTAAGAACAGCTGTGTGATATGTGACCAAGTGAATGATCTGCTCAGCCTGGTGGCAGAGCTACAAGAGGAAGTATAAAGGTTTAAGGAGCATCTGTGTGTCACGGTAGAGATGGACACAACAAACGAATGTTGCAGGCAAAATGTCTATCTTTATTTTCCAAACCCTTCTTTTATATCTGTTTTACAAAACCGTGTGCTCATTTGATTGGTCACATAGTTGTCTTTTAACATTAGCATTGCTATCAGTTAATCTGTACTCTTCTAATCTGCTCCTCAATAGGTGTTGAGACTGTAGCTCTTACATCCTGCTTCCTTTTTCATTGTTCTTCTTATGTTGTTTATTAAGCAGACATTCCTCCTTTTCAAGGGTACACTGGAATCTTATCAAGGCGAAACTCTTCTTCAATCAGGCTCGTGGCAGACCCGCTACCTCCCCCAACATCTGTGAGTCTGAGATAGAGCTAGACTAGTGGAAGCATGCTTTGCCCTCCCTGAGACAGAAACAGGAACAGCCACCAGAAAAAAAACAAAATCAAGGGGATCCTATATCTTCCCCTCACCAGGCATAAGGCAGTAGCTTAAAGGAAAGGAGAGAATGGAAGCAAGTCCATGCTTGGGGTGGCAAGCAAACGTATCAGGACCATCCCAGTGAGGAAGAAAAGATGAGTTATAGTTGTAGGTGACTCCCTTCTGAGTGGAAGAGAGTCCAATATGCCAGACAGACCCTCCTCTTGGGGAAGTCTGCTGCCTCACTGGGGCCCGGGTTAAGGACTTCTCTAGGAAGCTTCCTAGCCTCGAACAGCCCTGAGACTATTAGACATTATTACTCTTACATGCAGGTGATGATGAAGCCACAACATGTTGTCCAAAGGCAATCAAAAGAGGCTTCAGGGCCTTGGGATGGTTGGTAAGGGAATCTGGAGCACAGATAACTTTTTCCTCTGTCCTTCCAGTTGCAGACAGTGACACTGAAAGAAATAGACGGACCCAGGCTATTAATACATGGCTCTGTGGCTGGTGTCACTGCTACAACTTCATTTTTTTCGGTAATGGGATGGTCTATAGAGTACCAGGCCTGCTGGTGTTGTATGGAATTCATGTTTCTCAAAGGGGGAAGAGAGACTTTGCTCACAAGCTAGTGGAGCTCACTGATAGAGCTTTAAACTAGACTTGGAGGAGGGCGATAATACCAGGCTTGCTTGTGACAACATGCCAAGGTTAGAGGGACATGGTGCCAGTGAGGACCCTCAGTGTGTTGCTCTGAGACATGCTGGGTACACTGCAGCACACTTGGAAGTCTTACTTCCAGGGGCTCCTGAGATAATTGGAACCAACAGGGAAACACTTGTGAAATACATCAAAGGAATTAAGGTGTGTTCCTCTAAGAAGATCATGGCCAACAGCCCAGCTGAAGTGCCTCTACACCAATGTGCACAGCATGGACAACAAACAGAAGGAATTGGAAGCCACCATGCTGCTAGAAAGCCATGACCTAGATGCCATTACTGAAACTTGATGGGACAAATCCCATGACTGTAATGAAGCTGTCGATGGCTACAGGCTTTTCAGAAGGGACAGATGAGGAAGGAGGTGCAGAGGGGTTGCCCTCTATGTCAAGCAATATGTAGATTGTGAAGAGCTGTCTCTGAAGAATAGCCACAAGCAAGTTGAAACCTTTGGGTGGAAATTAAAGACTGAAGTAGCAAAGGCAATCTTGTGGTTGGTATTTACTACAGACTGCCCTATCAAGGGGAGCTTACTGACAAAGCCTTCTTACTCCAACTACAGGAGGGATCGTGCTCACAGGCTCTTGTCTTGCTGGGGGACTTCAACCACCCTGGCATCTGCTGGAAAAGTAGCATGGCATGCCATAAGCAATTCAGGTAATAGACAGCCCTGCCAGAGGATATGCGATACTGGACCTGATGGTCACCAAGGCAAGGGAGCTAATTGGTGACATCAAGATTGGAGGCAGTCTGGTCTGCAGTGGTCCTGCACTGGTGGAGTTTGCAGCTCTGAGAGATTAAAAGTCAGGACTCTGAATTTTAGGAAAGCAATATTGCAGCTCTTCAAGGCGTTAGTCAATAAGACCTTCTGCGAAACTGCCCTCAGGGACAAGGGAGCAGAAGAGGACTGGCAGATCTTTAAGGTTGCTTTCCACAGAGCACAAGAGCTCTCAATCCCCAGCTGTAAGAAATGAGGAAAGGCGGGCAAGAGGAGGACATAGATGAGTGAGGACCTGTTGGTCAAACTGAAGGGCAAGAAGGAAATGCACAGACAGTGGAAGCACAGACAGGTATCCTGGGAAGACTGTGGAGATGCTGCCCAGTTGTGTGGGGATGGGGTCAGGAAGGCACAGTTGTGGCTGAAGCTGAATTTAGCAAGAGATGTAAAGAATAAGAAGGGCTTCTCTAAGTATGTCAGCTGGAAAAGGAAGGTCAAAGAAAGTGTACCCCCCACTGGTGAACACAACTGGCAAACTGTTAACAACAGATGAGGAGAAGACTGAGAGGTACTCAACTTCTTTGCCTCAGTCTTCACTGGCAATCTCTCTTCCCACACCTCTTGAGTGGATAGACTGCAAGACGGGGGATGAGGGAGCAAAGTCCTTCCCCCTGTAAGAGCAGATCAGGTTTGTGACAACCTCAGGAACCTGAACATACATAAATCTAAGGAACCTGACGAGATATATCCCAGAGTCCTGAAGAAATTGGCTGACGTAGTTGTCAGGCCACTCTCCATGATGAAAAGTCATGGCAGTTAGGTGGAGTCCCCAATGACTGGCAAAAGGGAAACATTTCACCCATATTTAAAAAGGGTAGAAAAGAGAGGACCATGGGAACTACTGACCTGTCAGCCTTACCCTTGTGTCTGGGAAGATCATGGAGAAGATCCCCCTAGAATCTATGCTAAGGCACATGGAGGACAGGGAGGTGATTCGAGATAACCATCACGGCTTCACCAAGGGCAAGTCTTGCCTGACCAACCCAGCCTACTGTAATGGAGTGACTACATCAGTGAACAAGGGAAGAGCTACAGATGTCATCTATCTGGACTTCTGTAAGGCCTTTGTCACATTAGTCTCTCTTAATTGGAGATATGGATTTGATAAATGACATAGACAGTGGGATTGAGTGCACCCTCAGCAAGTTTGCAGACAACACCAAGCTGAGTGGTGTAGTTGACACACCCGAGGGATGGGATGCCATCCAGAGGGACCTGGACAGGCTTGAGAGGTGGGCCCATGCAAACCTCATGAAATTCATGAAGTGCAAGGTCGTGCACCTGGATCAGTATCAGTACAGGCTGAGGGATGAAGGGATTGAGTGCAGCCCTGTGAAGAAGGACTTGGTCATACTGATGGATGAAAGGCTGGACATGAGTCAGCAATGTGTGCTTGCAGCCCAGAAGGTTAACCATATCGTGGGCTGCATAACAAGAAGCATGGCCAGCAGGTTGAGGGAGGTGATTCTGCCCCTCTTACTCTGCTCTGGTGAGAGCCCACCTGGAGTGCTGTGTCCAGCTCTGGTGTCCTCAGCACAGGAAAGACGTGGACGTGTTGCAGTGGGTCCAGAGGGGGACAGAAAAATGATCGGAGGGGTGGAACACTTCTACGAGGAAAGACAGAGGGTTGGAGTTGTTCAGCCTCGAGAAAAGGGCTTCAGGGATACCTCACTGTAGCTTTTCTATAGTTAAAGGGGGCTTAAAAGAAGGGTGGGGACAGACTTGTTAGGATAGGACAAGGGGTAATGGTTTTAATCTAAAAAAGGGTGTATTCAGGCTAGGTGTAAGGAAGAAGTTTTTTACTTTGAGGGTGGTGAAATGCTGGAACAGGTTGCCCAGAGAGGTAGTAGATGTCCCATCCATGAAAATATTCAAGCTCAGGTTGGATGGGGCTTTGAGCAACCTGATCTAGTTGAAGATATCCCTGCTCATTGCAGGGGACATTGGACTAGATGACCATGAAAGGTCCCTTCCAGTCCAAACTGTTCTGTGAATGCTGCTTGTGTTTAGCCATCGTCATAACATTTTTTTCTCAATTCCCTTGACCCCACAGTGTAAACGGCAGTTTGCCAGTGTCTGGAGAGGAGTGCCACCTGCCAAAGGGATGAAAGCATAGCCCTGTTGTTTGTTGCAGACTTATACCTCAGGTTTTGGAAGGGGGTACCTTGTAGTATGAGGAAGCACTGCCTGTGAGCTGGACAGGAAAGGGCAGATGGTTTATTGGAATTTTACCATCAATATTTTACTACAGTAAATAACTTCTTTTTGCATGGATCCAATTATTGTGTAGTAATTAACACATACATTTAGTGTGTCCTGACCTAAACTATCACATTTAGCTGTTCATACATTCTTATTTGAGAAAACAGGTTTTGGTTTTGTTAATTGTGGGAAAAACTGTAGTCTGGAAAAGAACTCAGACAGTAAAACATGAGGAAGACAAAGCAGACATTTGAAACCAGTAGCTTGATTTGAGTGCAGTGAGCATGAAACAAGCCTTAATTTTCTCCCTCAAAATAGATTATACCAGCTGATCACATTAGAGATATTTGTTAGAAATCCATGACAAATGCAGTGACTGTGAATGAAAGAGTAAGCTTTGAAACATCATCTTTTGAGTGATGAGTACAAGTGCATAAATATATGTGGTGGTTTGACCTCGGCTAAATGCCAGGTACCCACTAAGTTGCTCTGTCACTTCCCCCACCTTCCCCCTTTTTTTCTCTACAGGGCAAAAAGGGGAAAGAAAATAAGATAGGGGAAAAAAAAAACCCAAAACCAAACAACCCTTGTGGGTAAAACAAAAGCAGTTTTAATATAAGCAAAGCGAAGCAAAGGTCCGTGCGTGGAAGAAAAAAAAAAAGAAAACAGATTTCTTCTCTACTTCCCATGAAGAGGTGCTGTCAGGCCTAGTCGTTGCCTCGGAGGACCAAGGGTGACCCCACCCCCTTCCTCCTTTCTCCCAGCTTTATACTGAGCAGATGTCATATAGTATGGAATGTCCCTTTGGTTGGTTTGGGTCAGCTGTCCTGGCTGTGTCCCCTCCCAAGATCTTGCCCACCCCATCCCACTGGAGGGGAAATGTCAGAAGGAGCCTTGGTGCTGTGTAAGCACTGCTCAGCAGCAGCCACAACACCAGGGTGCTACCAACACCCTGCCAGCTCCCAGCACAAAACACAGCACCGTGAGGGCTGCTATAGGGGACAACCAGTTCCAGCTCAGCCAGACCCAGTACAAGTCATTAACAGGTAAGCAGTGTGTTTAAAAAGTAGGCATTTGAAAACATAGCAGGATTTTAACATGATTCAGGGGTTTAATTTGCCCTGGTGGGTGCAGGACACTTAACTGGAGTTGTCTGAAGTATCTAATACTTTGAAATTCAGGAGAAACTGCTTGATGGCTTATCTGTGCCCAGAAGACACTGTTTGGTTGTGTGGTTTGCAGCCTTAAATAATAACTGGCAAGGAATTCACATATTAGATTCTTAGTTTTCAGGAAATACTCTTTAAAAATAAATGTAAATCCAGGGATAGGACAGATTTTCATAAAGTAAGTGCATGTGAATCATGATCCTATCAGCATATTGTTACTAAAATGTGTAATGGTTTGACCCTGCCTGAAGACTTACGGATGTCAGTGAGCTGCTGCTTTGTCATGAAAAAGCAGCTGGTTGGCTGGAGACTGACTGATTCTGCAGCTTTTAGGAGGGACTGGCATGGCATGTTTATTTTAATACCGAGAGCATCCTTCTTCCATCTGCTAAGGAAAAAGAAGACTTGGCTTCCTATTTAGGAGTAGCCCCATAGAGGGAAGTCATTGTGTTCTGTATCCTTTTGTGGTTAGTGATTTAATCATCTACATCATGAAGCCTGGTGAAACAAACACTTCTTTTTATGTATACTGCTGAAACGATGCAATGCCATTGTGAGTGTGTCATGGTTTGAACGAAGCCGGTAGCCAGTCACCACGCAGCCAGTCACTTGCTTTCCCCCCCGAGTAAAACAGAGGAGGGACAAAAAGGGAGAATTCATAGGTTGAAAACTACTTGTATAAAATGAACAACTGGACAGTTTGCACAAGTATTTGCATATCGAGGCTTTGAGTCATTCCAGTGAGTTAAATCGAATGTCATGGTGACCTTACCAAAAAACCTGGCATTCCCTGAAGAGTCATTATGAAGAAGAGTCAGCTGTGCATAGCTATGTACCCCCTGCATTCAGAGAAAGAGAAGGGAGGGGAAGAAGGGAAAGGGGTCAGTAGATAAAAGCATTTTTTGCCCAAATGTCTGATTTTTTCAGTGTGTTGTAATCTCGTACTTAAAGACTTCTCATGGAGAAATCACTTACCTAATTTGATTAAGCACGAGAGTTATTTGGGAAGGGAACATGTTGCTCTGCAAGTGGTTACAGTGATGTCTTTGGAAGACAGGTGTACTTGACATAATCAAGATATGACTGAAAACTTTTAGTATTTAAAACTTCAAACAAAGTGTACTTAATTAGGTTTGTGTGGTGAATTTTTTTTTTTCATTACGACTGTTTCTGTGCTTTAGGTGAAGGCACTGAAAGAGAAGATTGAATCAGAAAGGGGAAAAGATGTTTTTCCAGTAGCTGGCCAAAAACTAATTTATGCAGGTAATGCATATTCTGAAGATACTGTATCTGAATCTAGCTTATTTTTTAAGTTTGATGTGAATGTTAATCTTCTAAGAATTGTAAGTACTGAAATACAAACAGGTTAAAAACCAAAACACAAACAGAAAAACAAATCAACAAGAGAGACTCTTGGAAACAAGGGAACTCAACTTTGAATCAGAATTTTTCAGGTTTTAATACATATGTGTCTTGTTATCTTTCTCTTATTACATGATATGCTAACAACATTAGTCCTGGACAGGGTATACTAGGTGAAGTATAAAAAGCTTTTGTTACAAGAAATAGGGAGTTAAGCAGTTCACATCTGATGTTCTGTGTTAAACTCTTGTCTTTTGTTTAGTTTATGCTGTGTATAGCTGAAGCATTCCTACATATACCTCAGAGAACTAAAAATCAGATTATTTCTTATGTGTTGACAAAAAAAAAAACCACCAGCAAATCCATGCTACACAAAGAAAGGTACTTTCAATACTTTTAAGCTTGTCATTAGAAATGTGTATTATGTACTAGCAAAAAGCAGGTTAATGTCAGATAAAGACATGAAGTTACTTTATTTGAGCCAACACAGTTTGATTTTTTTTTGGCAATATTTTTTTTACAGTTTTCTACCTGACTTGTCCATACTTGCACTAGTACACAGATTCAGTTTTTTGGTTTAATTTAATTTCAGAACTTAAAAAGTTCTAATACTGACTTTAGTGCTTTTTCCTCTCAAACTGTGCTTGAAGGAAACTTTGGTGGTATTTTTACTTCTTTGGTGTACTGCTTTGTAAACAGTAGTAGTTTTCCACTTCTAATGAGTGGTAAAAGGACCATAAGTGGCTAAAGCTACTGATCACAGCAGAGAGATGTTAATGGCAGAGAAGTTGAGAGTCTCTCTGTTGTTTATATGGAATCCTCAGGGCTGTGTTTCTTAGCAAGTTTTATGTCCCTTGTACTTCAGTGAAGGGCAGGCACATCAAGAACATGAAGGTCAAAGTCATGTGTATAATAAAGAAATATGAACGAGGCAGATGGCCTTGTGCAATATGTGTAATTGCATGACACTCTTAATGTTATGTTCCTGTGATTAAAAAAATCAAGGGTTGGGTAAGATCCTATGATGCTGACTTGAGTATTTTTGGAAGCCAGAACTTACCTGCAGCATTGTATAATTCTCAAAAGCATTAGAAATGGAAGAAATAAGATTTAGATCCAGAGATTGATTGTATTTTTTCTTGAACAGGAGATACGACAAAGGTGTGTTCATGACATTTTTACTTTGATTAAAATGAGCTTCAGAATTTCATGGTTTGGTTAAGCAGAGTGATATCCCAACTGAACCCAATTAAAAGTATAGCATTTGTTATTAAAAATGCTTGCAAATTTTTTTAAAAAAAGGTTATGCTACTCAGCGGTGAGGTAGTTCGGTTGTGTTATCTGTATTAGGGTAGAGTCTACAAACCCTCACAGTTGCGTGTCCTGAGAAGATAGGATGTCTGAATATATACATTGTGCAGGCTTTTTAGCCTGAAGTGCCTATAAAGCAGAAAATCGTAAGTAAACCTGTGCAGGTTCTGAGTCAGATGCTGCACCATCTGCTACGGGTATTACTACAGTCCATATTATACTTTCTTGAGTATTTGACCCGCAAGACTAGTCGAACAAGTCCAAAGTAGGGCAGTGCCACCTCATTTGTGTTCCAGGTGCTGTAATGCATATGCATTGCTTGATTTCTTTGCAATCATCAGAATAAGGATGTGTCCTGCTAGTTGTAGTTAAGTGGTGTATTCCACTAGCACTGAGAATGGTTATGAAAATGTGTATTTTGCTCTTGAAATAGGGATGTGGTCCTTGACACATCTTCAGAAAATTAATCAATTAAAATTATAAAATATTTCCTGAAAGTTCTGTAGTAGAAGTAGGTGCTATGCAACTTGCTGAAATAAATATTTAATTTTCTGATTTGTGGTACCACCTCTAAATGAGCTTATCCTAAAAAAAATAATCAGTGGTGTTTAATGTGTTTCTGAGTTCTTGTAGATATGAGGGAAACCTACTTTGCCACAGTACGGTCTCTGCTTATGAAACATTGAAAGTGGTAGTATGACAAACATGTTTCTGGCTTTGTCTGATCAGTTGGGATTTTTTTTCCTCCTTCTGTCAAGGTAGCAGGATACAGAATGGTTCTAGCTTTTTCTAATGCTTTAGCCTTCTTTTAAGAACAAATTGTTAAAGTTGCAAAGTCACAAACTTACCTAATGCAGATAACCTTAGTCTATGGCAGGAACTGTAGCTATACTATATCTCAAGGGCAAACAAGATAAGCAGGAAGGAATTTTCCTAGTGTCTAGAGTGTATAAGCAGGTGTAGGTTATTCAGTCTTATTGTATGCTAAAGCCTTTCCTCTACTCCTATCTGTGATAAAGGTCCAATAAATCTTCTAGATTTAATACTTCTGTTTCAAATGATTTGAAGCATTTTCAACACTTAAGCAACAGCCTTCAAGCTAACTGGTACTGTGGACATCGTAGGAGAACTGCTTGTAGCTCTACTACCAAAACTTAATAGCTAAACACTTCTTGTAGGATTACTAATGTTTATAAATGGGCATAAAATGTGTTTTTATGTTTTGTTTGGAACTGCATTTATATGAGGCAATCCCAAGATTATCTAGTGATCTGTTAAATAACATCTTCTTAATTTGTATCTGTTTAATTTGCCAGGTAAAATTCTTAATGATGATACTGCTCTTAAAGAATACAAAATAGATGAGAAGAACTTTGTGGTGGTTATGGTGACAAAAGTGAGTAGTCATTATTTTTAAAAAGGAAATTGCAATTGTTTCATTCTTTTTTTCATTGCGATGAGTGATTGTATATGCCTGTTCATAAAACCAGTGGATTTTGATCACGTAAAGGTTTTGGTCAAGAGTAAAAATAAATGCTGTGCGAGTAGACACAAAATACTGCCTATGCTGATTGTTTTTGCTGTTCTATGCTGAATTTTACATCAGGGAAAAAAATTGTCAGTGGCTGATTTTACTGTTTTTTCCTTCTTGTCTCTCTGTGTTATTTCTCCAGAGAGATATTATTACAAGGAAGAAGGGAACCTAGATAGTTTGTTATTAAATCCTCTGTACAGAACTCTTCCAGTCTTGCCATGGTGCTCTTCAAAATTCATGTTGGTTTCTTTTGTTGAGCTCAGCAGCTTAAACGAGTAGAGAAAGGATACATATGCCAATCAACGAACCCATGAGTTTTGAGTGACTGCAATGGCAAATTAAAAGGAATGACTGTGACATGTATTTGAAGTATCTTTCCTCTTAATCAGTCACCAGATTGCTTCTTGGAATCAAGCCACTGATTTTTTCTAGGCATTCCAGACCCTTGGGATCTGAATAAAACTGGCTGCTTGTCTGTCTTGAGATGTAAAGTTAATTTTGGAGTTGGATGTCCTCCTTCTGACAAAACCTAGCTTCACTTTCCCTTCACTTTTGCCTGGTATTGGCTCAGTAGATGCTCTGTTTGAACATAACTGTTACTGCTGTCTTCATTAACAAACAACATTCTGGTCTGTGACTTGCCTGGAGAGGAGGCATTTATCAGTACAAGAGGACAGGTGCAGATGGGATTTCAGAATACAGCTTTTTTTGTTTATAGCAGAACAAACACAGACCTCCATGAAGAACTGCTAAATGTGATACCTCCTTATATTAAAGGACCTGTGGTTTGGAGCTGGGCATTTCTTTAGTATTATGGTCCTTTTGCTAACTCTTCTAAGTTCAGTTTCCCTTTTCTTGATTCTTTTCTGGGTAATACATGCCCTGTCATGTAAGCACAACCACTAACTTTGATGCTCAGACATGTTCCAGTGTTTTTCACGGAATGCTTCTTAAAATGTTCTTTATTTTGCCTGCCATGTTGGAAGCTGTTTGTTCCCAACCTTTCCCTTCCTTTCAGACAAGAGGAGGAAATCCATTTTTCCCAGTTTAAGCAAGCATTGTCTGAAAAAGAGATTCACCATGAATAAGTAGTTATGTTTTATTAAAAGTTCAGCTGTTTCTCTCAGTAGAGCAGAGAGGGGGGGTCAGCCTTGTCAGTCCTTAAGAATATTCACAGGTAAGGGACTACAGTGATACAGCTTTCAAAAAAGTAATTCCATACCTTAGCTGGAAGATGTGTGCATTATGAAAAATGTAATTTCTGTATAATGGGATTAATACTACATCCAAGCAAAATTCATGTTTCCGATATAATTGTGAAGATTATATGCAAGTATTACCCGCTCTACATTTGTTGCTGTAGATTTGGTAGTCCCTGATTCTGCTGGATGTTTGGTGCTCACTGCAGAGCTCAAGTACTTGACTTTTATGTGGTGCTTTGAACGTAGAGAATGCATAGGTAAAACTTGTTGCAGGTTCATTTTAAATTTTTTAGCATTTCACTTTCCAGCAAATAGCATTCATAGGGCAATGTGATTTCTGTCTTTGTCACTTTTTTCGAAATTTGAGTGGTGAGAAAACCTAATGCTTATTGCGCTTGTCAGGTGTATTTTGACAACTGCTTTAGTTTCTTCTGAAAAATGTGCTTTTGTAAAACACAAGATGGTATTCTCATTTAGAATATTGTAGTCCATAAATATTAACATCTTACCTTTGCATTTCACCTCATACTCAAATAGTATGACTGCCGAGGTGTCTAAATAAGTATTCCAGTGCCGCTGTCAGTTGTCTGTTTAAACACAATAAAAGGCATTATAGATTTAATGTCTTGCAATGTTCTAATGTTATCCTTCATGTTGAGACAGCAGTGTCAGACCACATGTTCTTAACAGAGTTTAATCAATGTGTTGACTGTAGAAAGCATGGATTTAGGAGCTTTGTGCTGTGTCTGAATTCTGTTGTCCTCTGTATAGCCCAAAGCAGCAGCTGCAGCGACTCAGCAGTCAAGTGCTACTACTGCTATTAGCCTGACAACTGCAGCTCCCACAGCAGTCACTGCATCAATCCCTGTTGCTGCCTCTGTGCCAGCTCCTGTCCTTCCACCACCAGCACCAGATGCAGTTGCTTGTGAATCTGGACCTGTGAGTGCTCCTAAAGAAACGCCAGAAGAAAAACCATCTGAGGCACCAGCTGCTGTCAGCCCATCATCAACTGACAGGTATGAATAAGCCTCCAAAAATGGCTTCCATGCCCATTTCTGTTGCTTCTAGTTTTGATTTTTAAGTTGAATTTTCTGTTACAGTGTTAGTCCAGTCATTTTCTCAGCTATTTGTAATCTTTTCCTTTCTTTACTGTACCTTCAGTCACTGGCTCAGGTATAACGTTACTAATGGTAAGAAGTGCCCCTCCCCTCTTACGCTTTTTCCTCTGGGAATTGTGCTCTTGGGATTAAACCTACGGAGTGGAGAGTTAAATTTCAGAGTTAGTGTGGTGCAGGTTTTTTTTCAGGCGGAGGTTATTCATCTGCGTGGGGATCCCATACTGTTCACAAAACTCTTAAACACTTCAGAGGGTTGTGTCCTGTCCTGACCTGTTCATAGGCCTCCAATTGTTTTGAACCCTGTTGGTTAGATTTGAACTGTAAGTTCTTTATTGCTGTGAGAGTGTCTTAATTTCTGGAAAGGGCTTTTCCTTCCAAAATGTAGGATATAGTATTGCTCTTAATCGTGTAATGTCTTAAAGCTACAGGCTTGTTTGTTCTGAATGCCCCTTGACCCATTTGCAGATAGCTGTGGGAGCTGAGATAGCTTTTGACCTGCATTATCTACATTTAAGAAAATAAAATAGAAATTAGAGATTTGTTGTATACTGTGGCCTTTTATTTCTCACTTTAAGTTGCTTAAGTATTTAATGAGATAAAAATGTTGTTAACTGTAATGGCCCTTGAAGTGATGCATAGCATCAAGTCTTCATTCTTCATACACTGGCTTTCAATTATTTGTGTGTTATTTATGTGAATATGAGGGCACAAGCCATTAATTTCTGAAGTGATTGTATTTAAACACCATCAAATACTGATTTAATGATAAGGACACAAAACTTGGAATTGCCTAATATCTTGAAAATGTCATCACAAATTTCTTGCACTGAATATCCTAATTGATGATTTAATTTTGCAATTATGAGAAATGGATGTCTTTTAAAAATGGAATACAAAAGGAAGCATTTATCAGTTGATAAAAAACTTAGGGTGTTTTTTTTTTTTAGTGTGAATGGGTGGAGTTTTTTTGCTGCTCAGTTTGTCCAACAGGATGAAAGATTAGATTAAATCTTTGAAACAGTGCTTTCCAGGTTTTCCCTGTACAGATTGTGGTGTTGTAAAACTGCAGTAAGGGAGCCTCAGTGTACATACTTGACAGGAAGCAAGAGAATAATTTAACAAATACATTGTAGTTACCACCCGCCTTGATATCAGTGAGTACTGCTTGTTTCTGATTTGCTTTAGAAGTTAAATTACTAAGGCTGTTGAAGATTTATTGAGCCATGGCCAAGCAAGCTGGTGTCCTGTTTCAGCTTGGATCTTTTTCAGTTTTAAATTGTACTAGGCATAGATAGTAGTGAAGCATTCTTGTTGGAACAAATTGTTTCTTATATAAAATAATGCATCTCTGTAAATGCCTTGTTAGAGTTTTAGTGCATCTTCTGAAAACTGATCCAGATTAATCTGATGATCTTTTACTTCTGATAAGAGTTGCTGACTCTGGTAGCCTGATAGATGTGAGGCTGCTGCAGCACTATGTCCCCAGGTCGGTATCAGGTATTAAGATGAAACATGTATTCCCAGCACCTACACGCAGTATGTATATACCTGTATGTACAACTGGCTGCATAGGTCAACACAGGCAGGAAAAAAGAGCACTTGAGCAACCATATGACACCAGCAGTCACATCTTGTTCCCCTCTGGCTACTCAGGGCAAAGCCAATTGTGCAAAATACATATGTACAAATATACAAATGAACAATACCGATTTCTCTGGTAGCTCTCCTTAGACAGTCTATTCCCATAGCTGGCCCTTAGATCTCTGTCTTCTAAGTTTTGGGTACCTAGGTATGTGCCCAAGCCCTGCAACCCTGCTCCAGTTGCTGATACTCAGATTCCCTTTGCACACATAGTCATATGCACACACGCAGAGGGTCCATCCAGGAACTGGCTGTGGACATGCACTGAACCTAGTATCTCATCTCCCAGTTGCCTCGTACATGGACACATGAACAGGTCTTTCCACTAGATGGTTGACGCTTATGATCTTACTAGTAGCTGACCCCAAGACGTGAGAGTCTTTCCAGCAGCTTTTCTCTCAGACCCTCTGGTATCTCCAGCAGCTGAGTCTGACTTGCAGCCATTCAATACCCAGCTTTATGCATCTTGCCCTCCTCACAGTAGTAAAGCTTTGATGTTTGCTGGTGATTACACACATGCCAGCATATGCACCCACATAGAATATGCATGCACTTCTAGTCTCCTCAGCTGGCGACACCCCAGGTACATGCACCCCTGTGGCCCCTTCTCCAGTTGCTGGCACTGCAGCTTCCACAGTGTCTGGTCTCTGCCGTTGCTGGCTCCACGGACATGTGGATCCCTGTGACTCATGTCTCGTGTTTCCCTGTCCAGTTGTGTGCTCTCAGACCTCTGTACACACACATGAATATAGAGTAGAGGCCCTCCCAACTGAAAAATAGTTGGAAATGGAATTTAATTAGAAAACAGGATGGACTGGTGATCAGGTGCAAGGCATGGCCAGGCAGGTGCTGTTTACATGACTGGCCCTTTTTCTTGTCTTTTTGCTCTCTACCCGTGCTTTTCATCTGTGGCATGCCTTGATGCTTCCTTTTCCCTGACCTTGGTTCTTCCCCTAGATATCCCATAATTAGTCTTGCACAATCCCCAAACGCTTTTTCCTGGCACCCCATGGTGAGTTGCAGCACCCTCTTGGCAGAAATGCCCTTGATGTGTAAGGAGACCTGGAGAGCCTCTCCCATTGACCCATAAGGGCTGTCACTCTGAGACCAGGAGGCCCAGTGCTTTCTTTAAGTTGCAGCCCTGGGAGGAGCCAGAAAAGGGGCACCATTGGCTCTGGCTGAGTTAACTGGTGCTCCTCTGCCTGGTGGTGTGCCTGTGTGGTGTTCATGGAGGTGAGCCTTTAATCCTGTAATTTAACAGTTTTGATAATTTGAGATTGAGACTGACAATGTCTCTGACAACAGACTGACATTGCAAATGTCAGCAGTTAGTATCCTGCTTTCCCAGGAATACAGGGATTTTAGTAAGTGCTTACCACTGAATTCCTTGAGTCCTCACTGACATCAAACCAGTGACTGTGGGGAAGCAGTTGGTGAGACTGCTGTGTGCTCTTGAAAATCCACCTTGTTCTCCCACCCTTTAAAGCATTCAAGCAAGCAGATGGCTAATCCCTGAGCAGATGGGCAAGAGCCAAACTATTGGGGGGTAGGGGGGAAGGTTGGCCTTGTGTTAAAACTGGTAGCATTGTAAGGTGGTGAAATCTGGTCTCACTATAAGACCAAAGGAGCTCTTTAGAAAGCTCTGTTGGTTTTTTAGAAACAGAAGGGGCTATTAGAGTTAGAGCTGCTGCTGCTTTTTTTGAAAAACAGGAAAATTTCCAAAGTTTTGTAATTACCATTGCACTTGTCTTCATCTTACAGTACAACAGGTGATACATCTCGATCAAATCTTTTTGAGGATGCTATAAGTGCACTTGGTAAGTGGAGTGTTTTTTTAATGTAGACATTATTTTGATGCAGCAGAAACAAATGACGGATTAGCAGATGTTGACATTCTCTTCTGTATCTGTCATTGTTAAAGTTATAATCAAATACTCTTCTCTAAGACCTGAAGTTGGTATCTTAGAACCAGCATCAAGAACTTCTTTACTGAAGAATATTTCACTTCATATATTTTTACTGTGTAAAAGGAAGATCCTTATCATTCCTGGTTTTTTCCCCCATTTGCCTTAATTTCTTTTCTGACTGTTCAGTTTAAAGTGGCTGGACGTAGCTATGTATATGCTTTTCTCTTCACCTTTGCTTCCCAGTCTGCAGGCCTGATAAAATGGCTGCCTGTATTACTCCTGTGTTCCAGCTCTGACAGTACTGTCTTTACACATTTTTAGATTAGATGAATTCACCAAATCTGCTGCTGTCTGGGTTGATGCCTCCGTATACTTATAGTCAATTCACTTTTCTTTTGACAGTTAAATGTCTTTGTTTCTCAGTGGAATAACTAGGGTAAAAACAGTAGGAAGTTCTGCTCCTCATTTATGCTGATACTGGTAACTAGGAAATTACAAGGCAAACCCACAACTCCTTACTCCTACTTAAATTTTTTTAAGGGGTTTTACTCTTTTTTTAGAATGTAGCAAATTAATGCAAAGAAGTAAGGGAGAGGTGGGATTTTTATTTTGGCTTACCTCTGTAAACATTAGGCTGCAATTTTGGTACAAAAAGTCAAATTAATTGGAGAGTTTCACTTACATTTTTGTCTAGAGGTGTGTGGATTTATTGGAGCCAGGTGTTGAGATTAAGCAGCCCAAGGTGATGTAGGAGCAGTGGTAATGTCTTATGTGTATTGGTGGTAGTCACCAGGCTTAGTCTGGCTAACTGCAGTTTAGGCTTTATGTTATAACATACTGTTTTAGGCTGAAGAACTGTGTGAGCTGAAAGAGATGAAAGGTGCTGTAGGAGACAACCAGTTGAGTTCTGTTACATTTTAAGTGACTACTGCTACCAAAGGTGCTGCAGGCTTCGTTAACAATTTATTATACATTAGTGGCCTAGATGTAAATCATCACAAATACTCAACGTTAACAGTAGTGACCAACATGTTAAGATGGTGGTCTTGATTCAGTTATGTTCAGAATTGGGAAAAAAAAAATCTTATTTCAATGTAGCAGGAGAGCATTACCTCACTATCCATTTTATAAGAGAGTTCTTTGGTTAGTATTTCATATAGTAAATCCACAAGTCCCATGTTTGGAAATAACAGGCATTGAGTGTACTATCTGGGTAAGCATACTGCAAGGGTTATATGCTGAAAAAATTTCAAAGGCATCGAGCATGATCTCTGTGGTTCTTCCTGTTTAGAAGCTGTCTTAAAAGGAATTTACTGTCACAAATTCATGTGGTATGTTTTTACATCCTAAGTAGGATCCTAGGCATGTTCTTCCTGTGGCTTCTCAGTCAGAAGATAATTGACTTCACTTTAAAAACAGGGATTGGTTTCTACTGATTTGGTTTTGTTTTCAGTTAGATATGCTGACTGAAAACCAATGTGGCTTTGTGTGCTACAATGAAGATCTGCGTGTTCTGCAGTTCCTGTGCGACCGTATCTTTCATCGGAGCAGCCTAAGCTTTCTTTAGGGCATGGGATGAGAACTGTTGTGGGGAGTGTGATGAACTGGATTTGAAGGTTAATCCAGCTTTAAAATATTATTTGAAAGACAAAAGCGAAGAGCAGAATCAGTTAAGCACTGACCTCCTATATTCCCAGTAGTGTTATTTAGAGATAGGCCTGACTCTGTATCATGACACTGCTGGTGTGCAATTCCTCAATTATAATTCTTGGTCTTACTTTTGCACAGCTTGTGTAAGTAGACTGTATATGGAATATGTGTGCCTAAATTTGCAGTAATGCTGTTTCCTTCCTTGGCTTTTAATTACGGCTTATGTACCAATCTGTCCAAAGTCAACCTTCTTACATCTTTCTTTTCTGTACAAAATCTCTCATGCTGTTCTAGCCTCTACCAAGCTTATATTGAAAGACTACTAAAGAAATGTTTTAGTAGTAACTAATTAGATCAAAAGGTGTTCTGCCTGCTGTTTACCTTGATTAGTTTGTTAGCAATAGTGAGGGTAAACTAGTGCTTTGTAAGAAAGAACATGAGCAGTAAGTTTGGCAGAATCGATGTGTTGGGACAATTGTTGGGTATTTTGCTTCTCTGAAGATATGTACAGAAATATGGATCATTGGAGAAAAGTTTGTGATTTTTTTTTTTTTTAAATGGCTTTGAAAAAGGGATGGTAGATGCAAAATGTTTGATCTGGTAGTTGTATATGAAGACATGATCTTACCATTCTTTAAATTCAGGTTAGCACTGTTATTTTGAAGTCCAAACAACAAATACTCAATTGAGTCAAGGGTTGTAAATCCAGTATATATCTCTATGGATAATGCACAGGTATCCTTGGGCTAGAGTTGTTGTATTAGTTGTTCTTGAGTATGATGCCCTCAGTCATATATCCACTGATTATTTAAAAGCATTCTTTAAAAATCAAGCAATGTGGTTGTGTTGACTTGAGTTAAACACCTTCTCCCCAAGGGAGTAAAATTTGGTATTTTCTTTGGTTCTTTTTAACTGTGACTTACTTGTCTTAACATAGTAGTTCCAGGATTATTTGTTTCCTTTACTTTGTTTAATCTGTTGTTTTTTATAATGACTGTTTATGATTTAACTCTCCTGCCTTGTTAGTGTTACAGAGTCAGTATCAGTGTTCCACTGAGAATCAGGAATACCTTTATCCAAGGAAGGAGATGGTATTTTACTGGCTGGGTTTGGATTTTTTCTTTTTGTGTGGGAAGAAGATAACCTTTAAGATGTTGCTCAATTACAACTTATAACAGAATAGGATTTTTTTTTAATTGTTAAACCTGCTGTCTACTTTTAAGGAAGGGAAATAAAATGGATTACGAGAGAAGATAATAATTTTCCTTATGGTACCATTAGTCTTTGATCAGTTGTCCTTAAGTTGCTCCATATATAGTGTGTGTACCCTTTTGTCTTGATGGCTATAGATGTGCTCCAGTTTTAGTCCATTTATGCTATAAGAGGTGGGGGGGTTGATGTGATTGATGTGTATTAGCTGTGAGGATGCCCTTGACCTTAGATGAAAGCATAAAGAGGGAATATTATTTCCATTACGAGTACAGAAGTATCACAAGTGCTACTTTTTTCAGTAGGAGATTGCATTGTGTTCCTTACACTCTACTATTCCAGTCAAATGCGTAAGGAAATCACCAGAATATATCGGGAGGTAAAGCAAGAGAACCATGGCAAGTTTAATATGAGCTATTCTTTTACCCTTCAATGAATGACTCAAATTTGGATAGAAATGAAATTTACCCGCTGAAACTTTTTTGTGCTCTTTTTGCCTTATTGCCATAAAATGGTGGTCATGTTACTTCTAGTGACAGGTCAGTCCTATGAGAATATGGTGACTGAGATCATGTCAATGGGCTATGAACGAGAGCAAGTAATTGCGGCGCTGAGGGCCAGCTTCAACAACCCTGACAGAGCAGTGGAATACCTTTTAATGGTGAGCAGTTTATTTTACCTACACCTTGTTCTTTCAATTTTTATTTTGTCCTCACTAAAGAATATGGTTTACTTGAATATGATCAATCAGTGAGAGTAATGCATGTTCCCAGAGGAACAACATCTCTTAGCAGAGCATCTGGAAGGCTGAGATACGGATTTTGAGGTCGTAATCTGTTACAGAAAATACTGAAGTCATCCCTAACTACTTCTATCACTACTTTGCTTTTATTCTTTGTTGATTTGTATGGTATGTATATGAAATATGTCCAGTAACAGTGGTACTTTTAACTGCCAGCATGTGGCTCAAGGAATGATTCTGTGTCGCATCTTAGTGACAGCATTAGCTGTATTTTTGTATTAGTATCTATAGTGTCACAAAGGTGCTTTTTTTTTTTTCTAAGTTCCAGTTCATTGTTTTTAGCAGTAGTGCACAGTGTTCTTAATAATATACTTTCCAAACAGAAAGGTTTGAGAGTTTTTTGAAGTGTGTGCTTAATTTAGCTGGTTGGTGTAATTTCAGCAGTGTTTTGGAGAAGAGACAATTTCTCATTTGGTAAATACATTTTGAAGGGTGAAATGAACTTCGTTAGGATGAGAGGAAACAGAAGAGTAGCTTCACTTTAATGGAAATCTTGTGAGTTGTTTTAGAGGCTTTTTGGATTACTTCTCATTGTTTACCTTAATCTGACAGGTGAATTGTAACCACCAGAGAATCTGTCTGGGAACTTGTTGCTTAATCAGTATTTCCAGTGTGTTTAGTTTTCACTCTAGCATACCTTTTTTATTAAAATCTTGAAGCTGGATATCTTGAACCAGTCCTTGCAAAATATACGCAGGTTGAATTTTTGATAATTGATAAGAAAATTGACTCTCTACCTCCAGTTACAAAACTTTCCTTTTGTTAATGTAAGTTTTTCTTCAGTAGCTACAAGTCACTGGCGTGCTTGCTACTTACATTAATGATACCCAGACTTTGTAACCTGCAGCTTTTAAACAGACAACAAATGTTTTGAGTACATAAATGTAAAAAGTTCAGTTCTCATCTAGTATTAGGCCAGCTAAAAGTGATAAATACTATCTTGCCCTGAGGGTGAATGCAGTGGCTCCCATCTCTCTGCCAGAAGTCCAGAATCTCAGATGTTTGTTTTCCATGCCTTAAAAGTGTTGATTTTACTGTTCATTAATTATCTACATATACCATAAATCTAGTGCCTCCTGTAAGTGTTGGGCTTGCTGTGCTTGTGCCAGCCATGTACAGAGTGCAGTGCTTGTACACTCAGTCTGGTATTTCCATACTCTAGTTTATTTCCGTTCAGGAAGTCCTGAATAGAAACAGAGCATACCTGTGATGGAGTTCAACACATGGCACATCTGCCAAATAGACTTAAGTCTGACTGGCCTGAGCAGTTAATTTCTACTTCTTCTGCAGGTCCTGTGTTTAAAATGGGTCCTTCTGTTATAGAAGGTGGTCCCTTTCTGTTTCATTTTCTCCTTTACTGAGAATATATTTTCTTTGTTCTTCCTCTTCTTCCTGCTGGAAAAGGGAGTGGCGAGGCACAGTGTTGCTTGTAGAGACCATATTAGCTGGCAGACTTCTTGACTTCCTTCTGTAAGAATCCTGTTGCTGCAAATGGTCTTTCTAACTGTTCTTGATCTGATGGGGTCTAAACATGTTCCTTACCATCCTGCTGCATAAAAAAAGCTTTTTAGTTAACACCAGTCCATTGATGACACTGTTCTTTGACCCTCTACTTTACCTGCCTTCAAGCTGTCATCAGTGTTATCTTTTGTATAATCTGCAGGGTAGGATTAGGCTGTTGAGAGCTCTAAGTGTATACCTTTGTCCTGGTTTAAAGAACCAGTACACCAAAAGTATCCATAGAGTGTTGGAAAGATAGTGACAAGAGAGTATCTGCTTAAAGAGTAGCTGTTCCGTAAATGAGCCCTGAAGATTCCACTTGCTGCCCATGGTTCACATGACAAGCTGTGCAGTTTTTACAGCTTCATGTCTGAGGATCTAGATGTAATCCTCTATCCTTGGACTGTGGTCATGAAAGGAGATATAAATTCAAAAAAATGCTATTTCTTTTTCTATGCCACAGACTCATCTTTGGAGGCATTTAGATTCAGATCTCTTTGACACAAGGGTTTCCAACCCATAATTAGGAAGGAGTCCTGTCTTTCCCTCAACAACCAGACAGTTGGTTGCAGCCTCTTAGCCTGAAAATTTTTAGGAAACATTTCTTTACCATGAGGGTAGTCAAACACTGAGCAGGCTTCGTGGAGAGGGGAGAGGGGGTTGGTGCCCCATTCCTATCAGTGTTTGAATCATTTGAACAATGCCCTTAATAACATGCTTTAACTTTTGGTCAGCTCTGAAGTGGTCAGGCAGTTGGACTACATGATTTTTGTAGGCCCCTTCCAACAGGAACTATTCTGTTCTAAATGTGAACATTCCTTGGGCTGGGCCTGATGCAATTATTATTATCCTGTGGAGAACAATGTCAGCTAAAAACTGCTCTGGTGCTCAATTTAACAGTAAACAATTGTTTAACCCACCATGAGGCAAAAATGACCAATTTGCTATCCAAGCAATGTTTGCATTCAAAATTAATTGTACGTGAATTGATAGCATACTTACACTTTGTTGAACGGTTGTATGAACAAGGTGCATACACCTTACTAGTCTGGTCTGATAACAATTGTACCCAGTCTTGGTTATTTGGAGAGTGATACTTCAAGGTTGTATTTAAGAGTTAAGATGGTGTTCAAGATGACAAATCATCTCTAAGTAAATTTAGTTAGACTAGTTTCTATAGTGCTGCCATTCAAGAGCAAACAAGGTTTAAACAAGCATATGCTGTTGGATCAGGGCACAGATTGCAGTGAATATGCCTGTGAATAGGTGAAATCAATCAGTAATTTTATAAGATTAACCCAAGTTCCTACATTATACTTAAACTTCCAGAAATGACTGATTTGATGGGAAAAGATATTTCAGCAGTGCTCTGCAAGGCACTGGTAAGAGAGGTAACTCAGAAGTATTTCATGAACGGAATTTTCTTCCCCCTCTGTGGAGGGAGAGATGTGTAGCAAGCTGACCCAGCCATATAATCGTAATGAAGTGTGGGACAGAGAAAACTTGCATTCATTCCTCTGACTTGCCTAAACGTGGACTTGATGATTAGGTGATTTATACCCTGATGTGCTGCTTACCTCACAGGTAAGGCAAAGCTTTGTCTGGAGCACTGTCCAGTTCTCCCTTTCTAGATGGTGGCCTTTATATTAGCTGTGTCCTTTCTGTTCAGCTATAGCAATGCCTGTATCATGTGAAGAACATGTTGTAGCAGGATTTTTAATCTACATTACCTACCAGTGATTTCTATGGTAGGTTTGCCAAATCTCTTCATTGTCTGGTTACACTGAAGTTCTGTGATTATTTCCATCCACCCTTTTCCTTAAGTTTTGTGGTTCCCAAAGTGAAGGGTGCCTTCCTCATTTGAGGCAAGTGAAATACATTGTTATACCAGTGCTCCTGGCTTCTCAGACTTACCTGGATTAAATACGCTGGAAGACTGAAGAAAAACAGAATGTTCTGATACCCTGGAAACTGGTGTCGTGAGGTAGAGGATTGTGCCTCTTCAGGGTTTGGTTTAATAAAGCTCCCCCCGCTGTTACTCTGTGTGTTTACTGTTCTGTGGAGTCTGCCTCTTTTGGGTTCCTGTCGGGCACCTTCCCTTGCCTGTACTACCAGGTCTTGTAGTCATGTAGGAATCTTTCTGGTGTATGTCCCATGCCAAGCTGCCTAACTTGCTAGGCTTCAGGGAGAAGGATGGAAAGGCCAGATGTGGTGCAGGAGTTCAGAGGCAGTGGGGAAAGCATGGTTAGGGTGGGAAGCTGGAAGGGGTCCTATGCAGGAGAAGGGTAATAGGGTAAGGTCTGTCTCAGTTGTGTAACCCACATTCTAATTTACTCTTTTATTAGATTCATCGATTTCATTCCTCTGAGCAATTAGTTCCTATATCAAGTTGTTTGCAAGTGGCAACAATATGCAAGTTAACTGTTTTTTAACTGCTAAAATTTGATAACATACAGGCCTTTTCATATTTAAGATACAGTAAATGACAGTTGTCATGCTGTTGCATTGAGGACAGTCCAAAGAGCCATGTTCTTCTCTCTCCTCTTTATTTCTTGTCAGATGCATAGCACCTATAATCTCACTGTTAACACTTTGTACTACAGTTCTGTTGCTGTAATATAACTTCATTTGCATAACACTATACCATATTGTAACAGTCTATTTAGTTTAACTTTTTTTCATATCAAATATCTTAGAACAGGATTCAAAGCAACTATTTATTTATGGGATGAAATGTATTTTAAACTGATGCAGCACATACTTTACTACTTTGCTATACAAACCACATAGGGTTTTTTTTGTGTCAAAAAATAAGTTACTCTTTTCACAGTATTCTCTTCCAGTTGTAAATGCATGCCTATCACATGTATTTCCCTGTATTTGCAGGGAAAGTGATAGCTTTTTCCTTTTGTTCTGAAAACTAAATAATGTGTGCAATAAAACAAATATCTTTTAGCATTCTGTAGGTAATTATGTGAACTTTTATGGCATTAGGGTATACCGGGAGATAATCAGGGTATGACTGAACCCCCTCAAGCAGCAAGCACTGGCACCTCTCAGCCTTCAGCAGTGGCAGCAGCAGTAGCAACTATACCAACGACTACTAGTTCATTAGCAGGTAAGAAAGGCTAGATTTGCAAGGATGTGATAAACAGACACAGTGAATTTTAAGATCCTGGTGCTTGCGAACTCATCCAAGTGAATTGAATAAGATCTGTAACACTGAAATTCCAATTGTGGTACTTCCTTGGAACAAATGGCTTGTTGTATGTGGATATATCTGGCATTCTAAAAATGCTGCAAACTTGCATAATTCCTTTGATTCAATGTTCTGGACTTAAGAATACAAATGTGGAGGGGGCAGTGTTTTCTCTTACTTAAAACTCTGGCTTCCTACGGCTGTGGCTAACTGCACTGTTGATGGTGACTGTACTGATGCATTCACTGCTTGGAAGTTGGAATATCAAGGGAGAAATATGCAATAAGGCCATGAGGTGTAGCACTTGCGGGACTTATCCATGACCTAGGATTCCCCACTCAGCCGTGTAGTACATGGACAGAGTGGGTATGCCTGCTGAATAAAAGTCGTCTTAAAGGGAAGTAGATGGGTGAAAAGAACATAATCAAGGAGTAGGAAAGGTCTGTCTTAGGCTGTGGCAGAGGTGGTGTTCCAGTTGGAAGCCTTGTTAGAGTGTTAAATGTACAGCTAGTAGTGACAGGCACGTATGACATCATCTATAAAGAGAGGATGGGGAAGAGGAATGGGATATTTCAAAGCACTTTAGCCACTGCTGCATTCGAGGTAGTACCTAACAGTATAGGATATGTGGAAAGATGAGACTCACCTGCGAAGGACAGAACTGACCTATTGCAGGAGGTGGAGAACTCTGTAGGCGTAGAGACAAGATGGTAGGCTGGGTAGGTGTCTCTGAATTGAGGTTGCTCAGAGATGTAAAGAGGAATGTGCTGGAGATCGAGGACAGAAGGCTGTTGGATCTTAAGACAAGGCTGGGGCAAAAGGAGATGCATTTTCAACCTCAGTATATAGAGTTCTTGCTTAAAGTTAGAGTAGCGCGAAGGAAGCAAGCTCTTCTCTTCAGTGAGGGATGTACTGTCCACTTTCATGTCCTGTTTCTATCTACAGTTACAGTGTAGATATGTATTTAATTAAGAATCTTGGTAACTTTGGAAAAAGCATGTTATCTCATTGGTTTCCAGGACATCCACTTGAGTTTTTACGAAATCAGCCGCAGTTCCAGCAGATGAGACAAATCATTCAGCAAAATCCTTCTCTGTTACCAGCATTGTTGCAGCAGATTGGACGGGAAAACCCTCAACTACTGCAGGTGAATCTGAAAACAACAAAATAATGTTGCTAATTTTGATTTAGCTTTACATGAAAGGGATATGTTGATGTTATTTGGGATAGTGTGTTAACGGCAGTTACTTCTGTACAGAATACATTTTCTATGATATTAGAAATGAGCCTGAGTCTCTAAGAGGTGCAAAGAGCATCAGGAAGAGGGAAGTATCACTGCAATTGAACTGAAACATGAAATTGTATTTCTTATGGTCAGATGTAATAATTTTTCTCTGTGCACTTTTTACATATTCTTTTGACTACTCAATTCCCTGAAAAGAAAGATTCCTACTTGCCTGTTGGCAGGCCTAAATATGGTTTCTTTCATATTTTTTTTATTCTCTCATACATCACAGCAAATAAGCCAACACCAGGAACATTTTATTCATATGCTGAATGAACCAGTTCTAGAGTCTCGCCAAGGTTTAAGTGGCAGTGATGATGGTGCCAGCACTGGAGGAGTAGCGGAAGCTGGAAGTGGTCATATGAACTACATTCAAGTAACACCTCAGGAAAAAGAAGCTATAGAAAGGGTGAGCCTTCCTTCTTTGCAGTGTTGCTTGGCTGTTTCTGTAGGATGTTGACTCCAGTGCATGCTTAAGACGTGCCTTAACTTAAACTTCTTTATGTTCAGTGCTTCTGCATCATTTTGGATCCTTGATATTTGATATAGCATAGCTGTTGTAGTCTTGTTTCAAATCACATCTCTTCTGCCTTACGGCAATTGAGTCTAAAATCTCTTGAATCTGCCTTACTGAGGAGATGCAGAGCTTTTTAAGTGATTAGAGGTTGTCTGTAATAATTGATGATTGGATGGGCTTCCCTCAGGAATGGGAACTCAAGCAGTAATTCCTCTTGCAAAAGCCTCATACAGTACTATTATAGATCGTGTGTTAGGTTTTCAGGTACAGAGGTACGTCTGCATGAGCACTGTTCAAAAAGTACTTGGATAGTAAGAGCTCTCATAGTTAAGCAGATTAGTTGAAGTCACTGCTTAACCCAGTTGTTTGTCTATCAGTGAGAATTCGTTAATTACAGCTTTCTAAACATACAGGTAAACATGTGTATAAAAACATACTGGGGTAGGTATATTGCATTCATAAATACTGTTTGTAACCATGAGTAAACATGGATTTGCATAGGTGGCAATGCCTCAGATTTTTTGTAGAGCAAATTGCAGAGATTTGTGTCATACTGCAGTAGCGCTTTTGTGTATGGAAGATACTGTTTTTCAACTGGCAAAGCAAAAGGTTATGTAAGGATCATCAGAAAAGAACAATTGTAATATAGGTGTCAATTCTCTAGATCCATGGAAATGGGCAATTAATAAAATTAGTCTAATAAAACTGCCTGTGTACTCCTTCACAGATCATCCTCTCTAATCTGCTGCATTTCCTTTTAAAACCATTTATGCAGTAGAGTATCACCCCTACAACCTCTTCCAAACCCCAGCAGAGACCTGTGTGCTTCTTCCTCTTTCCATGAAAGACACACTTCAGAATTTAGGTATCTTAGTATTACAGCTAACACATTCATGTTCTTTTTAAGCATGAATTTAAATCTAAGAATGGTGGATAAGGGATAATAGGACACAGTTTCTCGCAGAGATGGGATCTGCCTGGTATTTAAATTGCCTTGCAGGTGCTGTGAGGATTTTAAGAAAATCGCCTAATGGTTGTATGTACTTGCCTTTGGCTAAAACAAGAGATTGGTTTGCTGTGTGTTTTTAAATTCAGGCTAAAGCTTTCTCCCTCAGCACAGTAATAAGCTCTTCTCTAGTATTCTCATCCCCTGTTGTTGTTGTGTCCCAGACATTAATTAATTCCTTGACTTCTGAAAAACAGATTGCTCTCAATTTACTTCTCATGGCTGCAGTGTGTAATCAGGGGTTTTTTTGAGTTGAAAGTCCAGTTAGAACAATTGAAAGTATGGCTTAATGTGATGTGTTGGTCTACCTAATAGTGATCACAAGCTGGAAGCTTTTGTTCCAGACAACTTTTGTTGAAAGTCCTAAGCTTCTATAATTAATAGTTTAAAATGGGCATTGCTTGAGGGCTTTTTCTGCAACAATACCATGTGCCATTACTTTCTGACATTACTGTGACCCAAGTCTGCTTTAGTGACTTCCTGTAGCAGTGAAAGAAAAGTAACGTTTTATGGTGCTTCATGAGATTCCTTCAAATCACTTTTTCAAGTGAGGATTCTGTTTACTAAAGACAGAGGCAATGCCTTTTTATTCCTTGCTCACTGAAGGCTGTATTGAGCTAGGCAGCAATATTTGTTTCAAGAAGGCAGTAATTGCTTAAGTGTCATCTCAAGGTACTAGGCATACAAAGAATCTTAATAATACAAAATGTTCTTTCTAAATGTGTTTCTTTTCTTCAGTTAAAGGCATTAGGATTTCCTGAAGGACTTGTGATACAGGCATATTTTGCTTGTGAGAAGAATGAAAACTTGGCTGCCAACTTTCTTCTACAACAGAACTTTGATGAAGATTGAGAGACATTTTTTTATTTCACAACTCACACCAGTGCATTACACTAACTTTGTTCACTGGATTGTCTGGGATATTTGGGCTTATATTCATGATGCTTGGTGTATGGTATATGGGGAGGGGGGGAGAATATAAGAAACAAAGCAAAGAAAGCAGCAAGTATGTCTGCTTTAAATTAGCAGATGCAGAAAAATCACAGTGTAAAATAATATACAACCAAAAATCAGCTTCTGCAGATAACTAGTTCCTTCTATAAACTGTAGGTTAACTTTTTCTAGGTTTTCACTCTTTACTGTACTAGTTCAGAAGTGTAGTGTAATGCCCTGCTTCATGTTCCTTTCTATTTAGTATTGGTATTGGAAGTAGCCTGTGCTACCTAGATTCTACAATCTGTATTTCATGGCAACACTGGATAGCAGCTTTGAAATCTAAAAGATCTGAGCAAATGTAAACATGAATGCCAAAATATGAGTAGTTGTTTTGCTTTTTCAGATATGTTAAAGGAGTGCAAGAAGCACATATTTTGTTTCATTCTGGGTTAAAACAATGTTGTCTTTCTTTTTCAAATGAGAACCCATTTAAGTTAAAAGTGTCTTAATTATTGAGAAACACCACCCCCTCCTTTGTGCCCCTCAAATGATTTGAGAAGCTATATACATACAGGTAAAATTATTACTCTGTTTACATGTTTTCTTTTTGAGAAAAATAATAGATATCTGATTACTGTTGACTTCAATGTTACGTTGCAGTAAAAGTTTTAAAAACAATAGATTGCATGTTTGGTTTTGTTATATGTGGTCTTGTGAATTCAATATTCTTTCTGCCAGCAAACAAAACGAAAGCTTCATTTTTGTCTGCTGTAATGAGACATTATCAAACCAAATTTCACCTTTGTTGAACCAGCTTTTACAATATAGCTGTAAGCGTCTGAACATACTGGTGTTCTGTTGCTCTTGAGTAGATTGTAATGATCAAACTATTTCTGTTCAGTAAGGACTTTTTTTGATTTATTCATTTTATGAAGAAGAGAAACTCATAACGTGAGGTATCAATCAAATAATCGAGTTATTCCAACCCAAAAGAATCTGCACTCATACCTTTCTGTTGAAAATAAGCTCTGGTTGTAGAGTTAAATCTTACTCCTTGGTACCTAATTGTCATTATTTTGTGTAGTCATCATAAAATGTAACAACCTTCCTTTTAATATACATTGACTTTTAGAGACAATTTTGCTCATTACTGCAATGCTAGCACTGAAATCAAATTCTAATTTAATCTAAAGCTATGATGTGCAGCATTTCCTGAATACAGCCTGGGGATGTTTTGAGTTTTTACTGTTGTACTTCAATTACCTAGATTACAAATTTGTCTCTACAGTAACCAAGAAAATATTGTTAGTGGTACAGCAGTGAGCTGTTGTACCACTAATGATATTAATGATTTAGTAGGACAACTAGGAAACTATTTTCTGCTTATGTTGTGTATCAGTGGATTAACTACTTAACTACTACTAAAGCTCAAAGTACGAGTCAAGTGTCTTGAGAAAAGAGAGCAAGAAGGAATGAAATGTTTGTATTTGTATTTTGTTTCTTCATTGGTTGGCCATAGTCTATTAAATAATTATCTGCACAAAATAGTGAAATGTATTAAAGCCTTTTGCTTTTTCTTTCTATCTTCAGATATCTGTTGTGTTTTTCCAGATACTGTGTATTTTAATTATTCAGATTTTATTCCTTTAAAATTTCATAGGGGTATAACATCTAAGTTATCAGTAGCACAACCCAAATCTGTCAGCAGGAGGTGTGATATCGCTCAATAGAAAATGTGTCTTTCATGATGCTTTCATTTTAGAGAAGCTAATACCCAAGTCAGACAGTACCTTTAACTAAGTAGGATTCCCAGTATATTTATGGACTGGAAGAGATGGATTTTGATTTAACACTCTGCCTGCAAAAAGGGGCTATGTTATCTGTAAAAGGGCCAGCTTCCTGGTACTTGAAAAATGCCAAATTGATAGAGTGACTTCTTGAATGTACTTTAGTACATATCTAATACTGAACTAAGACAAAAGCTTTTAGTTTGTGGGAGTTTTATATACTGATCAAACTGCTATTGGAAATAACCGTTTCTTCTGTAGGAGGATGGAGATTAAAGCAAGAATGTCTGTGGGTGTTTCAGTCTACTCCCTCCAATTTTGATTGAAATGTTTACTTAATATTTTAATTAAAGACTGTTGAGTTTGGTCTTTGTAAGAAAAGCTAGTAGTAACTGTGTATGCTGAGTGACTGAGAGGTTTATAGCTGCTGTGGATGGATGAAGCCTTACTAGTAATTCTGTTCCCATTTTTCATCAGTGGAACAGTGTTTTTGTGACTTCTGATGAACAACAAGTATCTGACCTCATAAGGTAGCAAAAACAGTTACCTGTTCAGTAGTGGGATACTTGCCACGAAGAATCATGTGTCTCTTTGTAGTTGCTACTGAAAGGGAAGAATAATCGGAACTCATATGGTGTTGAGAAGGTACGTGTGACCGGAACAAGTTGCATGAGTTGCCTAGGTGTGCTGTGCCTCATTTTCTACCAGCTACTACCAGGACTGTCTGCACTGAGTGCTTTTCAGCTTGTTTGCTGCAGATCTCTTAGGTATTTGGGGAGGAGACTCTTCAGGGCCTTGTGAACAGTAGCTAAGAAAATCAAGTATTTCTTCCTAAATTTTGGTACTGGGGTCCTTACCTTTGTTGTAAAACTTCTAAGAATCTACTTAGTGAAAAGCTGTTCATGATGCACTTTTAATTTGGACTTTAAAAAATTAATCAGAAATCGTATTCATTCTACAGTTGCCTGTTCTTATGTCCTCTGTACAGCTGCATTTTAGTGCTATGGTTCATTAACCGATAAGAAGCCTCATTAATCTAGCTAAAACTCAAGAGATTGAACTGATTACATGCTTTATTTTTACCACACTAAGAGAACTTTTTAGGAATGTGAGATAATCATTTATGAAGTCAAACTATGGCTGTGATTTTGAAGTGTCAGATTGAGCTTTACTTCAGAAATACACGTGAATGAATGAAACTGGTAGACACAAAGCTTAACTCCTCAAAGAATGCCACTGGTGGTTTCATTGGATATTTCAGTTGATTTTACAGAGATTTGGAGGCAGGCATGTTCATGTTTAATTTTTTTTGCTGATTTCTGTAAAGCCCAGCTCTGTGCAAAAACTGACATAGTTTCTGCACTTGAAAATACTGTATAATTCAATGGAAACAAGGTGAAGAGAGAACATCTTTGTCAGTAACATTATTAGTTATTTGTTGCCTAGTTTGGGATGCCAACAAAGTATTCAACACACTGTCTTCTGAAAAACATTGTTCTGAAACTCACTGAAATCGGGAAGTAAAACTCCTTAATGCCGGGCTTCGTATTAATGAGCAGGCATTACTTTATTTGGTCAGGGACTTGAGGGAATCGTTCCACATGTCCACCGCATGTTACCACAGCCAAACCTTACATCACTCTGTTATATGCATATGCATTGAATTTGAGGGACTAATTACCATATCTGCATAGTCATTATGCATTTGGCTTGGGTCTCCAGGCGCTTGATAGAGGGTCTTTGGCGGTAGTTAGTCCTCTTCTAGAAGAGGAACTTAGTTTGTGCTTTGTCTGAACCTTTGACTATTTCTTTCTTAAGTGGTATTGCCTTGGTCCTTGGTTCTATTTGTTACAGTCCTTGATTACTCATCTAGTTCTGAGGAGTTTTCTTAAGTACCTTCCAAGATACGGTTGTTTTGCTTAAATGGCACAAACTGTCCTTGCTGATGAAATTAGTAACCATCTTTCAACAATTCCCCCTTTTGAAACTTTCAATAATTTTCTTGGGATTCTCATTCTACGTTTACTCATAATTGTAATGCTTGCCTTGTCTGGGACCCCTTACAACAAAACTATGGCTATAGGTTATGAAGCCACAAATTATAAAATATTGTGACTTCACTAAACTATCCAGAAAAGTAGAGTTACTCCATCTGATGGTTGGAATTCACATCTGCAGCTGATGTTGCTGACTCCTAAATGTCAGATGCCAGTGCTGTATTTATATATTTCCTCATTGAATATATGACCTGCAAGGAAGAAAAGGTCATTAACCTTTTTGGTTCTTGTTAGCACTCAACTTCTTTCCTCCTTCCTGATAGTGAGAAATACTTACTGGCTAGGCAAGAAAAATAAATATTAATAATACAGAATTTAACTCTGCTTCTAGTCAAAGTACATATTATGAAGATATTTCCTGTCCAGACTGCAGTGAAATTAATAAAGACACATGCATAGTCTTTAATAATACTAATAGTCTGGAAAAATAGTAGTGGACTCTGAAGATCCTCACTTCATCCTTTTGCTTTGGCATTTTCTTCATTGAACTCTTACGAAACAGTATCTGCTATATGCTTTCATTTGCTGAAAGTCTAGCACTAAAAGTAGTACTTAAGTGAAGGTTTTGTGTTGTGTATACTTAGGCAGCTGTGCCTGGAGACCTAGAATGCAGTGTTTTTTTTCCTTTCAGAACAGGTACTTTTCTATTTTGATATAGCTCAACACATTAATGGGAGTACTGTGTGCTGCAGAAGTCAAGGAGCAACGTCCTTTAAATTCTTGAGAGAGATAGGGATTTTAGATGTGATAGACTAGGAGTAACCAGATAATTCTAGCAGTCAACTCTGTTTGCCATCTCAGGGAAGGATTTGTTGCTATCCTTGTAGTGGGAAGCATGTGACTAAATGTGCAGCAACCAAAGATGAAAAAATGCTTCTTCCATTCCCCACCCTCTTGTCTTTACCCTAAATCTTCTTTTTTTTTTTAATCACTATTGGAGAAAATATACAAGCTGCAAAGGGAGTGCTGTCAGCCTCTGTTAGAGTGGAAGAACAGTATTTCAGAGCCAGGAGTTGAGGTGTTGAATAAGGAAATGGTCGGTCTTGTGGATATGAAAGAAAACAATGAGTGCTGAGTACCTGGGATAGAGATTTCCTCTGCAGGGAGGTTACCTTGAAGTGAGTACTCTACCTGGAAGAAACAGTAGTGTTTGCAAGAGGGAATGCCTGAAAGAGTATGTTGAAGGCAGTATGTTGAAGGTTGAAAGGAAGGGTGTGGTGTGGCAGGACTGAATGGAGAGACAGCTTATGAGCAAGCTTTTGGTGGGAGCTTGCATGTATAAATAAGCAAGAGTTACTGATACAGAAGTTAGGAACAGGATTAACATATTCAAGGAGACTTCAAAGACAAAGAAATGATGGGTTCCTTTTCAGCCTGCCAACAGGTTCTTTGTCTAGCACTTCTAAAACCAGCTCTGAGAGGTGATGAAAGAGGCTGCAGAACATGAAGGGCAGTAGAAAGGAAAAACAGTTCGTACTTTGGCATAGGTCTCACAAACAGCATGTACTTTTGGATAGTCTAACTGCACTGGGGTGCTCCTGTTTAAAGGTGGAGAAAAAAAGGAATTTGATTTTTATTTCTAGCTACATGTTTCATTGTTAAGAGCTGATGTGCTCTTTGAGTTTCTTCAGGAGCCTCTGTTCTTTGAAGTGAGAGAAATGAGTGATCCACCTAAAGTGTGCATTTCATAGTAATACTGCTGTTTGCTTTATTTGTATCTCCATATAAAATATAAAATTGCCCTTTGGCAAAGGGCAGGATTATACAGCATACCAATGGAGTAGTGCTGCAAAATTGATCTGGATAACTGTTTGTGGTGGGATTATGCTTATTCAGTGTGAATCTAATTCATGACCCATGAGTACATGTCTTAAATTGTAAACTCTGACCTGTGGGAAGCTGCCACAAAAACTGGGAATACTCAATCTCAGAAAAGCAGCAGTGTTAAGATGAGAAACTATTAGAATATATGAAATAAGACCATAAATCAGCAGAGCCATTTTTTTTTTTTCAGCTGCAGTAAGAAATTAAATTGTTGCTAAATTAATACATAACTATATAGTTTTTCACATTTCTGAGAACTTGAAGTAACTGGCTCACTGGTACACAAACATTAAGGAAACAAAATACAGGAAAGATCACTTCCTACACCTGGTTAAAGTGTGCATGCAGTGCCTAGGTCGCTGTTCAATATCAGTGCTAATTGACATTCCTAAAACTGAATCTGTTTCCCTAAACAAGAACGGTGATTTTGCTCACATGCAGGATAGCAGAATGGAGAGCTGTTACTGCTCAATACAAGTGTTTGGCATGACTATCTGTGGGAGGCATGCAAATAGTATTTCATGGCGGCTTTGTTGGCTGCTCCTAGCGATGAGGGTAGCCTTGTGTTCTGAATGCAGAATTCACTTCAGAATTATGGAAAGGATCTGTTGCTTTGCAAGTTTATTAAAGCATTATCTTTGTTGTCACTTGTGAATTGTATATCCTACACCCCTTAAAGGAGAGGCTAGTTGAAAGCTGAGAATGCAAGTGAGGAGAACTGAGAAGGTCACTCATGAAGTGATAAGACCTTAGCCTTTTTTGGGGAAGAGTCACATTACTTAAGCATACTGATACAAAGTGAGGCTGAAGTTGGAAGTCATGCATTTGATGCACTCTACCTGGTGTTCATGCCATCAGGTGGCGGAGATAAAGTGGTGTTTTTAATGAGAGAGAATACCCTCTTGGAAGCTAGCGTGGCAAGAAAAGTTTGACTAATGGGGCTGCTTCTAGTGTATAGGCAGAATTCTGCCATCTTCTGTGTATTTAGATTATGAAATTGAAGACACCGATGCTGCAGTTTCTTTTCATTGCTGCACTGCTGGAGTTTGTGTCTTTAACTGCTGTATTATGCCTTACTAAGCCTTAACATGCCCTAATAATGCCTTTTGAATGCCTTCTATCTAAGTGATTAAGCCTATGGTTACATAAGTAGGTCTTAATGGGAAGATGTTACTTGCATGATTGTGGATTGTAGGTGAAGAATCTGCAAGCTTGCCATACTGTTCATTCCAGCTGAAAAAATTTTCACCACTTGGCTGTCACATCATCGTCATGGCTTGCATGGAACAACCAGAGTATTTTACAAGTGACTGGAAGATCGTTTTGTCCCTCTCATGTAGCTTCTCCGTGGGAGTTTTGCTTTATGGTGAGAAGAGAATAAGTTATTTAGAACGCTAAAACAAATGAAATTAAGTTTTCTGCATACATACCTTTTGATAGATTCTGCTCATGTCCAGTCTTGTGTGGTTTTTAGACACTCCAGTGCCCTGAAAACAGCTGCAATTTTTTTCTTTAGTAGAAACAGTAGCAGGGTCGTCATTATGCAGTGACCTTAATCAGATGGAAATATAGGTTGCTTAAATTTGAATCCTGCTGTCCCTTCACCTCTGACCTCAGCCACAGTGTTGCTTGTTTTCATGTTAATGATCAGATTTTGTAACGGGATTGAACTACACTTGGCAGATAAAAATGAAGAATGAACAGTTCAGCTGTCAAATTAAACTAGCAGCTACAGAAGTGTAGGTAGAGGTCACACAAACCTGACCAGTCTTCTTGTATGACTGATTTAGGGGGATGAAGGGAAGTTGCTACAAGTATACTTGAAATTGCTAATGTACAGGGACCTGTAAAGTAGGACATTTAGTTTTAACATTAACCATCACTTGTGTTTTACTAGCTTTTATTTTCCCTGTATTTTACTGCAATGTATGTAATTTCACTTACACTTTTTCCTAACTACCTTCTGTAGTCATTACCCACTTGTAAGACGTTTTGAAACCTTTAACTCCTTGCCTAGTGAAGACAAGACAGACCTTGGACTGACATCTGAAAAACTCCCTGAGTATATCTCTAATATCAGGAACCTAAAAAACAAGTGTCTGAAAAGGCGCTAGTGTCAAGACAAGTGACTGGAAGGCTGTTTAAACTAACCTCCTCGGAACAAAGCAGAGCCGAAGGACGGATGAGGTCACTCTGTGTCCATAAATGCACACGGGAAACCTGAAGTTTAACTAAGGGACAGTGTGAGGAAGGCTGTGGACCACAAGAGGGGGAGAAGACCCTCGCTCTATTTTTACTACGCATGCTCAGACTATTTAAATGAATTCTGAGAACCCGTTAGCATAAGACTGCCTCTTCCAGGAAATCTGATGACTGTGTATGCTTTTTGTGTATATTAGGGTGTTTCGTTATTAAGTGTGGCATTTGGGGTGGAGCGATCCCCAGTGCTGCCCAATGCTGCGAATAAAGAATACCTGCTCAACAGTTACACTCAGCTCTGACTGTTGAGTGAAGCTCTTTGTTTCAGGATAACTGTGAGAAGAGGGGAGAAACGGACAAAGTTACTCATTTTCCATTTGGGACAAGAGAAGGTAAAATGTTTACCAGGTTACTGTAACAGTCTGTGAAGCTCTGCTGGGACTTAAGTCTAAGTCTAACAACATGCAAACAAGGTGGCTAGAGAGGGTAGATAACTTGAAGAAACCTCTGCTGATTTGAGGGGTTTTATAGACATGAAAGTATATGCAGCTGGCAGTATCAGGGTTGGAGTCAACTTGTTATTTCTATTCAAAATTGCATGACTTCTGTCATGCACACTGAGTGTAACCTCATCATGCCAGAATGTGTGCTACTTCTTAATGGAGTCTGTTATCCCAAATCTGAATATGTAAATCTGAGACCAAATAAAACTTCAGAGAGCTTGAGTGTAGAGGTGGGAAACACAGTCATTTGACAAAATAGACTAGGGTTTGGTCCTATTCTTGATCACTGTGCAGGATCTTTGGCAGATCTGAGTAGCTTAACTAGTGTAAAGGATTAACAGTTACACTCAAAATAAGTAATGATTACAAAGGAGGTGGGATGAGGGTTTTCAAAATACTTGCCATTCTGTGACTACTTAGAAAGCTAACTTCACTAACTGAAACTCTGATTTACATCCTGTATTCTAAGATCCTCTGATCAGTTCCTTCTAACTTTTCACCTTTAAATGATCTGGAAAGAAACTTTACATGCTGGGTATCTGCCTGTGACTGGTTTATTTTGTGTAGGTTTTGGGGGTTTTTACCTGTTTCAGATAAAAACAATTCTGCTGCTTTGGAAAATAATACTGGGGGTAAAGGGAATGCATTAATTTTTCAAATTTGTTCACTGAGCAGAGGTACTAGATATCTAGATATCTAGTTCTTGGATGTGGTCCTTCTTTTTTTTCACCTGTGTGCTTGGGGCCAGGAAGAGGTAAAATGGAGTGTTGAGTTTTGTGGGTTTTTTGGTTTCCAATGTTCAGTGCCCAGGCAGAGCTTCTGTGATGCAAGAAGTCTGAAAGTCATGGCTGTATCCATCATGCTCATGTCAATAAATTTGAGAGCTTGCATGTAGTAAGATAATGTTTCTGGTCTGCACATAAACAATTACCTAACCTATTCTGATTATGCTGATTTTGCCATTCATGCACAGGCCACTTGTTCATTGTAGGCATGGAAAGGTGGCTGTTCTTGACTGCTGTGAGAAGTTAGAACACTTGAAATGTGGAAAGGAAGGGAGCACAGGGAATCAGGCTTTGGTTAAAAGAGGCAGAGTTTTTGAGCTACTTGGACTAAAACCAAACAAAAGTAAATGAGACTATATTGTGCTGCTACAGTATCTTTCATTTACAAGTATGTAAAATGAGCTCTCCCTTGATGGCATTTTTATTAATTTCAATTTTTCCTCACTTTTTTCTCCTTGCTTATGTATTATTTCAAGATGTTCCATTTCTGTTTGGTAGCAGTTTGTGGGACTGCTTGTAGATACTGTGCAGATCACAGGATATGAATTACAAGCTATGACACGTTCAGCTCTGGAAATTAGTCCCAAGACTGGAGCATTGCCTGTCCTCTGCTGTCAGCAAATATCTGTGAAGGCTACTAATAAAGTTTCTGTCATCTTGTTCTCATGGCTGTTCTGCTTGAAGGATAATATCCTATAACAGTTAGAAGCTGCTTCTTCAGATGAAGTGGAAAGTCTGTGTCATTTTGACCACTGTTTGTAAACCATGAAAGGAAGGAATTTGAATTAGTTTTTCATACAGACAGCCTTAGCTTTACGGTCGGGTTGGCAGATGGGTGTTCTGTTCACACAGGATTATTTTAGGTTTTGGGATCATTTGTGTTGAAGTTTGAGTAATGGAGGACGTTGTTCTCGATATAATGAAGTAAGATTTGAGTCAGATGCTGGAACAGATTGCCCATAGTGGTTGTGCTATCTATGTCTTTGGAGGTTTCCAAGTCCAGATGGGTGGAAGTCCTGAGCATTCTGGTATGATCCTATGGCTGATCCAGTTTTATGCAGGAAGTTGGACCTGCTTGGATCTCCCAAGGTCCCTGATTGGTGATGGGGACATAATTTCTGTAAAGGCTTACCCTCAATTTCCATATCCTGCCCTTTTTTTGTTTTTTCCACATTCATCCTGTGTCTCTTCATATTTCAAGCAGACCCGTAGAAATTAACAAAGCAAGGTTGTTTGACACTGTTAATTCTTTAAGAATTCATCAGTCATATCAGTGCAGGTTAGACTAGGCTTAAATTTAGTTCTTTCTTAGGTTCTGATGTGTGAAGAAAACAAGTTGCAGAATTGGGTAGAGTTAGCTGACAATTCTTGTCTGATGATGTGTGACATTATCATAAACTGAAAAAAAGATTTTTGAATGGTGTATAGTATAAATGCTCTATGCATCTCTGTATTATTTACTGTAAAATTGCCTGGCCTTTTTTACCTGGTATGGAAGCAACTATCCATTTGTTTATTTCCAAAAAACATTGATTTCACAATGATCTTACTTTCCCATCTATCCTTTTCCAGTTAAAAGCATCTATTAGTGTTTGTGAAAAAGCTTCTTTTCAAGAGGTAAAAGCCCTCCCAAAAACCTTAATTTTGTGAGTTTTTTTTTAAACAGATCATTCAGATGAATAAGAACATGAATTTTCTACAAGTGTAGACTGAAGTAATTTTAGAAAATGTTGCTAGAAAGCCCTTACTATTTTCAGATCAGCCATACAGCTCAATGATCTTGTACACTCTGTCTGGATTAGAAAGAAATGAGTAGAATAAATCATAAATATCATACAGATTTTGGTGACCTAGACTCCCAGGCTTGCCTTGAGGAGAAAACCAGTTGAGTCACTTGGGTGAGTTGTCATAAGGTGGGAAAAATCACAAAGCGGACGGAGTCCCTGTAGACTGTAATAGGGAGTGCTTCAAAATTATGTGCCAAAAGAAACAGGGTAATCTTTCTCAGTGTACCAGTATGTTAGGTTTTCAGACCTTTCTGGAACAAAGCAGTTGCACAAGCCAGTGCTTTCTTTTCCTGTTTTCTGCTTTGGGTTGGTGTCTAGCTAGATGTTGTTTCCTTTAATATTCTCTGACTGGGACTGCCATGACAGATTGCCAGGATGGGTTAATTTACCTTGTTGGGATATCTTTAAATTCAGCTAGTAACATTGATGATGAAGGGGAAGTAGCGTAGTGGCATTTCTAAACAGGGTTAATTTTCTTTGTCAACAAGTTCTCTTTGAGTGGAAGTTGGGAAAAGGTGGAAATCTGTCCTGCTTCTTGTAACAGCTTGTACTGAAAATTTAGAAACGAAAATCAGTCTTTCACCCCTTACCCGTTGTGCAGTGACTACTTCTGTCACATCTCTTCAGGTTTTTATGCTTTGGAACTTCAGCATTCCAGCTGTCTACAATGAAAAATTAGGTTCTTGTTATCCTGAATCAGTCTGTCAGTCCACGAGGTGTGTATCAAGACTTTAAGTAGCCAGAAGGTCAAAACTCCTTTTCATCCACAGAAGTAATGCATTTACTTCTTGAGAGATGCTTGTTAAAATGTCTCCCAATCCTTTAAGTTTGAACTGCTTTGGTGTCCATGCCACTAAAGCACTTTGTTCAATGAAGAATGGCAATATGAAAAAGTATGTTCATGTGAAAGCTTCTCAGAGGATCTGTCACCTGATAATCTGAACAATTAAAAGCAGATTGGGGGTAGGAGGAGAGGTTCCTGTTCTGGAATGACAGGGCAGGAGACAGCACCAAAGGAGGTGCTGTAACTGTCTGTCTACTATTTCACTTCAGAGGACTTCCTCATTATCTGTCCTGAAGTTATCATGCACCTTTCTAGCTGGGAGAAAACAGGGATAGAATAAAGCATTTGCTTCTCAAGCCCGTGTCTCTTGCTAATGCACAGTCTGAGCTATCTCAAGCCTATAGATCTTTGCGCTCATTCCTGTGTGCTGTAAGTGTCTTGACAAAGCAATGAACAGTACTTTCTGGAGTGGATGTGGAAATAAATGTTCAGGCTAAGAGAGTACTCTCTGTTATTGAATGAAGGTCTGCATTTTGAGTGCCTGCCTACCCAGCCTCTGTCCAAATTTGAGCCTGAGCAAACTGCGAAGGAGGCGGTAACTGAAAGAAACAAGCCACACACTGGTTGGGTACTCAGTGCAAATGAAAGAGCCATCTGCTGACCAGACAGTATCATATTGTAAATGGTTTTCTGACAGAGAAAACAAATAGTGATAATGCTGCTGTTGTTTGTGTGAGAACAATGTACTTAACGCTGTGAAAGACTCCAGATATTCTGGCAGTACAGGAATAAATCATTCACACCACTAGGTTACTCTTTGATGCCAGTCTGAGAGCTTGAAAATACTCCTGTCTGCTTTTTAGACGTTTATACACTATAAAGCAGTGGCTTGTTTGCATGGTGCCTGTTATCTGCACATCTCTGACTGTATTAGCAAATTTAAAAACTGATAACTGCTTTCCTTTTTTCCATCTCTTCTGGACCCAGTGTTGGAGATTGCCTTTGAAACAATCACTCTGACAACAAATGGAGAGTCTGTGTTGACTTGAAAGTGTACCTGATATAACAAGGGAAGAAGGAAGTTTTTGTCAGCCTCCCTATCCAAAATAACCCTGGTGCCCCCCAAACCACCTCTCTGTTGCATTTTGGTCTTGCCTTATGGAAAAGATGGTGGCACCTAAATAAAAATGGAAGGGTGATTTACATCAGTTGGCCTAACTGTTGCACTACAGTGTGTCATAAAGGACCCTGGACCCTCTGTTATGTGAAATCTCCTATCGTCCGTGCAAGTCTCCTGTAATCATTGTGGAAGTCTTGCTCACATGAGGAACAAGCTGATCTGTAGGTATTCTTGCTTGTGATAGTTGTCACCTGCAGTGGGATTGCGTAGGGTACCAAACTAGGTGGGGATCTGTATGACACACTTGAATTGCACCTCAGCTTGAATGGAAGTTTGAGTTTTATGCTTCATACAAAGCGGAGGACTTTCAGTGCCCAAGTGACAGCTCAGCTTTTGTGGGGCTTTTGGTGAGAGGTTTTGGTTTCTTCCAGAAAGACTTCAGTTCTCTGGAAAATTTTTTTGAAAGTGGACCTCTCCTATGAATTTTTGGCAGCTGGGTCATTTGTGAAAGGCACTGGTGACTTTCATCAATCACAGCAAGAAAAAATTGAGAAGTGTAATTAGAAATTACCCTTACAGGAGTTTTTAGTAACTAGAGCAACGAACAAGATCACTTGTAAAGAACAGGTCAACTGACACGTAGCCCAATCTGTACCCCTATAACTAGGTTAGCCTGCATATCTCTGCACTTGTCTGAAGGAGTTGGCAGTGCTGGAGTACTACCAGGCTGCTTTAGAGCCAAGGCAGACTGATAATTACCCTTCTCAGAAAACACTGCAGCCTGTTTTGAGACTGCTTGTCATGTGAACATGAATGTGTCTTTCTTTGAAAAGTCAAGCTGTCTGTGGTGATCTGATTAAGTTGAATGCACATACTGCAGTAAAATGGTGAACTAGGGAAGTAGGTTTTTTTTCCTTGTCCAAATAACAAACACACACACACCCCAAGTAGTTCTTTGAGTGCCAGAAAGCCTGGTTATGTGCCAGTTTGTGGCTCCTAGTATACACTGAGCCCTCACAGAACTTCTCCCTGTGTTGAGATGTTTAGAAAACTTTACTTGTCTGAATTTTTTGGTTTCTAAATGCATATGGATGAGTTGGCATAACAGTCTGTATTTCTGTAGCATGATGAGTTTGTCTTTGCTTGGCCTCCTAGGGGGGCAAGCCTGTGTCCCAGTCAAATTTGCTGACTAGGTTTGGGGGAGGATTAATATGATAGATATGACCACAGCATACTTGAATATATCAGTCTCATTGATACAGCTGCTCAGGCAACAAGGCTCTCTTCAGAAACAGAGCAAAAATTCCAAACCCTAGAACTGAGCCCCAAATCCTCAGTGACATATGAACTTGTCACCATCAGTTCCCTGTGTGCCGTTTTGGGCACTTTCAGCCACACTGAATGCCTGAGCCCATCAAAGATTTTTGGATGAATAGCCATTCTTGAACAGTTCTTTTATTTGCTTATGGGTATCTCAGTTACTCCAGTTTTCCCAACTTCCCTTCCAAGCAGGACTTTTTTTAAGAAGTCTTTATTATTTTCAAGTGTCTGATAAAGATGCAGTGACCTTCAGGGTAAAGCATGGAATGCTCTGTGTTGCATAATTACATTTTGGATTTTTTATTTTAAACTTTTACAGGTTTCCTATTAACCCCTCTGCAGGTTTTGACAGCAGTCCATGAAAGCAGTATTACAAATGTTCCAGTCTTCACAATGGCATGCCAGCTGCTGCATGAGTTTCAGATGAATTTTTTTCTAGGTCCTTTGCAGAACAGGAGGAACTGAAACAAAGACTGTGAGGTTCCTTCCAGTTCTCCTGGAGGCCTCAGAATCACACAGAATTATCTAGGTTGGAAAGGACCCTGGAGATTATCTCGTCCAACCGTTCGCCTAGCACAGTTCCCACCTACAGCATATCCTTAAGCTCTAAATCGACCTGACTCTTAAACACCTCCAGGGATGGGGACTCCACCACCTCCCTGGGCAGCCCATTCCAACACCCAACAACCCATTCTGTAAAGAAATGCTTCCTAATATCCAGTCTAAACCTTCCCTGGTGCAGCTTGAGGCCATTCCCTCTTGTCCTATCGCTTGTTACTTGGTTACAGAGACTCATCCCCAGCTCTCAGCAGCTTCGTTTCAGGGAGCTGTAGAGGGCGATGAGGTCTCCCCTCAGCCTCCTCTTCTCCAGACTAAACACCCCCAATTCCCTCAGCCGCTTTCCATACGACCTGTGCTCCAGACCCTGCACCAGCTCCGTTGCCCTTCTCTGGACACACTCGAGTCATTCAATGTCCTTTTTGTAGTGAGGGGCCCAAAACTGAACACAGGCATCGAGGTGCGGCCTCCCCAGTGCCGAGTACAGGGGTAAGATCCCCTCCCTGTCCCTGCTGGCCACGCTATTGCTGACACAAGCCAGGATGCCATTGGCCTTCTTGGCCACCTGGGCACACTGCTGGCTCCTGTTCAGCCGGCTGTCAATCAACACCCCCAGGTCCCTCTCTGACTGACCTCTTTCCAAAGCCAGAGTGCTGTAAGGAAGGTTAAGTGTAAATAAGAATCAGACACTGTTTAGAGTACAGAGGACTGACAGAGCCATTTATTTTCTTTTTTCAGTAGAGCAACAAAGGATATTACAAGGGCCAGAACATCTGCTGATGTAAATTATCATAGTTTTACTGGTCAGGGGATTCATACCCCTTCATCCCAGCTGGGAATGTGTCACTGAGATAGATTAGTGATTATTAGTGAGGGAGACAAAAAAGCAACATTAAAAAAAGCAATCTGCTTAGGTTGATATATGGGGCATTAAAGGCCTACTTTAAAACAAAACAGAATCAGCTTACACTCTGTAGTTAATTTGGAAATGAGGTTCTAGTGACTGTTCATACCAGTAATGTGAATGTATGGGCAGGTGGTCTTGTTAAATATGAGGCTTTCTGTTGTAATCACTGCCTTTACAGATGAAATTGTGTTAAGAAAGTGTAAATTAGTGCCCTGCTCTTGCAAATGCTCAGATATTCATGAAGCAGGTCCTTAGACTTCAAAGGGGTTACTCACATGAGCAAAATGAAATGCAGAACTGTTGTGTTTTCATCTCTCTCTTCTAGGTTGCTGTCTTCTAGTGTAATTTCTAGTGCTTCATTCTGAAAACCAGACTAAGGTACTACGGTCTTCTGGAAATTCCTAGTGTAATCTCATTACCTGCTAATAAACAATTCACTCTTTTTTTTTTTTTTTTTTTTTTTTTCTCCCTTCTTCACATAGTAGATTAGAAAGACTGAAATTAGTTTCTGGCTGGTAATGCTCTTGCCAGAACATGCAGACTGGTCAGTCATAAGTCAAAGACATGACAGATGTCTTGTCTCATTCTAGGATAGCCAACATCTATATGTGTAGGTGACATTCTCAGTCCCAGGCAGGTGTCTGAAGAAGGCCAGGCTAACACAGCCAAGTTTGCAAGGGGCAGGGTGTCTTACTGCTGCTGAATTTGATAGTGATCTGCTTTCTCTCTGCCTCTGCTGTTTTTCTCACGATATTAGTCCAGTCCAGTTGCATGGGCAGGGCAGTGGAAGGAGGAGAGGTCAGTAGAATTGCCCGATGGGCTGACAGCTAATTAAACCCGTTTAACACTCCTGATTGTACAGCATATTAACTGGTGCTTTTTATGTTCAGAGGACTCAAGTGACTTGGTTTACAGGTACAGCTCTGAGAGTAGGTACACGTGACCCAACCAAGGGGCACTATATCTTGCCTGATGCAGCCTAGTTAGTCCTGAGTGCTAAATGCTCTAGATTCCACCAAAGTTGAGACAAATGTTGCTTCCATTAACTCCCACTGAAGTTTAGTATGTGACTTTGTATGCTCTGTTGGGGGTCTAGCATTTTCCTTTTAATCGGATTAGAAATCCTGTTCTTGCCGCTCTTGCAGTGAACCCTTCTTTATGTCTGATTCTGATGCTTCCCAGGCCTTACTGCAGGTTTGTATCCAAGTACAAACAAGTACTTCATCTAACTTCCATTAAAGTCAATGAGAGTCTTTCCACCCCAGTGTCAGTCGGAGTGAGTCTTTCATCTTTCCTTCCTAGAAACTGGTTGGTCTGGATCCCTTTTTGTTCTTCTTTTGTGGTCTTTGTCCCCATCATGTCTGAGCACTTCAGTCAGCAGTAGATTACTCTGTCTTGTTCTGGTACTCTTATTTTCTGTTGCATGATGAAGCTGGGGAATAATAGTGTCTACATTATTCTGCATGTTCCCATCTTTAGCTGAGGATAAGTGGCAAAAATGAAAGACCAGATTTTCAAGATGTGAATGACAGTCTGGTGTGATTTTTTCAAAGGTATTTAGAAACTTCAGAAACTACCACTTTGTTCCTGATTCTTTAAGCCCATAACTATCCTGAAAAGACTCAGCATTAAATAGCTTGAAAAAGGTCGCAAGGAATGTGTGTTGCAGAGGAGCTCAAGAGGCATTAGTTACACATCTGCTTCTGAATGCTCTCTCTTTTGAAATACAGACTCTTCTCAGCCTTGGACTTCACCACGCACTGGCTCTACAGGCAAAAATCTCAGCAGCAAACACCTGGGAGGAGCCCTGTATGGAAAAGCCACTCTTCTGCAGTATGTGATGGTGGCTGTGGTCATGTTTAAGTGTTTGAGGGCTTCTCTCCCTTTCCTTAGTGATCAGGTTTTGTTTCAGGGAGCTGGTTGCATGATTGAAGAGAAATCTAAACAGACTAATATTTGCAAGGCTCAAACCTCACAGAGTGACCCTTATGTGTTTAGTCATTATCTAGGACTAAGCTTTCAGAGGTTAAAAGCAGCCCAGTGACTTGTTTCTTTCATATAGGAATGATACAGAAGGCACTAAGATGTGACAGATGAGAGATCTGCAGAACTAAGTCCTACTGCCTGTTGATAAAACAGCTCAACCCTCCAGCTCTCAGCTTACCTAGATGATTTTGCCTGGTTTATGGCTGCTCTGAGGTGCTCAGATATACCTACTACAGGAATTAGTTATGCTAGCAATTAGTTGTACCTCCAAAAATGGAGTCCCTCATTAAAGCCTGGCCCAAGATGTGAAGACCTAGCGTTTCACCTGGAATCTTTGAAGTCTCTGAGTGTTGAAAGTATAATAATAATAATTATATATAAACACTTCCCGAGTGTGTCATAACCACATGAGGGACAGACTAAAGCATGTTGGTAAGAATGCAAGAAGCAGCAGAAGAAAAGTTTGAAGATACTGACTGCACATCTTCATAATAAACACCACTATTTTAATAGAAAATGTGTCCCTTTGACCAAACTTCCTTCTCAGTTACACTGGTAGACTTTCAGGGCACTTTGCAGCATAACTGAGTCACTAAGACTACAGTGAGAAGGACTGGTGTTTTCCGAGATAAGCATGTGACTGGTCAGCTAATGATAGCTGTCGTATGAATTTTGCTGAATGATTGCTTGAAAGATTAATGGGAATATATCCTTGCAACCTTGGCTGACAGGCAGGAAGAGATCATTAAAATAATCTCTGGAGTACAGCAGTGACCGAGGTTTGCTGTAGAAATCGCTGTGTTAGGGAAGAGATTGAACGTTTAAAAAGCAGGGACTGCCATCATTGGTTAAGGAAGGTTTGTGGCCCTTAAGCTCAAGAATATTTTGAGCCAAAAGAGAGTATAAATAGTGGGAATGCTGCTGTTTGAAAGACCTTTTCCAGGTCTTTGACAGTAGACAACTCGTTCTTCCTGAGCCTTAATAAACCCATCTGCAAAAGGTGTTATGCCCTTTGTCAAACGATATGGATGTGGCACTGTATGGAAAAAGTGAAGTTTTAAGCCTTCCCAAAGGAAACCCTTAGAAGCTTCCAGACATCCACAAGGACTGCTAGATAGCTAATTTACTGTTTTAATACCCCTCCAAAATGGAGACAATATTATACGGAACTGAGACCAAAATATCACCTAACCTGTGGGAAGCAGCAGAGGCATGGTTTCCTTTTCATAAGCTTCTTACTTGTTAGGTTTGATGGGCAGGGAGGTAGAGAGGAGGAAAAATAGGGCCTTAATGCTAGGTAACCAAGTTTTTTCAGAAGGAAAGTCATATCAGAAAAGAGTTTTGATCCAAAAAGGTTCTTTTTTTTTCCCCCTCGAGAGCTCATAAGCTGAGGCAACAAAGCATGTGTGTGAATGTAGTCTTAATTGCTCTCTTGTGGCTGAGGGCAGGATTCACACATACTGCAAGGGCTGACATCGGGTTCTGAGTGAGGAGCAGAGCCACCAGTCTGCTCCCTAGAGCTGGGAGTTTAGGATTAACCCCTTGCTTGAACCTCCCTAGTGAGGCAGGTTTGGCCATCCTCACCTTCTTGGAGCTGTAGTCATATGTGAAATTAAACATCTCCATGCACTGCTGGACTTGCAGCCCTCGGCTGTAGCCTGTATCAGGTAAAGAGCAAGACACCTTTAGAGCACCATTGGAGTTTGAAGCTAATCTGAGCATACTGGTGAACACAAAGCATTTGAGGAGCTGTTGGGTTTTAAAGGTAGTGTACTGGTTCAGTGCTGGGGCAATACCAGTGCTTACCTTCACTACTGATCTGTGCATTTTTGGGTAAGCCCTTCTTCCTTCTTAGCACACAGACTGATGATGTGTTTCTGAGCCTGAGGCAAATGCTTTTTAAGTGGAAAACTGTTGATTTTGTATTGTGGGTGAGGTATATTCCTCAAAAGAATGAACAGTCATGTGCTTATTGCCCAGTGGCCTTTAGGGTCTCAAAATAGTTGCAAAACCACGTAGTGCTGTATAGAAAATGAAATCTGTAAGTTGTTTGAGTTCCAGAGCTGAACCAGTGAAACATTTCCAGGAGGCCTGACATTTCTTTCCAATAGTCTGTGCAATGTAGGGGGTGAGACTGAACAGCATAATGAATTACTCTAACCACAAAAATCTAAGCATCTGTGACCTGTTTTCTAGATAGAGGGTTTTTTTGGAGGATCGCACTTGCTATGAAAGTCTGAAAGCTTTTTTCCAAAACAGATACATCCTAGATATGTTACTTTGCAATCCATAGTTGGGGGTTACAGTTTAAAACATATGAAGGGAAAGGGGACAGCATTTTGCATGATACAGAGTGAAGTTCCTAAGTAAGAATGCAATGGGCCGTATTCTCAGGAAGGAGCAGTGCATTTAGCAAATTGTTTGGATGGACTTTACCAGGAGGTACCAGGCACCTTTCTAGAAAATCTAAGGCCTTGTGTATTTAACTTCCTGGAAATCATGCTTTACTTTTGAAAATGTAAGTCCTTAGGGCTTCTGGGCTGTTCTGAATCTCCATGTCCACCCAGCTGTCCTGTCATGCAGGCTCTGTCAGTAAGATCTGCAGAGCTGGAAACCAGCAAAACTGTCAGCATTGCAATAAAATACCTCTGGTCTCCTGCCAAGAATTTTAGGCTGAACAAAGGTATTACCCTTTTTAGGAGATTAAATTATGCCAAGCACAGAAGATGAAGTCCCAGTGACTTGATCTCTGAGACTTAACCACACGATCTGTGCTGGCAATCCATGTGATTTATTGCAAAGTTCAAACAGCCTGTTTGCTGGGGCTGTGCCAACGTGACCTGCAGAAGGAAGTAATTTCTTCTTCATATCTATAAACAGTCTGGGTGGTTTTTTACTTCTTAAAGTATAACGAATGCATGTTTCTTCTCAGCACCAAGTCCTGGCTGGTATTAATGCCCTCTGTGCTTCCCTCACCTGAACTCAAGCACCATTTTAACAAGCTTGTTAAAAAATTGGGAGATGCGTGGGCAAAAAAAAAGGAAATTTGTGGTGTTTTCAGAATTCCAGAGTGAAATAGGCCAGTACTGATAGCTGGTAACATGCAAACTTATAGCCCGTATCTTAAGAATTGTGTAGTTTCAGCTGCTAGCCACTTTAGCAGCTATCCTTGTTGGCAAGCATGTCGTGTTCTCTAGTACCTGATGTGCCAGTATCTGAGCTGAGATGTGTCTCAGTCACAGTGGCTCCCATTCTCCCTCTGCACCTTTTTTCCGTAACTGTCCTGTTATGAGCCCTCTTTGCTTATCTTTGTCTTTCAAGCTCCTTGGATAGAGGACAGACATGGATTAGCTATAAGGAGGCACAGGATAGCATCCCACCTTGTTAGTATGATTTATGCTCTGTGCCCAGAGATGGTACACAGTTTTTAGCTCCACAAAAATACGGTTTTTTGTCTTGTGACCATTAACTGGTCGCTTCAGGTCATTCTGAAAGGATGACTCATCCTCCTTAGGCTTTACTGTCCTATAGGCTCTGAGTCATCCACAGAGCTTGCCTGCAAAGATCTGGCATTGTTGTCTAGATAGCGGGTAGTCAAACAAAACAATATTGTAGCAAGGATTGCATCTGGGGCTGTTGGTAAAACAGACCCACACATTTCTCATGATCTCATTAGCAACCCACAGAACTTGGAAGACCTGTCACTGGAGAGAGTGTTTATTCACATCATGTCTATCCTCTTAAACTTCCATAATGTAAGATCTTACAACAGACTGTAAGGTAGAATACTTTGAAAAATTCAAGTATATCAAGTCAACAGAGTAATCTCATTGAAATAAAAAGTTTACTCCATAAGGTATGCTGGCTGGTATTAATTATGTTGGTTAAGCTCTTGTCAGTATATCCCAGAAGCAATTGTTATTTTGCTCCCTGAAAGAGGCATTAGTCTGAAGCTAGTGGTGGCACTTTATCCGCTGGCCATTTGCAAATTATTCCAGAACTAGAAATGTTTGTAATTCCTTGCAAGCAGAAACACTCCTACAACAGACACTCATATCTACTGCAGATGTCCTTCGATCAGCTACAGTTAAGTGGGGGGGAAGGACGTCCCGTTGTTAATGCGTGGCAGCAGCAGTCTGTTTGGCCGGAGGTCACTCACGCCAGCACTGTATCAGCTTGCTGAGAGCTCTTACGGCTGAAGCACTGTGCTTGCTTCTGTGACAAGGGAGTTGGCATGTGTGCATGTGCCTGTGTGCATGCTGCAGGTATGGAATGTGTAGGATTATCTGTGAAAGGCTCTGTGGTTGTGAAGCACACTCCTGCGTGTCCTGAGGATGGCTGAAGGGCTTCGTCTGCAGGCTCTCACAGTAGGCTGTACCTGCGTGCATGTATGCAAGGTCACAAGAGGTGTTAAACCCCACTTAATGCTGTCAGTGTTGCCACATTTAACATTCACAGAGCAAACAGGCTTCAGGCTCCTCTGCTGCCTTCGTTGGAAGTGCTTTTGTGCTTGTTTGTTTTCCAGTTTCCTCCAATTGTAATTTGCCAGCTCCACTGTGGGGGAAAAAAGTGGAAATACAATTCATCAGCTAGTGCTTACTGAACCTCTTTGAGTCCTGTGAGATATCTAACCATGACATGCATCGATTAGCCAAACTACAGAGGGAGAAGTCTGCATAATGTAAATGAGCACTTTCTGCAGCCTTCCTTTATTCGTAATGACCCTGTATCCACTCCTGTTTAACATCTTGCTTGATGATCTGGACGAGGGGATCGAGTGCACCCTCAGTCAGTTTGCAGATGACACCAGGTTGGGTGGGAGTGTTGATGTGCTCGAGGGTAGGAAGGCTCTGCAGAGAGACCTGGACAGGCTGGAGCCATGGGCTGAGGCCAACTGGAGGAGTTTCCATAAGGCCAAGTGCCGGGGGCTGCCCTTGGGCCACAACAACCCCCAGCAGGGCTACAGGCTTGGGGAGGAGTGGCTGGAGAGCTGCCAGTCAGAGAGGGACCTGGGGGTGTTGATTGACAGCCGGCTGAACAGGAGCCAGCAGTGTGCCCAGGGGGCCAAGAAGGCCAATGGCATCCTGGCTTGTGTCAGCAATAGCGTGGCCAGCAGGGACAGGGAAGGGATCTGACCCCTGTACTCAGCACTGGGGAGGCCGCCCCTCGATTCCTGTGTTCAGTTTTGGGCCCCTCACTACAAAAAGGACATTGAATGACTCGAGCGTGTCCAGAGAAGGGCAACGAAGCTGGTGCAGGGTCTGGAACACATGTCCTATGAGGAGCAGCTGAGGGAACTGGGGGTGTTTAGTCTGGAGAAGAGGAGGCTGAGGGGAGACCTCATCGCCCTCTACAGCTACCGAAAGGAGGGTGCAGAGAGCTGGGTTTGAGCCTCTTTAGCCTAGTAGAAAGCAACAGGACAAGAGGGAATGGCCCCAAGTTGCGCCAGAGAAAGTTCAGACTAGATATTAGGAAGCATTTCTTTACAGAATGGGTTGTTGGGTGTTGGAATGGGCTGCCCAGGGAGGTGGTGGAGTCCCCACCCCTGGAGGTGTTCAAGAGTAGGGTCGATTTAGAGGATATGCTGTATGTGGGAACTATGCCAGGAGAATGGTTGGACCAGATGGTCTCCAGGGTCCTTTCCAACCTAGATGATTCTGTGATTCTTTATCAAGGAATAAGTGATGTAAGATACATAATTAAGGGCAAAGGTAGGTAGGTGGTGATACCCCAGGACTTCCAGTATCTTCTTTCTGGCTGATTGCAGAGATCAGCATTTTGCAGCGTCTTAGGCCAAATTCTCCCAGGAGTTTAGCTCTTTAGAAAACCAAAGTACTTACTAGATGCAAAGTTATTTTTAAAATGGTTTCTTAAGGAAATCAGGGGTTAGGCATTCCCCTTGCCTGTCCCCCTCTGCCCATCTCTGTCTTTGAATAACTTCTGAATCCATTTGCATCCACAGGTGACCCAGCAGCAAATGGCCTTAGAACATGTGAACTCTGTATCATAACTGATTTTTCACAGGAGGCGGTGGAAAGGCTGGTGAAACAGGCTCTTATCCCACTGGCGAGTGAATCAGCATGCCTGCTGTGATTCAGTTTCTGTTTGTTTAACCTGAGGGATAAAGGAGTTTAAAAAGGGGATGGTTTCATAGCAAAAGGGATCTGGAGACAGGGAAAGGATCCAGGGATGCTTGAGGAGCTCAAAAAAAGGAAGACACATGAGAATATTTGGTACAAAGTTGTAGGAAACTGCTTCAATGCAAGTGTTCCCACAGTGGCATCTTTGCTTGGGCTTCTGTTCATGGGATGGCTCTGTGAAACATGGACCTGAGTTAACATGTACCTCAGAAACAGCTGAGCAGAGAGGGATGTTGAAGTAATCTCTCTTATTCTTGTGGTGCCTGGGTAATGAAAGATGTAAGAATATAGGTGGGGATCTTTTTCTCAGCAGGCACCCTCATTAGCAAGTCACCATGGTCAGAAGCCTGCCACAAAGACCAGTTCTGCCTCCCTCTGCCATTGCATGGGCTGCATGGGTCACAGTGCTGCCCAGGAGCTTGCACTGTCCCCATTGCCACCTGGAGCAAGGAAGTGGCAGGACACTGGGATAATGCAGTGAGGACAATGGCAGCCGCTGTCCTAGCACAAGCTGGGTTGGGGAAGGATGTCCTTAGGTCCCTGACTTGCTTCTCTTCCCTTACCAGCTGGGGTGGGAGTGAGCTTTGTCCATCATGTGGTTTAGGAAGGTGAAATAATTTGTCAGCTCAGCCCACACCTTCAGTCTAGTCTTTGGTCCAAAGCTAATTGGTTGGCAGGGACTCAACGCCCCCAGGAGTGAGGATAACCTAGAGATGGTAGCCCAGACTAGTAAAGGGATGTCTTTGGGACCCTTTTGTTTTCCTGTTTAACAACCATGTAGGTACTTGTGCTGTGCTACTGGAGCATGATCTACACTGGAAGGAACATGAGGAAATGTTTCCACATGGCATGGGTCAAAGCTGCTGCAAAATCCTGCTTCCTTAACTGAGATTCCTCCTGTCCAAAGACCTGAAGCTTCACTGAGCACGTATGTGGTTAAACTGTATATTTTAACTTGAATAAACTTTATCTTATCTGTTACAGAAAGCAAGAATTTGGCCGAAGCTGTAAAAATACAAATAAACACTTTTTTTTTTAATATCCAGAAAGATAAAACTGAGGAAAAGATCTGAGTTCTGAGTGGTAATATGTCTGGTTATCCCGTAGGAGCATCTTACTGTAACCCAGGCTTAACATAGCGAGGTAGCTTTACTCCAGTCCTCAGATGGAGGTGCACTGTCCCAGACTCTGCTTATTTCATTATCATTACGTTCACCCTGTGCCTTACCCAAGTACCTGTCCCCAGGAGCATGCAGGAGACCAGATATGGTAACACAGAGGAAAGCCATCTCACACCAGAGCTAGAGGGGGTGTTGAAGGAAAGCTGTCTAAGCAGGCGTGTATGTTGGCTTGGAGAGAATCACAGTAGGTGATGTTTGGTGGCTGTGCAGCCTCTGCTTGAATCTGTGCCAAGGCACCCGACTCACATCCCAGTAGCTCTGCCTGCATCTCCTCATCGGTACTCCTCACAGCCACGTGCTTCCAGCAACTTCCGACGCTTAGCTATATCCCTGGTGAGCTGTAGGCTAAGCTCTCCCCCAGGCTTGCAGCTTCTTCAGCCTTCGATGCTGCGGGGATAGAGCTCATCCAAAATCGATGCTGTACTGTCAGCCTGCTGATTTCCAGATTGGATGTGCCCATCTGTACATGATGGCTACTGAAAAGGCTGGCATAAGTTCTATTGGTGGCATGTGTGAGGGGGTCCCACATCCTATGTGTAAACTAAAGGGTGTATTTAATGTTTCCTAAGGGACAGGCTCCTTGTGCACTGGGGTTGGGAATGTTACCAAGGGGCCAGGCAGTCTGCTCTACTAGCTGAACAAATGGCAAACAAATGACATTGCTTTTGCTGTAAAAGAGCATTTCTTGACCTTATACTTTCTGTGTGGTATCACAGATCCTGTCTCTTCATCCCCATGCCAGCTTGAGTACTGTCACTTTCTCTGGAGCTGTGGCATGTGTGATTAATTATAATAAAAAGGTTGCCTTACTTGGTATCCCTGACAAAATCCCAGAACAGGGAATGGGAGCTCTAGAGGTCTCTAATCCAATCTCTCATGCTGGGCTCCATGTGCATGAAGAATCACTTAAAATGAATACATACCTGTCTTCCTATTTTTGCTGAAGCAGCCCTTCCAGGATGCAGCCAGCAATGCTGCTGCACTAATAGCATTCACTGGAGCAACAGGGAATAAAACTGCTGCTTTTTGGAGCCTATAATTATTCTGAGGCTTTAATATAACAGGAAGATTAAAAAAACCCAAACCCAACAGTAGAGGAAGATGCTTATGGAGAAGGGGCAAAGATTAGACCTCTCAGGTTGTTCACCCACTCTGACAACTGACCTGAGCAAGTTGTATTTCAAGCTGGGTGACCTTACACTAGCAACTGTGCATACCAGCAGCAGAAGGCAGCCCCTGCTGTGTACAGATGCAAGTCTGCAATCACAGGGCTACAAGGGGAATTGGAGGATGTGATTCACACAAGTGCCCTCCCATCCCATATTGCAGTTTCTGTACAGGAGCTGTTACGTTACCCCTGCAATGCCTGCAGCGGGTCTGCAGCCAAGTCAGAAATAGACCCCCACCGTTCTTGCTTGCCTTGGTTTCGGCCAAGGTCATATGGTTACTGTCATCTTGCTCAGTTGTGGTGTATGTCACAGCTGATTAACAGCATGTCTGGGATGGACATCACGTTAAATTACTGCTTGTGGCATCCAGCTGCATTGTGTGCCTTTCTGAAAAAGCAACACAAAGGGAAAGAGAGATCTTTAAAGCTGCTGTCTCAGAAAGCTACAGAACAGTTTGCCAGCCACACCCATTGTTCATTGCTTCCTCTGTGGGTGTCCTGTCAGGTGGGGTTTATGGTCTCATGCATCACCTAAGCAGTCATCTAAGGCAGATACTGGCAAATGATTGTTTCAAATCTTAGGGAAAAGTCAGCAGTAGCAAAAATAGTGTCTTTCTCTGTACTAATTTGCTTTTGCATATCAGCTTGGTTTGATGGTTATTTGGGTTGTGGAGAAAAGTCAACTCCCTTGATGGTGCCTGGCTGGGTAACTGCTTTTTTGTGGGTTCACCAAGGACCTTCACACTGACGAGTTAACAGAGCTAAAGAACGAAGGACTAAATTCCTCTGTGAAACAAAAATAAATAAAAATGAAATGGCACAGCAGCCAGCTATACCTTTGCATGGTCATAACAGCTGGGAGCATGGGAGCTTGGTCCCAGTGGCAGCTGTCCCGTTACTGATGTCTATGAAGGATCTGGATTAATTTTCTTCATAAATGTGTGAGGCAAAGGGATGTCCCACACTGAGAAAGAATGGTGAAATAATTCTGTTGTTCCAATGCTAATAGACTATTCTACTTCAGTTAAGCTTCATATACCAGGATCGCTTCAAGTGTGCATGCTCCAGTACAGACTAACAAGTGTGGATGGTTGGGGGGACATCTTACTTTACAGTGTTTGGGGTCCGGGGTGAACTACGCATCAGTGAGTTCTCCCCGTGCCATGCATAATCCATGTGTTTCAGGGGTTTCTAAAATGTCAGCACTGGACACAGAAGCGCCATCTGCCTCCTCCAGACCAGTAGGTCAGGCCCATCTAGTGACAGCGTTCATGCACCTGAGCTGGTGGGGATGCCAGAGGAATCTGCTTTTTTCAACTGTGCCATTAAAAACAGTGATGAAGCACACAGTTAGAGAACACCTTCTCACTCTCCACTTCACAAATGAGATCACAAGGCAGCCAACATGTTGGGACCTTCTAGTTTTCTGCTATGTGGCTCTTACTGTGCTAGCCCGAGTTGCCACATGCAGTCTTCTGCAGCTCTGGCAACAGGCATGGAAATCCTTACCATGGACTGCTGCAGAGACTCTCTCTTACTTCTGCACTGATGTGCACTAGTGTGCTGGCACTTAACACTCTTCACGCTTGATCTGAGAGAAATAGAACCCAGAAAGTCTGTAATGAGAATCGTACAGTTCTGGTGGGAAAGGACCTCAGCATTCCCAAGGGCAAGAGCTCATCCTGAGCTTCCCTTGAGGGAACAATGTCATGCACAGCTCCAGTCAGTGGTATATGACACACACCACTCCCAGACCTTCTGAAGGCATGCCTGCTTCCTTTTCATGGAGCATAAGTGCAGCAGAAAAGGGATCCAACTGAAAGGTAAACAGGAAAAGTAAGGAGAGAGAGAGCAGATGTGCTCTGAATACAGATAACCTTTTCACTGAATTTGAAACAGAGGACCAGCAGGTCTTCTGGCCCTGGTCTTCATCATCAACTATTATGCAGCTGCCAATATGGTGAGATCAGTGACTAGTTTTAACTTGTATACATCTTCCTAGCCTGACATGGTGTAAGAGTGTCACGGAGCAGTGACCCTGTGGCTTCCTTCAGCTGTGGGTTACAGTGTCATTCATCATTTCCATTAAAAGGGTAGCCATCATTCCTAACCTGAATGTGTCTACTTCCAGCTTTCAGCTCCTCTTAGCTCCTCTTAAGCCTTTCTCTGTTAGATGTTAAACACTGTAGAATGTGGCATGCCCTTCTTTAAAAAATTGATTATTTCTGCATTATGCTGTAGTGCAGAGATACCGAAAGACACTAAAAGAGCAAAGTCAGGTTTCAGAGAAGTCTCAATATAGCAACATATGCCTTTTTTGGTTGGTTTTTTTTTTTTTGAAGCAGATGGTGTTGGTCACAGTGGAAGAAAGCACTTGGGAAATGACGTGAGCTCTTGGGCTGATTTATTCTTGTGTGCTATGTTGTTTTCTTCTAATCACTGCCTTGCTATGCAATTAATTAGTACTTTTCTCTGCCCCAGTGTCCTGTCTATAGAACTGGATTCAGTGATTTTGCCTCAAAACACAGGAATGCCGGGACATTTCAGTGACATCCTTAACTCCTTTTGCTCTGTATTTCCAAAAATGTAACATAAAATGCTGTAGCTTGCCATCACAGCAGTGAGAACCCTGAAGTGTTTTGTTGCCTTTGCTTTAAAATATCATTATACAGTGTGAAATATATGGCTTGGCTTTCCTCAGATTTGCATGGCTCCAGTTTCCGCACCCTGTGCTAATTCAGAGCTGCCATGACTCCACTGTGACTCCAGCACTACCATGGAGAGTTATGCGCTGGGAGAATGAGCTTGGTTTCTATCTGGCCCACTAGTGAAGTGCTGTTTGGAGTGTCTCTCCAATTTGCGTCCTGCACTGCAAAAAAGATCCTGGACTTCTCCTAAGAACACTTAGGTTTGTCTGCCTGTTGCTTTTGTGTTGGTTCACGCTCTGCGGCCTCTTGATAGCTGTCTTATCCATACTGAGTATTTTGGTGACTGTGTCCTCTCAAAGATTTCCCATCCTCTCCAGGCATTGGATGGGTCCAGTATTTGTAGGAAACTCATGCCAAGTCTGTGTGAAGTTGCCTCTTCCAATGAACGGGTATCAATGCAGAAACAGACACTCAGACATTGTGCAATGGGCTGAAACTTAGGAAAATCAGCTTGGGCGATTTTCTTCTGCTATAGTGGGGTGTCATGAATAAGCTCATCTCTGCACCTTGGTCTCAGAAAGGATGTAGGCACCACCTCTGTGTTATCTGTGGCTATGTCAAGGGCTGATGGCTTTACAGTAGCTTTGCATTAAGCCACAGTAACTCTCTAAATCCACCGAGAGATGAGAGTTTGAAGGTAAACAAAAGCCCATCGCTGAACCTCTGCTGTGTCGGCAGAGGAATAGCAAGAATTATCAGCCTTGCTGGCCAAGTGACCTTCCTTGGGGCTTGTGGCAGAATGGTCTTGACATGCGGGGAGGCTGGAGGAGATAAGCCTGGTGCAGTACTTGCTCTAAGCTTCCTCTACAGAGACATTTCACTCTATCCACAAGCTGGAGGGTTAGGTGATCCAAGCCTGGGAAAAACTCAAGAGTTGATCCTATATAAATAAAAATGGTTGTTTTAAAAAGCAAATAAGAAACAGGTCCTTCTCTTCCACCCACCTTTTATAAGATGGATCAGAAGTAAAGCATGGTGTCACTATGAAGACTTAAGACGGTGAATGTAATTTCAATACAGGGTGTCTACATAGCCTTCCTTCAGCAGAGATTGATATATGTGAGGATTTTATCAGTGTGTGATTAATAACAGAACAAAGAACAGTGCGTCAGCAGGGCTCTCTGCTCATCACTTAATGGTTATCTGCCTGTGTTTATCTGTACCCACACACTGTGTATTGCTGAGTCTCAACATACATTCGTTTTGCTGCTCGTGCTGGTTTAGCACCCATCTGCCAGCTCTTCCGTAAGGGCAGCATTAGCAGCTCAAGCTCACGTAGTCATATGCCATATTTTATTGTGAAACACTCAGCTTTTTTGTTTGTAGATCCTAGATACAAATTTCAGATAAGTATGATGAAATAGTGGGTCTGTTTTGTTTTGTTGTGCTTTTCCCATATGCTAAATACCACACTCAAACATGCTCAAACACCTAGTAAAAAGGAGCCATCTGGGAGGTATTTTCTTTTACAGCCAAATATAGACCTTGGCTGAATCGAATTCCAGGATGCAGACATTCAGGATCAAATCTAAATTCAGAAGTACAATTCCAAATTTTTGTAAGTTACATGGAAAGCAAACAGCTGAAGCCATTCACCACGATCACTGAGGAGTAATCCTTTAAAATTTCAGAGGGTTTTTTTGTAGACCTGAGAAAAGTCAGCCTGACTTAGGGCAGTGGGGCCGATCTCTCCTGTCCTTGTCACGCATAGCCGTATTGCACTTGGAACAGAAAACACTGTAGCGGCAGTATGAGCATCCCACTAAAGGAAGCGCTGGCGGCTGAGGTGTAGCACTCTGCACTCTGCCTCCGAAAGAGGCTGGCAACAGGGCTGGGATCTGTTCACAAACCTGCCACTAATTCTGTGGCATTTCCACTGTGTCATAAGGTCTTCAGGTCAGTGGCAGAGTCTCCCCTTGGTGCTACGCACAGGGGAAAGGTATGTCTAAGGAGACATGGCAACATGTCAACTGATGATATCACAGGATTTTACAGGGTTTTACAGGGGTTCATCCACTCTTGATGTACCACATCATGCAGCTGAGTGCACCCACCTACTGGCCGGAGCTAACCGGACCCGCAGCTGCTATCTTTGGGAATGCGCCTGATGCCACGGATGCACTTTGGGTGTAGACATACTGCACCTCTGCTGCTATCACACAACTCAGACCAGCCCTGTCAGAGGATTGGTCTTTGACCCTTGATCTTGGCTCAGGGAAGAGTGGAATAGCTGCTTCCCATCCACACTACAAGGCGGAGAATGTCCTTCATGGCCCTAAATTAGTTTTTAATTTGTACCAAATTGGTAGGGATGATCACAAATCCTGTGCAGCAGGGTGCAGCAGAGGCAGGTGCCGGCTAATTTCAAAGCTGTTCATTCACCTGGGGCTTTGAGTCACATTGCTGCTTCCAAAAGCAGCATTTCAGGCAGTTTGCAGCTGGTGACTGTCTGTTCATCTGGTGATTGGTTGGATTTTTCTTTCTCGAAGTGCCAAATTTGTTGCTGCATCAGACACGTGCTGTAATGGATGCATGCTTTATGAAGCATATGTCTACTGGCTTTCATCAGCATGTGCTACAGCCTCCCACTCATTATTACTTAAGGGAGGGGAAGGTTTATGATGTGCATTAAAAACGTGTGCATTAAAAACGTGTCATGCAGTGTGAAGCACAAACCTCCTCATCAATGTGGCAATACAAACAAATACTCTAAGCAGGGCTTCCACACTGACACTTCAGTTTCAGTTTGGCTGTATTCTGGAGAGAAAAAATTATCTTTGAACTCTAGTGTGTCCTGTATATTTTCAAGAGAGGACTATGAAATGTTTTGGTTGTTTTAAGAGGGAGCAGTAGCATTTCTGTTAGGGATCTGCTCTAGCTGGTATAAATAGAAAGATAACTGCATAAAAGCAGACATTATTGGGAAAAGGAATCTATAATGATATTTTTCATTCTTATAAGGTGTGAATCTTCTTCTCATCATTTGAAGCAAAGCAATAAGAACAACCAGCCTACCCTTAAGTAAAGATAAATCACAGCTGTACAGTTGTTTTTTGCTTTCCTAGAACAAGTGGAGGTAGGAAGCTGGAAGGCAATGTGGTCTTAGATGTCTCTCTCCTGGACTGCTTAGCCCAAATCTCAGCTAGTCATGCCAGTAATGAGAAGTATCAGATTGTCTTGTCCAGGAGCTGAGAAACTGAAGTTATATTTCTGCACCTAAAATTATCTCTAGGTTGATGGGCATTTATTCCTTGCACCAAATTATAAAAGCTGTTGACTTTAATGGCATGGGATTTGGGAATTTTGTTTGCTTCATCTTCCTGAAGCATCTCTGAAGAAGCAAGTGTGAGATTTGCTGATCTTTGCCACCCACCATGCTCTGACTGTGGCTGGCCAGGTGGCTGTTTCAGGTGCCAGATAAGGTTTTCCCAGAAGAGGTGAAACTTCCAGGACATTTAGGCTCAGCAGCTCTTCCTGGCATGATTTTTGCCAAATGCATTTGGAAACCTCACCAGAGTCCTGGCAAGCCTTCCCGGATCAGGCACGTCCAATTATGCACACACAGCAGCATCCAAAATAGGCCGCCCTTCCTGGCACATGGCTCCGCAGCACTGAAAGCACTCTGAAGCTGCTCCACTGCAGACAGCAGACTAACACCAATTTGCTTTGATTAACAGCCCTCCTGAGGTTTTCTTACAGAAATATCTGCAGCAGCAGGTGTGAGGTAGTAATTTGGTGCAAGACCTCTGCACTCGTGCATACTACGCATTAGCCTAACAGCTCTTTTCTAGAAGCGCTTTTGGGTCACTGGATGATGCTTACAGTGTGTCCTTTCTTGGCCAGAAGGTCCGTGTTCCTGGAATAGCAAAGCATGCTCTGAAACAGCCAAGCTTCTAGCTGGCCTGCTGCTTTGAGGCGAGCTGTACAGTGCCCCAGCCACTCCTGCCCTCTTGCACCTATTGGTACCCCATCAACAGGTTATCATATTCTAGTGATAAGGTGCATTTTGCCTTCAAACCAGATGAAGATTCCTCAGGCAGGACTTGAGGTTACCCACCTGTGACTTCGGTTGCCCCTAGAGCAGACAGGCCAGTTTAGCAGCTCTCTTGTCACTGAGGCAGTGTTTTAGCTAAGACTGCAAAGAGAAACCAAAATTCAGATGCTTTCTCCTCATTAATCCCCCATGTAATTGTGACAGGCAGTGGCTGAGGCTTCTCCAGAGTCACTGCCCCAGAAGCCTCGATGCAGTAAGATTTTAGTGACTGTACCTGGCCTGTACCACTGACCAGAAGACCACAGTACACTGGAGTGTTAGTGGTCCACACAACAGTTAACTGCAGGAGGCACAGGCCTGTGCTGGGCTGCTTGAGGTCCAGTGTAGCCTCAGGCCGTGCTGTGCCGAAGGAATCCCTCCGCTGCAGGGCAGCCCCCCCCCAGCTCATGGTGATGGGGGAGCCTGTGGGGAGCTCCCACTTGGCACTGACACCACCTGCATGGCCTTGCCTTTATTTAAAAGCGCAGCAAGTTGATTTCATTTGAACATTGTCTTTGTTTGACAGTAGGAATGATGAATAGAGTTGTTTTCTTGTAAGAAAATTCTACAGTGTCTCAAATGACCAAAATGGGATAACCCTTCCATGGACTGAACCTGCACAGCACACTGCACATGAGTTGGATCATTAGATGCTGCACAACTCAGGGTTGCCAGCATCTGAAGGGATGTAACATTATCTGCAGTTCTCCTCCTTTGTAGTGTTAGCTCTAATAAAAAGCATGTAAAATGATACTTCAAGATGTGCCTTTCTTACAGGGAACACGATGGACCAGCACCTCCTGGTGCAAAAGCACTGCCGTGCAGGCAAGAGTTTACCACTATAAATAAAAAACAAATAGCTCAACACAACATGCAAGTTCACATCGAAAACTGAGTTCTACGAAGAGAAATCTCACTTTGCTGAGGTGAGACTGCTGCTGGACTATTTTTGCTTAGGCTTTTTTCATCACTGGCTCTAAATATCCCGTGGAAAGCCCCCACCCGTCAAACTGAATTCATACATTTACAGGCAAGCAAATTTAAAAAAAAAAAAAAAAAAAAAAAAATCCCTAAATAGTATTTGATAGTGCATTTGACCACAAAGCTGGAATGATCAGAAGAAATCCGCTACGGTTGGCATGGGGCTAGCTAAAGACACCCAGTCTCAGAAGGAGAATAATTAGCAGCAGCCTCTAGTGTTTTGATTTCAACTCTTGCAGCCAGCCAGTCTCGGAGACAGCTCGTGTGCATTTCCAGATGCTCTACCACCAACTCTCTGAAGGTGGTAGTGTTCTCCAAAGAGCCAAGCAGGTGGGAGGAAAGAAAGTCCACAGAGGGAAGCCCCTGCAGAAGTTGATCTGCGCTGTCCTGGTGAGCTGATAACTGTCCTGTTCAGCTCAGTGAAGATCTCACTGTGCAGTGTTGAGGGCTCCTTCTCCCAGGCTGTTAACTGATTTATTCCTTCATTTATTCCTTTTTAGAGCAAAGTGAGGAAGGGACCCAAAGATGCATGGGACACTGTGGTTACTGCCTCATTTTGTTGCTCCGAGGAGTTTTATAGGGAAGGAGATCCTTCTGCTTGGGCCTGCCCATGTCCCAGGGAGGGGAAATTGAAAAATAAAGATGTAGTGCAAAGATATTTACATCGTCTGCACTGTCTGTTCTCATTATGGTGACTCGTGTAGGGACAGAGACATTGTATTTTGTCGAGGGAATTGGAAACGCATTCCACTTCATTCTTCATTTGCAAATGCCACTTCTTTCTTGTTCAGAATAATCTCTGCTGGATTCAGTAGTATCCCACCAGCCAAGATGCAGCAACCCACAGTTATGAGTTCTGCAAGCTGCCATGTCCCTTTAGTGTATTGGATGCAATTTGTGAAAAAGAACAACAACAAAAAAATACTGGCAAAGCTAAGGTAGGCAGGGAACCAAAGGTCTTAGGAAATCAAAGGTCCTAGTTCATAGCAGGGCAGTACTTGTCTTTCAAGAATCACAGTTTGGTACACATCCTGCCTCAGACAGAAGGGAAAGTTTCTGTGAGTTGGCAATACCCTGTGTGCAGTACTTTGTTGAAAAGCATCCACAGTAACACTCGAAGGCTATTTACCACATTGTGAAAAACATCTTATGATGTGCATGGCATGAGAGGCTGTATCTGTGCAGCAGCTAACCTGGGTTTACTTATTGTAAAACAATGAGACACAGGACAGCTAAAGTTCTTAAATACCTTCTTGGTGGTTTATGTCCATGACTAGTCATGAAGCCACGAACAGGTCCAGATCTGTGATGTGGGCAGTAGCATGGGCTCCATGGTTGATGAATGCCTGGATAATCATGTTCTATGCTAACAGAGGAAGACTTTTCCAGATTTAAATTCTTATTCTTTATATTTCCTTAAATTTTCCTTGTGTTGCACAGCACATGAAGTTACTCCTTATGCTTTAATAACGAGCCTCCAACTGTGCATACTGATCCATATTATCAACAGCTGGTCAGAGACATGGTGACACAATATCCATTCAAAGCACACGATTCTGTGGATACCAAGATGGCCAATAAAGCTGAGCTGCTGCCACTTGCATTTTGTTTTGGAAGAAGCAACAGGGCAGGATAAAAACAAGTATTTTAATGCTAAAGTCCTTCAAGCTGCTTCAGATGGAGCAACCATGGCCAAAGACTAGGGAAAGACCCTGCCCTTGTGATGAGATGTAGGCTTAAAGTTTGCCAGTCAGAGTGATGTTTCCACTGTTAATTTTCCACCATTAAAATATGTCAGTTTGTGAAAGGACACCAAGCATTGAGAGGACAGGATCTACTTTATTAACAATTATTCACTTGTCATCTTAAATAAAAGAAAACAAAATACAGAATTTAGCTGGAAGGTAGGTTGTTAGTGTAAGTCTAAGATATGCCAGATATAAAATAAGTTTTCACATCTTTGCTCACCAGCTCAGCCACTGATCTGAAATCAAACCAAACCAAAGAAAGCCTTGTGATGCTGGCATCTAAGTGCCATTCCAGGAAGCAGCTTGAGATGGAGACAGGAATTTAACTTAATCATATTCAGAAAACAAAGAAGCAGAAATTACAGCATCACTGGAGTCACTGAGGTATTTTGAGCTGCCTTCTCAGAGTCTTAATAAAAGATGGCTAAACAGGTTTCAAAAATATGTGAAACCACCACACCTAAACTGTAGCCCATTCCTAGCATTAAAATGTTAAATTAAACGAAATGTTTTCAAAGGCTTTGAAATGTTTGGTGATTATTTATGTGATGGCAGTGCCTTCAAGCCCAGACAAAATCAAGGCCCCGCTGACCATGCACAAAGGGCTTCACTTCCAAAAATGCCAGTGTGCTGCATCTTTGAAAATGGGGCTACTGGCTGTACTAACTTGAGAAGGCTTCAGAGGACCATTCTTAGACACTGACAGACTTTTAACTCCTTCCTCCATATCTTCACCACCACCCCACTTTCTTTCTAAATGCATTTTCCCTTATGTTAAAGGTGCTTCCAGGCCTGCCGCGGTGCAGCAAGATTGGTGGCAGCAGTGTGGGGTCTCTTCTTGGTCCCTGCTGGGGCTGGCAGCACTGCTGGGGTTCTGGCACTGCTTCAGCCCAGAGGACAACCTGGGGCACTAGGGGCCATTTTGGCAGGTACCTGGAGCCTCTCCGTTTCTAAGAAGAACCCACAATTACGGATAAAGATGGGTTATGCCTCCAGAGGCTGCAAGACCTCTGCTCTGTTTCTAAAAAGCAAGCTACCACCGTATCCCCAAGTTATATAAACCAGGGCTGAACTTTTTGCATGCTTGTTGGAGTACTCTGGACCTGAAATGGAGTTTAACAACCCCCTCACCCCGCCCAAGCACTAGCCAAAAGACAGTTTTCATTCAGGTCATGTGCCTCTGACATCCATTCCTTGTGGGGTACCTGTGAGTTACCGTGTTACCAGACTTTGCTAGCACCATTAAGTATAAAATGTTGTCTTCTGTGAGAGAGGGGAGTTGCATGCATGCCTGAGTACTGGCTGATAAAATTTCAAGCTGTACACCTCCACAAGGTAGCTCAAGTAGTGATTTTCCAAGGAGGGGGGAAGGCTGTTTGCTGTTCTGCAGTGGTCCTTGTCGTGGCTGGCTGGGTACGGCAGCTATGCAGGAGCAGAAGCGTGGCCCTGGCATCTTTATTACCCCACATTCACTAAACACTCTGCTTTCTAAACCTTTGCAGATCATCTACCTGACTTTCTCCATGAAGATAACCCTCAAGCCACATTAAACAACTAGTACGTGGGAAAATTTTGTGTGAGTTCACAGAAGTTTTGTAGACACAATAAGGGTAAAATAAATTGACTGATTAGATTAATTTTACCCACTTAGCTTGAATGTGGGGGCAAAGGTTACTTTACCACAACTGTTTATCTTGCTGTTTATGATTGGCTTGCCAGCTGCTGCCATATGACCAGAACAAATTTATTCTCATAACTAGAGAAGAATTAATATCAGTCAGATGTCTAAAAATTTCGTTTGCTCTTCTAATGCACATCCCCAGCATGGAGAGTGCAGAATTGAATGGCCTGTTTGCTTTCTGCTTCTCCCGTGGACTTTTTAACTTCCTCTTCAGAAGAGCTAAACAAACTGCTTAACACATTTAATGCTGAAATCAAAAACCTAGTATGGAGGGTGAGTAGTTTGTTAAATGTCCTGGAGGGCCTTGGTTGTGCTCCTTGGCTTAATGTTGGCTGTAACCGTCAGGTTGGAGCCATGCATATGTACCTGAGGCTTAAATAACCCAAGTCTCACGGAGCCTGTCTTTGGTTACTGCTTTGCATATTCAGTCTGTAAGTGGAGGCTGCTCAGAAGTCAACTGCTGTATGCCTGGATCAGCCAAGCCACTACCGGCTCATCAACTGTCAGGGCAAGAAGAGGATCTGGACCTGGAGGAGAGACCTTCAAATGCCCGACTTTGCTCCAGCACTGCTCACAGCAGCCTGCGGAGGCCTGGCCATATTGTCTGTGCCCCAGTAAACCTCAGCCCTTGGCACAAGCAGCCTGGTGTGTCAGCAACAGCCAAGATCCGTTTTAATTTCAAACAGTCCCCCCAAACACATAAATAAAAAAACCTTGAAAGAATAATGTCATCAGAAACCGTCCTGAAACAGATAGTGAAAAGTTTTCTTCCTGATGCATGCCAAGTCAATCAGCATGTTACTAAATACATGCCAGAAGACATCATCATGATAGGAACAATCAGGTCATTTGAGTAGCCAAATACGCTTTTATGCCATATTTGTTTACCTTGTAGAGCGTATCCGTGATATGCATGTAAATGCCAAAGTCTATTTCTTTTTAAGCATAGTAATCCCTCCGCCCCTCAGCTATCAGTGTGGTTCCTTGTTTGTACCTGTCAAGATTGCTGAAACTTACAACTGTTGGTTTAAGCAAATGCGCAGTCCTTCACCAACAGGAATATCCTGTTTAGGGGAACGCTCTAAGGTGTCAGTTATATAAACTTAGCTGTCTACTGTCACAACAGACTACTCCATGAAAAAATGAAGAGGTATTGTAACTAGGGGAGCCCCTTACTAGAAACCTAACCATTTGTCTAAGAAGAGACACTGATTTTTCTCTATTAATGTGGGCTGCAAATGATTGATCCCCAGTTACCTGCTGGCAGTGGAGAAAGACCCTCTCTGTGTGAAGAAGCTGGTAAGGTACAACAGCATACAAGTGCAAATGAAGGCAGCGAACGTGAGACCTTGACAAGTCTGATTGTCACTTGAGCAGCAATTTATCAGGGGAACAGGCCAGTGAGTAAGCACAGTCCTAGTAATTACACTCAGTCCTATGACAAACAGACTTCAGCCTAAGCATGCAAAGTGAGTGGGAACAGGGAAGTGATCTTTGTTCCTCTTCTAGGTGTAGAAAGCTGAGATGCAGGGAAGTTCTGGCACTAATTCAACAAGGTGCTTAAGCCTGTACTTAATTTTTAAACCCTGAAACGCGTGGGTGGGAGCTGGCTCCGTGAAGTCAAAGGCAAAACTCACATGAAGTAGGATTTTGCCTTCTCTGACTATGAAAGTGTTTTGGGAGGGAAATAGCTTGCTTCAGGTCACACTGGGAGTCTGTGGCAGAGCTAGAAACTGATGCCAGGTCTCCAGCGTTCCAAACTAGCGCCTTAACCTCTTTGTAACTTACTGCACACTTCCTCCCAAAACATCATTGATACACTAGATATCTCTGAATGACTACAAGCCTTTCACTTGTTTTGGCCAACTTTGGAGGGTAAGATGAAAAATACAGCTTTTATTTCATCCTCCGAGTGGTTTAAATGAGATACAAGCCTGAACGCATGCTGATGGAGGATTGTGTTGTGAGATGTACATCATTGCAGCATCTCTTTTTTTTATGTATGAGCAGAGCATAGAGCTAAAAGCCAAGAACTGTGGCATGGCATCGGCTATGTAGGTAGCCTATTGCTGTATTGATCTTCCCTCCTAGGTTTCTAACGCTGGAAGGCACGGATGTGCTGGCGTTGCTCAGAGATTTCCTCCAGCACCAGCTGCACCACGCAGTCAGCTCTGTGCATTGATTTGTTTACCCAGCTTGATTCTGACCTGAACGGATGCTGCCAGCCTGAGCGGGCACATCTCCCCGCCTGAGGTGGCCAGGCTGCGCCCAGCAGGGGCTCGCTGCGCCTGCCTTGGCAAAGGCACAGGTCCGGTGCTCACGGAACGCCTCGGCACGGCCGCCGGGCCCGTGTCCTGCCGCGGGGCTGCTGTGGGCAGGACAGGACGGGACGGGAGCACACCCCGCCGAGCATTCATCCCACCGGGAGCCGCGGGCCGGGGACGCCCGCCCCGCGCTCGCCGTCCCGGCGCCGGGGGCCCCACCGCCACCGCCCGGGTACCGCCGGCGCGGGTCAGAAGCTCCCACGGTGCTGGCGGGTCCCCGCGGCCAGGCTTAGCCGCGTCGCCGGTTTTGAGGTGCCGCCCCCCGTTAGGGCCAGCGTCCCCCGGCTTTGCGCGAGGCCCTACTCGGCAGGAGCGAGCGCCCCGCCGCCGCCTCCCGGTCCGGCCCGCGCGGCCGGCAGCCCTCACGGTGGCACTGCAAAACAATTAATCAGGGCTCGGCAGGCCCATGGGCGGCTGTTGCTGCTGCTCCCGGGTGCCGAGCCGCTGCAGCCTCGCCGGTACCGGCTCGGCAGGATCGGCATTTGTGCTCGGGTTGCACACCTTCTCTGTCAGCAGCCAGAGACTTTCAGGGCGAAGTCTGCTCCTACCCGAAAACCCACTTACGCTTCCGGAATAGCTCAGTATTTCTGGGCTAGGCAGATGTGAATGCTGCCTGATTTCTTAATACTTGCTAAAAGGCTTTCGTCCAGCCTCCAAGTACCAGAAAGCAGTACCTCATACTAATGCCTTCTTTCACGTTCTCACAGCAACCCTTCATCTTCTTTGCCTCATATGAAACACTAGTTGTAAAAGGAAAGAAGCAAAACCCAACAATACACAACCCAACAACTCAAACATCTGGAAACATGATTATTGTCAGCGTTCAATTAGTACTGTGGTTATTCCCTCCTGAAAATCAGCATATGGGTTTTCCCACCTTCGTTTGTTGCTGAGGCTTCAGGTGATCCAAATTCTGCTCACATGGCCTTTAGAAAGCAGGGACAGCTGTGTCTTTGTAGGGCATGAATCAGCCATGTAATAAAACACATGAGCAGTACCTGCTGGATGACAAACAAACCCTGGGTTACATATGTGCTTGCTAAAACAGAATGTGAGGAGAACACAAACACAGCCAAAGATTTTCACAAGTGACTGATGGTGTTGGATGTCCTGGAGACTGAGGGTGCTATGAGGTATGTGCAGTTATGAAGGTGGCTGATTACTCTGCCTTTGAAGATCCAGGCTTCTTTACAAATGATCTTCAAGCATCAAAGCAGTGTAGCTATTATTTCTTTCTGAAATGGGAAATACAAACCATTCTCAAAAAGAAAAGAGCCAGCTTTATTTCCTCCAAAAGGAATGTGTAATGTGTTCATGTTGGCTGTAGTTGTCAGTGCCATGGAACTCAGACCTCTGCATGTCCTCTAAAGGCCTACCTAAGATGTATACAAGTCAAGCCCCTGGGGAGGAGGATGACTTCCCCGCTGAAGGGAGACAGTCTCTAAGAGCTAGCTCTTATTTCTAAACATCTGAGTGTGAATATGGCCCCCTAAGTGCTGCCATGCCAGGCACTGCTGCACTGGTCACCCACTTGAGTCAGAAAGCATTTGCAGGACAGTCATGGTAGCTGGTGCACAACCTGCTCTGATCTGTTTGTATATTTATATGAAAGCAGAGTTCCCCTCACCTGGTGCTGCAGAAGGCATCTGCGGTGGCCTAAGCCCTGTTGAATTCAGGCTCCTGCTGGGACAGAGCTGACTGGTATGACTGGCAGACTCAACTTTTTTTTTGGGCTCCAACTTCCAGCACAAATCTGTGCTTGACCTGTCATCAAGAAGGACAAGAAGGACTGTGAGGACAAGTGAAGGACTTGTCCTCACAGTCCTTCAGATCAGCTCTGCAGAACACCCACAACCATCGTACCAGATACCAGAAAGACATTTCAGTGTGAAGTACTCCACAGAGGAGGGTCACCTTCCTTTAGAGGATGGGACACAAGTCACACACGGAGGGGAGGTGATCAGTCTCAGCTCATGCTGCTGGCTTCTCAGAAAGCTCCAGCCTCTCCCCAGTGCTGCTTCTCTTCCTGCAAACCCTGGACTGAAGGGATGCACTGGCCTTTCCAGGAGCCCTGGCTATATAAATATAAGAAAAATAGCAAGCTGCTCTCTTATGGGGACTCAGTACTTCCACATTTAGGGTTAGCATGTGTGTGTTAGTGCCCTTTCAGCCTACTGCTACTTATGCAAGTGGTGCCTGGGTAAGCGAGGAAGGCAGAAGCATGCCTCGGGGTCCCCAGTCAGGTATCAAATCCAACCATCCCAAAAGCGCCTGCTTCCCTGCTGCTGCCCCTGCCACCCGTGCACCCAGCTGCAAGTCAGGTGCCATGATCCTACACACCAGGGTAGTGAATGTGTGAGCATAGAGCCTTAACAAGGCTGTATTTCCCCACTCACATGTACATGAAAAGATACAGCATTGCAAAAGCAGTGTTTAATTGCAGGGCACAAATCCCTTCCAAAAACAGAGATTAACTTTTTTTTTTTTTTTTTCTCTGCCAAGAACATATGTATTTTGTATAGATTTAATTACATGATACAGGAAAGGAAAGAAGATTTGCCCAGATACTATGGTGATGAGTGCCATAGAAATGCCTATAAATAAATAAAAACACAGAGCAAAACCAGACATCTGAAACAGAGTACGGAAAAATAAAACCCCAGCCAAACCCAAACCAACCAACCAACCAACCAACCAAACCTGCCTGGAGTTTTCCACACAGTCCGTCATTTTAAAGAGAGAAAAGCTCACTACCGCCTCTTTCTGACATAGGCCCCAGTGCTCATTTGGACTCACTCCTTCTGTCACCCTCAGGAATCACAAGGCAGGCACATATTTATTTGCATTCTCCAGTCTCTCCTTCCTGCTGCTGCTGTGAATCCTCATCAGCTGAGAACTTGATTGTGCATAGTAAATAATGAGGCTCTGGAGTGCTGGGAACCTTGTGAACTTTTACGTCATTTGAATTTGGAGAAAGAATTGAGCTTTCACACACACCCCAAGTTGAAAATCCTGTCCATGTTATACATTTTCTTCATTGCAACAAAGTAAATAAGATGAAGCCCTACAGGGCCTTGAATGGTGATGTGTGGCTTGCTTTATCATTTCACCCAATAGACGTGGAGAGCACCTGCCAAGCTGCTCAGTGAGGTCCCCTTGCCACTTGGTTTCCAATTCCTCTTGTCATGTTTCTGAGCCTTTCATTTCAATTCCTCTGTCCAGAAACATGGTTTGTGATTTCACTTAAGCCATGGAACTCTAAGGTCTGGGTCTTGGGGCACGGTACCCAGCCATGGAATAAGAGCTCTACCTCCCAGACAGAACTATTAGCTTGGATGTTTCCTGTATCAAGTTTTATATATAATGCACATCTACAGAGGAAGAGATTTCATTTCTGTCTTGTGCTTCTGTGGTCCCTAGTGGGATGCATTCACTGACAGTCAATATTTGCTTAAATTACTAACTTGGGCAGAGTTATTAAATATAAATTCTGGCACCTTGTATTTAGCACAAAACGAAATGCTGGGAGAAGCCAGTGACAGAAAACCTCTAACTTACCCAGTGGTTTGGGCAATACTTGAATTGTTCATTTGCTCCGTATTCTCCCATAACCCCTCTCTCCCTGCCTTCCTCCCCTTCTCCTTTGAGTCTTTCACACATGGCTTCCAGTTTTGGACCACGACAATTCAGATCTTAAACTTTTTCGAAGTGCTACCTATTTTGTAATGCTTTGGATTTGCCTATGTGGTTCATTTGCATAGCCCCAGATCAGCATAAAACCTAACCTCATCTCACCAAGGGGATCTGCCCGTAGCCATCCAAATCTGGTTTGCTAATGAAGTAGTCCGATTCCCAGACAGCTAAGACACACCTTGATCACTTCTTAGAAAGCGAATTCTCTCACTTGGAATGAATGTTAGTACCCAGTACAAAGGCACACTGTTTTTTTGACACTTGCTCTTCAAAACCTGGGACACAACAACAGGGAAAGATATGCAGAAAAAAGGTTTTGAAAGTGTAATCAAAAAGAAAAATCTGGAGTTAATATTGGGAAAGTTAGATTTGGACCAATAAACACTGCTGTGGCCAGCTTCCCTTTCCATGTAACAATAATATAGCTATGGCAAATAGGCAAACCCAACAGTTATTAACAATGTCTTAGTACTAAATGAGTACAAATAAATAATGAGTAATTCCAGCCCATGTGGATGTTTGGGTACATGAGTTGGAAGATGTTTTAACCAACAGTGTTACATCTTGCTAAGATTCATGAATCCAAAGAAAATTCTGAAAGTAGGGTTTTTTTCTGTTTTCAATAAAATGTGAAGAAACACCCATCATTAAACAAAAAACACTGATGGTTGAGGGCTTCTCAGATGTTCCAGCAATTAAAAAAAAAAAAAAAAAGTAAGCCGAAACATCGTTCAAATATTGACTGAAATATTGTATTATGGTAAATTCTCCTGGCATTCTTCCAGCATACAATAGACTAGATGAACTCATCCATATGTAAAAATGTACATATGTAAAAAGCTCATTTACTTTCTCTTTCAAAATTCATTAAAAAATACAACTGAACTTGAATCTTTCCAGCCTTTGGCAGTAAACAACAAAATCAAGGCTGATGTAGAGCAGAAGATTAGATCCTTCCCTTCTCTGTGGTAAGTAGGAAAGAGGAAATGGCAGGAATCTGGAAGCTAGCAGCCTCAGAAGCTGCAGAAGGAAATACTTTGTTCTCCTCTCCCTCTCCCTCTATTTTTAGGCTAGTTCATAATTAACTGTGGAATTCCTTGCCACAAGGTCTCTCTGAAGCCAGAAGCTCAGGAAGGCATCAAAGAGGATCAAATATCTATTGAGTAAGTGGAATCTGTAGAGCTACAGCGTAAAATAAACACATCTGGAAAAGCATCTGTGCTCCTCAAGCTTCCGAGCTTGAACAAACCTGTAATCATCAGGGCTCAGAATGGAGTTTTCCAGGGAGAGTGAGGTGGGATCAGCCCAGAGATGCCCATGACAGGGCTACTTGTGCCTTAACAGTTATATTTATGGCCAGTGGCTGAGGCAGAATACCGGTGGCCAGGCTAAATGGGCCACTGCTCTGCCCTCTGCTCCACAGTAGACTTAAAAGGAAACCCAGTTGCCTCAACCGTAACAAGTTGGTCTCTTTGCATATGAAGCCTTGCCAGTAAGTTTTACATTGTGAACATGGGAACCTTGTCAAAACAAATGCTGGTTAGAAAGTGTTTACAGAAGGAAGGCAGTCAAACATATTGTACAGGTGACAGCAGCATTATAATATTCTCAAAGGCTGAAGAGATCACAGTTACTGGGGAGGCAGGAAGGCTGAAAGCAGTGAAATATTTTGCTTTCTATTGAAGAGCACTTTGGTATTTTGAAACAAAAATAACAATCTGTTGCAAAGCCAACAAATTCAGCCATCACTTCTCAGGCAGGGGAGCCTGTTGGTGAAATAGTGTGATGCACAAACGGAGAAAGGACGGCCAGATCTAGTATATCTCAGGGCAAAGACAAACACATCCCTTTGGGTAGCCTCCTTGAGTAGCCAACAGCATTATTGACTCAGTGTGTTTGGAGCCTAAATACAGAATAAAGCCTTGTCCAGAGTTTAGAGAGTAAATTCCAACATGCTTCAGTAATCGCTGTCAATGTTGCCGCTAGTAATTTATTAACTTCTTGGTGTACAACACCCATTTTTATCAGAAAAGATGAACATAACGATGATGGATGCCAAGCCCAGGAGATCCCTCGTGCTGGAAGACTCCAGCTCAGAACTGGACATCAAATGGTACTGATACTACAGTGCCCTCCCAGAGGCCCGATGTGCAAATCAGACTCATGCAGGAACCTCGAGAAACAGGTTTTTATAAGTGTGAGCAAAGCCTTCTCTGCAGTATTTCTACATGGCAGGAAGCACATGGTGGACGCAGGGAGGCCAGCGGCAAAAGCCTGGGGAGGCAAGTTTTCTCATGTGGCAACTGCTAGCCTGCTTCCCCAGAAAAATTGGATAGGGGCGGGAGGACAAAGCAGACCTGACACTCTGATCCTGTCAGCCATGAAGACAGGAACACTAGGACGTGCACAAACAGACACTGAACACCACTGAGGAGACTCCCAGTAAATAACCCCCTGTGTGCTGGTTGTGCAATGTTGCCCATCAGACTATTTCTAAGTGCTGTGGCAGCTGGGGAAGTCATTCTGAATAACTGCGGGGTATCTGTTTCTAAAATTAAGGGTCTAAAGCCAACCAATACAGGGAAGATATATCATTTTGTTGAATAAAGCCAGAAACTTTAATAGCAGAGAACTTGAATGGCAAGATTTAAGCAAGCCTTAGCTTGTGCTTCGTAAACAAGCATGCTGTACCCAAAGCAAAACCATGCAAAACTTTTCAGAATTGCAGCAAAATGGCTGTGGTAATAGCAGCACGATTACCTTTCTGCTCACCCAAGATTCTGAGTGAAAGGAGCTTGTTGTGGTCCCTAAAACTTCTTGTTAATAAGCATGTCACAAGGCTGACCCTGAGCTGACCAGATCTATGTGAAAAATCACTGTCTCAGTTACAAAAGGAGTCACAGCTCCAAGAGTCCGGAAAGCATCATCAGGGGGAAAAGCTTCAACTGCCTAACATGTCTTGTGAGCAACTACTAAGGCCACTCATCTGTAAAACTCTGGGCACACATATAGAATAAACATCAATAAAGCACAAGTCACTTTTTTTTTCCTCCTGTCTTTCACACCATTAAGGTCCTAGCCTCGAGGGCTCACAGGTAAGCATCTAAAGGTGAAAAGGAGACTAACAGATACCTACCTATATGCAGCCAGGGTGGAGAACAAGGCTGCGGGAAACACAACCACCACCCACTTCCATGCCACAGAGACGACTTCTGCACTCGGTGGCAATGCCCTCAGCATTAATGAAAAGGTCCCCTGGTAAGTCACAGCAGCAGTGAAAGGCAGACGAAACATGAGTCATCCAGGTGCACAGCAGACAGGGGAATGTGGGTGTGTTACCTGTGGCTCCGAGCCAATGTGACCTCAATTAAATTTCGGTGAATGATGGGCCTTCCCCTCTTTTATGTACATACTCATCTCCTTGGTCTCCAAAGATACTGAGCCTACACACAGCTATTTAATCTGGGGAGCTCTCCTGGCAAGTATGAGTCAACGTGGTGGCGCAGTGGTGGCGGTGGTAGTGGTGTTCCTCTTCATCTGCGTTTTTGCTCACCATACCTTGGGTTTACTTCCTCCAGCCAGCACTCCTACCACATCCAGACCCTTGCCAGAGCCCTACAGTTTAACTACTGGTCTGTCTGTCCACAGTTCTAACTCATTCCTATTCTCCTTCTGCCTTAGAGCACACAACCCAGTCACACTCAGAAAGGAGGAAAGCCCAGGAAGGAACACAGTTTGCAACTGGGTTAATTTGGAATTTCTTGCACTCAGATGCCATTAATCTCTTTGGTGGCAGCAGGCTAGCTCTAATGTCTAGCACACTCCCATAGGAAACCTGTGTAAACTAATTCAGTTGAACCGTTAACACTTGGGGTGATTAACCACAGGAGTCTCTGATCTCCCCTTATTAAAGAGAAGGAGAATGAAATGCACTGATTCATATCAGCTTAATATAAATCCTTGTGAGATTTGCAGTTCACCTCAGTACTGGCAGGATCTGGCAAACTCTACAGGAGAAGAGCAACTCTCTTCCAAGTACACCTTCATGTGACAGGGGAAAGCTTAAGGCATTTGTCCTGGATTACAATCAACGTCCAGGCCTGAAACGTGCAAACTTCCAGCCTGTGGTGTGCAACAGACAAATGCACGGAGGAGCTACAGCTCTGAGAAGATTTTTATTTCAATGCCACTTTTGAATACTTGGCACTTGGTAGGCAGACATGTGCCATCTTGTTTTAAACAGCTCCATCCTCACATGTTAAGTATGCTTGAAAGAGATACAGGCTAGGGGTGAGCCAGATTAAGGATGGCTGTAGTTTGACTGCAGAGATCATTCCCTGCCACAAGAGCTTTTCCCTCAAGTAGCTAAAAGAGTACTCTGGGGCATCTCTGGAGGTGCTCACCCCATGTCAGAGAGGCCACCCCTAATAACCTCAAAGCCTATTTTTAGATGCCCCAGCCTGAGCAAAGTAGCACATGAATATAGCATTAGTAACACTAAACAAATCTCGTTTTTCAAGACGCCCTTATGAGATTACTTGGTGTTTTACATATCTTTTACAAGATACGCTTTTTGATACATATACAAAGCATATATATACAACTCCAGGATGCTAGACACAATTAAACAGGTGGTGAACACAACATGCTGCTTCTAGCTCTAACACAGGAGCACAACTCGTGCAACTGCTCATTTCAGTATTTCCCCCAGAGACCTCCCCTTAAGAACAAGGGCTGCATGCTGTATGGCAAGAATTGTGTTGGCTCCTGTCCCAGAATTATAGGAGTAGCATTTTGGAAATGGTTAAAGGAACAGCAGCATTTCTTTTTAAATACCAAGCTACAACCATGCCCATTTAGGTGTGGAAATAAAGTTATACATGAGGACATCTTGGTTAGCATCAGGTAAAAAAACAAAAAAAGTCAAGTGGGAGAAGAGAACAAAACCATGTTGCAAGAATGCCATTGTTCGTGCAACTATAAACCTAGGATCTATAAAACCATCAAGCAGAAACTGAAGTTGGCTGAAGCAGATAATGCATTACTAAATGCTTGAGAATCTTATAATATTCTTAAGGCTGGGTAATGACAACACTTGAAAAGGAAAAGAAACAAGTTTCTCAGATGAAATCTTCTGATTTCAGTACTTACAGATGTGTTAGGACATAGACCTTGCACAGATGTAGAAGGTTCTAAATGGCAGCTGTACAGACAGAGGTGATACTGCAGCTAGCCAAGCATGCTCCCTTGTTACCAAGATGGGACAACATGCTTCAGGCACACAGTACCTGCCAGCTGCAACACTGACCCTGGATGTCTCATCCAGAATTCACAGGCAGAGCCACAGAGGGGGTAAAAAACAACTGGTTTAATTGTAAAATGTTTTCACATGAAAAAAGCTTCAGATAAAGGATGACTCATAACTTTAATTTAGCTTTAAATACTTGCTATTTGCAAACCAAACAAGACATTCCCTACTCCCTGTGTTACCTATAAACCAAACCAACAAAGATAGTTTTCAGTTGAACAAAGCATGCCTAGGAGATAAGAGGTGAGAAATATTTTCTATATCATTATGTTACTTAGATGGACTTAGAAAGAAATGGCACCAGTCACCCCGCAAAGAACACATTAAAACATGACATTTAATAGCATTCCCAAGGCACACCTGGGTACAAAAAGTTGGTATTACCACTCTCATTTTATTACTGTAAAAATACGAATGGCTTTTGCTTGTAATTTGTTTTCCACACTCAGCTTTGAATGCTACATACATCCAAATTCCTAGGTGACTGACATTTTAAACCAGTGGAAGAATTTTCTTTCTTCGCTTTACAAAGAGTAGTGAGAAAAGCAGGTCCTATTCACCAAGTATTCACTTTGAAATCACCTTATTGCTACACATCTGTAAAGAAACTAGAGCAGTGAGGACTCTAAGGACAATTACAACAAAAACGGTAACAACCTGAGGCATGCATGAGGTTCACTGCATTTAACTGCAGCAGAGTGAGTGCAGCTGAAGGAACACTGGAGACCTTACAGCAACACACCTTGAGTGTACAAATAAACATTTTGAAGAGATGGTACAGTCAGCCTTCCCAAGTTAAGTCTGCATACCAGGATTCCTGTAGGAATTTTGGCTTTTCAGATACTGCAGAATTACTGAATTCCCAGGACAAAGCACCTCCATGTAGTTTATTGTTAAAAGATGTTATATGCACACACTCTTCATCCCTCAAGTCGTGTTTATTCTTTGTGGCATTACTCAGTTGATTTTTTCTTCATTCACATTAAAATGGTTACACCAGCATATCTGAGAAGCCCAAGAAAATGAAGCTAGAAAATGTTCATGCTGAAAAGACCACTATAAAAAATTATTAGAATTTGCTGTCCTTGAATATGCAAAGTCTAATGTCCCCAAAAGATGTATTTCCCCTTAAAAATAATTCAGAGTTACCTTAAAAATGGTAAATTACAGTTCCATCATGCAGGTGAGGTAAATGGCTATTCAATATTCAGAGCAAAAATTTTAAGCACACCTTTTTCCCTAAAAAGCTGTGTTAAATCATCACTGCACTTACACAATCCTATCTTTCAGAATCTTGAGACTACAAGCCTTCAGTGCCACCCCACCTTGCCTTGGGAAACTCAACAAACTTTCTTTGGACATATCCACGCACAGAAGAAAGTTGGAGCAGCATTCAGATAAAATATTATAGGTTTATTTAAAACTTATTTTGCACTTGAATATGCAAAATACAAATTCCAACAAAATGTTCATTTTTACTTCGCAGTTTACAAATATACAAAATAAAAGTTTGCTTAAATTTATATTACATATTTATTATGTAAAGAACTATATAGAAAACATTTGTTCTGCTTAAGGCATATTTGAGAATAAACCATTGTACAAACTATTGCACATCGAAACCACAGTGCATTACAGACTGTCTGCATAAAGTTATTTTCTTTAAAAAAGATAAACCAGGTTTATTTACCTGATTTAGGTCATAATCGGCAATCAGAACACAAAAATATTTCCTTGTCAGATATGCAGCAGTTTGAGAACTTTGGCTTCCTGTTTTTGGTACCTCTAGAACCAACAGTCACTAAGCACCATGAAATAGGCTTTTAAAATATAATTCTGTACCTGAATTTTTCCTCCTCTTTTAACATCATAATGGCTTTTAGAAGGAAAAAAATAAAGGAAAGTACAAGATGACATTTACATCTACTATTGCATTGAAAGAAAATTAAGGGAATGTCATTTCCCTGTGTAATATCCCCACCCTCCGAACTACACAGTCTGTTTAACCCTGATATCCATGACTTCCAGTCACTCCTTGGCATTCTGTAGTCCGGAAATAATTCAAGTTGGATTTACAAATGGAATGATAGAAGATCCAGTCATTGACCCCAATGTTTTTGGTTCTCTTTTCTTTTAAATGTATGTATCTAAAAAAAGTTGCAATGTCTGTATGCAATTATCCCTCTTTTCCACTCTTTAGAAGACTTCACCTTGATTATCTGTAGTGCTTACAACTGTGTTCTCCCCATTTGCAGAAGACAGTCCTTGTGCTGTAAATACTGAATCTCTACAGCAGCTGGGGAAAGATCCACTGCTTCCAATTAAAAGTGCCTCTTCATGTGTAAGGCGAGGTGGTCCGACCTGGAAAATGCTCTGTCACACCGCTGGCACTGGAAAGGGCGGTGGCCTGTGTGTTTTCTGTAGTGACGAGTAAGTTCATCAGATCGGGCAAACTTCCATCCACAGCCTTCCCAGTCACAGTGATAAGGTTTCTCACCTTCAAAAAAACCAGAAAATAAAACACATTAGTTAGAAGCGGTAGTCATGAAAAAACTCTAACACTTTTCATTCAAGAATCACTAACACGTGTTGTCCTGGGTAAGTAAAAGGGCAGTACCAAAGAAAACGCAATTAACAACTTGAAGCAGTTGTAAGCAATCTACAAAGTCTAACAGACTGTCTTTTCAAGATGTATAGTACTGTAACATGTTGGCATCACTGAAATCTTCACTAAAATGCTCATTTCCACTGTTTGTCTTGCACACAAGGCTTCAGAGCACACAAGTTCAGATAATAGAGTCTATTTTTGCTGGTTAACGTTATATGATCAAATAACAACCAGAAATAGCTCAGCAGACATTATTAATTTATTTAGGTAATTGTAGGTCTCAAGAATTAAAAAATAGCTGGAAATTTTTTTCATTATAGCTCAGCCTGACTAAGTACTCAATCTTACAGTCTTCACTACAACAAAACCACTGTTGACGGCAAGACAAGTTTCTTTGACAATTACAAACTCCCGGTCCTACACACACTGGAGACGGTGCTGACTCAGAGCAGTCACTGAATAGATTTCTTCCCCCCCCTGCTCCCCCCCAGCTATTAGCTGAAGATGTAGCCTAACTACTGTAGTTTTTCCCTCTCCTGTCTCCTCTTCAGGAGAAAGTTCTGAATCAAGTTCACAATCCAGGGATTTAAATTATGCAAATCCGCAGGTTATTTAATCACTGTTATGGAATGCCTGCAGTGGCAAAACCACACACATATACCTGCTTTCACAAGCTCAGTTACTGCAACACCACATTCAGCTGCAAGGTTAAAGTTTGAACTTGGGCTCACGTACACATTTTGGCAGATTTTATCCCAACTGTAGCAGTAGTCAATCAACCTTTAAACTGCCTCTTTGGTGCCAGAGCAGGGGAAGATGTGCTCCCACATGTAGGTGAGGCACGCCATCAGTGCTGCAAGACACAGCTGAAAACCCCACTTGCGAGGGGCTCACCACAGCTTCCTTAGGAAGGGAACAGCAGCTGGCAGAGGTGCACGATCCCTTGCACTAGAGAGCAAGCCAAGCCAAGACGCACACGTGTGCGAAGCATTTAAGCACGAGCAAAGAAAGTAGCATCTTGGAGAGAGGTCTGCTCCGTTCTCAGCAGTGGGCCAAGAGCACCTAGTGCAATAAATTCCAGCTGACTTCCAAGTACCTGCGAATTAGCTAGCCACACAGCAGGAGAGGAGCTACAAACTCTGCCTTGGCAAGAACCCCACCTGCTCCCACATCTGAGCCCTTCTGAACCATTAAGTAAAATGCCAAGCCAGTAAGCAGAAACTGCACAGGACTTCATGCAGCCAAGGAGGGGGGAAAAAAAGCCCAGAAACGCAGGGCAGAAAGGTTATGGCTTGTTACTTCTGTCCTTCCTTCCGTGCTCCCCCTTTTCACGGTCCAAGCGGCTCACCCCGCGCCCCTTGAGGTGGGGCATCCCGCCGAGCCTGCACTGGGACTAACCTGTGTGGGTTCTCAAATGCGCCTTGAGATGGGAGCTCTTGGTGTAGGTTTTGCCACAGCCCGCGTAGTCGCAGGTGTGCGTAGCTGTTCTTTTCCTAGGCCAGGACCGGCGTCCCCTCTTGGGCTTGGTCTCCTCAGGCAGGCAGCTCCCCGGCGGCATCAGCTCTGGGGAGGGGCAGGAGGGAGTGAGCACCGCCGCCGCCAGCGCCGCAGCTCGCCCGCCGCCGCAGCACGGGGACTCACCTTGGTACTGCAGCGCGCCGGGCGGCAGCTGCTCGGGCAGGAAGGCGGGGTAGCCCGGGACCGGGGGGTAGCCGGGGGGCAGCGGCAGCGGCGGGTGACTCAGCCCCGGGGTGCCGGGGAGACAGTCTCTGCCGCTCAGCATCTCCTCGGGCCCCAGCGACGGCGTACTCCGGGCAGGCAGCGGGCGGCCCAGGGAGAAGTCGTGCTGGGGGGCTCCTCGGGGGCCGCTCCCGTGCGGTGGCGGTGGGGCCAGGGTGCAGGGCGGGGCGGCCTCCTGCTTGATTTTCGGGCACATCCGCGGCAGGGGGCTGTAGGGGGCTCCGGCGCCCTCAGTGCCGGGCGGGGGGGCGGCAGCCGGGGGGCCGCTCTTGGGGCTGAGCCCCGGGTGGCTGTACTCGCCCACGGCCTTCACCACGAACTTCCCTTGCAGGCTGCCCAGGGGCGGCAGCGCGGCGGGCGCGGGCAGGTACACCGGGTCCAGGTCGGGCCGCATGAGCTCAGCCACGAAGCCTCCCGAGGGCGACACGTCGGTGATGTCGGCCAGGTTGAAGGGGGCGGCGGGCCCGGCAGCGGGGACTCCGTCGCGGCCGCCGCCGCCGTAGAGGAGGCCTGCGGGCTCGGGCCGGGGCAGCGGGTAGGCGAAGGGCCCGGCGGGGCAGGGGCTGGCGGTGGGAGCCGGGGCGGCGGCGGGGGCCACCACCACGGCGGCGGCGGCGGGCTCCTGGTGCATGAGGGAGTTGGAGAGGATGAAGTCGAAGTCTAGCAGCTCGTTGAACTCCTCCGCGTCGCGGCGGGGCGCCTGGGCGGCGGGGGCCTCCAGCTCCGACGGCGGCGCCTCCACCGGCCGCGCCGCCAGCGCCGGCGGCGGCCGCTTCAGCTGCGACAGCTCCTCCCGCCACCGCTGCGGGTAGACGGGCACGGCTCAGCCCCCCGTCCCGCCGCCGCGCCGCGCCCGCCCCAGCCGGCCCCGCCGCCGCCCCCGTCCCGGCCCCGTCCCGGCCGGCCCGCGCCGCCGCGACGCCGATACTCACGTTGCCGGGGCCCGCGGGCCGCACCGCCTTCTCGCGGCCCGCGGCGCCCGCCGCGAAGGTGGCGATGGAGGGGAGGAGCGTGCCGCTGAGCGCCATCTCGCACTCGCCGGGGGGCTGCCTGCGGGTGGGGAGAGCACAGCGGCGTCAGGCGGCGGCGGGGCCGAGGGAGGGCCGGGGGCCGCGCCCGGCACCCACCGCATCCGCGCCGGGGCGTCGCGCCGAGCTGCTGTCGTCGCCGCCGTCGTCGTCGTCCCGAGCGCCGCCGAGGAGAGGGACGGGGGGGGGGGGGGGGGGCGCACGGACGAGCCGTCCAGCCGCCGAGAGCCGGCCCGGCGCCGCCGGGGTGGTGCCGCGGGAGCGCCCTTCCTCGGCGCTTTACCGGGGTGCGAGGCGAGCGGGGCGCGGGGCGCTATTGGCGCCGCGAGGAGGCGGCCGCCGCCCGGCAACGCGGCTCCGGCATCGGCAGGGCGGCGGCGCGAGGTGCTTCCCGGGGAGCCGCGGCCATGGGGGAGCCGGGCGGGACGGACGGGGCGCGGTGCTGCCAGGGGGCAGGGAGGGGCCGCGCCGGGCCGCTTCTTCTGGCGCCGTAGCCGCCGCCGCGCCCCGCTCGGCACTGCCGGCCCCGCCGCCGCCGCCCCTCTTATAACCTCACCTCGCGGCCACCGCCCCCGTCGCCGGGGCGACGGCGAAAACAAACGGCACGTGGGGACGGGGGGCGGCGCGCGCCGGGCGGGGGGTGAGGGGGGACCGGCCCCGCCCCGCCCCGCCCCGCGTGACGCCGCCGGGCGCTGACGCCAGCGGGGGGGAGGTGCGGCCGCCGCTGGCCGTGCGGTTTCGCGCACCTTGGGCGGGGGGAGCACCGCGGAGGGCCCCGCGCCCCGCCCCCTCGGCGGGGAACCGCGGTCCGGTGCGGAGCCGAGCGCGTGTGGGTCTGGGTGCAGGGAGGCGGGGGGACACGGCCAGAGCGCCGCCGCGCCCCCGCCCCTCCCGGCACTGCCCTTCACCTTCTCTTTCTCCTCTGCGCGTCTCTTCCTCTTTTTTTCTTTGCATTTTTTTTTCTTATAAAATTATTTTTTCTTGCCGTTCCTTAATTTTTTCCCCTTTTTCCGCGCCCCGACGGCGGGACTCTTCACGCGCCTGCGTTTGTGTCGGTAACGGACTATTTTCGGCGCTTGGGCTTTCCCGTCGCGGGAGCCTGTCGGGGGCCGAGCGGCGCTGGTGCCCGCAGGGCGGCGGCGGCGGAGCACCGCGGGAGGTGCGAGGGTCCCCGCGGCGGGGCCCGCCGAGGGTGCGGGGCTGCCTCCGGGTGCCGGCGGGACCTCCGCGGGACGGGGCGGACGGCGGGGCCGTTATGCAGCACTTGCGGGTGCGATGCTGGACGTCTTCCGGGAAAAAAACAGCGAAGTTAACCCCAAGACAAAGCAAAACCTCACGGAAACCGCCGAGAAAGGACCGAGCCCCCGGCGGGAGCGAGCGGGGACGCGGGAGCGGCGGCCCGGTTCCTGCAGAGGGCGATGACGAGCCGGCGCCGCTCCCGCGGCCGCGGGGAGACCCGAGGGCTCTTCCCCCCCCCCCCCCCCCCCCCCCGCCCGCTGCCCCGTGGCGCTGCGGCCGCGCTCCGGAACGAGGGGTGAAGGTCCTGCCCAGCGTAGCTTGCGAACACGAGCCCGAGTAACTTACGATGACTAAATGAAACCGTAAAATAATAATAAAATGCCCGGCTTCATTTTAGCGAACTGGTTTTACCAGTTTTGTGTTACAAATGTTAATGATTAATAATTTTGGCACTAGAGAATAGGTTTTTTCTGCACAAAGTCCATGTCTTGGCGGAAGATGTGCCGGGAACCACTGGTACAGAAACGGTTAGTGTGGAGAGATGAGGGCTGGTGAAATACTAGCAGGGAGCCCGAAGACTACTACTTCTTGTAAAGGGGAGTCATTTTCCCTACGCCGAGGTGCAGAGCCGGTGGTCTGCTGCGTGACAGCCGCCTCAGACCGCCACGCTCACGGCACTGCTGCCAGGTCCCAGCTGTGGTTTTTATGCAGGATATGTGCTCTCAGTCTCTTTGACAACCACTTTAGGAACTAGCAATCCAAACCCAAGAGCAATAGTTTTAGGTTCAAACCTCCCTTCTGGCTTAGTCTCGGGAGAAAGCCCCTGATGTGGAAACGTGCAGGTCTCTGGACAGTTTTTCCCTGACAGTTGTTTTTGTTTCCTGTTGGTGTAAATGTTAATTTATGGATCTCCTAAGCAATGCACTATTTTCCAGGTCCAAGTTTCAAGCTCAGAATTACTCGATGCCAACACCAAAATTAAAATTACATCCCTTATTAGAAACAGGAGAAGAAGAAAGCTTCAAATGCAGATAAGTGATTCGATCTCTTCGAAATAAATGGCAGAACTTCACTGGTTCCAGGAAGAGAAGGCTTGAGTAATGTGGGCTGAAATAACACAGGTTGCTTTCACAATCTTTCATTAAAATGGACTTGGTCGCAATGTTTCTGGGTAATTCAGACAGACACGTGTGAGATATGCATAAGTTCGTGTTGAAAAGATGTGGCCTACTTTCATCTGAGTCCTGATTTTGAATTGTGTAAATGTTGGCAGGGTGTTTTAAAAAGTGTATGTTTGCAGGCATCAGTAAATTCAGTGCCACCTACTTTTGAACGTCCCATGTGAAGGCCAACATATTCTTTTTCACTAATTAAGCACAAGGCCAAAGTTTTTCTTTTCCTCCCATAAATGAAAGGGACTGTGATTTAATGTCCTGAGTGTGGAAATTTCCTAATTTTCTCTAACACTTTCCCTCCACTAACTCAGAACACAGCATGTTTCTGTGCTGTTCAAAGCCGACTGTAGGGATTGCTTAATTCAGATAGAAAATTGCACAGAATTTGTGTCCCTCTTGCCTTGGGATGTGCAATGACATTTTTCCAGATTATGCTGTGCTTGGAGAGAAGTCTGCTGCAGCACTCACCCTGCCGGACTGCTGTGGCCTCTGTGTGCTTCTCTCCCCCCTCCCTGGATAGAAGGAGGAGGTTTCTTCCACATCTACCACATCTTATTGCAAGAGCGGGGCTGCCCTAGCCTTGCCACGGGTACTATTCAACCATTTTGGGAAAAGAAGAATTATTACCCAATGCTGACCACTCTTATCAATGTCCTGTCCAAGCAGTCATTCACTGCAAGTGCAGGACAGCATAAAATGACTGTTTAACAGGGCTGATCATGAGAAAGCCTTAGTGGTTACCCTGAGCTGGTGCTAAACTCATCACCTGGGAGTATAAACCCCAAAAGACGGAAGAAAGCCAAGATGACAAAAGAGCACAGGGTTTTGGAGCAGAGACAGTTGTCAGGAAATGGCATCCCACATTAAAAACATTTAAGAACATCAACAAGAAAAAAAAACAGTTGAGCTGATTGTGCCTGAAACAAAGACCAACCTGTTTATCCTGACATGTTTATTTTAAAGCCTAAGTTTGGAACCAGATCTTCAATGAAGTGCCTCTAAGGAACCAGAACGTGAAGCTTATCCCCTTTGATTTGGTTACCTGTGACAGCAGCTGATGGAATCAGGGAGTGCAGACTTTGTTAAAGATTGTGTCACGACAGGCGTTGTTTGGGTCAGATGACAGCATGCTTTCCTGGCATCTTTGGGATTTGTTAAGTTTGCAGCATGCTGCAGCAGATAGCCTACAGGGCCAGAAGCTGCCAGGACCCCTGCTCCAACACCTGCATAAAATAACAAAAGAACTGGGAAGAATCCTGTGATGCTGGGTTGTATCTAATAGCATCCTTGTTGCTACTTAAAAGCAGCAATTCCATAATCTTTGGTGCTGTGCTGGCATTTACCCTTACAAGGTTACTGGAAAGCAGGTGGAGGTGGGTAGGTTCACAAAAGGAGGCACTTGGAGGGTTTCTCACATCCCATGCAGCCCGTATCAACTGACCTCAACTGGACTGTGGCCAAGAGGGGGTGGGAGGTGGGAGAGGTCTCGCACACACCTGCCTTTCACAGCGTGCTCTGGAGAGGTGCAGTGCAGCACTGAGGATTCACCTTCCTCCCGCAGGACCTCTGCACATGGAGGAGGGTCAGACAGTCCAGAGCCACAGCCATCAAATGGCCTTCCTGGGCTCTGCTCAGAGAGACCCGCTTTTTTGGGATCTACCACATATACTCTTCCTAAAGTGCAACTGAGCTCAAGTTTTATTTACCTGTTCTTTCACAGGGTACTTTATTTTTGTTAAACAGAAATAAAACCCTTCTCAGTTGGCAGTTATAGTTGTGGATTATTAGTACAGTGCAAAGGGCACGTTTCTGAAGATTGTGGGCAATTCCAGGCAGCTTTCAAGCAGTAGCATGAGCTTACATGCGCAGATGGCACATGCAGACTTAAGATCATAAACGTTCATGCTGAGAATGTCAGCAGTGACTGTAGTCAGAACAGTTTTTACCCACTTTTTGAAAGCCTGACCGTATCTCATTGACCGTTATTTTACTTTCCTACATGAGCGAGGTCAGAGAGACCCAGTGACACATACTGTCACCGTCCAAGAGCCTGCGGCTGGTTTAGGTCAAACACTCCCTAGCGAGGTGCTGTAGGTCCATGCTGTTGGTCTTTGGGCCCCTTTGTAAGAAGCAGTGTTGCTGAGGTTGTTAGCAGTGCTGATGCCAGGAGGTCTCTGGACTGTCGGGGAAGGCAGCTGGTCTGCCAACAACCTGTTGGAAGAGGAGTTTGACCTTGTGAAGTGCTAAGGCTTGGACAACCAGCCCAAGCCAGAGTTGACCTATAGATGAATCCTGTATATTTTATAACTGATAACCATTGTGCTAGTAGGTATTGTACTAAGTTATAACAACCCACTTGTGCTGATGTAAAAAGTGCTAAAGCATTGAAGTACTGAAGCCTGAACAAGTCCCAAGCTGAAGCTGCCAACTTAGTCTGGAACCTTTAACAAAGTATGTAAGCTCACTAGCGAGGGATGTGGCTTAGAATATAATCAGTAGTGAGGACGAAATGCTGAGAGAATGTATCCAGCTTCTCTTGTTTAGCCTTGTTCAAGGCTGAGAACCCACGTATTTGGCCTTGTTAGAAACTCCCTTGGTTTCCCCCCCCCCCGAGCCCTGGCCAGGCTTTGGGTGGAATCTAACAGGAGAATGAAACCAGAAATTTTCCACTCATTCTGGCTTGTCGATCTCTGGTATATAAGGCTGGGCCCGCTCACAGCGACTTTGGCAGCCTCACCCATGGGTGGACGCACCGCGTAGGATTTCCCCCTTGCCGGGACAGGCTCTGCAAACCCTCGCTGTAACCGGGGCTGCCCCGCCACTGCGGGTCTGGGTGATGGGAACGTGTGCAAGGGGTGAGGGATCTTTCTTCATCACTACTCTCTCTCTCTCATGTAGTAATGATTTGATGCATTACCCTGTATTTTCCTGTTTGCTGCTATTTAAGTGCACTATTCTGCTTTTTCTTGCTGCATGTTTTCTGTATTACACTATTACATTGCTTATCACCAGTAAAATACGCCTGCTCTTTTCACTCTGGTGTCCGAGTTTAATTGGTATCCGTAATCAGCAAAACACCTTGACAAGATTCTGGCATACCCTTGAGAAAGGGAAGCTTTGCTTCAAGCAAATAACTTTCAAGGAGCTGCAGACTACAAAGCAGGATGAAGTAAGCAGGGAGGAAACTGATAAAGGTTATCCAATGAGAATGTTAAAAACAACTTTTTGACCAATTATATTGTGACACTCTGGCACCTGAAATGTATAAAAATGCATACTTTTGGTAATAAAAAATCCTAGCCGCTTATTCACCCGTGTGAGTGTGTGTGTGTGTGTGTGTGTCACTTTGTCCGTCTCTACAGCGACACTGGACCATGATGTGGTTTTTCTGCTGGGAAGCCAACATGCTTTCACACCCCAGAGGAGAGGGTTCTGCGTTCAGGGGAGAGCCCAGATGATGTCTGTCACTATGCTTACAGCATATCAGCCCAGTGTTTCCTCCTTGAGAGCCTGTAACTAAGCAGGGCTTAACCTTGGGGGTCCAATTCTCAACAAGAGTTCAGGTTGTTGATTCTCACTGAATTTCCTTCAGGGGTATAACTTCTGTCTCAGATTGAGCATCTGTTTCCAGAGGTGCTGAGTCTCCCGTTGAGCCTCACCAGCCCCTGGCAGAGGTGGCCAGCACCCTCCCACAGTTTAGCACCACCCACAATCTCTTGCATGCAGCAGCTCTTCTCCTTTTAAACAATCCAAGGATTGCTGTGTTTGTCTAAGAGGCAAAATACCTTGAATTTTTTATGGAAAAAGCTTACACTTTCTTGTCAAGCTTAGGCATCCTTGCCTTAATGTGTTTGCCCCATCCGTTATTGTTTTAATGCGTTTGCCCCATCTTTGAATTCAGATGTTCCCCAAACTTTAACAATGACTTATATAAGTGGCTCCCACAGTGGGACTGGTACAAACAAGAACTCCACAATAAGCATCCTTTTTGAAGTCCTGCGTGTAGTGTGAGGACACTTGCACCCAGTGAAGAGGGTGAATTCTTGTTTATTTTTTTGTTTGTGATTTTTTGCATGCATTGGACTGATTCATTGTATTTTTTGAGACGCAGTGGAGGAGTCAGAAAAATAGAGAAAACTTGAAAAATTACCGTTAGTTAACAAGAGGATGGCCCCCATTGATGGGCGGTAGAGCTGGTATATCTTGCAAGATGGAGGGAGATATATGGGTGAGAAGACCACGACGCATTATGGAGCTGGCTCTGAAGAAGACAGGTACTGGGTTTACTGTTAATTCACCTTCCTGCACCCTCCCCGGGGACCATATTCTCTCATTATTATCTGTGTGAAATATTTAAGGCACCACTTTCCCATAGCCTCTGGAAAGGAAGAGATACTCTACCTTTTCTATCTCCCTGAAAGGACCTCTTTTCTGCTGCAAGAACGGGTTTTACTCTTTGGCCATCTTCCAGCCCCCTAATTGCTGTGGAAAAAACTATGTGGAAGAGATCTCCCCCATCCTCCCTATCTTTTTTTTTTTTTTTTTTTTTTTCCCCCCAGCATTCCTCAACTTTTAATTCATAAACTTTAACTAATAATATCTGTTAATAAATCTTTCTAAAGATTCAGCTTCCCAAGCAGTGTCAACATAAAATCACTTTATTCCTCTCTCGTCTGCATAATTCTGAAACGGAGCGATGTTATTAACTGCCCTCGTTCATTTCAGTTTTCTCATGGTCGCTGAAGCTGATGGCAGCAGTGAGACTTTGGCAGACCTACCTGCAGACTTTGGAAGATGACACACACCATTGTCTGGTATTTCTTTTACGCGTATAAGAACCAGAAATATTTTGCTCCTAAGGAAGCTCTAATACTGAAGAAATTTGGAAATAGGTCTCAACACACAAGGAGGAGAAATTGGCTTTCAGTGGTGGAGGATTTTTCAAGCCCTTTTTCCCTTGGTTAAGCTCTGACTTTCTTTTGTTTGAGTAAAAGTGGTGCTTCTAAGGAATGTAATCTGAACTGATCACGTGCTTCCTAACAAAACATAACCTTAACATAACAAAACATACATTAAGGTGCAAGGTATGAGAAAACTAGAAAATAAGAGGTAGCTGCTTCTAGTGTATGTAATGATTTGTAACTTGCGCGTGAGTTGAGGAGAGAGTAAGAGACAGTTTAGCAGTAAAGCACTCCTGAGTTTAACCAGAAAGTATTTGGAATTAAATTTGTGCTAATGAGCTAGGTAATCACATGACAGTAAACAACACCTCTGCCATCTCTCCATGGTTCCTCTCACACAGTGTTGTGGATAAACTCACCTGGATAGCTGATTCACCCAAGATGTCTTTCTAAACTATTTGCCATGCTGAAGTCAAGAACATCTGTTGTTTCCCTGCACCAGCATCCAGCAGAGGAAATCTTTAGATAAATATTCCCCTCATTTGAACAGGAATAAAGACATTGTAGGAGAACACTGGGAGAAAGGATCAATGCTGCCTGCTCTGAGAATAAATACCAGGCTTTCACATTGTTTCCATAAATGCCTCCAGCTTTGCTTCAACATTAATGGACCAGCAGGAGTCCATTTCTCTATGATAACAGTCCCTTGCTCTCTTAATGAGAGCAATATGGCAGCTACTCTCAGATTTTTGACATAGATGCTGCATAATGATGCTCTGATGGTATTGCTGAAGGCCAGTTTTGGTAACTTCTACTGCTTCCAGGGACGCTTTGCCATGGTCAGCAGCACCATGAGCTGGGACCCTGCCCGGCAAGGAGCACACGGGCGGCTGGTGGCACAAAATGAGAACTGCCCTGGGTAACACCTCACCATGGATGCTCTATGCCGGCAGGACAGTTTAGCTGCAGTTATTGCTGAACAGGAGATCCACTGCTCACTTCACAGGCTGCCATGAAGCACATTGTGTTTGCAGGGCACTGAGATGTGGGGACGAGTAATGCCATAGGAAATCAGTAATGAGGGAACATGAGGAAATTAATAATGCTGCATTCTGAGCAGGGATTGAATAGCATGCAGTAATTGAGGCCCGGGGCCACACTCTGCACAATGAGGAAGAAACAAAATAAGGAATAGCTGCTCATTAGGCTCCAGATTCAGCTGGTCTAAATTCCACCTAAGTCTTTGTGCCAAGTGTTTCCAACTGGCACACTCTGGGCCTTTGGGGATGCCGAGCCAATGGGAAGCCCTATGTGGAATTTAGGTTAGGACTAAATCTGTCTGCCACTGAGCAACATCTACCTTGAGCGATTGGTCAGGCAGAGCTGCTCTAGAAAGTAGCTTGTGATCTTGTAATGCAAGAAAGGGGCCAAAAGACAGTGGCATGGGCAACTTTAATTCTGGCACATCCAGTTTGTTGGCACACAGTGTTGTGTGCCTGATTTTGCAACATTAATGTTTTCATTACTTTTTTTTTTTAATTATTATTTTTAAATGGGAGGCATAATACCATCCATTTGTGGGGAAATGATACAGCTAAACTTAAAAAAGAAGTATTTGTTTCTGAACTTTCAAGTTTCCTTGAGTAAGTTAGCTAAACTCATTGTAGTGTGGATATGGTACTTACAAGAACCAATGCAGCCTAGGCTATGAATAAATGCATAAGTAATTAAGTTATAGTAGGCTATTTACACCAGTTAGTAGTTTTGGATGCTGGCATCCCATGAGCAAAGACACACTCATTGTCAACTGAATCTATGATTTTATCCTCAGAAGTCTGATTGCCAAAGAGTATTTCTGTTGATAAAATCTTCCACATTGCTTTACAATCCATTGTTTTACACATTAGGCAGTAATGAGTCAGTGGAGGGCACCTGGCCTACCATCTGAATTAGGAGTGTAGATCTGTCTTCAGAGGAAAGGAGACAGAAAGAGTGAGCCTAGAAACCTATTTAAAACACTAAATCACTGTTATGTTCTGAGACCTTAGGGTGAGCTCAAGGAGACCAGTGCGCTAAGGCTGGCGACTAGAAGAATTTGCATGGTCATTCCCCATAAAGGAGCTGGCCTGTGCTGTGGGACATATCACACAATACTGGCAGCTCTGTTCTTCAGTGCCAGAAGTAATTTTAACAGGTGAGCTAGATCTTGCTGTGAAAAGCTTCTCAACCATATGGTGACACCTTCTCTACACCCAGATCCATGTGTGTGTGGCTGTGGCTCCATGTTTCATCACCTAAAAAGGGGTTGGTCCTGCCCTGTATTTCTTCTGTAACTTTGGCCGTCACAAAGGATGTTTTGTGTAAGTCCCATGGCTCCTCCTCTGAATGCTTGCATTTTGTCACAGAGATAGAGTGAAGTCCTAAAACTCCCATTCTTTGTCATGAACAAAGGAAATACTATAAGGTGACTGGTCTGTAGAGGAAAGGAAGACATCTCTTAATAGAATCTTAATTCACTTGGTGAAGTCATAGCAAGACCCATTATCTGGAAGTGAGAGCTATACAAATTCAAAATCAGATTTCTTTTTTTGGAAGGTGGATAATCGGCTATTGGACCTGACATGCCACCCTGGCAGTTCTCCATCACTGTAAGCCTGAACAGAGATGATGTACCTAAGTGAAAAGCAATGGGTGGGAGGCTTGTAACCCAGCTCCAGGCCTGTTGGAGGCAGGAGGTCAGATCTGGCAGGCGGTAGAGGTCCTTTGAAAGGTTTTGAAAGATTGCCGTTCTCGTCTACTGTCTTTTAAATGGACATGAGGTGCTGGTAGGTAGCTTCTCTTGGAAGTTAGTGTATACAGTGTTATTTGATATTAGAGAAGAGATTCACTTAATCCCATAGTCCCTTCTTTGAGACCTTCCTCTCTAGGTAAATTCTGCCAAATGGTGGAAACATCATCATCGCAAATGTTTTCCATGCAGTATTTGGAGTTTCTCTGTGAACTTTTTCCTCAGGCTGCTTCCTTGTGTCTCAGAGCCTCCTATGCACTGCCTCTCCTTTGCAGATATTACTTACATTGTTTTCAACTCTCCCAGCTTGTCCCAGGTTCACATTGTCTTTGCTCCCCCTTGCCTCCCAAATTTTCTTATTTCCTCTTCTTTTGATAGCTATATTTATCTGTTTGAAGAAAGCACTTCCCCTCCTGTATCTCAAAGCTGTCGTACTTTGGATGAGAGGAGCCTCCCTGACCTCCTGGTGAAGCCGTGGGTTGGGCAGAGCCCCTGATACCTTAACAAGTACACTGCCAGGTAATGCTGACAGAGTTCACTCACATTTCCTTCCTTTTGGAAAAGACTGCCTTGGCTCTCAGCTATCAGATTACCATGCTTAGGAAATGAATGGTAACATCTCCATCTGTGCTCACGCTTTTGAGAGCCAGGAGAAGTTTTACAGAATTACTACCACGACAGACCCCGTGTGTTTCAGGCATCCAGAATGGTGCACATGATGTTTCTTGAGAGCAGCCTGGAGCACCATTACATGGTCAGCTGTCGGTTACGGTGAAAGCCTGATGTGCAAAAAGACTGCAGAATGAAGAAGGTGCATCAGGGCACATGAGTTCCCTCACCATCCCAGTTCTTAGGTCCATCTGCTTTACAGTGACTCAAAAGCTGTGAGTTTCTAGAATGATGAGGAGGTGTCTCCAGCCAGTCATTCTGTACTTTCCTTGGCTTAGTTTCCCTCTGTTGCTGTGTCATATCCTTTTCATCATTCCAGCCCACTGCTCGGTTTTGGTATTCACAGCCCTCTGGCTGCTGCAGGTGTTTATCACAGCAGTTTTGTTACTGCCAGGTAGCATGCCTGCTCTGCGTGTGACCGTCACTGCAGCCTTCAACGCAGCTGCCGTCAAAGAGACATAGACATACAGCCCTTCAAGGGCCGTGGAGCAGCAGGCTGCTGTCAAAGTCATTAACTCAGTTCTCTCCTAAGTACTGGTGTTTCACAGAAGGTCTTCTCTGTCATCTGTGACTCCTTTCTTCACATACCATGTGGATACGAAAGATACTTATCTAACCTTTGTGTCCCACAGTGTTATGTGGACACACTGCATGACCCGAAGAACAAATGTTTAGTTTTCTGGCCAGGTGCTTAGTAGTGCTCAAGGCCCCAGTGTGTTGGAAGAACATAAAGCAGGCAGCTTCAGTAGCTCAAAATGTCTCACAGAAAATGTAAATACTATGAATTAAATATTTAACTGTTTGTATTGAATTTAGTCAAAGGCTGAATTAATAATGTTGTTTGGGAATCAAGGATGATTTTCGTGCTGCTACATTGGTTAAAATGTGGCTTGTATCAGTTCAGTGCTGATTAATTCTGCTTATTTTGTTAGCTTATGCCAAACTTGTGTGAACTTTTCTAGTACAAAAAGCATTTATTTAGCCGTCAGAGTCGCCTCCAAGCTGCTGGAGGGTTTATTCATCAGCGAACCCTTTGTCTCAGACCTTTGGTGCACAAGAAAGCAGCACATGAAGAAAAGCAGTCCAGTTTCTGCAGCTCTGTATGGTCCTCCCTATCAGCTGCAGAGGGATGATCAGTTCCCATGTGCATTTACCACTGTGATGAGTTCAAAACGTCTGCTGATCTACCTCAATCTGCACTACTAGTCTGACCTGGTCGTGAACTAAGTCTGTGTGAGGGTGAGTTCTTTACCCTTTCGTGGTTAAGGCAGACTAAAGACCACATGCACCATGTTACCATGGCTACATAGACAGATGGTCATTTACCAACCTCTAGTGAGCTTGTTACTTTAGTCCATATTTCTAGACTGTAATTGTCCCAGGATGTGTTGTGCTAGGTGTAGTATTGTGAAGAAAAGAAGCAAGCTTTTATTGTTGTAGAAAAGTGATTGCATGGCACTGCCTAGAGCAATTTTAAATGTGAGTAGACACAAGAGTGAAACAGGCAATGTAGAACGTATTACCTATGTTGTGAATAAGTACTTTTTACAGAAATTCTGGAGAAAAGGAAAACTTTCCAGCATATCATGCAGCAGTCAAATCACAGCATTGAACCTGTGAGTCACAGTCATCTCTGTGTCAATAGACAGTTGAGTAAGCACAGACCTGTGACTTCACTCCAGAAGTGAGCTGGGAAGGGGTGGGGGGAGCATGGGCAGCAAGCTTACTACAATGCCAGCTTCCAGCAGTGGCAGGGAAAGGCTAAAAAATGGGCTGTGAAGAAGTTCCAGCTTCTTTCTTCACCCACACATATGTCTTATCAATGTCCTAACTCATAGCCTTACTCTCTGTTTTTTCTTGGAGCTGTCTAGGGAATCCACAGGAACTGGGTTAAGCATGGGAATGGGATGGTTGCTTTGCCTTGTAGATCTTTTGCTAAAATAATCTGAAATCAGTGAAGCTCTACCAGTTAGTAAGAGAAGATAGTCAGGCTGGCTGACACAGACTTCAATGGTATTGCTATTTTTTTTGCTGAAAAGAAGGCAGTGAAGAACTGGAGATGAGAAGTTGCTCTTTCTCTCCGGCATCCCACACAAATCCTGCAGGTTCTGCCAACCTTACCCTCATTCTGTGATAGACCTCCGTGCTCTTTTCATGAGTTGGCCGTGTATAAAAACTGATGCCAGATTGAAGCTTGTAATATTTTGTTTCCACAGCTTACCTTCTTAACGGGGTAACCAGTGCAAGAGTGAGTGTGAGCTGGTTATGTACATGGGACTATACAGAAACGAAAGTATTACTTTGGTAGATGCTCCCCTACAATCATTTCTTAATGTTTATTGAGGCGTGAGTAAAGCAAAATAAATTACATTATGTTAGTTTTCAAAGAAATCTGAATGGATCTTATAGTACAATTTCTAGATCTTGACTAGTTGATGTTAGTGTACAGTTTACATATGTGAGCTTCTTGATAGCTGAGTCTTTGAACAACAGAAAACTGTAGAGCTAAGGTTGAATGGTAATGAGGTCTGGAGGAACAGAAGTCTGAGCTGGGCTGTCCTTGCTTCACAGGGTGACATCCTACAAAATGTTTGTGCCTAGAATTTCTCCCTCTCAAAAGGGGATATTGGTACTCGGGTATCTCTCAGCTCTGCTAGGGACTGTTGCTTTGTGATGCAGTCTGAGGGTATCAGTTGTGCACCCCCAGTTGGACAACATTTTCTGCCAGCTCTGGATTGGAAACAGACTGGAACTTCAAGTCCTGAGGAGATTCAAAAGCCACAGGATGTGTCAGTCCTGGTTTGCTTTGCCTTGCCTTGCCTTGCCTTGCTTTCCCTCCCCTTCCCTTCTCTTTGCTTCCCTCGAAGGCTAACTTTGAAAGCTGGAATTTTGTTTTCTATTTCCTCAAAGTGGAAGCATGTTCTAGGCAGTGCCCTTTTTTGTTAGTTTGCTACTGTATCTAATTATAAGCCTTGAAAATAAGGCTAAATTGCTAAATTAAATGCCTTGGCAGTGCCCTTCTGAAATTGCTATAGCTGAGTTGGAGTTTCTAGCCCATTACAGTTCAGCTGGCCAAACAGATGGTTTCTGCTTTCCTTCCTCAAGCTTTCGGCTTTACAATTCTTTTTTTTTTTTTTTTTTTTTTTTTTCGTGGTTCTCTTAACAGAAGACACACAAAAGCTTCTTTATGGATGTTTGCTGTCTTAGAGAAAGTGATCTCTATGTCTGTACGTGTTGCAGTACCTGGGGACATTGCAGCTATGCTTCTGTTACATCAGAAGTATTTCTTGCTCCTTTCCCACTGAGATATTATTGTAACCCAGATGAACAACTTAGGGTAACTGGCATACAGTGAGACTGCACTTTTTGGTTTGTTTGTTTGTTCGTTTTACACCAAACTGACTTTCTCAAGTCATTCACAGGATAGGTGTTTGCAAGATGCAGGCCCTTTACTTGATGAAAAGTACACACCAGAAAAGTTGATAATTTTTCAAGAATAGATAGTTCGGCCCTCATTAAATATACTTCCCTGGCAAAGCATATATAGCCTTTATTGAAAACTGATCAGCATGCCAAGTTTCAGTTGTTACATATCAGTTTTGATTGTTCAAGCATAAAAGGAAGTAATATGTTTTCTTGGCATGCAAGTATATCAGAAACATCCATGCTAAATGTAATCAGACATGAAACAGAGAGAAAAAAATGAGCCTGCAGAAAAAAATAGACTTCCCTCACTTGAAGAAGAAACACAGCAAGTTCCAGAATCAGAGAATTAGTAGTTCCAAGTTTGTTAACAAATAAAAAGAGTAGAAATGGTAACTCCAGATGAAAGGTCTTGTGTTATTTTTAACTCTGCCATAAATAGATGTGTGTAGGATATGGTTAGTTAGGCCAAAAACCTATTAAAATCAACGCATTTACTGGATAGCTGGAGTGGTGTTTCTCATTGGGTCAAAGACCTTCTTCTCTCTTTGCATGTTAGTGGTTCCGTGTTGAGGTGCTAGTAAAGAAATAAGGGCAACATCAGGTTTTTTTTCCCTTCAATAGCCAGAGAGCTGCCTCAGCCTGGGGAGTCTTGAAAGCAGCCTATGGACACCTGCCCTCTGCTTCGTGTCACAGTTTGTTCCCAGGGCTTTGGATTATCCTAGCAGACAACAACTTGTGAGCATACATCACCCTCTGCAAGAAGATGGGCAGCTCAGCAGGACCATGATCATCCGCAGACCCACCACAGCAGTAAGAAAGGCAACTCACACAATTTGCTTCTCTGGCATTTAAACTGAACTTCTCAATTCCTCGTGTTTACTTGCTGTGCCTTTGTTTTCCAGTCTGGAAATTCTGTTTTCAATTCTTTTTGTGCCTACTTATGCATTTAGCTGTATTGGGATCAAATAGAATATGTAGCCCCAAGTGCAATTTTGCATCCTGAAATTCCATGGTAGGCCACAGCAGATACAAAGCAAGACTGTAGAAAGTCTCCTTTGATCCGGTTTCTCCAGCATTTTTTATGATTTATCTTCCATAAAGTAGGACAGCTACAATGGGCTATGAAGCCTTATACCTTGTGTTAGAGGTTCATGTTTAGCTTGGTTGTGGCTGGGTGTTTGTGTCACCCTGAGCTCCTTGGGTAGACACACAGATCAGCCATGAGCCTATGGTTTTGACAGCACAGCCCACCCAGGTTTTACCCAGACATTACCTTTGTTGCAAGACAAATGCCTGGAACGGGTTTTGCCTCCTTGTGGACATCTTGTGTATGGTGTTGCTGCCTGTGTGTGAGCAGCCATGGTGTTAAAGACTGACCTTGCCACCATGGATCATGTGTGTCCCTTGACTCCAGGATGGACCTTCATGTGGGCATGGGGGTCCTGGTTATCTAGGTCTCATTTCAGCTGCTGCACCTGGTTTTCCTTCTCATGGTAAACACAGGCACAATGAGTGAGGTGTGAGCCCAGTCTTGACCTGCCACACAGTCGAGAGGCAGCAGGGGTTGTACGTGGGAGCTAGGAAGCTCTTTAAACATAGACAACATGTCACCGATGCAAAATTGATTTGTATGGCTTCACCATCATGGCTGCCCATGTCCTGGAGATCTGGAGAAGCTGGCTGAGGTTTCCCTCAGAAGATAAAATGTGACCCTGTGTTTTTAAAGGAGTAGGAGTGAGATGCTGAGGTGGGAAACCAGTTGTTTCCCTCGGTTGGCCATAAACCTTTACAAATGCCAGCCAGACTTAGTTTTCTAATGTCACCAGATTTCTCCTGCTAGACATGAGTATTCTGCTGTTTGGCACAGCAATATTCCTGTCTGGTATCTAGTGAACCATCGTTAAAAAAACAAAGAGTAATAGTTTAGTGAAAGTGCAGAGTCGACAGTGCTGAGTAACGTATTTGCATACTGGCATATGTGCTATGAAAGTAAATAAGATTATGTCAAACTCATCTGGAAGAGAGTTAATTTAACATCCTGGCTAAAATTATGCAATCAGAGAGAGGCAGAGGTGCAGGGGGGGTGGATGTAATAGACTGGCTGATGAAGCCTGAGAGACAAAATATCCTACTGGAAATTGTAGGTAGCACAAAAGAATGTATCCTAGGAATCCGGCAGAACAGCACTGATTCAAGGTTGTGTGTATACACACAAACCTGTTTTTCTGTTAGTTGTAGGAATGCACAAGATGATGAAAAGAAAAGAAAAAAAAAAAAAAGTATCTGCAAGACAGATTAGCTGTTTCATACATATTGAGGTCTAAGTTGCTTTTTGGTCCTGATTCAGAAAAGACCCTGCAGGATGTGGTAGGGCATGAGCATGCTTCCGTGCATTTGATGGATAAAAGCCAGTGTGTATTGTAAACTGCAGGACTGAAAAAATGCTCAGGTCCTGTTTTCAAAAACTGACAGTGTTGTGAGAGATGATCCCCCCCCCCAACCACATCATGGGTTGAAAAGTTCCGGGACTTCTGGGGTGTTTGGACTTGGACCCAAACTTCATATTCCAGCTTTGATTTGTAACAATTTGTTTTAAGCACTTGTTTTGAACAACTTCAAATTTTGAGGCAACTTTGCTCTGGATTCTGCATAGAAACCTTCTGTAGTTCATGGTCTCTCTTGTTATTCTAGGCTTGGAGCTAACTTTGCCATAGAGAAATTAATGAGTTTCTTGCAATAAGCAAAGTCTGAAACGAAGGTCAAACCCTTACTTCTAAAGGTATTTGCATTCGGTATTGCAGATCATAGCAGACAAAACTCTCTCTGTGCTGGTAGTTCACATGTCTCTAAATTCAATCCCACCCTCAACACTAAATCTAAGGAGTAAATTATTAAAACCTGGAGTTTGAGAACAGTTTCTCTTCCAAGAAAATGTAAGTGTAAGCTTATATTTGTGGACAGCTAGAGCAATGATAATGTATCACAACATGGTGATGGGAGCTTTTTTAGGCCGCTTGATTCATGTGCTGCATCAAGCTGCATGCACTGAAGGAATCAACATCCTTAAGCATAATTACAGTGCCAGGATGTGAAGTCTTAGAATGTCAAGACATTAGAATGTCAGTGTTTACAGTAAGGCTATCTTGGACCTCACAGTGAGTATCAATGGCAGATCTACCTCCAAGAGCAATAGGCACAAAAACTTGATGAAAAGTTTACTGATGTCACCAAACGTTCTTGCATGGTTGATTTGAGAATGTCTTTTGCATGTAATTGGCATAGGGCTCAGAAGCTTTCTGGACTAAATCTCTACCCAGAAGCTCTGCAAAGACTCTGAGCCTGTTTCTCAAGCTGTGGTGCAAGCAGTTGTTCCTGTGGCTGTGTAACATCTGTGCTGTGTCTGGCTGAGGGGAAAAAATTGAGTTGGCCTGTACTCCAGGGGTAGGGATTTGCACCTTCTTGCTCTGCACTAGGCAGTTTTTGGGGGCTTGCAGTCAACAGGGGAGACAGATGCTTCCAGACAGTGGTGTACAGTAAGGACTTAATGCTTTTCACTGACTCCTCAGCAGAATCAGGCTGCAGGTGTCAGCATCTCAGGTCAGGCAGAAGGAAAATTAAGATTGTGGGATCCATGCAAAACTGGAGGAGCCCCAGCAGAAACAAAGGCACTTCAGTATTAGGAAATCTAGCTGCAGCAAAGCTCAACAGAAAGGTAGTTGAAAGCACTCATTCTCAGCAGTCAACCTTAAAGGGATGTACCAAAGAAAGAGGCAGTGGTTCCTGTGAGTAATGGTACTAGGATGGTACTTATGTGATGTTGTGAAGTCTGATTATGACTGAATTACCTCTTCCTGAGAGCAAGTTTTACCTTATTGGTGTGAGTGGTGTGCCATCAGCTTCGGGGCCCCAGTAACACTCTCCTGATGTTCACTCATCTGGCATGTAAAGCTTGAAGCTTGAAGAAGAGATAGATAAAGAGTTGGAGGAACTACCAAAGAAAATATGATTTGTCCAGGGCCGTTTCACAGAGCCTGAAACACAAGTCTCCTGAGTCTGGAATAGGAATGAAACAGCAGCTGACGGAAGAGCTGCAGTCAGTGCTAGGAAGGAGGGAACATGCACTTCAGTGGATGGGCACAATAAAGAAAATAACATAAATCAATGTCTCCATGAGGAAGGTTTCCCACTTAAAAAATTGACCAGTTTGGACTGGACAAGCACCTGGCATTCAAAGACCTATGAGACTTCAGCCTAAAGAGTGCACATCTGGGTGTGCATCTTACTTTCTACTTCAGTTATCAGTTCCCTGATCCTTGTGCTTGTTTGAAGACCCAGCAGTGGTCCCCTGTGAAGTGCTCAGCACCCAGCCTTGATGGTGTGGCCTTCAGGCTTCTCCACCCATTTCTTCTGCCCATTTCTGCCTTCTTCTGTCCCATTGTCCTCTGTCCTTGCATTCTCACAGGGCAACACAGAAATGATGAGAAACAGACCAGCTTTGAGTGAAAAACCTGCCTAGAAAATGACAAGAGAAGATTAAGAAATATGTTCTGTTTGAGTATACATCTTTCTTCTGGGATTTCTTTGCAAATTCTTGCTAGTTTCTGAGAATGTCTTGGATAGAGGCTGAAACTGTTCTTTGATAAACTTCATGAACTTTTTGATTACATCAGAACCAAAAGTCTCCAGCTGGATATTAACTGTGAAAGAAAATAGTTTCCAAGAGAACAGAAGTCCTTTAGCAAACATAAGATACCTCTGCATATTTCAGTCGTTACAAATGTGTTTCCATTTTCTAATACAAATTTAAGCAGTCTGCGTTTGGGGATGCTGAGGTGCCCTCCTACTGTGCCTTGTTCTGTGACTCCATCTGCACAGCTGGTTGTTGATGCTAGTGCAGGTGGTGATGCTTATGTCAGTATCACAGATGCCAGGTCATGCTAGCTTGTGACCAGGTTTCCCCTTGTAATATGTCCCTGCCACCTGCCCCTCCATCACTCAGTACCTGCACGAGCTGCCTGTGCATTAGGTAGGTAGGCATTTATCTTCCTGAAATCCCTCTGGGGTGAAAAAAACACTTTCCTCTGTACCCATTCCTTACAGGGGGGAAAAGAGGGAACAAATCCTTACAAATGCTTAAGCATCTATGTCACAGTTGCTTTAGGGGTAATGAGACAGGTGAGACACTCATTAACTATGGTCAGTGAATTTGTCCAACTTCTGAAAGAAGCAGGAACTGAACTCATCTCCCCATTTTGTTCTCATTTTCTGAAAGCAGAACCAGTCTATCTGCCATTTTTTTAATTTTTTTTTTTTTTTTTTCTCCTCACACAGCACCATACACACTTCCCTCAGCTGTTTTCTTTTCCTAAGCCAACACCCTTCTCTGGCTGCATCTGTTTCCTAATTGTTTCTCTTTTGGCTCTTACTTTTTTTTTTTTTTTTTTTTTTGGTTTTGCTTTCTCCTCCTATTTTCTCTTTTACCCATTACTTTTTTTTGGCTCCATTTTTATATTGGTCCAGACAACCTGGTCTCCAAAGGGAGAGCCAGGGAATAAGCAGTGCGGTTGCACTGACAGGTCTGTGCTGGGCCTCTTTGTCTTTTACAGACAAGGTTTTCAAATCCAGCTGTAACAGCTTTCAGTGCATAAAGCAGTGCTGTTGCCTTTGTGTGTTATTGTGGTCAGCAAGCCACAGGTTACTTAAGTAAAGGCATAGGATTCTGTTAGAAAGACCCTTAAGGACATACGGTCAGGCAAGTGCTTAAGTCACGTTAACTTTATACATCTGTACGTTTTGGTTGAGAAGGGTGCTCTTTTCACATGGGAAGAAGGATTCTTAAGCTTTATGCTTGCAGCTACTATTCGTGACAGATCTGTAGGGTCAGACAAAGGTTTAAAGGCTGGAAGAGACTGTTCTGATAATCATGAGAGACGACATCTGGAATGCCAGAGGTCAAAGAACCCCATTTCTTCTTTAGTAGCCTTTTAACAGCTAGTGGAGACACAGTTAACTTTATTGTTGCTACTATCTTATCACCACTACATAAAATGCTCCCAGACTGGTGCATGTCTGTAATTATCTACTTGGTACATGAATAATATTTTCGCAACGGCATGCTTGTTGTCGTCATGTTACTCCGTTACAGGCACAATTTCAGTTATTAACAGTGCTGTTGTCTTTACTGCAGCACTGTGCATCTGCTGATATTAAAGGACTACAGATGACCAAGTCTTCTGCTTTATATGATCTTCTTCCTCTCGCTGCAACAGGAGAAACAGGCAAGCACAGTGAAATGAGCATCTGGATCAAGGAAGGGGAAAGGTTGGATGAGAGCTATAATGTCAGAGGCAGTGTGCCTTGGTTTTACTGCATCCTTGGAGCAAGCTCAGTGGATTCTTTTGCCATGGCTTACAGAGGCTTAATTTCTGTGTTGCTTTGCTGTATCAAGTATTTCCTATAATATTTGGAGGAAGAGCTGCTGCTAAAGCTGTTTGAAGACCTGGCCTTAATTTCAGCAATAGCTAGTTGAAGTCTGCATTTCTAATCCGTGTAAAAGGTTGGCCGGGATTTTCAAAGGAATCTCCAAGGTCACAGACCCTACTTCCCAGTGTTCTGTTTTTTTTGACTGTGCTTTATCTAAATTCTCCTTCATTCTTTATACTCCCTGTTCTCCACAGACAGATTTCAGATCAGAAGTCTTGCTTGCTATGCCTTGGTCTTGACTAGTAAAGCAGATAATCAAGCTTCTGTGCTGCAAATCCTCATTCACTCTGGGGCTGCTTCCAAGCTTTCCTACTAAAGCAAATGAAAAAAAAGGTCACCGGCATTCTTCATGGAAAGTCGTTCAGTGAGCTTTGGATCAAGCCAAGGGAACAGTCATCTTGCTAACTCCAGCCTCACACCCATTGCCAGTGTTGTGCCCTGTCATTTCTGCTGCATTCCAAGTACAGATGAGGACCTCAGACACCACGGAGAGGCAGTGCCTTAGCTCTTCCTTGATGCTGGGAGCAGAGGGATAAGTGCAAAACAGCATAGTGCAAAGTACCATAATCTGAACTACAGATATCCAGAGCAAGGGCCAGAGGAGGAACTTTTCATCCTGCCAAAATACAAGAGAGGTGGTTTCCCTTTTGTCCCCAGTCTCTAGTAGAGCTGATCATGACAAGACCTCCTGTAAAGAATCCAGAGGACCTTCCCCATGGTTGTGTGGTAGTTTGCTTGCCTCTTGAATTGGCAACTCTCAGGCTCTCAAGTAAAGTTTTTCAGCCTTGTGCCTGGTGCTGCCCTGAGGTAGCCCCCCAGCCTCTGGTACAGAATTGTGTCCGTGACTGGAGCTGCACAGCACCAGGCAGCATTGTTGCAGACTGAATCTACTTTACTCCTCAGTTTCCTGGTACATTATCTCCATTTATGTTTACAAATTTTACTGGAGAAGAACGAAGGTATTTTTAAAATTGCTCTTTGTCAGAGATTTCTGGGTTTCCATGTCGTGGTGAGGAAAAAAATGTGCACATCAGCACAGCAGAGAGATGATCTGGCTTGTAGAGGAAAGTGTCTTTGTACAAGCTCTGAAAGCATAGACATGGTGAAGCTGTGAGCTGGCAATCAGATTTTTCATTTGATAGGGTGCCAGTACCTGCTGTTTTGTTTTGCAAAATTCTTGACTGGGCTATTTAGCAAGCAGCATAAACTTGCTGATGTGTGAACTTACCCTCCTTATGCCAATGCAGAGGGTTGTCTAGTCTGCCTGCTCTTGGCTTTCACAGACATCCAGCTGTCCTTGCACACTTGGCAAAAGGCTGTGTGCTCCTTCCATAATGCAGTGACATATGGTCTTCTCTGCATTAGTTACTAAGAAGTGTTATGATAGTTTATTACATTTAGTGTTGGGTGAACTTCAAAATGCTTGGCAGATCAGAGAATCACTTGAACCCTTTTGATCCAGAAGGATTCCTGGACAAGGAACAGTTTTCTGAGCTGCTCTCACAAAAACCTTCAGTGGTCTCCAGTTGAGAAAAGAAGGCAAAATATTAAATACGCTGTGAGTGCAGAGGTGGTGTTCAGAAACTTCTGCTAAATGCAGGGTCCTGCAGTGCTAGGCAGTGGTCAAACAGCTAGAAAGGGATTCTTCTTGCCCCAAAATAACTGCCAACTGGACAAAACAGGCAAGGAATTGTGAGCACGTTTGTGGTGCACTGTTTGAGCTGTACTTAGGCTAGAAAATCATCCTGTTACAGTCCAATCTCTATCTTAATTTGTGTAGATGTAGCAACAGCTTAAAATTAATTAAAGGAAGAAGATGGCACTCTGCACTAATTACAAGTATTTTATACCGGGATAGAATTAGCTTTGACCAATAGTAAATATCTGTATGCCTTTTTAATGTAAAAACGTAAACCCAGAACTCTTTTGAGGAATAAACTAGGGTGAGGTCCGTTCAGTTATTCCACTGAAGTCTCTGGTCCTGGGCCAGTTTGGCCCTGCTATGATTTTGGTCCCAGCTAAACTTTTGGGTCATTCTTCAGTGAGATGTATGGATCTACTTGAATTGCAAGGCACATGCATGTGTCATTTCCTGGAAACTGTTAGGCACATATGCTTAATTAGACATATACGCCTTCGGATTATTTTTTATGACGATTAAATCCTTACTAATGTCTCTAATAATTAATGGGTAGCCTAAAAATTGGTATTTCCTGTCTTAAAATAAAACAGTGATGTTTTGAAATGAAATTCCTGAGTAAATAGCAAAATACATGTTCAGTTACATGTGGTAAGGTTGGCAAGATACATTTTCAAAGTCAGGAGTCTAAAATTAGGTCTTAAGGCCATAGTTGGAAAGCGAAATAAACAACTCGACTGTTTTAAAGGCTGAGCACTGGTGAGCTGCCTGGCGAGAGCACCAAATACCGATTTCAACGCTTTTATCGTCACTGAAAGCCAGTACTAAGTTCCCTTTACTTCCCAGCAAGGGTCTAGGCCTGGACACCCATGTTCACACAGCCATGTACCACCTGCATCTCTGAGAGCTGGCAAGGCTCTTCTCAAAGTGTGGAGCCAGCCTGATGGACAAAGGAGGCACAGGGACTCAGGTGGACTGGAAGCTGTATGCATTTAGGCTGGGGAAACATACCTTTCTGCTTCTAATTTTAAATCCTAATGCATTTAGATTTGTTCTATAAGTGGTGCAATTATGGCATCATTAGAGATTTATGTTTGTTTTCACTTAAAGAGTTGGCTCTTGTTGGTGATCTTAGCAGTAAGGAGCACGTTATCCTTGCGTCAGTCTTTTAGATCAGTACCTGTTGGTGCTTGGGAAGCAGTTGGTTGATCCAGCAACAGTGGCTGAAGCTGGAGCTTTATGTATATGCACCCTCTCTTTTCCCACTGAAATACATATGCACTGACATGTACGAGTATTCCTTCACTTACGCAGCAGTCCTTCTCCTGTTTGCCAAGTCCATCATCTCAGTTCCCCCAGAGAAGGGTGGGATACTGATGCAAGAGGCTGTATTAGATGGCTGTTCCCCTCCCTTGAACTGGAGTCTGATGACATGTCTGCTAAAATGCGTCAGACAGTTGGGGAAAGAGAGAGCGAGAGTGACGGAGAGAGAAGTCTGGGTGGAGGGATTTGGTTTTAATTAAAACGAGTAAAGCTGTGTTTTCCAAGCCCCAGATTGCATTCAAGTCTGGCAGAAGCTGCTGGGTGGAAGTGAATTTTCAGGTGGCTTGATCATTTTCCAAGGGATCCTCTTCTGTGGGAAAGCTGTGATGCCACAACACATTTGGCCTGGGATTGGTGGGGTGCTCGGGCTGGAGGAGACTACCAGCGGGGTCTGAGATGAGACCAGACAGTGACTTTAAACTGATAGCACTAAAACATTTCAGCTGCAAAGCAGATATGGCATTTTCCTGTCTGGAAGTGTGGTTTTTTCACTCCCTTTGGTCAAAACGACAAACACATAGGTCTGTTCTCTAGTCCTTACCAGCCTCTGGGAAGACCTGGGAAGGTCCTGGTTCTGCCGCTGGCCATATGGCAAGACATTTCCCCTCTCTATCTCTTGTCCCTCCTGTTCACTGCCAGTAGAGATTTCAAGTTGTCCAAGGCCAAAAACTTTCTCTTTGTGTATGTTTATGTGGTGGGACACCAGTCTCATCAGGGCCCTCAGGCACTACCACAACAAGAATTGTGCAAGTAAAACAGAGTAGATGTTACAGAGCATCCTACAATCACCAGCAGCTTTTTCTTCTTCACCCCGCCCTGTCCCCAGCAGCTGCATGTTCCTCTGGCATGAGATAGCTTGTGTTGGCTGCAAGAGAAAGCTAGGAGGTTTGGATGGCTATGTAAACCTGTTGTCCGAAGCTTTGCCTGCATAGGCAAATGCCAGTTTAGTTTCTAGGACTCAGTTTTTATTTAGAAGTGGGATTCATGTATGAGACAGTGGTTCCCTTCTCAGGCATGCCTGCATCTTCCTTGCTGAGATACTTTCTCCCTGCTGTCATTCTGGAGTTGGTGGAGATGGACAGTGTCATAAATTTGCCTTATTAGTCATAATCCTCATTGTGCTGTATAGCACTCTAGAAGTCAGCTCTCACCCCGTGGAGAAAGCCTCAGTACTCCGATTCATCCACACTAGAAAAAACTTCAGATCCCTCTAAAAACCAACCAACCAACCAAATGAAACAAAATAGGAAGCTTTTAGGCATTAGTTTCTGAAGATGCCTCAGGAGGAAGGAAGACAAGACCTCTTCAAAACTCTATTTTTCAGGGCAGTGCCAGGAGGCCTCTGGATCCTGTAGAGTTGTGTCAGTGCCTGATGTGGACCTGCTTTTCTGGACTGGTCTCATATGAAGCAGCCAGACAAGCACTGAAGATGAACTGTTACAGGCTTGTTGTTGCTGCCAAACATGTTAATAGGCTGAACGTTTAATAGATGTGTTTTTCTGATGTGGGAAATTAATGAAGCTAATTTCTTTAAATGCAGCATCTTTTCTTCCTTCCTCTGTTTCTGCTTTGATTAGAGATGCTGTAGCAGAGGCACTGTTTCAGCAACATTTCCCTCCTCAATGTGTCTGTTTGAAATTGGTCAGCTCATCTATGTTTTTCTCCCATGTTATGATTTTCTTCCCTGCAAAGCCCTGAGAGTTTCTTCCCATGTCACATAGCCCGATTCATCTTCACAAGGGCTTGCTTGAAGGCCTGAGAACTTCTCAGAGAAACTTTATGGATTCACTGCAGGTGGACCTAGGCTGGCTTTTGGACTCCAGGTTGAGCTGGCGAGAAAAGAAGAATCCCTGCTGCTCTTACTCTGAGTCTCGGTTTCCCACCTTCAGAGGGAAGGTAAGAACAACCCCACTCCCCTGTGGGGGGATGTCAGGGGGATGACTGTCGGCAGTTGCAGCGGCATACATGTCATGAACAGACAGACTTGTGCTGCTCCTAGAGCATGACTACCTCTCGTGCAGATTCGTTGAGTGTGATGATGTTCCCATCCTACCAATCATGGTAAAAATCCAACCTCCATGTAAAGAACAAACAAACATTTGTTTCCTTTTGCTTTGGTGTATGCTTGGCATTTGCCAGGAAGATTTTAATGCACTGTTTAGATAAGATGGCAAACCTTTGCTTCAGCCAAGCCAAATATGCTCTTTCACACAAAAGGAGGGATTTCAGGGAAGGGAGCTAATGGTGCAGGTCCAGGGAACTTTCTCAGTTGGAGCCTTTACATAGAGGGAAGGGCTCAAAGGTGCTTTTCCCTTGTAGGGAAGAGTCCTGGAGAAAGCACGCATGGGATCAGCTGAATTCCTCCAGTGCTGTGTCTCCCTGTTCCTAGCTGACCCATGCGGGTGATCTTCTATGGAGTGGTTGCAAAGAGCTGAGGCTGGTCTGGGCTGAGGGATGTTCCCTCGGGCAGGGTGGCCCTGGGCTTTCCAGGTGGAAAAGCAAAGGATTTCCTCTGGTTGTGTAATGTGTGTTCTTCATGCAGACATCCTGAGGAGGCTGGGCCTCTCGTTGCCCGCCTTGTCCCTGCCTTTCTGCTCTCTCCTGGCTTCTTGGCAGTCAGACAGCAAGGGAACTCCTTCATTAGCTCACCAAAGGCCGGGAGGTAAATTCCCTGCCTCACAGAAATCAGCACTAGCTCATTACCTACCACATACAAAGCTTTCTCACATATGCAGAAGTAACTCTATGAAATGCACTGCATGCATGTGCGCAAGTTAACACCAGCAAATCCCTGTTGATTTCCTGACTAGCTGCTGGTTTGTTTGCTGACATTTGCCTTGGGAATGAAGTTTCCAAAGCACCACTTTTCTATCTTGGTTACTACATCATACCACTGTTTATCTTAGAGAGTCTCTAGATGTTCTACTTGGTCTAGGCCCCATTCTTCCAGAAACTCAAAACTTGGTTCTTTTTCTAGTGTAATCATTTTTACACCTGCCAGGAAGCAGCTTCAAAGTATGTTTTGAGAGTATAGCTTTTCAAAGCTAACAGGAAGGGTATTTCAAGGGTCTGCATGCTGTTTTCTCCCCCCAGGTGTTGTGTACTGCCCATTCTCAGAAACAAGATATGGATCTAGGTGGATCCTGCTGCTTGTTTTCCATTCTCTTCTCTCTATTGCAGATGAGGAGATCATATTGCTTGCCAAAGTGACCTTGAATAAAGGGCAATTCCTTGTATTTACTGAAAAATACTCATTAGATCAGCTAGCTTACTCTTTACCGGAGGAAAACCATTAGGAATATTAGGTGCCAAATCACAATGCCAGAATACAAGACCTGGGCTAGGGCCTCTTAAGCCTACAAAATGAAGTGGTTCATGGATAAAGGAGTCAAAATCCCATTAGCTGAGCTGCACAGTACTGGAAGTTCAATGTTTGCAACACAATATTCAGACAGAAGCAGGGCTGAACATGATTTGCCCTTTGTACTCATGGTTAGGTTGGGACTGCTATAGCTAAATGGCTTGCTGACATCTACACTACGTGAAATGACTTAGCCTTTCATTTTTAGTGGCTGGGCAGGAAAGGATAATGCTGGGATTTAATGCTCCCCTGCTAAGTGCCATAAAAGAACCTGGTTCACCTTTTCAAGAAGAAAGTTTCTTGTGCAAACACTTCATACTCTCTCCCATCACTGCGGTGTCTGAGCTTTCTTAGTGCAATGCTTTTGTGGCAAATACATTGTTTGAGTCTTTAACATGCCAGTTACTTCCAGCAGCTTTAGAAGTATGTTTTAGAAAAAGGATTATTTTTCATATAGAGCAAAAGACCTAGGCAGAACAGAGTAGATACTGAAATTCCCCATGACTGTCTTCCCCTTCTGGCATGACATCACATTTGCCTACACTAATCCAAGTATGTTCATGCTGCTGTTGTATGGAACAGCCATTAACCTGTGCTTGTGGTCACTTGAGCTGGTGACTTCATGCTGCCACTATGACATAAAGTAGTTGGAGATCATGGTTTATAAAACAAAAGTTATGACTGAGCTTTAGCGCGTGAATGGTGATGAGTGAACTAAGAGCATCCCTGTGGTTAGACAGGCACACCAGCAGCAGCAGCAGCAGCAGCAGCAGCAACTTTTCCCTGCAGACCTTCAAACTGTACAACTGTAGGGAGGCACCATGAAGATGGGGTCCCACAGCTTTGTTACTGATATAAGACAATTTTATTTCTATGGAGTAATGTATTTCTAACCTCTGACAGTTTGACCTTCAAGAGGAGAAGCATATGAGGATATTGGTATGACATCCCTTTACAAGATAGATCTTGTTTCTCTGCTTCTGTACCCTGTAGCATTAGTGCAAACGGAGGCAACTTACGTTCTCTGAACACATAAGTGCTGGGGTCAGACCCTTGGAAATCCATCTGCACATATCCCAACTGAATAATTTAATCTTGCTTGTATGACCTACCAGGATGTGGTAGAAGCTCTTTTTCCACTTGTGCCTGGGGCACAGACATATGAAATTCAACCCTCTTCCCTCCCAGTGAATAGGATGAGGGCAGGTGGGCTTTGGGTCATACCTCAGAGTCAAAGTAAAAGCAGTTGCTCTGTCCTTAAGTCACCTCACTACTGCTAGTTTATTACTGAAGGCTCACAGCTGAAGTCAAACGCTGAATGGTTGCCAAGTACGGCATGTCATTTTGAGAGTATATGAAATTATGGGAGAACAACATTGCAAGCCTGTTCCTGCAGTGTTTTCTTACACAAAACTTGGGAAGTCTCACAGCAGAAAAAATCTCCACCTCTGAGCTTGGTGGGTAGCACTCACAGCCTGGTGGGTGGGACTAAAAGGATAAAAATGCTGTCAATGTTCTTTGAAGATGAGTTAAAACAGAAGCTTCCAATGTGAGATGTTTTGTAAAACTGTTTTCTTTTTCTGTTGTGAATAAACTCATTTGCTACTTCAGGGCTGTTCTTGAGTGGCACAGCTATATTATTTCATAGAGAATGGCCTGTCTTTGAGGCAAGAGGGACTATTGTTTCTGAAATTTCCCTCCCCTCAGAAATAAAAGGGATTTCATTAACTAGTATGTCATGACACCTTATATGCTACATTGTATTTCAAGTCTTCTCCCTGTGACCTTAATTTATGAATTACCTTTCATATTTCCAGAATTTTAGGTAGTTTGTAAATTAGCAGATCAACTCATGACATAAATAGAATATAGGTTACCATGTATACTAAAGTTATGTTATCAAGACAAGGTAATATAAATGGGTTTAAGATGTGGTAATAAAAAATGAATTCATCTCTGGAGCTCTACAGCAATGTAAAATGATTGATTAGTCTTGTAATAAAGGCTTGCTAGTGATTTATTGTCTCTCCATAAAACAGAAACATAGCAGAGTTTGGTGCCGCTCTATCTTGGTAGTAGAGGAAAATCAGGAAACAGAAATGTTTAAAAAGATTTGTGGTGTCATGTGCTTCATCTTAGGATGGGATGAAATGTCAGGATTGTACCTTTCTGGGTAAGATCCCAGTTTCAAACATGTGGGGTAAGGTTTTAGGAAGAGGCAAGATATCTTTAAATTGGGAAGGTATTTTTTCTTTTCACTTTTTTTCTTCCTCCTTTTTCCTTTTTTATTTTTATTATTATTGGGACTCAGGTGAGGGGAGAATTTGATCTGAAGGCATTGATCAGGACTCAAAGCCCTTAGAGCCCTGGAGCCCAAATGGCAGACAGTATGCTCCTTGCTGATAGACGTGGTCAATGCTGGGCTTCCACTGGTGGGACATACAGGCCAGAAGAGACCTGATGGTTTCTGTGGGGAACCCAAGACTTTACTAGGTTGGGAGGGAAGGTGGAATTCTGATTGAACTTCTCTCAGTTTAAGCCATGTCCAGAACCAAAACCCACGCTGAGCCACAAAGAGCACCCATTAATGACACCTATCTGCAGGAACCTGCCAGAGTTTATAGGGTCCATATAGGCACCTGGTCTGTGTATAACTCAGCTTGGTTGGTAAAGACTTATTGCTCTATGCCTTTGTCACGCCAGCATCTAAATTCCCAGGGCACAGGGAAGTTAGGCCCCCAGTAACTTGCCTGTAGTGCAAAGTTTTTTATGACTTATATGAAGGGATTTTAAAAGGATGCTGGTGCAAATCCCACATGAGCATGTACTTCTAGTTTAGCCCTTGAATTCAATCTATATATTTGCTTCCTTGGGCCAAATCAGTTTATTTGAAGATAGAAGTGACATAAGTGTGCTTACCAGGGGGAGTTGTGTGAATAGAAGCTGGTTAAATGCATTGAAAATGAGAAGTTTTTCCAGTGCCTAACTTCTTACCAAAAAAACCTCATCATTCACGTTGACAGCTTTTAATTAATCTTGTACTGTGTCTTTTAATGTCTGAGAAACCACAGATTGGTACTAATCCACATAGCAGTCTGGAGGTCAGTGATTTCTTATCAAAACAATGCCGCTTCTTATGTAATTAACAAAGAGGGAAAAAGATTGAGAGCACAAATTTTCTTCCAGCCATCCCCAATTTTATTTGTCCCTCCATCACTGGAATAAGCATCCACGTGAAAAACACAGTATTCTTTTCCTTGACATGCACACCCAATTCTTCTGCACCATAGTGCTTGTTCTTTGGAGAAAAATCTTGGTGACACTTCCTATATTACAAAGGCTCTGACTTTGCCTACCATATAAAACAGAGCAATAAAAGTTGGGACAAAATGTCTGAATAAGTAAGAGTCAATGTTATGCCCTGAGAAACCAAGGTTGGGCTGCAGCTGGCTGGGAACGCTACTGAGAACTCATACAAGCCTCTCTTCAGGCCAGAATCAGCAGACTTCAGACTAAGTATGAGCTGGTAACAGTTATTCTCGATTTGATTCAATTATGCTAACTAGTTAGGCAAGCACAGGGAAGAGCCAGATAGTGCCTGTAAAGCAGAGGGGGATATCTGCGAGGGGAGAAATGATAAAGCATTTAGCTCCTGTAAGACAAAGAAATCTAATTATGAAGAATCCACTCTCTGCCAAATTAATAAGATCATCTTCGAGGCAGTGTTGCAGCAAATTCAGCTTCTTCCTTTTCCTAGTATCAGATCAAAAGTGCTGTGGCTGCACAATACAGTGTGTTGATCCAGCATAAACCTACCCTTCTCTTCAGGCCTTTTAGGAAAGGTTGGTGGGTTAATGTTGTAGGCAAACACTTAAGGTACAGTCTTTCCCACTGCACCTGATGTTGTACTGTCAAAAAAGTTAAAGCTGGGGTTTCCTGTTGGGTACATTGGCTATGTAAACAGAGGTGTGATTGAGCACAGTCAAGTCTGATTCAGACTGACTTTGTGGTACTGGTTACCTGGTACTGATGACTATGGAATCACAGGCTGGCCTTCTGGTCAACTTAGATACTTCCCGGTGCCAGGGAATTAAAGTTTACTTAAAGATGGGCCCTTTGAGGAAACTGCTTCCAGACTTTTTTTTTTTTTTTTTTTCAGATGTGATAAAACTGATCTGTTTTATGACTTTGTTGCATTTTCACTGAACCCTTTGTGTTAGACTATATTTATTAGAAAATGCATTTATGTGAATGAACTTTGTTGTAATACTCCTTTTATGAAAATAAAGTAAGATCCAAATAAAAAGACAGAGACATTTTCTTTTGGGTTAATCGTAACATATTTATTTTTAATTTCAGTTTGCCCAACATTTTGAGAGTGCTTTGGTAGATAGGATTTCATAATGTACCTAAGTCGAAACCCAAAGCAATTAGGCCTAGTTTGCATTCCACAAGGGGATCTTTCCTTGCCCTGAAGAGCTGTGGTAGTAACCACACCCTTCATACTTTTCATACAGTTAAACTCCATCAAAATTGTGTGTACAGGCTACATTTGTAAAAGCTGGCTGATAAATAAGCCATGTATTATTGTATTGTAATCAGCACTTATTCTGACAGCAGGCAAGGTAGGTCAATAGCTCAGGCATTGTTTAATTCAAACAGCTGATAGGGGAATTTTGAGTGGCTTTTGTGCAACAGGTGATTTTGGATAGAAATACAAAATGTACCAGGAAGAGGCAGGATTATCCTTCAGAGAAAGTATGTTTTAACAGATGGAGTTAGTTGAACTTTAACATAGAATGACTGAGGGAAAGAGATGTATATATTTTTTTTTCTTTTGATGCTGGCTACAAAGTTAGTGGTTTAAAAATCACTAACTCAGAAAGTCTCTTACACTTCAGTTACTTTATTATAGTTCATTACAAGTTTTTCCCCTTTTACAGCTTGGGCTGTATATTTAGCAGCCATCATCACTGTAATTTTTGGATCTGTCAGCTAGTTTATAGTGCTTTTAATTACCATATCAGGTAGACCAAAATAATCTAAGGGCTTTAATTAAAACCTTTGATCAAAAAGCTTTTAGGAGTCCTATATTTCTTGATTTATATTTAAAGATAATTTGCCAAAATGTATCTAGCTTAAAACAAAGCCCAGCTTACAATGTATTAAAAATATCTTAGAAAAGTTTACTAGGTTTGCATCAATTTAGGGGGAAAAGAAATTTATTTGCGCTTCTTTCTCTGACTGAAGAGCAGCAACAGATTTTAACATTTTGTTGCGTTTATGAGAAATGATGCGGACAATCTTACTAACTAATGCAATGTTAATTCTCTGGAAATGTTAAACACATTTCAGCTGCAACTGAAACAACCATTACAGAAAGCTATATTGGCCACTGCTAGGTTTTTTTCTTTTTTTGCCATTTGAGAAGTGGGCCATTCTTCCTAACATAGGATATGTAGTGTGGGGTTAATAACTGGCTGTGGCAGATGCTGTAAAACTGTCTTTTAGACCACCCCCATCTAGTAATGGGTTCTCTGGAAATCACCACCCTGTTTCAAATCAGTTGCTGAAGAGGCAAATCCTCATTCAGGGCTGTGAGGGTGTAAGGACCACATGAAATCTTTAGCTGTGGGTAAGCTGGCCAGGTCTGGTCTGGTCCATCCCTTTCCTGATGTGCTCTTGGGTACCAAAAGTCACCAACCACACAGTTTGGTGTGGGGCGATCACCATGTGAGAACAGGCACAAGGCACGCTTCCTCCTCCCTCCAACAGTCTTATTTCTCTCTCTTGAGAGTCCTTTCTTGGGGTGAGGCATCTGTGGGTTACAGGACCTGGTGGGACCCTCCACACTGGAAGATCTAAGAAGGTACAACCCAACCCAGAGGAGATCTCTGGGTCATGGGGGTGTCTGCCCTCTAACTCTTTGGTAGCCCAGTGGCAGCAACCTCTCTTTTCCAAAGGCCAACTTATATATGAGCCTCTCAGACTCCACTTATACACTGCTTGACTTTGACATCTTCTAGAGCTTGCCCAACTAGATTTTCAGAGGGCAGTTTATTTGAGGCCAGCAACAGGTCTTCACCAGATTTTCAACCTGTATTATGTACTTAGGGGATGTTACATTGTATGTCCCATGGGAGGCTAGGTGGCCTACAATTTCTGACCCTTAATAAAATTCGTTGGAGGGGATCAGCTCTTGGAAATCTACCCCATAGTGATTATCCAGCCACATGGTAACACACTAACTTACACTGGAGGCTTTTTTACTCCTTCAGCTGCCTGGAAAAATGAGCCTCACTGCAGGCACTGTGGGTCAGCTGAAGCCTTCCCTGTGATGGGCTCATGTTCCATTGCTTCCAGCAGCTCATTAGCTCTGGACCCATCCTCCTTAGTGCATGCCCATAGGCAAGCAGGGAGCAATTTTCTCTGCCTTGATGGAGTTAAGCACAGGAACAAGACTTGTGTGTGTGAGTACGAATGATGGCTTCTGGAAGTATGTAACTAACACCTAGAACAAACAGCAACAGTTTAAAATACCTGCTCAAAGCCAGGTCCAATTCTAGGACTGGGTGCTGATAGAGTCACAGCCGCAGAGATGAGGATGATAACTAAACTATAGAAATGACGGCAAATCATCCAATGTGCAGGTAGAAGAAGGGCCATAACCTTGACCTAAGATGTCCAGCAGTCTATCAGTAGCTTTGCTCAAGGGAGTCTATGTTCATACTGAGAAATTTGGGATTTTTTTTCTCCATTGCACAAACATTTCTAACTGCCCTATTAATCTGGGTGAGAACATTCTACTGTCTTGTACAGCCTGTAAAATGAAACAGAACACTAGAGGCTGTTGGGTAATGATGCTGTGAGGTGAGTTACTTCTTCTCTGGAAGGGAAAAAACAATATTTGGCTCCAGACAAAAGGCTGAGAGTTTGCCTTAGTGCAAGCTAACAGAGCACATATTACTGGAAGTTAGCTGGAATATTTTCAGTCATCTCTACTTGAAGCCAAGAAGCATCTACTTTTGAATTACTCCACACACAACTTGTACTAGACATCTCTGCTTTGTGTCTGCTTCTCCTAAGAGTCCAGGTGCCAGTCTGAGAGACACACCAGGCAGACTATATCCCATCCACTTTCCTGACGCTGTTTTTTATTTTACATACCTGTGGAGATGCCACCTGGGATTAGTAGGCAGAGGAATAATAGCACTGAAACATCCTAGCTTTGCAGGCATTGGAGGGACTTGACCATAAACAGCTGTTACCATAAACCATGGTCTACAACCCTGGACTTGGTGCCATGGATGATAAGCAATCAATCAGCCCCCATGCTGCACCCAGGACTATGTTCTCCCTCACAGTACGACCTTCTCCATCCTTCTCAGGATGCCTGCTTTGTGCCTCAGCCCTCTAGCACCAGCAGATCCTGCATATTGGTTGCATAGGTGGAAAAATAACAGCAAATGACTGGAAAAAACCTATGGAAGACAAATGAACTTCCAGAACCCCAATCCATATATGTTCCCTGGTAAAAGGGAAGCATTGTAAACCAACTGCAGGGTTTTTCTCCTGACAGCCCTGGATGGAGACTAACTTCCTTCCTGCTTCTCCCCAGGTGGTGCCTGCACCCCTGCAGGCACCACAGTTGTCCACCCTGGCTGAGAAGCTGCTGCGGGGGTATGGAAGTAGAAGAGAGAGAAAAGGCTGGTGAACACCTGTCTGTCTCTGCACAGTTACTTCTTCAGAATGATTCACCTGCCTCCTGTCCATACCTGAGTACCTGCCTGACACAGGGAATTGCCTGCCTGTATCTCTCTTGGCTGAGGCAGACTGTGAGGAGCATCTTGTTATTCATGCCCATGTAAATGAACTCTTGATAGTGTCATTGCCAGTGCCGTTATGGCAGCAGCCAGTGCCAGAGCTCACTGATGTAATTTTATTGCTCTTTCCTTTCTCTCTCCTCAGCCACCACTGCTTTAACAGCAGAGGCAGGAACAGCCTGAGTAGTTGCCCAGAGTCCAGTCCAAGCCAGAGGGAGAGAAGAAACCTCCTGGTAAAATGTAGCCCTTTAGCATGGGAAGGAAGGAAGAAAAGATCTGGATTCAGGTCTGTTTTCAAAGTTGAGCAGATTAAGTGTTGCATGGGCTGTTCATTGCTTGTGCTGCCAAAGGATGCCCTTTCTGCTGCCTTCGCTGGTTTCAGGCTGCTTATGGAGAATGCAATCAAGGGATGTGATGTGGAGAAGAGGTGAAATATTGCAGCTGAGTGGAGATGACCTTCCTTTAAAGGAGCTGTTTCTTCCCATATGCTCTCACCTTTCTGATTGTAGTGGGAGCAGCTGCAATCAGTCTTGAATAGCAAGATCTGAGTTTGCTTGCACTACTGAGAGACCCACAGCTGGCTCTGCTCAGCTCCTTGGCCACAACTCTCTCACTTCAGTGCTGGAGTTTTCTTGGCCATAATGATATTGAGAAGATAGTCGTTCCTTGGATACAGTTGGAATTATACTGGTGCCCATCAGGGGTAAGCAAGAGAAGAGCTGATGTCGTGTCAGGATTGGACACTTAGAAATGGTGTCAGGTCACATAACGAGACACAAGACACACAGTAAAAGGCATATCTATCTTCTGCTTCAGGTTTTGTGCCCTGATTCAAAGGTCAGAGCTGCTTGCCCTTGTGCAGTACAAACTCCAAGCCTGGGGCTCCTCCTGGGAAATGGTGAAGCTGTGAAAATTCAGTGCCCTGGAGAAAGTCTGGGGTAGTACCTGGGAGGCCAGAAAGGTCTTCTACAGCAATGACAATGGGATGGGGGGAGTAAGATGCCATGTCCCCACACTGATGTAACTCAGTCTAACTCCTCTGTGTCTTCAGGGCCCCCTCCATCTTTGCTCCCTGTGGGAATCTGGCTTTGGGCGGGGATGGGAGGAAGCAGAGAAAACACACATTTTCTGAGGAGGCAGTGAGATTTCTGAGGGGCCCAGCACAAAGCAGGGAGAAATTGGGGTGTCACACACCTCAGAATCCACTTGCATCCCCAGGCAGAAATACATGCTCGTCCTGTCAGCCTGTTGCAGATTGCAGCTGGGTGAGCAAGAGAAAGATCTACACAGCAGCACCACCAGCACACTGGCACTTATCCACCAGCAGTATTTCAAAGAAGGAGGTTGGATAGCTTGGAGTAGTCATTTGCAGGTTCACTGTTGTCGTCAGAGACCGGAGAGGAGGCTTTCCACTGCACCAGCAGTCCAGTCCTGCCAATGTGTTGGGGTGAGGCCAGCTGGCTGTTGGACACTGTATGTCTTGGCAGTCACTCTCTCTCTAATTAGACTTAAAGGGCAAGGCTGTAAGGCTGTAATACTGTTAATAATACTGAGTCAATTTTTTCCCCTCTTGCCATCTGGAACTGGGTATATAATAAAGAACAAAAATGTTTACTGAGCAAGGAAGTGGGGCAGGTAAATTTAACCTGACACCAGTGATGCTGTTTGGGACATGTGGATCAGTGGTATTAAAGCTACAGAGTGATCACATGAGAGGATCCATCCTTTGGAATGATATCTGCATACATCTTGGGCTGGCATTCAGGCTGGCATCCTGCCCCACTCAAGTCAGTGATAGGAGGAAGTCTGTGTGTGGAGAGTGGTTGCCAATTCACACAAACAGCTCTAACTGTATAAAAAAGACATTGGATGCCAGGGCAGGGCTTGGGATGGAAAGAGGTGCCCCAGTCCAGTACTTGCTGCTAAAACATTACCTTGCCCTGCTGCTACCTAATCCTGAAGGCACAAAGTTTCAGAACCATGCGTGCAGTAAAAGTTTCACCTCTGCTGTCCTAGAAGCACCCTGGCCTTAGCTGTAGAGTACCTGAATCGGGAGGCCTTTGAGGATCTGAAAATCTCTACCTTCATCTCTCAAGAGGTCTTAGACTGACCTGTGTGTACTCTTCTGCTGTAGTCAGCAGAGCCCTCAAACTCATGCCTTGGCGTTTCTCGGCTTACTAGCATAGGCATCACCTAAAAACGAGGTGTTGGTGGTCTGTGCAGCTCTGAATCCACATGCCTCTGACACCAGTTGGTTGTACCACTCCTCTCTTGGCATTGTCCTCCAATTTCTTTCCCTGTGCTTGGGGAAAGGGGTTTTCACCTCCTCTGCTCTGCAGTGGCCAGCAAAATGAGGCAACACTCCAGGACATGGGAGGGAGAGAAAGATTCCTGTGATCTTGGCAAAATATTAAAAAAAAGAAGAAGGAAAAAGAATTTTTGCTGATCCCTAATGAGGGGAAATAAAATCTATATTGGGCCTCAATTTTTTTTAACAACTGAATTGTAGTTTCTTAACAACCTGTTGTTTCCTATCCTTATGTACATTCTTATGTTTCAAGTGAGCCTCACCCCTTCCTTTAAGCTGCATATTTTCCATTTTAAGATTTCCTGTTCAAGCTAAAGGGCAAAGATCTTTTAAATATCAGCACGAAGCTGGGCTTACTTGCAGTGTGTAAAAGGTAGCTGGCTCCCAGCTCTCAGTCTGGCTGTCGCACTTTCTCCTTATCAGAGAAACTGAGGTCCCAAGTTCAGTGTCTTTGACTTTCTCACTGATGTGTTGGACTAAAGTCCTGACCATGCGGGCAGCCAGGTAGGAGACAGCAGAGTAACCTGCGTCTGTGTTTGATGGCCATTATTGTTATAATGATTGGCAACAGACACACAGACTTCTGTCTTCAGGGTGTTTCCTTTCTTTGTTTTTTCTCTCTCTTTTATTTGCATGCATCCACTTACCTTATTTTCTACAACTGGGCATGAGTGAGAAGAGGCACAGGACAGCACTGAGGGGGAAGGAGTACATTCCGGCTTCATCTGCCTGTGTCTGCTTGTGTGGAAGCAGTTCTCAAATCTTCATCTGAGTCCCAAATGTTGCAAAAGACCCAATCGAACAAAGCCCGTAAGCTCATGCCTCAAATGGTGGTATTCAACAATAGCTTTCTCTGTTTAGCATTTGTTGGGGGCCCGGATGGATGTGAGCTAGGCAGGCAGGGACAGCCGGTGCCTGACACCAGCCACAGGGGCTCTGGCTGCAGGTCTGCAGTGCCAGGGGCAGCAGGGTGCACCCCGGCCAACCCCTGTTCGCATCCAGTGCTCTCTGGGGTGACAGACCCTCTTCTGCTTTGCCCTGCTTGGCCTTGCCCTAACCTGCTGCTGGGATGGTCCACAGCCCTGGTGGCTGCCCAGAGCTGGGCTGCCAGCTCCAGGTTCAGATGGATCCCGTGTGGATGGCATGGTTACTTCTGCACCAAGGGATGCCAGAAGGCACCCTGCCTTTTTCCTGCCCCACCAGGGGTCAGCTCAGACTCGCGTCCTCCGGAGCTCAGGCATCATTTATTCTCCCTGGGGTCTCTCCATGCTTACCCTTACAAACAGCTGCCCCTAATTGAATTAGGATCATGTTGAATGAAGCCAAATACATGGTGGGAGGAGGGCAGCCTGCGGGGAGTTAATCCTGGAACAGACAATACTGCTACTGAAACATGTCTCTGGCAAATATGGCTAAAAATACTGTGAGATGGGGAAGAAGATACTGAGATAAATATGGGTCACAGCTGGTGAAAACTGTTTCTGGCCAAAACACTTTTTTGACAGAAAGTGATTTTTTTTCTTTAACTGAAATTTCTTTCAGAGTACTTTATCTTTAAAAGAAAAGGCAATCCCTGTCTGTCTCCCAGGTCAAACTTATTTCAACTATTAACTTTTCGTCTGTGTAAAAGTGAGAAAAAAGAGGCGGAAGGGGAAGAAATTCTGCGAAGAATACAGCATATTCAATTGCAGTCTGTTCTCCAACCATTGTCTGTCCTTATGTGCTTCTTGTGGTGACAAACACATCTGGAACAAGTCCTGCAGTGTCCTGGTTCAGCTAGGACAGGGTTAAGTTTCCCCAGCAGAGAGGGGCAAGGGATCTCCAGCTGGGTTATTCATACCAAGCTGATGTCAGGTCGGGGCGCGGGAGCTTTTTCCTTTGTGGCTTTGGTGACGGGGAGCACATGGCAGGTTTGTTCCGTAACCATTGCGGTATTTCTCTGTATATCTATTGTCTTGCTTACAGTTATTGCTGTTTATTGTTGCTATCATTGCTACTGTGGTTGTTCAGATTGCTTATCACACTGTTGTATTAAATTTCTTCTTATTTTAACCTGGGGTTTGTGCCTCACTTCCAGCCTGACCGGCTGAGGGTGGGGGAGGGGCAACAGCAACGTGGTCTCTGGTCCCAGCAGGGCTTAAACCACCACATGCAGGTACCACCAACACACAAATAAAGTGATGGCAGAGATGCATTACAAACAGTAGCTGGTTGGGAAAAGACTTATTTTCAGCTTAAACTTTCAGGGGTGCTGGTGAACTACTTCTGCCTGTCAGCCTGTAAAAAAGACACTGTGTGTGCAACTGATGAGAAGGAGCAGGGGCTTGTATGTCTGAAGAAGGTAGAAAAGCCTAACACTCCCTGGGTATTACAGGGAGCTGAAATGCCTGGGAATACCTGACCTCGCAGGCTGGAATGTGTGCAGCTGGGATTTGTTCCTGCTGCTTTCTCCAAAGCACAGATATTGCTGGACACAAAAGGAATTTTGGGGGAAACACAGCTCAGTGCTTTCTCTTCCCAGGCAATGCAGGGGGAGGTGTGGGAGATGACAGTGAATTTTGGAAGGATGGAGTCTCACCCTGCTGGTTGCTCTGGACTCGGTGTGGAGTTTGCTGATTGAAGACTGTTGTTGGTGTCTTGCTGGGAGCCAGACCCAGTGAGTGCAGCCCTCTCATTTGCTCTTGAAATTTACTGCCAGGATGTTTAGCCCCACTGATACCGGCTGCTAAGCTCCTGCGATGCACTGCTGTGTGCCTGGGGCACCTGGACTGGCTTCCCAGCTCTGACCCCAGGTCTGGTGATGGAGACCTTACTCATAAGAGCGAAGCCAGGAGACCCATGACACCAGTGGAAGATGAGGGGCAGATGCTGCACTCATTCATGGTGACTCAGTCTGCGATTATGGGAAGAGTCCTGCTGAGATCTGTGGGTCCCTTGGGTACAGTGTGTTTCAGCACATATGGAGGAGAAGGCCTTCAAACTCTGTGTAAGCCTGCCATCTGTGGTGACTGCAGACACTCAAAATGTGTTCTTGGAATTTTTGGTTGGTGTGGATATCCCCACGGAAGATAAACAACCCTACCAGAGGTTGTGCAATGCCTGAACAAGTGTAAGGTACATCATGTACAGCTGTGCTGGCAAGGTAAAGCAGATGTTCCAGGGTGCCAGTGATACTGCAATGCAGCAGGTTGGCATAGAGGAAAAAATACTCCTATTGTGCCTACCATGACTTGAGTGTTGCTAAAGCCACGATGAAGGTTACCAAACTGTCCTGTGCTCAGCCTAGCTGTGTCAGCTCAAGGTGCAGCCAGCATTTTCGCTGCTTGTGGGAGGCTAGCAAGCTGTGCCAGAGGAGGAAGATGTGGGCATATGTCTGCACAACAGCTGGGGGGACGCCCCATCTCCTGGGGTCATGCTTGGACTGGAGAAGTCGGGGAGCAGATGCCTGCTTCGTTCAGCCATGTCTTGTAGAAGAGGGATGAGGGCGGTTAGCTGAGGTCTGTGACACTATAAAACCAAGCCAGGCTTGGCCAGCCCTTGTTAAAACTCTTACAGACTCACCAGTTCAGGTCTGCTGTGACTGACAAAGTCTGACTGAACACACTGTTGGCTGGGAGTTTTTATTATTACTTTGCTTCAGAGAACTCCTTTTCCCCCTTTCTGATAAATATTTCTTCTAAGGAAGGTGCAGGCCTTGTTTTGTGTTGGTTTTGTTTGTTTGTTTGTTTGTTTTTAATTATTATTATTATATCTATTTCTTGGTTTAGGAAGCAAGCAACTCTTTTAAAATTCCTCTGCAAGTCTTCATGGTCTCATGATTATTAATAAGGATAGGAGGAAATGCTGGGTCAATTTTTGTTTCTCTTGAAATAAAAATATTTTTTAAATGTCTTGACTTGAAGCAACTTCTTCCCTGGGAAGGGAAAGAAATGAAAGCAGTTTTCATTCTGGAAAATTTCCAGATATATGCTTTTTGTTTTCAAATAAATTTTCTGAATCTTGATAGTGATTTTTAGAATCATCCTTTCTCAGAAATCTAAAAAATATTTGCCTCAATTCCATAGGAAAATGAAAGTACATATCAAATACTTGAACTTCCAATGAACTAGGAAGCCCACGTTTAATTTAGCACAGGTTGACAAGCAATTACAAGTGCTGTTCTTCTTTCTCCCAAGAATTGGTTTCAACAACCTGCCTGCAAAACAGAAATAATTGCTCTATCTTGATAGGGAAAGCAACCCCTTAAGACCTCTGGCCTAATTTCAAACCTGCGTGAGCTGGAGGTCTAAAGCTCATCCCATCCCAGCAGTTTCCCCTTCGCAGTGGGTTTTCCCACTGCATTAGTGTTCCCTGACCAACTCCAGCTGCTTGTGCCACGATCAGCAGAGTCGGGGTCAATGTGAGCATGTAAAGAGATTCTGGGTGACTCCTTGTCCTCCCCTGAGTTACTAAGTGCAAAGAGATGGGGCTTCTCCCAGATGCTGCCCAGGAGATGTGGGGACCTGACTGATAAAACTCCCCCAGGACTGCTTCTTGGGGGTGCAAACAAACACCAGAGTGATTGAAAATGGAGGTAAAGCTGCAGCTCGGGAGGCAAAAAAACAGAGAGAGAGAGCTCTCTATGCTGGCCATGCTCTGCTAGGTAGTGCAGAGCAAAAGCCAGCATGTGAAAGCCAAGGTAAGGTTGATACAATGGCTGGAAATCCTGTAGTGCACTACCAGCACAGCAAAGGGAGCCTGTGGAGGGACAACAGACTCCTGATTCTGAGTGTGCTATAGGAAATAGATATGCCGAGGTAAATTGAGTTCTCCGACAGACGCTAGGGAGATGATAAGGAATGTCAGTAGATCATTTATTTTCATTTATGGCTCAAGTCTATCTAAGAGTGCTGATAAGGTCATTGTTTCCCTTGAGTCATTGTCATCAAGCTATATTTGTACATTTACATGATTAAGCAGCAGGGGAATCTGGCTTTATCTTGATTTGTATTTTTATGGTTGTGTCTTCCTTGTATTTGACTGTTTCTGTCTGTGCCCAGGATAGAAGAGAGCTGAAAGGTCTGATCAACTTTGTGGTGACATCCTTAAATGATTTACTCCAGGGCACACAAGGAAACCTGTTGCAGAACCAGGATTCAAACAGGCATCTAAATGCTGACCTGGTGCTACGAGGACAAAATGATTATTCCACCTCCTGACTGGTTAAAAAGATGCGGACATCCCACTTTCGCTGAAGTTTTGACTTGTGCATGATTAATGGACATCATCAGCATATGACAGACATGCATCTGTCTGTCTTGTACAGTCTCCACTAAGTGCCTTATGAAATGTGTTCTAGATGACAGAGTCAGGACTATAAATGTTTATTAGCCTGATGGACTCCAGAACAATCAATTAAGTGTTTATTAAAACCATTCATAAGAGGATCCTCCACATAAAGCACGACCAGCAAAGACTTGTCTTTCTTGGCATCCCTGTCTACCTCTACTGATTGGGAGACTCTCTGACCATCATTTCTGCATGCTTGGACAAGCTGGTCTGAGTAATAGTGTGGTTCTGGTTAAAGTTTGTCACTAATCAATTTAATACCCGCTTACACATGCAGGAATAATGTGTGACTCCTGTTGTGTTTTGTTTTTTTTTTTCTTCTTTCTGTTCTGTGAGCTTGGATTGAAGCCAGTAATTTTTTTTACAAGCTTCTTCTTGTTCATAACAGGTTTACAATAAAAGAGGACTTTCCTCCTGGCATAGCTCAGTGAGGCAGCTCTGGTGAAAACAGCGTAAACAAATAGAGTGACATGACACTTTTCCAGTGTTACAGGACTGTTGGAGCCGTATACAGGGCTCCCACCTCGGGTAACAGTAAGTATAAAGGGTAATTTCAGTCTACCTGAGGACTGACTGGTCAGGTGGATTTTTTATGTGGTGCGTAAGACATGTTGCCTTTTTGGCAGGGCACTGCTACTTACTTCCCCAGCAGCAGTTCCTACGCACATGCCCTGTAGCTCCTGTTCCCCGGGAAAGGCACCATGATATGCAAGAAGGCAGGGCTGTGAGCAGCGCTGTGTGCCAGGCTGCAGAGAGGAGCAGCGGCTGGACCGGATCTCCGGGACTCATCCTCCTCTCGTGGCTCACCCCTTACCCCCTAAGTAACTGCACTTCAGTGCAGATAGGAGGGCACCACAATCATCTGTTCAGAGGTGACTGGGTAACTGCTCCCAGCTCGCATGGCTGGGAATGTCAGGGTACCTGGGGACGTTCCACATCACCTGCTAAGCCTCTCTGGGCCCACAGTACTGCAGCAGCTTTGCTCTTTAATTTTGTGAGAATGCAGAAAGGCAGACTCCTCAGAGTTAAGTTCACTTCATAAGCTGAGCACTTGTGATGCAGCAACTGACAAAGCATTCCCTTCCTCTAGGATGTGGAGCTGAAAGCCAACGATTTGCTTGGAATGCCTTTAGAGCAAATCTTTTGGGCTAATTCAGATGTCCAAGCTGATCTTATTCCACTTCTTCTCTTTATGTAAATATCTCAGTTTATATTATTTGACAGTATTAGATAATCTGGTCTTGGGACCAGGTCTATCTCAGGAAAAAGCCACCTCAGCTGCTGGAGCTTCTCTGTATGCAGCTTTTACTGTCCTTGAGATTTGCATCCTGATAGGTCTTCCTCCATCCTAGCCTGAATCTGGCAAATGTTTCCTATATACATAACAGACCTTTAAGAGGTGAACACTCATGAAAGTAGACTTCAAAGAAACTGAGAGCTGAATAAAGTGCAAGGGCTGTGGTTTGCCTTGTCACAAGGTCTGAGATGTGGATAGAGGAGAGTTTGCTGTAATGACCTCTCATCCCCACTCCTCCCACACAGGCAGGAGAAGTTTTGTTTTGTCTGTTTTCTCTAGACTAATTTCATTTAGCAAATGAGGTGATTAAAAAGATGGTTGGGGAACGTTTGCTGGCAGAAACAAAAAGAATAAAAAAGCCATTTTTAGTCAACCTAGAGTGTTTTTGAAGTATACAAGCGATTTTCAAAACAGTCTTCCAGGAAGGTTGCGTTGGAGGAGGACCGAGATGGGAGGCCACATAGGCAGCATGGAGTGAGAACAACCTGGAGATGCCTGCTTTGCCCCGGTGCAGGATTTTCCACCTCGGGTAACAGCACTGTCTGTAGGAGCAGGGGCTTGATACTGGATCCCTCACCTGGGAGTAATTCCACCAAGTGAGTTGGAAGGGCTTCTCACCTTCCTGTAGCCTCCATCATCTACTTTTCCTTGTGCAAGCTTTTTGCATTTTGTAGGGTGCCAAGAACACTTGTAAACTTCTGAAACAGGATGATAACATCCATGCACTGGCAGATTTTGGGCAGGACCATGAACGCAAGGGCTGCTGCTCCAGCTGGAAAGTACTGGCCAACGTTTCCTCTCCAGACGCCTGCCTGCCCAAGGGGGTCCAGGGCATCTCTCGGCAGGGAAGATGCCACACCAGCCCCAGCCCAGGAGGAGTCTCGCTCGTTGGTGGACTGAGGCGTTATTGTTTGGTACCTGCTGATTACTAATTGCCAGCTTAATCGCCTGTCTGTGTCACCGCTGGGAGAGAGCCAACTGACACTGACTTGCAAAAGAGACCGTGGTGTGTTTAATTGGCTTAATGACTGTGTAATTACAAGTCTCCCTAAACACTCTTCTACAATTAAAGCTCATCACGTCCCCACTACCTGACAGGATTTAAAAAATGTAATTAGAGGCTGGCAGCACTGTTGGTGTTGATCTTGAGGGGGTGGGGGGGGGAGGGGAGGAGGTGAAATTGCTGTGTGCAGTGGGTGTCTAGCTCTTACAAGTGTCTTATTAACCTCTCTGCAAACGGATCTGTGCAAAGGCCCTGGCTGTCACAACAAGGCTGCTCTGCCTGCCTGGGCTTCCCTGCTGCCACCCCATGTAAGCCAGGAACTGCAGCTGCGGGAAAGCCCTCCTTGCCTGTCTTCAGCCCTTAAGCCTGCCTGAAAAAACACCAAGCCAGCGCTCTGTCTCTCTGGGACAGGCTGTTTCACTGGTGGATTCAGCCTCGTGGTGGAGTGGACAAAGCCTGCCTTTGTGCCCCAGTCCGAGCAACTTCCTCTGCAAGGCACAAACAAGCAGTGCCTCCATGATATGGGTTGAATTATAGAAGATAAACCCCTCAAGAATAAAAGATTCTGCTTATGCCCATATATATATTCCAGATATGTATTTATATATATACGTGTGCATATATGTATCTCAGAAATGTTTCTGACTCTTTCTGGTGGCTAAAAAAGTTTTCATAAGTAACAGCTTGAATCATACATTCTCCTCTTCTGTTTTATTCATACTCCCTCTCCATCTTCCCTGGCCCTGTTTTAATGCTTTTTCACTTAAATTCACTTTTAAAGCCTCTTATTTTCCCTCAAATTCTGATTAATTTAGCAACAGAATCACTTAAGCCTGTGAGTGTTACGCTCTTCCTTTCACTGGAGGCATGTACAACTGCCACTCCCAATATCATACAAGTAGTATTGCCACACTGCTATCCAAAACAGTTTACTCATGTAGTGGAAAATTGCAAAACTCTCCCCTAGAATTTTTTTTTCAGGAGATCTGGGATCTGCAGTTGCTCGTTATAGTTTACTGTGCCTTTCAACTAGCTGTTCATCAATACCCATCATGGTTTGCAGAAGTCTGCTTATTGCTAATATTTCCATATTTCTTCCCACTCCTCTGTAGCACAGCTCTTCCTTTTTTAATGTGGCAGGAAATGTCTAGCTGCTGGTAAAGGATAAATTTCACCTTGGAAGCCCTCTGTGGGTCTTGCAAGTGAGATGCTGTTACTTCTAATTAAATGGCTGGGGCAGGTCAGCTATAGTTTTTGTTTGGTTGTTTTTGTGTTCTCTTTTTTTTTTTTTTTTTTCCTCTCACATGCACCGGTATGTGCCACAACTCTGGTAATTTATTATGCTTACTTAAAATGTGTAGCATTCACTGTATTTCTCATTCTTTTAATAATTGGATTGGGCATATGCTTATGTGGTATCCATGTAAGCAGGAAGTTAGTAAGTAAGCACATTAAATTAAATTCACTGTAAATAAAAATGCATCAGCACCTAATTTAGAATGATGCAAAGGTCCAACGAGCATGGGCTGAACTTGAAGGGTACCTGCAGGTACAGCTAGTTGACTCTTTATTCTGGTGTTCACGACTTGGCTGTAAACCAGCCCATGTGAGGTTGCATCAGAGAGGCATTACCCTGGCCACCACCTCCTCTCATTTGGAGGTACTTAGTACTGAAGTTGCAATGCTGCAAAGCTAGTGATGAAAGAAGCTCTCCTCATTCTTAGCAACCTTGGAGCAGACCATGTGTCCTAAATATGGTACCAGTCCCTAAATGGAGGAAATCTGACTGAGGAGTGAATAGGATGAGTATCAAACAATGCACCGCTACCCCCATTTTGTTGGTTTGACACTGCATGAGAGCGAGAATCACATCTGCTAGGCTACTTAATCTTCTAAATACTACCGAGGTGCTTAATTCCCAGAGATTTCCACTGGAGATAAGGAACAGGGCACTCAGGAGGATGTTGCCCTGAGGGACACTTTAAAGGTCGGTGGAGCCTGTGTCAGAGCTGGCTGATGAAGCCAAATTCCTGGTGTTACCATTCAGTGCTTAATTAAAAAATATCTCACTTGATCTAACCAACCCTTGAGTCTCTCACCCAGGCCTGCTAGAAAGTGGTGTGTTCTTCACCAAAGTGGAGCTCAGTGTAGGAGCAGCACTGGTGGGAAAGGTCTACAGCCTTAAGCCTGCTGACGCTGGCAGAAGAAAACCACTTGAAGCAGTACCTCTGCAGCAGCAGGGTAGTGGAGCCAAAAGCAGGTATGAGGAGGCCAGATATCCCATGCTATGGATTTTGGCCTGGCTGTGATAAGGAATTTTCCTTGGGGCTCTCCCAGCGGTTCCAGCTCCACAAGGCCAGACAGCACTGCTGCCCTGGACTGCCACTCACCTGGGCAAGCAACGCGGCTTTACTAAGACCAACATATTTTCCATGAGACCTTTCCAAAAGGGGTCTTCCTCCCAGTCCACACTCACCCCTGGCCTCAAAGCCTGACCCTTTCTTCCAGGGCATGTGGAGCCCCTCGCAGGCAGGAAAGGAGCTCTCTGGAGGGCATGTGACAGGATGGCTATCCTTTCCTTACTAGGCTCCTTGCAAGCATCTCCCTCAATGCGGTCTCCCTCAGACCAAATGGCATGGGTGAAACCTGTGACATCTTCTTCACCTTCAGCATATGCCACTTCCATGGAAGTTTGCTTCCCATCTCATTCACCCCAGAGGAAGTCAGCAATAACTGCCTTGTGTTCAGTGACATCGTCAGCACGGTGTGAAACTGTGCATGAGGGATGGGAGCACAGGGTGCTTAATGCTCATCCTGCATTTACCCCCACTGTATACACGAAGCAAGTCAGAAACCCCTTCCAGAGCATTTTAGAGTAAGTCCTTATTTCTACCAGCCCTCCCTCCATGCACAGGTGCTTTGGAAGTACATGGAGCTAGGATAACAAAAAGCCTAGTGCATGTCAGCAAAAAAACACTGGAAAAAAATCTACCAGTTTAAAATTCATAGTATTGCTTAGGGAAAAAAATCCCAAGTGTTTTACTTAAAACTTTTTCTTGGCAATTGTAAGTACACATGAAGTATTGTAAACACCTGGGTTATCTACCTCTGCAACTTAGGAGGAATTGTATTTCAATATGTAAAAATTATTGTGTGATATAAAACTTGTTCTACAGTACCTCTCACAAACTGAATGAAATTTTGGGAATGACAATCCATTGTTGGAGGGACCAAATGTGATCTGACATCATGATCGGTACTGGTGAGACTATGGGATTTGGTAGAGGTTGACAGTGGCCCTGATGTAATTCAGAGTGATCCCAGGGTTGCTATAATGTATGTCAGGCTTTTCTGAAATGCAGTGCAGCTCACCCTAAAGAGAGCTAAGGAGTCCCATTCCTGTACTGGGGAGATGCCTTACTTAACCCTTGTTAAATGAGCCTTGGATATACCTTTGAAGAAAATACAAGGGCTGGATTGAGCATTGGGGAACAAGAACCCAAACCTAGTCTCTCCAGTTACAAAGGACAAGATTCCCCTTGTTTTCACTGGAAGCAGGAATGTGGCTCTGCTCAGTCTTACCCATGTCTTAATGCTGTTGAACTATTCCCTGTCCATTTTTATTGCTTAAAGAAAACTTGGCTGGTCCCTGTAGGAGGAGGAAGCCCTCTTCACAGGAACAAAGTCTTTTTCCCCAACCTTCCCTCCTCACTGTATCAGCCACTTCCTACGTGGTTGCTAGGAATGTAAATAATCGGCCATTTTCTATATCAATAAGCGTACTTTCAGTGTGATGAGGTGCTGGGCTCAACTATGCCAGGACCTGATGAAGCTGAGGCCGACATTTCTCCAAACCCTGCCCAGGGCAATAAAAATAAAGCTTGTTCTAAGATTTCACTCAAATTCCTCACTTACTTCTAGAAATCTTGTTTTGGGCATACCTGGGCTGTGAAAATCCCTTGTTTATCTCTGCAGAAGGAATCATATTTAAGGTGCCTGACTAAGAATTAGGCTTGTCTCTTTCATTTGCTGCTTTTTGTTGTATAATGAGAGACTGACATCATAGCTGTCATCATTATTAGAACTGGGTTTTTCTGCTTGCTTTATTATTATATTTTTTTAAATATTTAAGACATTAGGGACTGAAGGCTAGCCTCCCCCCCCACACACACACACTCCGTTGAAGGATTTTTGGAAGGTCTGAGGAATAATTATTGTGAGCTCTTAATGCCATAATTGAAGGTGTTGAATCTTCAACAAAGACTGATTTTATTAAATTTGTGAATTAGCCCTGATCTTAAATAGTTGTTAACAACAAACAAAAAGAACTTATTTAGATTTTTGAATCTGCTCACCCTCAGATGGCTTGGCCAATGCTGCTTCTCTCCCTGGCTCAGCACTCTTCTGATTGCACACCAGCTCCGGGACAAAGGAGAAGTGATGGGGGGGGGGGGGTGGGGGGTGGGGGGGGGGGTGGGGATAAAAAAAAAAAAGGGGAAAAAAAACATGGGAAAGGAAGCCTCTCCCCCTGTCCCTTGAAAGCAGGACAGAACAACAGTACTGGAGAGAAGGTGCTGTCTGTGGAGAGTTGTGTTTGTGGCTGGCACAGCTACAGCTTCCTGAGTGAAGCTGGGCCACTGCTGCTGGGGAATGTCTGTGCAGATGGCTCGAGGTGTGTGGCCAGGCTCCTGGTGCCAGCCCGGGTGGCCAACTTCACTCCAGAAACCATGTAGGATGCAAAGCTAATAGATCCAGCCGAGAGATTTATTGTGAGTTGCAGGGAGAAAAGGGTTGGCTTGGCTCCCCTGTCTCCTGCCTTGCAGGGTTATGCAGCCATTAGGTCGGGCAGCTTTCCAGGCTCACCTTGCTGTCTCCTAAGGGGCACAGAGAAACCCTGGTGCTCACCGTGGCAAGCACGTACCTCCTGCAGCATGTGGGCATAATGTATGATTGGATGGATGTGCCTGGACTGCCTGCGATGCTGTGGCAAGGCCTGGAGAACAAAGCCTTTCAGAAAATTTCCAAGATTTCTGCCTGCGAGTGGCACAGACACACCACTCCTGCCTCAGAGGACAGAAGAAGTATTTTACTGGGGCTGCAGCAAAATTTTGAAAAAAAATAAAAATCAAAGAGCAAAAAAACCCCAACAACCCAACCTAGCAATGCATTTAAAGAAGTCTTTGGAACATATCTCCAAAAAGTAGACGTTTGCAGTTGGCTACTCCAGAATGTGAAATCTATGTCTGTTTTCAGCCTATGAATGCACAGGCTAAAATGTTCTCCTCTTTTTAATTTTTATTTATAAAATCCAGTTCATAACAAGATTCATCTGTTCCATCAGGCATTTTAGTACCCAGAAGGGTTTTTTATTGTTGGCGAGCATGGGTTTACGAGGGTGGAGAATCATCTGGTTTTGTGGCCAGCTGTTGGCCATTGTTAGGGACTATTAAAAAGTCTTTGTACATGTGCCCAGATATGTGTTTGAGGGGCATGCCATTAATCAGCTTCTAACTATGGGAATAATGATGAGACATCTGAGGAAGATGTTTCAAAACTATTAAAATATCATTCAGGTGGGGAAAGTAATTCATTCTTCTGCATGGTGCCTCACAAGTGTCCAGAAATGGTGTACCAACCAACTCTCCTGCCGCTAACACTCACCCTAGTTCCATAACACATGATACTCTCCTTTAAACTGTGTTAGCTGTGTATCTGTTGCAGCTCCCTTTCCTTGGGACTTTGGCTTCATGAGCTATCATGACTTCATGAAGTATGGCATGTCAGCAGAGCATGGTCTTAGAACCCCACAAAATGAACTTGGTCTTAATGAAAGATTTTAGCTAATGTGCTTAGCCTGTCATTTGCTGCAGAGTATATGTGTGCATGCAGTCAACTGGAACAGGGTAGCTGGTAGAGACGCAGTAGTTTTATTGCATGTCTAAGCAGTGAAGAAATGTTGTTCTCTGATTTTTCATGTATTTACATAGCTGTGTTCTCTTCAAATGTATAGTGGTCTTCACTGGCTGGTTTTAGCCATTAGCAGAGTGGCTTAAGTAGACCTGTGTTAGTGGCATCTGAATAAAATATGTTAAAAAGCAAGTTCTCATCAAATTCCAAGTTCCAGAACATGAGAGCATTTCCAAAGTATGGTAAAAAATAAGGAGATGAAGGGGGACACTTCCATGGTCATGCTGCACATTGCAAGATATAACCTGCTGCACATGCCTTTGTGAATTCAGGTTAGAAATTAAAAATTTAGGGACTGACAGAATTAGAAATTATCTGTAAAGCAAAGAGTCTAGAAGATGGCATGAGAGCATGAACTGTGACCTATTGAATTTTGGTTTGCTGTGTTCAACATTCATATCAAAACCCATGTTTACATTGGAGACTATAAAGGATGAGAACAGGTATTTACACTGTGGATTGCAATAATGCTTTCTGAGCTGTTGATGCTTGCCACATAAATAATGTGTATTTTGGGACTGTGCTAAAAGCCAGCATGCATAAAGAATGAAATTGTTTTGGCTATGATGGTCTTATACCTTCATAAGAAGCCTAGGAAAAGTACTTGCCTGCTGCATGGTAACATCTCCTAAGAGTCTGGAAGACTATCAGGTCATGTCATATGAACTTAAGCAATGGTTTCCTCCTGATTCTGCTTTAATATTGTCAACCATGGTCTTTTAAAACTTGTTAGTCAGGCTATCCTCAAAAAACACAAGATTGAGAAATCATGAGGTTTAAAAAAAATTTATAAATTGTGTGCTCTTTTTCTCAGCCTTGAGGGTTTATGTTTTCAGTCTTTTCTCTGCAACAATGCCAGCTAGAAACTTACTTTTAAAACACTGGAAGTAGGGAATGCTTGTGCAATCACATGACTCCAAGAACTGGGACCTTAGGAGAAAAAAAACAAAACAAAACCAGAACTGAAAACTTGTGATAAAATCTCCAGGACACTGTGATAAAATCTCCAGGACACTGTGATAAAATCTTCTGGAGATGAATTGTATAGATGAACAAAACCCAAACATCAGCTGAAAACAAAAGCTGTGGATTCCTACTTTCTCTCTCTGAATAGAAATCACATTCATATTTTAACAAAAATAACAAGTGGGGAAAATACTCACTTTTAAGAATAAACACACAAACATTAACATTACCATGTTTTGCCCAAAACTATCCATTTTCAATCCTGGCCATGCTTTTAAGCCTTTTTATTCCCCTGAAACGGAATAAGGGAAACATTAAACACAATGGCTAGACAATTATAAGGTGTAAATCAGTGTAGCTGCATTGCAGTCAAGGTCTTGGGTCACTGGATGACCCAGTTTCATGAGTTGTTCTCTTTGTTTTATTCCTTTTCATTTTAGCTGCTACTGGGGAGAATACATGAGCCCAGTGTCTGCAAATAGCCCTTAGATGAACTCACACAGAGCACCTCAGTAGCTCTGTTGTTAGTGCCACCTACTCCAGATGTCCTCACCAACCAAAAGAGTGTCAAAGAAAATATCCTTATAGTTTTCATGGACAGCAGAATCCAGCCCTTGAACGGACTCTTATGAAGAACAAACATGAGGCACGATTTTAGCCTTTATATTCAAATGCACGCTATTGTTCTGTAGTTACATAAGTCAGCCAGTCAGAGAACAGAAACAACATCATATGACTTATGTAACTAACCATTGCCCAATCCTGCAATGAGATCTGTGTGGCCAGGCCCCCCCCATGCAAAGCCCCATTGAAGTCCAGACAAAGATCACTCCAGGGTTGGAACCCAACATGGTAGAATTTATGACTATTTGCAACAAGCCACTCATGAACAAAACTGAGAATTAATCCCTGAAGAAATGGGTGAATCATTTTTTTTGATGAACAAATACATTCTATTCTGTTTGTAACAGCTTTGTGAATAATTCATGATTCAGAAAAGAGGCAAAATCCATCAAAGCAAATAGACATTAATTTCTAATTATATGTCTGGTTCTTCAAGAAGGGCCAATATCCTTGGGCAAACAAAAAGAGGAGTCTGGAGAAAACAACATTCTGAGAAATAATTTGTTGGTTCTTGATAACTCAGAATTTAATCCGAGGTGCTACCAGTGGTTGAAATGGTTGAATTCAGCAAACACGGCCCCAAAAATCAGGTACTGTGGCCTGTAGTCAGATGCTTCCACAGCTCTTGTGTGAAGGCCTCCATGAGTGGATGTGCTGGTATGGCCTGTTGCAGCTTTTGGGTTTGGTGCACCCTGACACATATCAAATGCAAACAGCAAGAACTCCTCCCTGCTGTTGAACAAAACTTAGCAGGATGCTGGAAAAATCCTGAAATGCACTCTTCTAAGGAGGAAGAAAATAAAATGGATGGAAAATGGAAATATTGACAGGAATTATAAGACTGGACAAAATCCAAAGCCCTTCTTACCTTGTTGTCTGTTCCTGAGCACAGCCCAAACCAGTCCCTTCCAAGGAAGAAGACCCCAAACAGTGGATACATGTCACCTTCCCCTCCACCTTCTTGACCTTTAGCAGTGAAAAACTGTCTAAAATTCTACTTCTCCAGTGGTGGGGGATTCTATAAAATGCTTCAGATACCACCCTGACTGTGGTGACCAGCTGGCAGCTTGCTGGTCCCTCTTAAGGCCTGCCTTTTGTTTAAGAGGCTGCCTGCCATTGCATGTCTGGATGCAGCTAGAAGCTTCAGACTGGGGTTAGGCTGCACAAAGAAGAGTGTAAAGTAATGTGGCAGTATGGCCACCAGTGCGGCCACCAGGCTGTAGCAAGGGGAACCTGCTCACTGGGAAAGCTGCTTCCCAGTGCTTTCCTTCAGCGTGCATGACCAGTCCTAGCGAGTGCAGAGTTGCTGCTAGCAATCCAGGGAGGTCCACTGCTCCCTCTTGCCTTGCCTTCCTACATGGTTTCAGGCCACCTTATGTAGAGTCAGTGTGTTTACTACCAGTTTGCACTTGAATATGCAGAAGAACAAGATGCATCCAGCCCATGACTTCAACTGAAGAGGTGGGACAGGGAATTATGATATATAAACACAATCATTTCCATAGGGAGTGTTACTCCAAACCTTTCAGGAGACATCAAGAACTTTATTGTATACATAAAAAGGCTTTTGACTTAAATGTTGTGCCTGAAACATGTGGGAACAGCCAAAATATTGTAAATGGATTTGCTTTTTACTCTCTGCTTAGCAAAATATTGGCAAGAGGCTTAGACATCTAATTAGTCAATCTTCTTATCTTGGCATCTGCTTGATTTACATTTTAGGGTCAAGACCTGTTGGTTTTGCACTCAGTGGTGTTACTTTTGCACATTATATTCTATGTAAGACACATTTGTCTAGAGCCATTGTTCTTTGCCAAATAGAACAGAAAACTGGATATTTTGGCTACGGGAAAAAATACATGTGGTGGTTAGCATGCGATTTTTTTTCCTGTACAAAGTGAGTAGAAACTGGTTTTTTTTGTAATCTGCTATTACAAGATCTATGGAGGAGCCATCCAGCTGAAAGTGGTCCGGATGCTACAGTATGGTTGCCTATGAAAGTGGTCCTGAAATGCAGCAGTTGAAAATAAACTCATTTAAGCTATCCTCATGGCTCTCTGGCCAACTTTGGTAACCAAAGAATGGCAGTCCATATTTGCAGCATCTCCAGATTCCCTTGTTGATGGGGTGGATGAGGAGAAAACATCTTACCAGTTGATGTGGCTCAAAACTACCTGGCTCTGTGTCCTGGTTCAGCTAGGATAGGCTTAAGTTTCCCCAGCAAGGGGAAGGGACCTCCAGCCGGGTTATTCATACCATGCTGATGTCAGGTCCGGCGCGGCAGCGCGGGAAGCTTTCCTTTGCGGCTTTGGTAGCAGGAAGCACGCACAGTGGGCTGGTTGTGTTCACTGCAGTATTTCTCTGTATATCTTTTGTCTTGTTTACTGTTATTACTGTTTATTGTTGTTATTATTGCTATTGTTGTCGTTCAGATTGTTTGTTACACTGTTGTATTAAATTTCTCCTTATTTTAACCTGGGGTTTGTGCTCTACTCAGTCCGAGGGTGGGGAAGGGACAACAGCAACGTGGTCTTCAGTCCTGGCAGGGCCTAAACCAGCACACTCTGAAAGGCCAGCGGAGGGAAGCCTGGCTCTGGTTGTGGGCCCCATCTGCACAGGCACAATACTGTGCACTCCTTACTTGATGAGGAGGACCACCAGGTTGGTGGCCACTGGGCACCCATGCACATGGCCAAGCATGTGCAGCCTTTGCTTGTGACTGCTTTGAGAGCAGTTTGGATCACAGCCACACTGGAGACAGCAGTTGTAACTCTCCTCTGTGATTTCAGGGGAGGTACTTACCATCTATGCTGGGACGGCAGCTGGGAGATAAGGTGGTCATACAAAGGACTGGTTGTCTATAAGACATAGTTCTCAGTTTTTTCATCAAGGGGATAACTCACAGTGCTCATAGGTACTATGCATGCGTAAGTCCCTGAGCAGACAGCCTGTGTCTACCCCATCTTTATTGCAGGAGGGGAACACTTCCATTGTTAGTACCTGCTGCTGGCAGGGTGTTGTAAAGGACTTGTGTGTTCTGTCCATTTGTTTACAGTTATTTCATGTCCGCATCCTCATCCACATGTAGGACATTAGCTTGTCTAGCTGGTTTCTTCCCCCGTTCCTCTTAAAAGCCTGGATCCTACAGAAAAAGTGCCACTCCACTTGGGTGCCCCTGGGAGCATGGGAAAACACTGGGTTGGCCTGGGATCTACGCGCTTAACATGAGTTTCAGTCTCAGGAGCCTGGGTTTTGCGATCTGCTGGGCAAAGGCCAACTGCAGTGATACCAGTCAGCTGTCTGTTTCTCTGTACTATTCCTCACTGACTGAAAAGCACTACTGCCTCAGGCTGAAATAGTGCTTGAAACAGGTATACAAAAGAGCCAGGGAGAAGCAGCTGAACCACCAAGGAGTCTGCCCTCAGTTGCTTCCTCTTGTGACCCCCTCCCCTCACACAAGGGAGTAGAGGCAGGGGCAAAATTATTCATGTATGGTGGGCAGGATCAGACCCTCTTAATAAAGAAGCCATGATGAGCTTGAAAGTCGTCAGCACCCTCTGAAAGCTGGCATAAATGAGGCATCTGTCCGACTGAACTGGGAAAGTCCTCCCACTCAAGACCGCTCTGCAGAGCTACATAGCTTCCAGCATGGACACTGCTCCTGCTTTCAGCCCAGCTTCCATCTTCACCACATGAATTTCTTTACAGAAACTGTTGCCACTGATATCGCCTCAGCAAGTGCCGCCTTTTTTTTTTTTTTTTAAACAAAAAGTAGCTCTTCATAACAAAATAGCCCCAGTCCAGTCCTGCACACTCTCCATCACTTGCGTGATCTCCATGCAAGGATCTCATTGCTGTCTCTGGAGCTGGGAAGTGACAGAAGAGTCTTCTGAAAGCACCCAGCACTGTCTGAGCTTTGTCCCAGTGAAATCAGTTTTAGGGCAGAGGAGAACAGATGTGAAAATCCCACCCAAAAAGGGACTGCTGTTTGTGGTTCCGGATGACCCACCGCAACCACATCTCGCCTGCAGATCTCCAGAAGCATTGTTTTTCTTGAGTAGTGAATGTTAACCTTAGAGAAAAGAGCCCCAGACTGTTACCAGAAACACTGCCTGCAAACACATTTTTCTCCTTGTGTGTTCTGGGTCCAATATTTTTCCCATGGAATGGCTGCTTGCAGCTGGTACTGCCTCATGTGTCTATACGGGTAAACCCAATGGAGCCTCAGCATGGGCTCGAGCACTTGTCATGATCATCTATATTATTTAATTGCCAGCACATGCCCCTGCACACTATGGGCTTGCTTCCAGCCCACCCTCTCCAGACAATGCCTGGGCACAATTTGTCTAGAGGGGGCTCTCCGAGGGATGCAGGGATGAGGACGGTGACATGGCTGGATATGTGGATATGAGCTGTGGCCAAAGGGAAGGTCCTGGCCTCTCTGATTTACCAGCGCAGAGCTGGCTGTCTGGAGCAGTTTCACGTGTTTGAAGAAGTGAACCACAAAACCTGTTCTGGCAAGGGTCTTGGGATGCGCAGCCCTCATAAATTTCAGCAAGCAAGGTGTGTTAAAACCCCTCCCACTCCCCGCCAGTTCTCAGAAGCTCTGTCATGCATCCTGCCCTGGGTTTTTTGCTTGCCAAAATATTTATTTCCTCCCTGTTCCTCACTCCTGTTGCTGAAGTTCAGATTATCCCAAATCTCTGGTTTCCAAGTGTTTGCAGCACAGCTTTTCCTCTGGCTTGCTGTGGAACATAATCTTGAGGACTGTATATATATTTTTTTTTTTTTTTAAATATCAGATGTGATCCACTACCCTCTTTTGAAGGCCCTTAATCCTCCCTCAGAGTTTTACTCCTAGGGCCCAAGCTCCTTCTGCCAGTGCTTTAAGTTTGCTTGGATGCCTAACCTGGGCTGAGTTAAAATGTATGAACATTCAACCCAGTTATAGTTCCTGTCCCGGGGACCCTTTGTTCTAATTACAAAAACTCCAGGAGGCTACAGCAGATCTATCTGTTGAGGCTGGGAATACAAACTTTGTATTTTTATTTTTTTAATCTTTCTCCTACATCCCACCCCCACCCCCCCTTCTCTAATAATCAGGGAGGTGGGGAAGCAGAAATCTCAGCAGGAACAGATTGAATACATTAACATTTGGTTGGTTTCATATTGTTCTTAAATGAGACCGCAACTTATGAGGCTGTTTTAATAAATGTCTGGTCAGGGGCCAATCAAAAGCTGCCAAAATGGGTATAGGGAAGCCTGTTTCCCACACAGACTACTTTTTCCCACCCTAATCACTGGAAATAAGGCCTAATAACCAAATGCCTTCTTTTCCCTATTTACCTCCTCATTCTTGGGGATTTTGCAGCCCATCGTTCCTAGACATGAGCAAACCTAATGCTCCCCTCCAAACAGCTCCTCCCCCAAGGCAAATGGAGACCATCTTGTTGAACCATAATGTAACATATGCTGAGGGCAGATGCTCATCTGGTGCAAATTATCCTAGCTCTGTTCAATTCAATGGAGCTCCAGTAATTGCGAGCAGCTGAAGACTGTACCTTTGTTTTATTTATGGTGGTTGAAGGCAGTTCCTTACAGGGTATGGATGTGCAAGGACTGGGAGTTTTCTCTGCTGGGGGAAACACTAAAATGGCTAGAACTGTTTTGAGGCTGCCATCAGCTGGAAAGTATTATGTGAGACTGAGCACAGCAGCTCACTTTCATGGTGAACGACATTTATTTCTCTGAAGGTGAGGTGTTAAGGAGGCTGGGCTCTGCCTGGAAGCAGGAAGGGAGCAATAAATGGACGAATCACAGTGATGTCAGCAGGGTAAAACAAACCTGACTCCTCCAAGATGCAGCTTCTTTAAAAAAGGCTGAGGGGGAGAAGAGGTTTCCCCACTCTTTAACAAGGGGTGTTCCCTTATCTTGCTGGACAGCTGACCTCAGGTCCAAACCACTGTGGCTTGTCATGACAACAGGAAGTCCTATGTGGGATTTGTCTCTATTGTGCTGGTGTACACCCAGAGTGAAAGAGACCATGAAGGAAACCTGTCTCACAGAGTCTGCAACCTGGAGACAGTTCAAAACATGGCCAAAGGCACATCAGAGATGTTAAGTGTTATGACCGAGGCCACATAGGTGATTAGTTGCAGAGAAGCCAGATATTCTGATATTTACCATATCAGGGTAAAAAGAAATGAGGGTCCTGTTACACTGCCATTTACATTCACATGATTCAACAGCATCCACTTTCATCTTTCAGCAGCAGACCAGGACACCTGATGGGAAGAAGAGAGACCTGTTAACCTCTGGATGGGTGACTTTTGTTTGTGCTAGGCTGTAGTGGCTACTGGATGAAAAACAATGCCAGAAAAAGAGAACAACTGCAGAGACTTTAGGTCTGAAAGTTAATTATAACAACATGGCAAGCTACATGTGAAAGAAGAGAGAAATGGCTTCAGCATTGAGGGCTTTGGAATTCTTGTTCGTTTAATAAAGGTGTGATGGGAGCACCAAATGGAAAATGTATCAGTGGGAAATGGTCAATAAGAAATAGCTCTTTTTGAGGCGTTATAACTATTTAGTAGTGTTAAAAATCTGGGACCAATTAAGTTTGTGTGAAACTTTTGTTCCAAAACTCCAAAGCATGTGAAACTTGCTGGGTTGTGTTTGCTGCAGAGAAGATTTGGCTGCATGACAGCACGCACACATCCCGCCTGACATCTTCTTTGCATGGTTGTGGCAGCCCAGGATTAAATTTTTTAATGCCGAGTGGCTTCATAAGCTGATACCACAGTTAGGTGGGTTATCCAAGCCACAGCAGATGGAAACGTGCAGTGGCACAAGGGCTGGGTACCTTCAAAGTCTGATTTCTCTGCACAGTCGGTGTCACCTGGGTGGACCTTGGTGCAGGTAGATGCCATCTGCTGAATCTGTTGGGACAAGCAGCTGGCCAGTTCCTCTCCCTTCAGGAAGGCTGAAACCCTTCATCCCATAAAGGGATGTCTGCAAGGTGTGGGTATGTGTGCTACACTTTGTGCAGCTCCTTACCTCTGTGGCAGCAAGAAGGGAGGGGGCCTGAGGCTGATGACACCTTAACTGCCTGGAGGGAAATTCACCAGGGGATGCCTGCCAGCAGTAGGAGGAGGGTGACAGCAGTCTCACTGTATTAATGAGTTGGTTTTACACGGCCAGCCTTGCTGCTCCTGCCAGGGAAGCCAAGTAGTTGTGGATTTCCCTGGCCACATGTCCTCCTCCCCTGTCACCAGCACCTGAAACATCTGGGAGCAGCCAGCCTCATGATGCAAGCATGGCTGTGGTCCCCATTAGCTCCTAAAACTTTGGTGGTACTCCATGTGGTTAGACAGACCCAGAGGTTTAGCCAGTTTCCAGGAAAGCTGGGAATTGCCTCAGGATGTGGGTGCCAGGACAGGCATTCATAAACCCAGGTGGCTGCACTGGGCAGGCTGAATTACCCAGCTGCCTCCCACGGCTTCTCTTGGCTGAAAAACATTTCAGCCTGCTCCTCGTGCAGTGAGAGTCGATGCTGTGGCTGCTTCTCATCTCTAGGCAAATCAACAAGGAAGACAGGAAGGAATTGGCTCGTATCCAGCAGATTTGTACTTAGACATGTGAAAGTGACTCACAAGATGCTCCTCTGCTGCTGGAGAGTCAACAGACATGCAGCAGGGCAGGGTGACACCCCAGCTCTGCCACTTATTCCCAGATGTGTGAAATTATTCTCCCGGTGAAGCTGGTAGAACTTTAAGTGGATAACTGGGCCTCTTCCTCCTGTGCAGCTCCATATTAATAGAAAGTGGCAATAGTATTTCCCTGTGTAATAAAGGGTTTATAAGATCAAAATCCATTTGGTCTGAGGGGTTCTCAGATACTGTGTTGTTAAATATGAACAATTATAGAATTGTCTACGTGGAGGGCTGCTGGTGAGGCTGAAAACCGAGGCTCAGCCATTCCTCTCAATAGTCTGTTTTCCTGGCTGGTTTCAGTATGCTTGCATAAGCAGTAAACAAAGCTTAAGTTTGTGCCCAACAATTATCACAACTTCTCTAAGCTGGATTCTTGTTACACTGGGTCCTACAGATTGTGGAAGGGGAAAATCCAAGGTAAGCCAAAGATAGTAATTTTACTCTCTGGCTAACATTTATCAGAGCTCTGCAGCAGAAACAATCTCAGAAACAATCTCTGTCCCTCATCAAGTTTTATAACTGATTTCCCTCCACAAGAGGAGAGGAGACCACTCACCATTTCAGGAAGGAGCCACAGAGCCTTGTGTTTTCTTATTAGAAGGTTCCCTGAGTAAGCCAGGAAAAGAGATTTCTTTGATATTTGCAATCTGCGCAAACCAGGTAGTTGCCAGAGGTTTGCAGCAGGTCTGTGAGCCTCTGCTTTGCAGTGGGGAGGTCAGCAGAGGCCATTTGGGCAGGCATGCAAGGAATGGGGACTGCAAAGCACACAGCTCTTGGACTCATTTGCTCCTGACTGGTTAGTCACATGCCACACTCTTCCTTTCAAGTAATAGCAGCTTTTGAAAAGCCATGGGGCCACATACCCATGCCCATGGAAATGTATGGGCTCCCCAAAGAGCTCAGCTCTTGGCAGGGGAAATGGAAGCTGCTTGGACCACTACCATGCCCTCTGTTTTGCTCCAGCACAGGGTGGCACTGAGGGAGAAGTTACCCCTTGGTTCCTTTCCCTCTCTTTCCAAGCCTTCTTGACAATCTTGACTGAAGAAGAGAGGACTGACAGTGACGTGCTGGTGCAGTGAGGAGGTTCTCTTTCCAAATACAGGAGTAACCAGACCATCCATGGTATCTCCTGCTTCTCCCACCTGCAGTGTCCTAGCCACCAATGGGCAAAGGAAGTCTGAAGTTGCACTGGTTTGCATGTCAGAACAGTTTTAAAGAAGGGCTGGCACTGCTGTCCTTGCAGTGACAGCCTCTTCTTGTTCCTGCAGTTGTGGCACACTGTTCCAGTATCACTCTTTGGAAAGTTTAGAGGTGGGGTATAATGTGAAAACAAGCTTAGCAAATAGGAAAGTATCACCTCTGATGATTTCTGACAAGGGTGACTCCCAAAAGAACCAAGTATAAAAGAGGATGCCATTTCTGCTTGAGCCTTGTGGGCTTGCTGCTCTTTTTTGTTTAATTGCTTTTAATCAATAGACAGGATGTGCCTTGTACTCAGAGAAAAGAGCCTAATGAGACTGTAAGTCTGTAAGAGTGTGGAGACTACACACAGCCTCTCCTTCTCAGGGGTTGAGTGTAGTCTCCTGCTGCTATCCCCTACAAAACTCCATGACAAAGGCATGTTATATTGGCTTACACCTGAAGCCGAGCAAACCCTGCAGAAGCTGGCCTGCTGAGGGTCTTGCATTCTGTCTGGATGCCCCTGCCCCTGTGGCAAACACACGAAATGCTGGGGAACAATCACTGGCATTGTGAAAAATACCTGCTGTGCTAAAAAACATGTGTTAAAAGAAAAGAAAAAGCCCTCCAGTTCTCCCTTTCCTCCCCCCCCCCCTTTTTTTCTTTTTTTTTCCCTTTTTTTTTTTTTTTTCTTCTTTCTTTCCTCTTTTGGGCCTCCCCAGGGTCTAACTGTTTCAGCGCCGCTTCCAGGCATGTATTTGCAGTTGCATCATATGCAGCGCATTACTCTGGTGCGTGTGTGCGCCCGCGGCTGGGGCTGGTGGTGTTCGGCGGCTGTCCGGGCTCACTCTGCCTGTGCTGGGATTCCACAGCTGGCCTTAAATATCCCAGTTATTTTTATCCTCCTACGTAATGCTGTGAGAGGCCATCCCACCGGTGACAGGGCAACAGCTACACAATGTTTCCCTTTAGTAGGGAAGGGAAATGGAAAGAGGCCAGACTTCCTGATCACATGGTGCCTGAAGTCAATGAAATAAATTAGGGAAAAAAAAAACCCTCTTCCCTCCCACTTTTTTTTTTTTTCTTTTGTAACAGACTGGTCCAGCTTAACCCTTGGCACAAAACATGTCTAAGAGAGAGCAGCCTGTTGGGACACAAGCCAAGAAAGCATCAGGGGAAGGAAAAAAAAGCACAAAACCAGAACATAAACACAAGATCGCTACAGTAATTGGTGGCTCAGAAAAACACTAAGGAAATGTGAGGCTTGTATGAAACATCAGCAGACAAGAAGCAGGGTGATGTCAGACGGCCTTCCAGGATTAGAAACCCTTAAAAGCTCCCGAGCACAGAGCTGTCTGTGAAAAACATAGCAGCCCTTTGGTGTGGAAGGAGCCGAGAAGGATGAGTTTTGTTTGAAAAAGTAATTTAATGATTCTCAAATTCTCTGGTAGGAGAGGAAAAGAAAGCACAGTGGAAAAATGCAAACCCTGTCCTTTAATTATATGGTAATTTTTTTTCTTTTTCTCTAGCAATCTTTTAAGAAGTTGAAACACCCAAAAAAGTGAAAGCATACATAATGTGTACAGACTAGGATGGCAAATCTTTGTCTGGATTTTGTCCACATTGCTCCTCTGGTTTGAGAGGTTTCTGACAGCTCCAAAATCAGTTTTCTACGTTCCCCGAAGTTCTGCATGTATGTGCGAAATGCTCACAGAGATATGGAGCATATAAATGCCTTGCTATTTATGAAACAGCTTTCTCTAGTAAGGATTGAGAAAGTCATGGCTACCCTTTTAAGTGAAAACCTCTTGAAGTAATATACTGTATTTTGTGCACTCGGGGGGGGGGGGGGGGGGGGGGCGCAGGTTTGTCGCGTGCTAGGTAGGTTTGCTAGTTTTCCCTGTTTCCCCACACCAGTCTTCTGGAGAAATTGAGAGACATTTAAGAAGAACTTTTAATTTGTGAGATTAATGTGTGACTAATGCAACTCCTCTTGCTGCCTTGGGACAAGCTAATTTCAGAGAAAGGTGTGCTAAATACCAGGTACTATTGCTTTCTTAGGAAAAGTGCAAGTCCCTGCTCTCTGGTTTACATCTACCAGCAGTGTATGGAGAACCTGGGATGCATCTTACTTCAGCACCCCTGCAGTGAAGAAACCTTTTCCCAACCAGGGAAGCCCTGAGCTTGGAAGGCAGTGAGCATGCACGATTATTGCTTCAGTGTTTGCAGACTTGTGACCAATTTCCAGTCCCAAATAATGCTTTCCTACCAATCAGCCTCAGCAGGAAACTCTGCTCCCATCTGTTTCTGATATAGGGTGGAAGCAGGGGAGCTCCTACTGCCCCAGAACAGTCCCCCAGGGATTAGGCTGTAGCTGAGTGAGGATGCCTTCTTCCGGGTTGCTTCCTTCCTCACCTCCCTGGCAAACTTCTTGGGCAGCGAGTTTCCCTGGAGCAGCAGCAGCATGGAGGACTGCAGCTCCTCCAGGGCATGGCCGGGGGGCTGCTGCGCTCAGAGGGTTTCCTCTTGGAGAACCCTTGGCCCCTCTGGCCGGCTGAGAAGGTGCCACTGCTGTGTGTTTGCTGGGAGGCAGGTTGAGGGTGAGTATGGGTTTGTACGTTTTTGCAGGAGCGATACTGAAAGACAAAGGTCTGAAAGTTATCCTGGCACAGCCTCTGGGCACAAACTAGCCTCTGCTACATTCACCTAAAGCAAGAAAGAGTGGAGGAAAAGATAACACTTCATTCTTAATTTTTAAAGAGATAGAGTCTTTTTCCTAAGCAATCTCTCATTCGTGGTAGGAAACCACATACTGTAATGGTTTAAAAACATGTGGGAACCTGGAACAAGCAAGATGAATTTGCCACTAATAACAACAACAATCAAAAAGTCTCCCCACTGCATGTTTTCTACCCCTCTCCCAAATAAATAGGTGGCTCTGTGCCAAGATGTCTGATGAGAGTACTTTACAAAGCAAACATGCTTCACAGCTAGTGCTTTCCCAGAGACATCTTCTTAATTGCTACAGATGATTAGTTTAATTCTCTGATAGTTTTTTTTCAGAGGAAATAAAAGGGGAAAAAAAAAAAAGAAAAACAAAGAGAGGAAGGTAAAGACAAAGAAAGGAAGAGGAAGAAAGGAAGGGAAAGAAAGAAGAAGGAAAGATATAAGATGAAAGGAAGAGGGCAAAAGAAAGAAAAAAGAAACAAAAAGCAAGGGGCAAAAATAGAAAAGAGAAAAAGAAGGAAATAGAAAAAGAAGAAGGAAAATAAAAGGAAAAGAAAGAAGGAAAGGAAAAAAGAAAAAAAAGAAAGAAAAAGAAAAATATGAAAAGAGTAAGCATGATAGAAGAAAAGTAGAGCTTTTAGAATGCAAATATGAAAATATCAAGGGGTTCAATACAAACAAGCTCATTACCCCAAATTAAGTCAATACATTTATAATAGAAAAAAAAGATCAGAGAGAAGGGAATTGTAGTTGCAATAATGCTGGAGCCAAACAGAAAGAGGCTTTGAACAGAGCTACCAAAAGAAAAAAAAAAAAGGAAAATAAAGAAAAGAAAACCACTCTCCCACACATTATTTGTTGTTCCTACTTCTTTTGGCTTCTTTCCTCAGGGGAAAATAGAAATACAATACCAGACATGATATAGTTATTAAAAAAAATAAAAAATAAAAAAAAAAAGGAGAGTTTTCTAGCAAGTCCCTTAAAAAACAAATGGTGAGCGGCAACCACTACCCAGAGAAAACGTGCACTTTTTGAAGTAGAGTCAGAAGAGGACATGGGGAGGCAATCCTCCCTGGCAGCAGGCTCTGGAAGGCACAACTAGCTGGAGAGATACCATTCTGGGGTGGGGAGCCGCCTGAGGGAGCCTGGGGGGTGGCAGGGGCTAATGGCCGTCACCTGGCTGCACTCCAGTGTAGCCAAGGCACAGCCACCGTCACTCCCGTGCTGGGTATATGGGAGGCAGGAGGGAAGGGAGGGGAGTGGCAACAGCCTAGCCAGAGCTGCTTCAAGCCCTGGCCATCGGAGGATATCAAAACACTTCACACACATTAATTGAATAAGCCTCCTAACTCCCCTGTGATGTAAATATTATTACAACTGGAATAACAAAGGCGCAGACCAGCTAAGTGACTTCACCCGCAATTGCACAGTGAATCGGTGTCAGAGCAGGAATTAGAATATGGGTCTCCTAACTGCTCCAGACAGTGCTCTAACCACAAAGCCAGCCTGCATTGTCCTCTGGGTTGTCTCTCCTCTCCTTTGGCTGGAAAGCTGCAGACATTTCCAAACTGCTCGCAAAAGCAAACCAGATGTCCTATGTCTGTTGTTATCCATCTTGAGGGAGTGGTTCTCTAGATGTGGTTTCTGCCCTGTACATGGTCTTGCATGTGCACAGGTGGTGGGAGGGCGGTGCAAAGCCCTGAGCAGATAGACCACTGACAGCACAAGACACAGAGGCAAGGTCACAGAATCAAGCAGCTTAGGCCAGCTTAACATGGGATGGTGTGGGGAAGTCCTCATTCTTTCTCCTCAAAGTTGCGCGTCTACCTCTGGATCCCATACAGAGGTCCCACCTTCCAGGAACAGTTGAGACTGCAGTTGCACCGATGGAGACAGGTAAACTCTTCATGATGTGCAAATCTGTAAAACCACCTTCTTACTGAGTCCCTGATGAGAGCAACAAGGGTAGAAATAGGATTGGAGGGGCAGAAATTCTGCTGGAACCAAGACTGAAGAACCTACATGTGGGGATAGAACTGTAGCCTAAGTTATTTGTGCAGGTCTTCCAGGGTCAAGTTGGGTTTCCCTACCCTGAGTTACCACCCTGCACATTTTTTCTCAGTGTTTTCCAGAGCAGGAATTGCCCATTGGGTACTGCTGTACTGTTGTGCTGCATCACTGTGGAAAAAAAATCAGGTTCAAAAGAAAAAACAGAATAAGCTGCCTTTCACTGGCTGTTGCATGGGATAGGCCTGTCTGCTGGACACCAGTGCTTCAGTGAAGTTTTATTGGTTTTCTGCATTCAGCTGTGATGTGTGAGCAGAAAATCTGTTGATATGCTTGGAACAACCCTTCTGGTTCATCTTTTCCTCCATCCATTGAAGCTGGTGTGAATTTCAAATGCTGTCATGAGGAGGCAACCAAACCAACAAGGAGCAAACCAGGAATCAGAGCTGTGTTTCTTGCAGAGCCATACTGAATCTCAGATATTTACAGTGTAAGAGTGAAGGCTGAGAAATTTATCTCCACCTGCGGTCAGTTTAATGCTTAACCTAAAGTCAATGCCTCAGGATGGCCACAGGAAATTCTCACTGCAGATCCTGCAGCATTCTCTGCAGTTCTCTCAGTGTTCGGGGCAGATGCCAGCAAGTCAAAGATGATCCGTCCATTGCTGCCAAAGAGAGACGGACTGAGCCCTCGGCAGGGTTCGTGAAATCTTGTTTAGAACAGTCTGCTGCCTGAAAGTCAATACACACTGTGAGCTGACTCTGGAAAGGGAACTGTGCAATAGCTGTTCCAAGTTCAACTAACTCAAAGTCAGATATTTCAAAGAACAGCTCAGTGCTGGGCCCTGCTCCATTTGTCATCCAGGGAGACACTTAGACACTTCCAGAGGGCAACATGGCCCACCCACAGGCTAAGACAGTCCGAGAGCTCTATCCCTGTCTGCAGGCTGTAAAGCAACAATCTCTGGTAAGGTAGAGACATACCTGCATTTTGCTGCTCTCTCACAACCCTGTACAAGGAGACCTGCACTGATACTGAGTGCTTCTGAAAGACCTACCTCCAGTTTCACAGACAGCAAAATTTGCAGTCAGCAAGATCTTTTTTACTTCTTTTTTTTTGCTGCTCTGGGAATCGTTCAAGGGCATGGAAGTAGTAACTGCCAAGAGGCTGCAGAAGACTGTTCCTACAATCTCTCCAAACTAATAGTGGCTTAAACATATTTTGATGCTATCTTATAGGCTGCCAACAGCCATCCATACTATAAGCAGGCCACCTATATTAAGTTGAAAAGTAAAGCCCCTCATGTGTTTATACAAGTTTTTTGCAGCCAGGTGACCATTTTAATGCTGCTGTTACATTAGCTGATGTTTTTACTTATTTTTATCTGTGGCAATTTTTGTTATTATTGCAGTAAATGTAATAATTAAAGTTAGAGAGGTAGATAATTTCTTGCACCACGTCTCCTTATAGCCAAGGCAGTTTATGACATGATGAGGCTTGCACTGCTACTTCCACAGGGAGTTACACCGTTCACCCAATGCCCGTCTTTCAGAGGAAGTATTGCTGATCTGATTTTGCGTAAAAGGGTGGTCAGAAGTAGACTCTATGTCCCCTTAGCAGGCATGCTGTCCTCATCCTTCTCTGCATGTCTCCTTGTGCCAGGCTGGTATGGTTATTCCTCTGGAAAGCCATCAGCATGGAAATGTCCCTCTTAGTTACATAAAACATCCCGGTGGTTTTGGAGGCGTATTTTGTACCACATTTCTCACTCTGCGGTGACTGCCTTATGTAGGTTAATATGTAGGTTAACACTCAAATGTCTGGGTTTGGAGGGCCCAGTGAACCTATCTGCCCTTAAACCAAGGACTGCACCACAATGATGTCCGATACAAGCCTCGCTCAGTTAAGTGTCTGTCTTCCTATCGATTTTGGTTGGCTCTGGTCCACACATCCAATGCCAGAGAAGATTTTTGTGATGGAAGACTTGTATTTTGGTTCTTCTTTTGTCATACCTCCCACTAAATTTATCTTTGGAAATGACCTCAGACTTTTGAATGGCATTCTCTTCGGCTTTCTAAACAATGTCTTGATTTTGCCAAAGGAAAAGGGAAAGAGACTCTTTAAAACAGTAGACTGCCCTTTTGTTATAGGTCAGAAATCTGAACTAATCGTAAGTCAGCCCATCCGGTCACACCAACATCATTGTCTCTGATGCTGAATAAAGGATCAGAGGTAACTTTAAACTGTCACTTCCTGGTTTGCTTTTTAAATCCTATTTTAAATCACAGCTATATTGCAGTTTCAACATAGCCCGCTTATGAGAAGACTGAACCGAGGGCTGTTTTGGAAGCAGACATTTGGCTGCAAGCCTGTTACACCACATTAGCAGCTAAAGAGCTGGCCTGAAAATGCATTTGGTCACCTGAAAGAGCTTCCACAGTGCCACCAATAGCAAGGTACAGTGAAGGACTCAAAAGAATGAAGAAAAAAAGTCACAGTGGATATCATAATGACCTGGGTTTGTTTATGTAATGTAGGGATCTGAATCATATCTCAGCCTTTCATCACCCAGCCCTGGAACAGTAGTAGTTTAATAATATCTAATGATAAAAATATGGAAAAAATTAGAAGCCAGAGTGAATGAGGGGGAGTTTTTTTCTGATGCAGATTAAGTTCCCTAAATGCCAGTCATTTTTTTTGTCCAAAGCTCCCCTTTCTTACTTATTTAACAGCTCAGACTCTTATTTCTCTTTATAGCTTGCAGTTTAGGAGGCTGTTTTTTTAAATATATAAAGGACATTTAATATTTTGCAATTGTTACTTTTTTTTTTTTTTTTTTCTTTTTTTGGCAGAGAACTCTGGAAGAGTTCCTTCCAGTGTACCTGCTGCTTTATTAAAACCATGGCTGGAACATGGTCATTAATGTGCTTTCTCCTCTACTCTTTTTAACACAGTGTGGGTCTCAGACCTCCCACCTAGACACCAACTCATTAGAAACATATGAGATCAGAAGCTTTAGAAACAAAATTGAGTGGTGAATACTTGTGGGACATTGCAAAGTCCTGGTTTGGGTCTGGAAAGGCAGAATTTTGTTTTCATGGATAATATTCTTCCAAGCTGGCTTCTCCCAGAGAAGATCTGGATCTATCAGAGACAGAAGGACATTCTGGTTCATGTTCTGTGGGATGTGGATTCCTAGCAAGTCTGAGTCAGCTAGCCTTGCTTATGCCTTTGAGGAGGTACCTTGCTGCAATATGACTCATGAAGCAGCTGGATGTGGATTGTCACGGCTGAATGCTATAACTCCATTTTCTAAGCACCATCATGGCAACAAAGCTTCTGGGTATCTTGGTGTCTATAAATCCTGGACACGATCGTTGCAGTTTAACACAGAACATGAAAGTAGGTCTTGTGCAACCAAAGGTCTAGCCCTCCTGAATGACTGGATTGTGTCTCCATCCTGATAACCAACTCAAGGAAAGAAGGTGTGAGGAGACTGATTGACCATGATGAACAAAGGTCAGAGATGGACACATGACTTGTTCAGTGAGGCAAAGCAGTTGAAGCATTGTTAGGATGCACCTCTAGAAACTGAAAAGTCTGGTTTTGAAACTGAGAATGAGTTTCCCCTGTGCAGACCAGTGCCAGCATGGAGCTTGTCTGGGGTCACCAGCAAGACAGAGACAGTGACCTGCTCAGAACAAGGTGTTTCTTCAAACATGCATTTGGATTGGATTTAAAAACAACAACAACAAAATTTGCCTTTTTCTAAGCAGGACAATTTAATAAGTATGTTTGGGTTATACAGAATATGACATTGAGAAACCACCAGGGCTATAATTTTATTGGAGAGTTGGCCTTTGTGCTTCTCAGCCACAGATGAAAACACTGCAGTGTTGCCAGTCTTGAAACGCTGCTGAGGCTGTCTTACAAATGACATGGAAATACAATATAAATATTAAGTTTTATTTACTTGTCTGGTTCTGGAGCCCTGGGCCATATTTTCAGGCTTTTCTGTGCAACTCTGAGAGCAAGAGAATTATTTCATATTGAAAAAAAAGAATAAAATAAAACCTTTGATATTGTTTTGTAACTGCTAGCTGACAGGAACTGGATCTTTAAACAAAACATCAGATATTATGAAGCTTGTGATAAAAAGCTGTAAGACCCGGCAGCTCCACACTGGAACTCCACTTCCAGCACTGACTATTCCCTGTGGCAAGGAGCAGATTTCACAATGCCAAAGAAAGAAGCAGCTGGTCAATGGCCAGAGAACAGAGTCTGTAAACACTGCGAATGAGCAAACCCCTCTCAGCTGCAGCGAATACTTCAGGCACAGAGTGCTGTGGGGCCAAGTCAGACACAACCATTGCAGTGACTCCTCCCAAAAGCAGCAGGTGCTTGAAGGTGAGGTTATTGGTGGTAATAGGTTCCACCCTGAGACAGCTTGTGCTTGAGTTGTCTTGAGCCCAATCAAATGGCCAACCTGGTGAACCAAACCGAATCCTTACTGCTGCTTCAGGACCTCAAGGATTGGATACATATTAATATCACCTTGGTCGTTATCCTGTGCTTCTCTCACAAAGGTACCAGCTCATCCACCTTGTCCAGCATGGGTGTCTGCACCACCCAACTCCTCAGCAGTCATCTGACTGCAGCAAAGTTACTGCAATCCTGAGCCAGGCCCCATGACAGAGGGACCCAGCACATCCTGCACCATGTTGCCACAGAGAAGACTGAGGAAGAAGCAAGGGCGTTGGGAGGAAGGAGATCTTGCTTTTTTCAGGGTCTGCTCTGGCATTCACCTGTTGAAAGTTCACTTTGATTGTAACAGAAAGGTACAAGAGGAATGGAGCAGAGCAGCTTGCAGAGTACGGAAGCTAAACAATTCCCTGCTGTTCATGGTCCTTCCACATCCTTGTAAAGAAAAGAGATGGTAGGGCAGGAAAGCCTGGTGGGTTGCAGGTGCCCGTGTTCTCTTCACCCTCCTGATGGTGGGCAGCTGGTCTGACCCCTGGTGAAACAGGACAATAAATCTCCAGCAGCCTCTAGTATTCAGAAGGGGTAACCCCAGTGCAGAGAAGGAAAGAAAAATAGTTGAAAAAAACAAAAAGGATTCCTCACTTTGGGCAATGGAAATGAAACTTGTGACTTGGTTTCTGAGAGGCCCATCTGCCGGAACAGCTGTGCCTGTTGCACAACCCGCTAGTGTTAGCAGATAACTGACTCACCACAGCTAGACAGCATGTGTCACAGACCTAACGCTTTCTTCCAGGAGCTAGATATGGTCTTCAGGCAATCAAGCCATTTGTAACTTCTCATTTGCCGTCTGTCTTTAGCAGCCAGATCTGCAAGTGGCTGCAGCCAGACAGACACAACTGGTAACTGCAGGACAAGAGAGCAGCTACAGCAGCTTATAATAATGGAAAGGAGCAATTACTAGTCAGTTATAGCAAAGTGTAAGCAAAGACTGCTAAAGTATTATGGGAGGCTACTCATGATGTGATAAGGCAACATCCTTCACCACAGTAATTTCATAAAGATTTTGTGAGCAATTGTTATTAAAAACATCTTTTTTTTAAAAAAAATAGAAGTGATTTATCCTACTAGTCCCCTGTGAACTCTGAGTCCTCAGCCCTCATACCTGAGTCTCAGCGCAAGATGCACAGAAACCTCATCTTTCCCAGTCCTTGACTGCTGTGGATGAGCTGCCTCAAACAGACAGGTTGCACTCACCATGTTTGTTTTGCAGCTGGATGGATTAAGCACGTCACCTCAGGACTTCCCAGGAGCAAGGCAAATTGAACAACAGTCTAATGTATGCATGTTTCTCACTCCTTCTCCATGCTGTGAACTTCACTCTGCCAGTCTGGAGAAGCTGCCTTCCATTTCCAGAAGTGTAGGACTGGCCCAGGCTGAATATACCAAACCAGCATACTTGTGTTCTTAGCACTGAAGTTCTTGGTGAAAGCTGGTGTGACAGGAATAACCAGAGGCTGTGAAGGGTTGGACATTCAGCCATGGAAGACAGTTAGATTCACATGTAGCAGAGACACATCACTGTGTCATTTCTTTTCATAAAGACTTCATCCCCTGGCATAGCAACAGGCAGGATTTGTTCATCTCTGTCCTCCATCAGCCAAGCAACCTCAGCTTCAACCATCACTGGAAACGCCTTGGTATCACAGCACAATTCTTCTGACTCCTCAAACATTTATGTATCTTCAGACCTACCTTTATATCTCTGTGGGGTGGTGTGAGCTTAATTCCCTTTTAACAGAGGCTCCATTTGTGGTCAGTGAGCAAGACAATCTGTCAAGAGTTTAAGGAGCAAAACCCCTTGGCAAATCTGTGTTCTCTTGTATCTTGAGGGCTGATATGAGATGCAGCAATGGCCCCAGTATTGAGGCACAGATTAATATTCCCAACACACTGGAGCATCTAGTTGTCTTCAGTACTGCTCAGGAGATGTAGCCAGTGTGAAAAATGCACAGTTTTAGATAGGTCTTGGTTAGGGTAGTTCTTGTCAGATGCCCTAGTTTGCTTAGAAGAAAAAGGTCCTTGGTATGTGGCCTGTCTCTTGCATTTCAAAAGAGGCTGGGCATTTCCTGCTGTGTGAATAACAGCATTCTTCCTGTCTGGACATATGAAATTCAGGGAATGGATCAGGTCTCTCCAGTTCCCAGAGACTAATACTGGTGGAGTATCAGCACTGCCACCCAGAACAGTAAGATCTAGCAATGCCATGGGGTGGTTGAGCAACCTTTGCCATACAGAGATAAGTATGCAGCCTGTCTGCAGGCTTGGGTGCATACTGCAGTGTTTTACAGTATTCACATTTTTCTTTGCTGCAAGAGTTAAAAAAAAAAAAAAAAAAAAGAAAGAAAGAAAATGAAAACAAAATCATAGTTCCCGTAAAGTCTGCAAGCTTATCCTTGATATTTCTTATTTAAGTCAGCCCAAATTTGGAAAGCTTTTGGCTTTTTCTTCATAGCAGGTAGCGCATTCAGTTTAGCTCCTAATTCGGTTTCAACTTGAGTAATTGAATTCTGTTGCTTAAAATTCCTCTTGCAGTTTCAATTAGATGTAATCATTTAATTTTCACTTCCTTTTCTGAGCTGTTGAGTAATACTAGTGTACGTTGTTCAAACAGTTGCTCTCCATCATCACAGAGATGCTTGCCTTGCCCTGGTAGGTGATGCAATGTGATCCTTGCACATGGTTTGCGTATCACTTTGCTGAATCTATGAAGCATTTTGAGATGGTTGAATTGCTTTTTGACAAGAATTCTGCATAAATCATTATCAGTGTGCTACTCTATAGCAGTCAAAGTCAATATGCATTTAAAAAAATTAAAGAAACAGAATGGAGTTTAGTTTTCACTCTGTGCAAAAATCCCACTGGCCTATATTACTGAAGAACATGGCATATTAATCTGGTTTTGGAGATAAAAATGTATTGCATGCTTTCCCACAGAAGAATTATTCTTGGAGCAATATGGGTGATCTTAAGACCATTCACTGCTTTGTAGGTTCCGTCAGTTCCACATTTCATACCTTGAGGTTTTCTCTGTTTTGAAGAGGGGGACAAGTGAAGAAGATTTATCTCCCCCAGTGGCAGTGTGAAAGATGGGACTCTTCCTAAAAGTGTCTTTAAAATCAGGTGTCTTTAAAATCAGGTGTTAGTAACTGTGGGCCCTCTTGAAGGTAAGTAGAGTGGAAGATAATCAAGGAGAACTGGAAATTAATCATAAGGCCTCTGTTGTACTGGACCTGTACCACAAGGTTTGGTTTTTTCCCCCAACATGATAATTATCTCCTGCAATGACTATCACCAAAGCTTTGTGACTAATTGGCAGGCACTCATTTAATTTTCAAACTGATTTGGGGGAATTTTATCTTCTTTCATTTGCTTACACATCTTCATTTCCAAAGTTGATTGGAGAATCAGTAGTAAATTCTCCAGACGTGCAACTATATCAACTTGTTTATAGATTTCTTCAGTGAAATGATCTTTCATGAGTTACTTTGTAAACAACTCTCTGTGGGTTTCTGTGATTTCACTGGTGTGGAACAGAGTGGCAAGACTTACTTCATTTGATGACTTAAAGGGGCAACAAGAAAAAATTCTCTGTCAGAGTTTCCTCAAGGCCAAAACTGCATTTTGTCCAATCAATGCAGTCATACTTCATACTGTAGTCTCATTTAAAGATGTTTTTTTAAGGACCAATACACAACCAATAGATGTCATTAGCACATTAGAGACAGGATTTATAAGCAGAGGAACAGTACAAACTTCTCACAGTCCGTGTCAATAACTATTATTCTCTCCTTTTAACAACGTCTAACTACTGACCTGTTGAAACATCCATGAGCTCCTCAGAACCTGTGATGCACCAAGTGATCACTTTATCTGGAGGTCTGATTTGGTGGGACTGTTTGGCACTGGGCTTTGAAAATGTCATCTTTAAACAGGAATTTACCTCTCCATTCAGATGGCTGCTCATCTTCTCCTGTTTGCTCATCTTTGACTAGGGCACTGGATCTGTGCTGAGTGTGTGTTTCTCTAACAGGCTCCAGCAGTAGCATCAGCCTGTACTGTGAACTAGGCTGGGTTCATAACAATAAGGTCAGATTACCTCTGAATTCTTTCTGGATACTACTTTGCCCCATCCTTTCTGATGGAGGCTTAAGTTTAGAAAGGTGCTGAAGGGTGCTTGACTACCTCCTGCAGTATTACTCCAAGGAAGCATGCTTCACCATCTAAAACCGAGAGGCCAGAAATTACCTCCGTCTGTGGAACAGTATGTTATCCGGATGGGAGCGGAGCATAATGCTTCACTGTGCATGCAGCTGTACAAACACACCTCTTCTCTACTGCCTGTTGGGGACAAAGGTGTTTGCTCAAGACACTGAAATGGGCCAGCGGCAAGGTAAGGATTGGACTGAAGCTCCTAACACCTAAACTTCTTCTGCCCTGGACATTCAAAAGCACACCTGTAGTTCTTAAACTTAGATTTTCATTTGAGTTTATTGCTAGGCCAAGGTCTCAACAGGAAAGAACTAAATACGTAATAGAAGGTAAATAACCTGGAGGTAGATACCGTGTTGCATAAATAATAGACAATGTACGCTTCCTGACATTTTCACCATCAGCACCTATTACAAAACATGCAAATGGTCTGGCAAAGGGGTGAGTTCTCTGGATACGAATAGAAACAAACAAAAGATGGAAAGGGAAGAGAGGCAAATAAGCTGATGAGATGATGCTCTTGCCTGAGAAACCTCTTGTGAGTGGTATTGTCTGCTAAAGAACTAAACCTTCTGTGAACAGTGCAGTGACTCAGGCTCTGGAAAAGGCAGGGAATGGGATAGGGACTGACAGGCAAGAAAGGGAAAGCGATTTTTATGTGGGTGAGGAACCACTGGAGACCATCTGTCAACTCTATTTATCAGGTTTCTTTCAAACCTGGTAGAGAAGCCAGCTTTTGCTTTGTCTGTGATGAAAGTTTGTTAGAGTTTTCCTTCTTCTCTGTTCCTCGGGTTCACGAGCTGGGTTAACAGCATGAGACTGCCTTCAGGCACTGTGAAATACTAACCCTTTCCCCTCTGCTCTTTCCCTGTGAAGGCTAGGCCTCTTCCATTCTCCCAAGGCTTGCGAGGGCACGTTTAGCTGGTACAGCAGCAGTGATGGGAGGCAGGGAAGGATCAGAACTGGCCTGTGGTCAAGCCCCCTGTTGCTGCTGTTTTGTCCCTTACCATTTTCATCTTGGCTTGGACTCTCCAATTTGATCTGTCAGCACAGACACTACCATCAACAGCAGAGCCATATTAAGGCGGGATTCTGCCCCAGGCCTGTACAGACACTGTGAGCTTGAGGTTTGAGGCTGTAAACCTCACAAGGAACTGGCTTTCTTTGCAGAAATCCCCCAGCATACTTCTGGGGTCCAGGCTCCAGGACCTGGAAATTAATTTGGTCTTTGTTCCCAGCCCTCCACCACCCACCCTGCTATCTCTGGAGACCCAGTGACCAAATGTATGGACGAGCAATGATTTTTTTCCTTTTTTTGTCATTTTTGGTGATTTACCTTCTGACCTGATCAGAACAGGAAGTGGAAGGTCATGAGTCACTGAAAGGAGTTGGGTATGCACCAGTGGGGAGCCACAGCCATAGCATGAACTCTCTCCTACAGCTATGTTTTTCATCTGCCAGCTGCAATCCTGTTACCAAGAAAGAAATTAGCTGTGGTTCATTTTGTAAGGCCTTCTGCCTTATAAAGTTGCTTTGAGGTCCTTGGAGAAGAAGATGCTATAAAAGCCCAAACTGCCTTCCTCAGGTAAAAGAGCAGGTGAGATGAGCATGCCAAAGGCATTGGGTCCCTTGTCCTCAGCCTCCTCTTGCTGCTGCCTGCACGTTCCCCTTTCTCTAAATGCAAGCATTCCTGCTGGTCCTCTTGTTCTGGAGGGCTGCAGCAGTCCCCCCCTGGAGCTGAAATACAGCTCATGGCCACTGACCTGTGCTGGAAAATTTTCTGCTGGGAATCCAATCCAATCCAATCCTAGCCTAGCCTACCCTATGTAATAGAAAGTGTACAGAAGAGAGCTGGGCCAACTTAGATACCCATTGCTGTTTGCCACTGTCATGTGCTGATAAGAGCAAAGGTTCAAATGCTGTATCATTTCATCTGGAATCATCCTTCTGAACAACAGTTAAGTCCTTTGGCAATTTGGACAAGAACAGCCTCCAGTTCTGCATGACTAGAAGTACTCAGAGAAACAACTTTCTTTCAGCCTTATACCAGAGCTTATAATTAAAGCCCAACACTAAGGGTTTGCAGGGGTTTGGGTAAAGGAAAGGGAGAAGTGACTTACTGTTGTAGTGAGAGAAAAGGAGGAAACTTGCTCTGCTGTATGAAGCAGCATTTGGCAAAGCTTTGGATAAAAGTCCATAAAGTATCTCTGCAACAAAGTGAATTGATTCATCCTGGTAGAAAACTATTTTATTAAACCCTCTTCTCTGAACAATTTAGTGGTCTCTAAACATCGGAAGATACGTCTTGCTTTCGTAGGCAGCAAGCTGCAAATAATTCTATACAGCTTTCCTTAACTATGTACTTATGGCAGACCCTCTTGAGTATTTCATCACAATCCTGACTGCATATGAAGGTCATCCCATAGAGGTTGTACACATGGGTAGCACTCCCATCCTTATAGTAACTTTGGCATCAAACTCTTATTGCTGCTGAGAGGCTTAAACACTTCTCAGTGCCTTGGCTGAGGCTATGTGCCTGTCTGCAGGAGGGCAAAAAGCGGAGCCTGACTTCCCTGAGACCAAATCTCTGCTCTGCCTTCTTGCACCATCTATCTAGTTCATGTTAGCAACACAAAAGAATATCTGGACCTTCCAGCTGTTTTGGCAGGATGCACCACAGCTGAACCATGAGGTCCTGCCCTGAACTGTCTTACTTCCCATGGACAAGGACACAGACTCATACCTGGGTGCTGTGCACCAGCCAAGCTCTGCAATAGGCCTCCAGGTTCCAAAGCAGGCAGGTGGGGAGTGGGCAGCGATTAAAAGGAAGTGGGCAGACTTTGACAGCCTGCATGTGAGCTGAGATGGATGAAGACTTTTTAAACCAAATTGTTAAGGCTAGTCCCAGGCAGTTCACTCACAGACCCTTTGTTTTTAAGCTTTGGCTTGCTATGTCTAGTCTGCTGCTTTTGGCAAAGACTCAGGAAAACCCAGTAGTGCTTAATTTGTGTTTTGGAATTTAATTCTAGGAAAACAACCTTCTTTGCCACATGGTAGCTCTGCCTGGCAAACCACTTACTGCAGGACCCAGCATTCCAGCCTGCAGTTAAGGAGAAGGTATTCTCCTGCGAGACACAGTGACTCTGAAATCAGTGTGCTGCATTCGATACAGCTGTGCTAGCATTACAGTGGCATAAGGTGGCAGTTCACTCCTTGCAGAAGAATACAGTCACAGAGGCTGGGTTGCATCTTCTCCTCTTCCTCCATAAAGACTGTCACTGAGTTCAGAGAATCAGACTGCACAATCTCATTAGAGATGGACACAATCATGCAAGGGAAGGCATGGTCAAAAGCAGAAGATGCAGCAGTGAATCAGAAAAGACGGGAAGGATGGTGTGAGGAACTCAGCCACATGTGAAGGTATCAGGCTAGCCTTTTGCTGAAGGGACATATGCTTAGCTGTCACCTGCAAGACATCTGTGATCAGTGCTGACTATAGTCTGCTTCTGAAAAAAAGGAGCACGTCTTTCTCTTTGGAAGTGGATCTCAGATGAAGCTGTCTGCTGGGAACTGCTTGAGGATCATGTTGGTGTAGGGGACGTCATGTGCCTGGTCTGCAAAACACAGAGTAATGGAGTCCTCAGCAAAAAAGCTAGAGGAAAACAGATGTCTCCTTTCTCCCACTTTATGTGGCCCTGGGAGCCTGAATCGTATTTCTATTCATTTAGGAGACATAGACTTCTTCACTATTCTGGCTGGGCATTTAATTCATAAACAGGTAGTTAATAAAATTGAATTCATGGCTGACTTTGGGGCTACCAAAATATACTTTAACTGAACAAAAGGAACCACTGGATGAGAATCATCCCACTCCACAGTATGTCCTCTTTATATGTCACTGGAAAGGACTAAGCAGGGTTCATTGATGCACTTATGCCTCTGAAAATGATATAAAATATAATAGATAAAAGATATAATAGATAAAATTATGTCTTACTTTGCAGTTAAGGGGCAAAAAATTATTAGGTTTTGTGTGTGCTTATGTGACCACTGACTTGAAAGGCAGTGTGCTGTGTGGCAAAGACACCTGACAAAGTTTCAAGTGATCCAGGAGATTTCTGGAGCTTATGTGGGACAATTTCATGATGCACACAATTGATGAACAGATTAGGGGATGCATGCTGTTGGACCTGATACTCACAAACAAGTAAGAACAGGCTGAAGGTGTAAGGCTGAGGGCAGCTTCAGCTGCAGGGACCATGACGCTATAATGTTTAAGTTCCTGAGAGAAGTGAGCAAGAAAAACAGCAGAATGATAATCCTAGGCTTCAGAAGAGTAGATTTAAGCCAGTGCAGGGAACTACTTTGCACAGTCTTATGGGAAACTGCCCCTGGGGGTTCAAAAGGACCCAGGAGAAGCAAGCTGATCTTCAAGGACAGCCTATTCATAGCACAAGAACTGTCTGCTGCAATGTGCAGGCAGTTGAGCAACTCTGGGAATAGATCACCACAGAGAACATGGAGCTCCTGTCTGAATTCACATGCAGAGAGAATGGACTCAGGTGGTGAAAACAGGGACAGGCTACTCAGAAGATACAAAGACATTGCTTCTGAATGTAGGAATGGTGTCAGGAAAACTAAAGTTCATCAGGAGCTGAAACCAGCAGGGAAGGTGAAGGACAATAGTGTCTTTCTATTAGAACAATGGCAGCATAAAGAAGTCTAATAAGGGCTAATGGGACAGAGAATTAGTGACAAGGGCATGGTAAATGCATGGGTATTCAATGCTGTTCTCACTGATTCAGGATTCAACAGGACAGGTTCCTCAGCAGCCTTGTCTGGTTAGACCCACTTTGAACAGAGCGTAGGAAAGAGTGAGCTCTGGAAGTCCCTTCCAATCTAAATTAGTCTGTGGTTCTGTGACAGGACACCCAGTCTCTTTGTGGCTCTGACTTTTACTATGTAGTTGCACATATTACTGGACAGGAAGCAAAATGGATGTGTGTATTATACTTCTAGATACTCAACTTCAGGGTTCTACTTCAGTTTTTCATCTGGGCCTGGGAAACATGGCTAGACAACAGAGTGAACAAGTATTCAGTCCTACACATCTACATGGAGCTATAAAAGGCCAGGCTCCTTTGTGCTGATTTTGTTGTAGTCATAAGAGATATACTACACTGGTGTCCTACATTAGAAACATATGTCAAATTGCCTGTTAAGACCTCTGAATCCTGCCGAGCCATCAGTGAGGCATGGTCATTCTTCATCTGGATGAAGGGATAAGGAAACCCTGTGCCCTACGATGACTGTTAAGCAGTTGGTCAAACTGCACCCTTATGGTTGCTAAGTAGGCTCATTTTTTTAATATGGAACTTGCTTAAATCCTTAAATTATCATCAGTTTCCTCAGGAAGTGAACTTTGAAACCAAACTGTAAGATCTAGCACCAGTTTCACAAATGTAAAAGGCTTGGGATGAAGCCAGCACTCAAACTCACCTTTCCCAAACTCCAGGCCTTGGTCTTAGTTTTTCAGTTTACATTTTCCTGATCTATTTTCCTTTTCCTATCTGTAAAAGTTTATGCCATAAGGCAACATGTTTGCGTACATTTGGGTTGCTTAGAATGTATAATTTTAAAATTCAAACTTATACAGATCCTTGCTAGCATAACAAGAGAAAGCCTTGTTTACCAACATAGAAGCCAGGTTGTTTTCAGCTTGAGCCAGATATATCAGAGGGAACACAGATTAAGTTTATAACTCTGATGTTCTTTTCTCACTAAAAGAAAAAGGAATTAGTACATTACATAGTATTGTTTATGCTGAAAAATAACTTCAGCGTACCCAGGGTGTGTTGGTGTTTCATTCCCTCTCATTTCTGTGTAGCACTATTAATTCTGTTCAAGTTGCCATCAAATACATGTTTATTTTCCCAGGAGTACCCAAATATTTCCAAGGTGGAGTGAGAAACAGAGTTTTACAGCCGATATGTGTTTCCCTCTTGGAATGACATCACCATTTAATTCCTCCAGATATTTTGTTCCTTATACCATTTTGACAGAAAGATAAAGCAATGGCCCTTTATGTTAAGGTGGAGAGTTTTAAAGTGGTTGAAATCAAAGCGAATGAATATCATGAGGCAAGAAATTAATCTCTGAACATAAGAACTGTGATTTATAATCTAACACATGAAGTTATGTTTTTATCTATAGTAATTCCAGGAACTTCAGCAGAATCCCAGAAGAAAAAAAATATCATTTTTGGTCTTTTTAACACAGGGATTTTTTTTGCCTAAGGGTCAGTTTTAAGAAATTCTATAGTAGTTGAACTTAATTCTATATATACTCATTCATGAAAAGTGAAAAAGGTGTAACTTCTACCAAAAAAAAAAAAATTTTGTTCTCTTTTTCTACAGTCAACATATGGCTGCAGAGACACAAACTTATACAAACTTTCTACAAAATTACTTATACAAAATGGGTACAATAAAAACCCACCATACAGAACAGCAACAAGCTGTGAAGTGTTACTTCACATCTGTTTTGCCAATTATTAGGCCTAGCATAAAGGACACAGCCAGCATAAAGATGAACCAATAACGAAATTGTATTTGATACAAAAGGGTCAGTACATGGGTGAGCACTGGGGGTACAAACAAGTCAGGTCATAATCAACATCAATCCCACTGACCCCAATAACAACACCACATGACCAACAATGGGTGGAATAAATGGTGAAATGCAGCCTCCCATAGAAGGGACAGGAGACGACTGAATCAACAAACCAAATACATAAGACCAAGGAAGCCACATACTGAATCTCTACACAGCCCACATTTACAAAAGCCAGACCTGACCAGAGCCCAGTTCCAGGGAGGCAGGAGGTCCTGCCCCAACACCAAACTCTGGACAGTGCATCCACCTCACAGACAGACACTGCCCCTCCTGCAACTGGTCCCAGCTTTTATCCCTCAGTGGGACACCTGACCCTTGTTTCCTTAATGCAGACACCCGGGGCTCATTTACCCAATGGCTCTGTCTGCAAGGCCGGCACCACCCTGGAGGGAAGCCTAAAGGCAAACTCACCCCCCCTTTGTGAAGGGCTGTGAGAATCACCCATAGGTCAACCCTAATTTGGGGCTTGGGGTTGAAACCCCAACATTTCAATGTCATGATGTCTTTTTTAACCAGATATCAAGGATTCAGTTTATGAAAGCAGGGCCACTGGTGTAAAACAGCAAAGCTCTGTTCCCTTTGGTATAGTAATTCCAAAAGCCTTCACTGTAATTTGAATAAACAAGGCCTTTTGCTGTGGGCAGTTGAGATGAATATAACTATAGGCAGAAAATTTTGTCTATACCCCAGATCCTATCCATATTTGAAGATATAATCTATGAGGGAGTTTAGGGTTGTTTCTATGGATTAGAAGTGGAGCATCAGAAGTAAACCCTCCTGTTGATCTAAGATAAAATTTTCCCCCCGGAAGGGTCTTGCAAGTGTCTAATCAGAGGCAGCTGGAAAAGAAGTTTCTTCATCTCTGCCTAAAATACAGCAGTGATTAATCATCTTCTTAATTTTCAGTAAAACACTTTTTTGGTAAAAAAACCCACATTTTTTCCCGATTTTTGGCTTCCACATGAAATACCAGAACAATCTGAAAGAAGCATACATTATGGAAATGTTGATTGAATTCAGTACCTAATTTTCCCATCCAAAAAGTAAAATAAAAATTTGATGTCCATCGAGCCCTTCTTTTTTCCTGAGTGGAATCAGGCTATGGATTAGAGATTAGTAGGAAATAGAGGTAGAAGGATACAAACCAGGTTCAGCTAGAAAAACTGATAATAACTATTTAGAGGAAGAAGAGACAATGTTTGGAGTTCTTGAAGTCAATTGCAAACAACTCCTTGACTTCCAGACAGGAGCAGGTTAATAGAAATTCAGCAACAGCTTATATTAGGCATGTGGTCCTTGCAGGTCCAAGAAAGTATGGAGGAAAGAGAGAGTCTGCACCTCAGAGGAAAACAAAATCATCCACATAGCTTTTTGTTGAGTGAGTGAATCAACAAGTCAGCCAGCATCTGCCCAGCTCATTTTCTTGGCAAGAATCCTTGTGGCAACAATGTCATATAAACTTTTATTTGGAGAGACTTTGAATCAGCTAATTAGAAAACAACTTAAAACAATAGGAACAGAAGAAGGGGGAAAACGCATACAGCCCAGCATTTACATTTTCAGCCAGACTCCCTATATAATGGAATGAGCAACAGAGCATCCCCATGAGATTACTACTTAAGCAGTTCCCCAAGATGTTTATAAACATGTCTGTAAAAATTCTCCTTTCCCATTATCAGGGATGGTGTTGGATGCATTCCTCAAGGCACTTGTCATACTCAGTGGCCTTTATGAACATTATGTGGCTTTAAATCATATGTCTGCTCTTATTAATTTCAAATGTCCTTCCTTGGCTTTAATTTCACATTTCATTTGTGCCTCTCTTGTCTTGAAGTGTGTTAGAGTTCTACAGCTACTTTAAGAGGTACAGGCGTACTTCCTGATGTTCCTCTGGTTTTGGGTAACATTTGTAAGGGCAATGAGCCTTGAGGCCATTATTTCTGCAACAGCTGGTGATTTCAGGTGCTTGATCTGAGGCACATAAAAGGGCCAGATTTAAACACACAAGCAACCAATCATTTGAAAATCACCAGTTGTTTGCAAAGCTTGAATGAGTGCCATACCATACGAAGCATTACAGTAATAGTATGTGACTGTCTTCACAAACCAGTCTATGCTCAGGAGCAGTGGGCACCTCTGGAGGAAAAGGGGGGAAAAATTATGGGCAAAGAAATTCGAAGAAATGGTATAAATAGGAAAATAATATGCCTAACAGCACAACATCTAAGCCATTTCCCCACACTCTAGCCAAGATTCTGAGTGCTGTATTTATTGTTCAGTGTGTCTTCACTTCTGTTTAGAAGAATATACAGTTCTGCCCTTAGATATGCATTTTCATCAGTTCCTACATCTTTTTGCTGTTGCAGTACCTCTGAGTTAAGCAAGTGAGTGAATCTTTAAAGCATGAGTCTGGCTTTCCAGTGGCATCCCTTAGGTCAATAATCTACCTTGTTATTGGGGCTCTTCATCACGTAATGATGGACATGGCAGCACCCCTCCTGTTCTTTGCCATTAGGCTTCCTTAAAGGTGAGTTCAGGGAGGCAGAGGTGCTGGCAAGTGCTCTAAGGACATTGACAATTACCTCCCAGCTTTTGCAATCTCCTTTCTGGATTTTCCAAAAAGTGACAATTCCCTCCATTAGAACTGCATTTCAGTGCTGAAAAGCATTTTTCTTTCAGTGGAACGCTGTAAGTCATTTACCTCGTTTTCAAACTTCCTATAGAAGTAGATCTAAAAACTCACATGAGAATTTCCATGAAACTTCAGAAGAAGTTTGCCTATAAGGAAAATTATACCCTTTTTCAAAATTTTCTGATTTGGTACTAGATAAAATTGGTGATTCACCCTCCCCTCGCTGGCTCCCAAAGTTACGTGTGCTTGTGTGCTGCTTTTTGCTTCACAACATGAAAACAAACATAAGATCTGTTATCTCTTTTAACTCACTGGCAGTTCATGGCACACTCTCATGGGATCAATGACAAGAGAGGATAAGCAGAAACTAGTGTGGCACTGAGAGATAGTATCTGCTTAACAGAGAAACCTTCTGCAGGAGTGTGGCAGCTCAACATAGCCTGTATTTCTGCTTTTTGTGTTTCTCAGGGAAGAGGACATACACATACCTCTAACGGGTAATCCAGAGAATCAAAGTGGTTAATAGGCAGAAGTCTAGAAGTAACGTGAAGTATGAAGAAGAGAGTGTCCCCTGCCTTCATACACACACAAAAACAAGGCTGAGGTGTTTACGGACTTGCATGCATAATTTCTGGTCTGTCAGACACTCCCTGTGTGTGGGCTATTGTTTGACTGCAAGTTCTAATAAATAAGAGCTGACATTCAATAGAAACCTCTTATTCCCCAGCTGCACAGGATGACAAATGAACAGGGCCAAATTCCCACAGGCGGTACATGTGCCATGTTCTGTGGACTTCAACACAGCAAAGGTGACAGCTTATTGTTTGTGGGGAATGCATTGTCTGCGCTTTGGTGTGTATCTGAGCAGCCCTTTGCATTGCACACTAAATGACATAGGCAATTAGAGGCAGAGAAATGAAGACTTGCAGCTTTCAGAGGATGGAGGTCTGGAATAGTGGAACAGAGGGAAATATGGAGCCATGGGGCAGCTCTTTGTTGGTGGATAATCAAGCTGGCGGAGGAAGGAAGGTGACTTTTTGGGAAAAAGGGGACAGTCCATTTGGGGTACAGCTCCGATTCCACTCCTTGTGTAGTGAGAGGCAGGCAACCCTAATGGTTATGAGTCTCTAATGAAAAACATAGGTTAGTCAACTCGTTTAAGAAACCAAGTGCACTACTATAATATATTAAAAAAGCCTGTCTTTGGAGATTTATTAACAACAAACAACTAAAAAAGAAGGGTCAACTGCATTTAATATAATGTGGTGTACTTGTATTAATAATCTCTGTGAAAACTGAAGTGAAACATACTTTCAAAGCTTTTGACTCTTTGCTCATTCTGTGGAGCTTTTTTGCTTTATATTTGTTAAAGATGATCTGTCCTCATTTTATAAGGCATATTTTCCCACCCTACACAACAGAAATCCCCACAAGTAGAAAAGAAGACAAAACACATTCTCCAATAAAATACACCCCTTTGTCCTTACCTGCATCACAACTGATTTTTAGTTGAAAAAGTATAAATTTATGGCATTGTATTGTATTTTGAAATTGAGTGAGGCCTATGTGGAGCCTCAGGGATTTGGGATTGGACTTCCTTTGAGTTTTTGATTCCCATGGGTGCTGTAGTCTGACAGGGACATGTTCCCCACCTGTGTCTTTCACCTCAGAGACCTCATGGAGATGAGGTGAGAGGAGAAAGGGACAGAGGGACTGGCCTGATGTCCTGGGTAGAAGTAGAAGGGGTTTCTTGCAGTTCCAGGCCAGTGCTCTGTGCCCACCACCTTCCCATAGTAGCCAGCAAAGCGAGTGTTAGAAGACACAGGCACTGCAGGGGGTCAGCACTTTTGGCTCTTGGTCTTTGTCAAGGTCTGTCAAGGACCTGCATTCCACCAGAGGTGGGAAACTAGCATCTGACATGCTGCTGGTGAAGGACTCAAATAGGAGAAAGCAAGTGTCAGCTGTCACAGTTTCATTCATGGTTAATGCCCAGGTACCATCAGCGAGATGGACAGGAAAAGCTAAAACGCCTGAAAAACCCCTTTTGTCACCCCAGTTGGCACTATTTGCTGTGCCCAGTTTTCCTTATTGTCACCCAGCCCTGGCTTAAGACCATGCTGGTCACGAGATGGATGAACACATGCAAACCTCTCTTGTGTGTAGTGATTAATGTCTACTCCACTCCTCTAAAAATGTCCCTACTCCTAGTCCCCAGCTCCCAAGGGTGCTTAAGACACAGCTGAAGCAAAGCTCCAAATTCTTGAAGTGTTAGGGCAGAAATATCACCTTCCAGGGATTTTACCCAAAGACTGGTCCCACTGCTCCTGCATTATACCACTTCTAGGAAACTGGTAGTGAGAGTGTCACAGTATCTCCTGCTGGAGAGATGAACAGGGTAAAACAAATATGTGCACCCCACCCCCCAGCTTTCTCTACTTTTCAACTTTGCAAGCTGACGCCAAAGATAAGAACAACAAATACACTTCCCTCTCTGAGCATCCAGCTCTATTCTTCACTGCTCCATGGGACTGTTGCTGCAATTACACTGCAGAAGAAGGTGGTCCTCTGATCATCACATACAAAATGAGGGCCAGAAATCTGAAAAAGCTGAGAAGAAATATGTTTTCTTTTCCCATGTAATTACCTGCTTTCCATATTTTTTCTTTGTTTTCTTGTAATAAATCCCTCTCATAAAGAAAAAAGAAACAACTGTCCCATGAGTGCCTGTACCATCTCTCTGCCCCAGGGCAATTCCCTTAAAAGTCTCTTTCAGAGAAAAGCTTTTTTTTTTTTTTTTGTCCATTTTGCACTGCTGGAGAAAACTAGGAGAGCCTGGGTGGAGGTTCTAGCTCTGATATGAGTAATAGCCTTTAGCTTACTTAAACTTTCCTCTACTACACATGCTATTCTGCTTTCCTCCCTTCCTTACATTGTGGTGTCGTGGTGCTGTACTCTTCTAATCAGCAGCTTGCTATACCTCAGAAGAGACAATGGATCTCTCAAGGATCAAAAAGCACGATTAGCCAACCCTTTTCTCTCTGATGCGGTTTGCATATCACAAACTGCTCAGCCCAGCCACATCTAACCCTGGTCCTACAGTTTCTCAGTGAGAGTTTTGGTGTGCATCAAGTCTATTTTGAATGAAGAGGGACAAGGGCATCTCTCTGCTCAGTCTCATGGCCACAGTCCCTAGAGAGGGTTTTACTGTAGTCCTCCGTTCAAGAAGTGCACAAGCCCTAGGAATGCCAATTGTAGTGCAACATAGCCTAGGTTCAATGGGATCATTTTTAAGCAGAGATGAAGAAACCCTGAGCTAACTGCGTTCCATACTAAGATGAGCTGACAAGTCAGCTGTTTTATGGAACAGGCTGGGGCAATAGGCTTGTGCCACCCTGAGGTCAGATAGATTCCTCTTTTTCATACTGTTAAGCATTTTTATTGCTTTCAGTTCAAGAAGCCATGCATGCTGTTTCTAAAGGTTAAACATTACCTCACAGAACAAAAGAGGGGACAAAAATGATAGTAAAACTAGTAGAATTGAGAGAAAGATGAAGATTTTTTTTTTTTTTTAAATGGGCCTTTCTTTCTTGTTATGGAGGAGTTAGAGAAATTATGCCTAGAAATAACTTCCTGAAGCTGGGAGCAGTATAGAGATATGTCAGGAAAAGCTCTTGTCCAAAGAGACCTTTTCCTCCTTCAGTTCCTCTGTTGACAGGCCAAACAGACAAGAACACAGCCTGTGGGAAACCAAAAATGCAAAGAGGCAAAGTGACTTTCCAAAGGTCACTCCTAGGTCAGTGGCAGAATCTATTCTCAGTTTAGGTCTTAATTTATGGTTCTGTTTTGGTGTTTAATTTTGTTCTTATTTTCAACCCATGCAGCTTTCTCCATGCTTGTTGGAAGCAGCCCAGACAAGGCTCTTCACTCTTACAATTTTTTATGCTGTGACAAGCTCACTATCTCAGGGCCTTTTTTTCTTCCTTTCTCTCGCTCTGTAAAGTCTGCAGTTTCTTAAAACGCTGCCTGCATTTATGAGTGATTTCTCACTCTTCACAACTGGAGAGAGGGGAGATAATTGAAACCAAATGTTTCATTTGTGTTAATAACAAGTGTCGTTTTATTTTATGTCGTGCTGTTTCATGCAAGAGCACTTCAAAGTGCAGAGAAGAATAGCAGAGAAGAACATCATAAAAGAACACTGAAGGCCACATAATGAGAACCAATCACAAAAGGAGAAGCACTCTTAATCCAACCCTTGACCACAGCCTCAACAGAGGGTAAAATTTGAGTAGAGGAAAACATCATGCTGCAGGGCTTTACCTTTCAACAAGAGGGGCCACTGAGGTGCTCTGAGGTGCCCTGAAACCCATCTCCTTCAGGGTTGAGATAAAGAGCGAATGCTCAGGCTCAGTCTCCATGGGGTGACAATTCCTCCCTCCCTGCCACATGTAAGACCTTTCTTGGCATACCCTTGTTGGTACAGGCCAAGGGAACCAACCAGTGTGATGCTGATGCTGTTTGGCTTCCCTGAGGGTGCTGCCCTCTTTCCCACCTTTGAGTATGGGTGGAAATCACCCAGCACCTCCCTCGTGGGGCTGAGGGCATCTGTTATCTCCCTGTCAATGTGTTTGTACACACAGAGAGAAAACCCCACTCGTTTGGAAGGGACCTGGGCTGGGAAGCCGATGAAGCCGAGGATAGGAAGCAACCCAGCAGCAGCAGAGCAGACCCAGCCTGGGGGCTCCCAGGTTCAGGTCACCACTCCTGGGCAGATAGTGGCAGGTTATTTTTGCCTCCTGCTGCTCTGTGGCAAGTTGTTTATTGCTTGACTTACTGCAGCTGGATTGAAAACACTCAGCAGTCATGCACTTCATTTCACAAGTACCAGCTGCCCCTGTTCAACCCAAGTGCAGTTGGTTGGCTGTGACTAATCCTGATCCATTTGCCCTGGTGGAAAGGGTAGCACAAAGGCCTGGTCTAACTGTCTGATGAACCCGTCTGTAGCTTGCACCAACCTTAACTAAACAACCTATCTTCATTACAAGAGAGTTTAAATTACAAGTTTGTACTCTAGTTTTTGCGGAAATCCTGGCGGATTGTGTACGTGGGACTAGTTGCACTCATTTAATGAGACCTTATCCAAAGTTTTCTCCTCTTTACAGAGAAGAAACACCCCTCATGCCTTATTTATAGCACACAAAGCCCATCCAAGGACAGCAGCGTAAGTTTCCTTAGTTTCCTGCCGCCTGTGATTCATTGCAGCACCTGAGATTATCACACCCCTGCTACAAAATAGAACCCTATCTATTCCCTGCTGGACCCCCTATGGACAAAAAGCACACCCAAGCTTTAGGTGCCTGATGTGACTTGTTTTCTCATCATCCTGAGCATTCAACAGAACAGCATGCAGTCACAACACATAGTACCCTGGAGTATTTATTTGGTCATCCAATGTGAAGGACCATGAATGAAGAAATAACAAGAGTGAGCTGTGCAACCTTACTCAGGCACTCAGTGACAGAGGGCTCCTATAGCTGCCTCCTTCATGGCAGCACTGAAGATCTTCAGACATGACAGTCTACTAATGCAACATGATTTCTTCTCTTCACACAGCTTTTTCCCCCACAAGCCAGAGGAACTATGAAATTAGCAGTTGATGTGCTGATATTGATGGAAGCTCTGAACCAGGTCATATGAATGGTGAATTTCCCACTTGCTCTGCCTCTCCTGATGAACCATGCTTTGCAACCGGAGAAAAGCACAATAAATATGGGGTGCCTGAGGGGTTCTCATTGGTCCCCACTGCCTTGTAGTCTAGCCCCAGGTGACTCAGCCCATCTCTGCTGTGCTCAGTCTGCCTTCTTCCCTGGGCATCCTCCCAGCTGAGGGGCCAACACCAGAAAGAGCGGGCAAGTGCCTGGAGAGGGTGGGGTACACCAAATCCATCCACAGGGAAGCCCACTCACTTCTTCCCACCCTACCCACTCTTGCTGTTCTGCATCTTTCCCCGCTCTCCAAAGTGGCCCCAGAGCCTTCAGTGCCAAGGAGAAGCCTTCCCACCAGCAGTGTTGCAGGCTTTCACCAAACACAGGAACCAGCTCCACCCTGAGAGCCGCAAAGGCTCAGGAACAAGAACTTTGTCAGGATTGGGCGGTGCAGTGTTTCTGAACACCTAGCATCTATTTGTCTGGTGTCTTTGAAGTGTCACACTTCTTCCCCAGAGCTTCTTATAAGCAGGCCCTTCAGAAAAAGATGTTTTATTTTCAGCATGCCTCAGTGAAGAGATTTATTAGAAAGCCTTAGATATTGGAGCCAAAATTGGTCTGCTAATACCACTTATATTGCTGTCCTAAGGGTTAATGATCCAACTGGAGTTTAATATCCTGCTTCTCTCTCAGATGGTTTCACATTAATTATGCTGCCTTACTATTTAATATCCCCTCTTAACAAAATTCTTGCATGTTGCAGCCCTTTCTACCTGCAATCTTGGCAATTCCTTATATATATATATATATATATATAAAAAGAAGCATCTCTCAAATTAACAGCACAGGTCTTGGGGATTTGCTGTCTATACCCTCTTGGCTCTGCCTGTTTTCAGTCCAATGTGTCAAATGGACATACACTGCAAGCCTGCAGGATCCAGTCCACAGCTTGTGTGTGTCTATGGAAAATTTGCCATCAGTTTTGAAGGGGCTTGGGATCTGGCTGATGGAGAAGGGAAGCACAGATGGGGAGAGTAAGTGGGGGTGTATACAGATATGCCATGTTGTGCACATGTCCAAATGACCCCATGATGTGTGGTGATTCTAGTTCATTGCACTTGTTGCACTTCTCATCGCCCTGAATTTAGAGCAGCAACAAAGGTACATCATTATACATACACCATCCCAGCACAACCCTTTTTAGCAAAAATCTTTCTTTAGGAATATTATTTCTTGGCTTAGAAAAATCCTGGGTTTTGTCTTGTTTTGTTTTGAACAAGTGTTTCCCAAAAGTATTTCACAACTGGATCATAAAAAAGAATAATCTACATTGCACTGAAAAGAATAATCAGTTCCTGCTGTTAAGCTCTTATATTCTGTAAGCAGAGTTAAAGAAATGAATGTTGTCTAATTAAAGAGACCTTCATATCTGTAGGATCAAACCTTCAGGTGGAAATGATCAGGTTGGGATAGCATGAAGCTGTCAGTTCTGGGTGGATCTAACTGTTGAACCTGCATTACCAAGAAAGACACTTTCTTGGTGTCTCAGGAGATGGCTTTTTAATAAGAAACCCTAGCCTGATACTTGAGAAAACCACTGAGCTGTGGAAACTCTTTGTCCTTAACAGGACTAAGAGGAGGCTGAAGTCTTGCCAAGGTCTTCGCCATCTCCCCCTCCCAGTAGTTGCAACATCTCTGCCTTTGGAGCACTGCGATTGACAACAGGCTTGATCACAGTTCAGATCTGCCCTTGAAGCTTCAGGCTGACAGGCACTGATGCTCTGACAATCACTGCAGCCCCAGTTTTGTCAGCACGTAGAGGTATGGCCAACTGTACCTGTGCTCTTTGCCTCCCTTACCTTCATCTCCTGCTGCAAAGCCACTATAAACCCCTCTTAAGCAGGCAGCCTCTAAGCCAAATTGATGTCTGCCAATGGAAATAAAATAAAACATATCCAAGAATCTTCCACGGTCTTTTATAAGTAGGGTAGAGAGTTTGCATTCTGGTGCTTGATTTCATGCAAATATGTAGATTTTAAAAATTATTATTTCTATTGGATAATGTTAAAGGGTTTATTAAATGTGACCCACAAAACCTGGGGGAAAGGAATTTTCATCCCCCAGCAGGGAGAAGGAGCACCACTGAGCCCTTGAAGAGAAGCCTGATGATGTTGTTAGACAAAAAGATTTTCCTACAGCATACTCTGTAGGAAGACACTGATTAAATTAAAGTCAGGGCTTTGTAGGAATGTGCCAGCTTCTTTAAAATCTCATAAGAAAATTATTTCTGAAATGGTTAGAACTGTTAAAAAATAGCTGAACATCTCTAAAATTTCTCTTTTGATAAACTATGACTGAGATGTTGATGTCCTAATTTTGGAAGAGATTTTGGAAAAATAATTGGAAATCCAGGGAAACAGAAATTTTGCTTTAGTCACCTGTAAGCTCTATGTGGGCACAGCCTTGCCTTAAAATAAATAATATATCTTACTGACATGAAGACAAAGATTGGTTGAGACACATTCAGTACTCAGACTCTAGTGAAGTTTTGTTTAAACAGGGAGTATAGCATTCCGTTTCTACAGTCTGAACAATAATCATTCTAGAGCTTAGAATATGTATTTAACATGCATTTGGATGGCTGTTTTACTTTTTAAATATAAGCTCTCAGTTTCTTAAGCAAAATTACACAGTTTTATATGCAAGTAGTTCGTCAGGTGCCTAGGCAATTCTGCAAGAATGAATCGGATGACTTAAATAGTAATTTCATATTCAAAATATGAAAATGTATTTGTACTTGCTATAGCACGTGTAGCTTATGATTGATGTACGATTCATAAGTCTTTCTTTAAAGAAAAGATGAATGATTGGATCTGAACATTCTTAACAAATCTGGAAGTGAGTACCTCTTTTGGGAAAAATATCAAATCTGCATTGGCTTTTCCTATTTTGCCAGCACCCAAAGGAGAAAAGCAAAAACTGCATGCTTATCACTGAAGCATTTAAAAAGCTGACATTTATCTTTCATCAAATAATAATTTTCTTTGAGTATTACTGCAGTCAATCAGAATAAAAATACTTGTACATGAAAAGAAGAAAACATCACCAGTGTATGAAACATGGGTAACCAAAAAGATAGTTTGAACACTCTGAATTAATAATTTCATTGTCCTGCAAGGACAAAACCTAGGTAAAAACCCAAGCAAAGCTATAAATACCCCACTTCACCTCTGTCACATAGCTACAACCTTATTTTCTTCACAGTTGTACCAGGACCAGGTCTCTTGCCTAACCCACATGCACCTCCAGGTACCTCCATATGGAGGAAGAGCTTTTGCCAGCATGAGCATTACCAGCCATGGTGTGGTGGGTTAACCAGGTAGTTAAGCAGGCTGCCAGATGTCTACCAAGCTGCTCTCTGACTCCCCCACTTCAACAGGACAGAAGGAGAAAATACGATAAAAAAGCTTATAAAGCCAAGACACCTGTCCTCAGAGACAAGTTGAATGCTTCCTTCTTTAAAAAGTCATTAGTAAACACTCCGGAGTGGTAAGCATGAGAAGTGAAAAAGAAAGGACAAAGGAAAATCCTAACAGTCAAATGCTGGCTTCCATGAGGGACACATAGAAATTACCTGGTGGTGGTGGGCTCTGTGTTGCTGTCTGAGAGGGGTTGTTAGGTCTCTGACATGCTGCTTCAGCAATGAATTTAGGAAATGAAGTTAGGCTACTAAAGGCATAAGTAATCTCACAGTAGAGCTTTGCCATGACATTGTTCTGAAACACCCTTAAGAGTCTTTGCTCTGAAGTGTTATCTGACACTTTTTTCAGCTGTCCCCGAGCAGTGAAACAATCTTTCAGATCTGCAGAAGAGCTGTGGAGATTGTGCTAATGGGCTCCTCGGTAGCATTGGGCAAGTTCTAGCTTGGGACAACTCACATATCAGTCAGATAGTTTATCATGGGTGTTGGTGATGGGGGAAAATCCTTCAACCCAGAGGACCATGGGATAGGGCTACTTTTTGTGACTTCTATACATTACTGGAGATTCATCTGTGGAATAGAGCTGGTCTATTATTTTGAGTTCAGTGCTTTCCCTTAGACAGCTAAAGGGTCAAGAAATTAATTCAACAACTAGTGAAATAATTTTCCTTGTTTTCCAGCCTCTTTTTTACTTCAAATATTGTCTTTGTAGGAGGATTAGAAAGCTTAAACCCAAATTCTGTCCTTTACAGTGACAGCTGTCTCTGAAGTCATGGAAAGTTGTACTCAACATATCTGAGTCTAGCATTTGACCAAGGGTGATCAAGTCATTTCCAAAGGAGGCCAATCACCACCAAGCATGCCCTGCAGGAAAGGATGCCAAAATGCCAGTCCTTCTGTGTGAATGTGTTGGAAACCAGCAGGGAGTGCAGAAGTGCAGCTGTGCTGTGGCAGAAATCATCCTGGCGGAGCTGCAGTTTGAGCATGGCCCTCAGGCTGGAGTTATTTCAGGTAACCACAGGTGATGGGAGTGCTGCTTGGTGATCTGGATTGTAAACTCCAAAGGGAACTGAGTCAGCAGGGGCAGAAGAAGTTGACACTGCTGGGTCACCCTGGGACACAATTGCCTGTCCAGCCAGCCCAGCCCCTCTCCCTCGTTGCTCTGGGAAACCCATTGTAATACCCTATCTGGGAATGACTCCCCTTGGCTTTCTGAGGCATGCAGCATATGTTTTTCAGGTCTTCACCATGTGAAGATTTCATGTTACAGCTCAAGATGGTCAGGATGGCCACCTCTCATAGGCTGTGAATGATGTTTTGAGGCTGGGGGCCAGTTCATTAGCAGGTGAAAGAGCCAGCAGAGACTTTGGGATTTGATCAACCTTGATGACTCTGTGACTCTGTGTTTAGACAGTTAACTGCTGGTACCCAAATTTAAGACACAAACCTTGCACTAGAACAGGCTGGATTCTCTGCAGCCAAGAGTCTGATGAAAAAAAAAATTCTCCTTGTTTCTTCTAGAGCATGTGCAAGCAGCTACTTTTCTACAGAAATTCCTTTCTTGTTGAAATCAGTTCTACAAATAAGTTGTGTGGAAGCAGACGGGGGTAGGTCCAGTCACACCAGTTCATGGACTGGTCTAGTGAAAGTTCTTCAGATCTCAGTGCAGGGGAAGAGGTGGATTCTCTCCTGTTGATGTTAACTGGCCCATTGTAAAGGTGACATTTTCCCAGAGAAAAAAATGGAGGCTTTGTCATGTGAATAGGAAGAAGGTTATCTTTATTACAAACTTAACTTTGCTCATTTCAGTGACTGTAGGAAGCAAATGGCACTATTCCCAGCTTTGTCCATATTTTCCTATGCTCCCTATCCAGAATATCTTGTCAGTCTGAACAAGAAATAGAGATCCTGAAGATGACCTTTTCCCGCTTTCTGGACACTAACAGACAGCTATTGCCTTTTTAGCATGAATGGTGTGTTGCTGGAAACAACAGGTGTGGTAGAGCTCAGATGGTCTCTGAGCATCCCATGGGTGCTGGCAGGTAAGCAGACATTTCCAATAGCAGGAGACAGAGCTATGGAGTCAGAATTGCCTCTTCCTGAGGACCCCTTGTAAGACCCCAGTGGGTTACTGTCAGTGCTACTACTGACAGGTGGTAAATCAAACCTGACCATCTCTTTGCCTCCCTGGTAAGTGATTTATAATTGCAACTGCTCATAATGACCTACTCAAATGAAACTTGCAGGATACTTTTCCTGATGCACACCATTAATGTCTCAGAGGCTTCTCTCCTTGTTTTCCCTTCCCCACCCTGATACTTATTGACGAGAGTTGTCTCCACATAAGTTATGCAGGGCATTTCAAATTTGTCTGCTGTTTAGCAAAATCCAAGCTGCAGCATAATAAGATGCTGGGGATTCCTAGACATAGTTACTGAAATGTCAAACTTCTTGTATGTCAAGCCAGTAAATGCAGACTGATTCATAAAACTGCCCTGAACAAACAAGCTATTACCACTCGTGCAATCCTACAGGACACTGGAAAAATGAAGATCAATTAAAAGGGAAGAGGTGCACTCTGTTATAGACCCTCATTGCTTGCAAGTACAACAAAGGAACAGGGAGTCAGCAGTACCTCAGGTTAGGTGTTAGGTGTTTTGCTCCATTCCTTCATCCTCTTTCTACTCTGGGAGATGCTCTACAATAATGGACCTCTCCTGGGACTTTTGGGATAAACAGGTGTGACTTCATGGACAAAACCATGCTGAGCCTTGGGTGTCACCATGAAAGAGACTGACTTCACCAAAGAGATGGATAATCTATCATTGTCTGTGTCAGGGTCCCCATCAAGGCTGGAATGTGTTATTTACAGGGGAAACAGAGAGAGAAGATATGGAGCTGTTGTTAAGCCTGTTGTATCTGAGGGACACTGAAGAACAGATGTTCAAAGGTATTTCAAAATTTGTTCAATATTAGGGTTGGAGCTTAAATGTCTTTTGAAATTTGGACTAGAGAGATAAATGTTAAAAGAATTGCCTAAAAACCCCATACAGAGGAGGATTAGATAGTCGGTTGGATATGTGACACATTTGAGGTACTAAGAATCTAAAAACCAGACGGTTTAAAAGATTTTTCAAAACCAGGAAAGTCCCACTGTGCTGAAAAGCACCTTGCTATTTCTGGTTTGTATCTCCTGCCCCTGTGCATACATAATTTGAAAATCAGACAGTATTTCCACTTCAGGAAATTCAGCTTGGGGTCCAAATGATTTCTGAGTCTAAATGAGATGGTCAGTATTGTGGCAGAGTCTTGTGGGAGAGGAGGCTGTGCACTAAACTGATCTCTTTCTCTTCTCAGCTAAATCATTAAGCGAGAACTTGCCTCTCTTGCCCCTCTGCTAATACTGAGCAGCAGTCACTCAAGACCAAGACAATTAGAAACTTAAATTCTGAGTAGTGCTGGTGTCAACAAGACATTATATTGATGTAGCCCTCTGCTCCGGGACAAGCTGTCTCTGTTGCAGCCTTTGATGATGAATTCCCTGGGAAGTGACAGTGCTTTTCCTCGTCTTTCAAATAAGTGGGCAAAATACCTAAGAAAGTAAAATAGAGGAAGGACAAATAGATGGCAAAAATACTTAGACATTTGTAATATGATAAAGTTTGGTTAGTTTTGTATTGAAGAAAAATAAAATCAAGGTTAATTGAAAGATATTATTTATCATTTATGATGTTTCCGGTATTGGGACTGTTAGCAACACAAGTGTTTTGACAGTTGGTTTGCCTCATACCATTGATGGCCCCTGCAAAGATTATGTGTATATGTCTTCATTTCTCTGTAGCTGCAGTTGGCTCTGACACAGGAACAGCACGTTGCAGGATGCCATCCTGCAGGGATGCCGACTGTGTGGAGCTGCACAGTCCTGATGCATGGTCAGAGATTAAGAGTGAGGACCTTCCCCATCACGCTTCCCTCTCCTGCGAACACACACTGTCACTTCTCAGGAGGGCAAGTGATTGAAATGCTGTTTGTTTTCACAGAAAAGGACAGAGGCATGGAGGAAAGCAGAGGTGAACACAATCCATCACAGAAAGTTGTCTTCCGAGAGAATTAAACTGCAGGGAGGTCAGTCACAGCGTGCTCTCTCCAGAGAGGGCCTCTGCAAAATCCCTGACAAAATCCTTGCCAGGTGGTAAGTCCCCCTGTGGAGTATTGAGTCTGCTGATCCTGCTCAAGACAATCAACACCACACTCAGTCAGCACCTGCAATGCTCAAGAGCTATTCCTGGCCACCCCAGCCTCATGGCATCTCCCTCTGGGCTGCAGCTGGGAGGAGCATCAGTGCAGAGGCAGGGGAAGCCTCACCAGCCCGAAGACGTCTGGTTGGATTTGCTGTCTCTGGTGGGTTGGAGATGTTCCAGCTTGGCAAGGAGGGAGCTAGGATGGGAAGCAGGATGGCTGCAGGATGCTGTAGTCCCAGTGAAATCAGTGGGGAAACTTCCCTCCTCTGCCTCTGGCTCCACAAAGTGGGTTCCCACCTCTGCTGCCCACACACACAAATTCCCCGCTTCCCCAGCCCTGATGATAAACAGGCATCTGGGGCCCTTAAACCCTTTTGTCTCTGCAACAGCAGCGGGCTGGTGAGTAGAGGTTTGGGCAGACCTCTGAGTGGTGCTGGGGATACCTCGCTTGAGAGCAGGCAAGCATGGATTTGAGTAATCTGGAGGCTTTGCTACAGGTCAGTATGACTACTGTGTGCCTTGCACCAGGGCAGTCCCATTTCTGTGTGGACAGCCTGAAATCCCTGAGGTAGTAATAAACAGCCTGTGCTGCTTTCTGGTGAAATGGATGAGGGCAGTGTGGCCTCTGAACTCTCATATCTGCAGCACTCAGCCTTTCATAATTCATGTGCCTCAGTTTCCCTTGCACAATTCAGGAGCACAGGCACTGACTCATGCCTAGAAAGGGGAAAAAAAAAAGTCATGTTTTGGATGTGTTGAGGAGCTAGAGGTGGAAAGCTTTCCATTTAATATCACATGGCAAAAAGAAGTTTCACAACAAAATCAGGGAAAGGGAGGAGAGAGGAACAGCTTTCAGTGGAAAAGTTTTGCGTATCAGCAATTCTGATCTGTTTTGATATTAAAAATCTGGACTCACTTTTTTTTCTTATTATCACTGGCATTATTTATTCTTATCCGATTTAATTAATGAAGAGCCTGTTGGCTCCTGTGTGGAAGCAGGTGTTCTGCATTGTTCCTCTTGGCAGGCAGTAACTGTGCTCAGCTTCAGGCACAATGGCAGCCTCTTGTCCAACATTTGGTGGGGGGTAATTAAGGGCTACTGGGACTTACTCCCCTGCAGGTGCACAGGCCGGTGTATGATTTCTGACCAGCCATAGCCATTGCATGTGTATGCAGGGAAGGCACTATTGCAGTGAAAGACACTGCAGGGGCAATGGTACCATTGTGGGAAGATCTGTTTTCTGAATCAGCTCTGCAAGGGATGTTTAGCTTCATGGCTGTTGCCTGACATTGTGATTTCTTCCTGGCCATAAACCATGCCTCCTGTCCCACCCCAGCAGCCTCCCAGCACCTCCATGAGAGCAATTTAGAACAGCTCAGTGCCTGTACTGGAGAGGTCTGAGACAACGCTGCTGCTTTCTTAGGCTTTTAATTCACAAGGAATTAACACAGGCAAGAGAGGCAACACCACCTCACCAATCTGCACCCCACCCCAAAAACGTGAAAGCATTTGTGAGGATATTTCACCGAACAGTGGCACTCACTCTGTGTGAAACCTGATCCTGCCAGAGAGCTGAAGGGAATAGCATATCACTTCCTGCTGGCTTTGGCAATGATGGCACAGAGAGCAAGTGTTCAGACCTGTTCAGAAGCAGCATGGAGATCCCACGAGTTTAGTGAGTTGGCCAAGGATGTCTCTCAGGCCAGGAAGGTATCTCCAAGAAGTGCTGTGCCTTGGGATGGTAAGACTTTGTGCAGCACAGAAGTGTGTCACTGCTGTGATCATGAGATGTGTACACAAACACCAGGGTGTACCTGGGGAATTGCAGAAGATTGCAGAAGAAACACTAGACATCAACAGTGTGATAAGACTGCAGCAGATATGGATGGGTAGCAGAAGAATGGATCTAAGCAGAGTACTTGCTAGTACAGAGCTATACCAGGGAGGAGAAACAGGAGTACCACTGGTCCAGAACAGGGTCTTACTGCTTCTTCAGCCCAGTACCTGCAGCTCAGGGATGGGGAAGGTTTCACTGAGGGCATGCTTCTGTGGGACAGGGAGAGGGGAACTGATATTGGGGCTCCCGGCTCACGAGCAAGATACCTCCAACAAGGTATTGCCAAAGAATGACAAAGGTTTGTAAATGACAGCCATGGCCACTGTTGCTCAGCTCTGACCCATTCTCCAGGACATATGTACATGCTGAGACCCTGCAGCATTTACAATTTACTTTGTTTACATAATCCAGGCTTTAAACACTTGCAGTTTTGTGGCATGCCTCACTCACCCTAAAAACTTGTCCTTAACAGTTATCTCTGGATTTGAAACTCCTGTGAAAACAAAAACAACTGGGTTTGGCTGCTCTGCCAAAGAGTGTCTTTCCATAAAAAGGAGACTGATTTTTCTCTCTGGGTAAAGTAAAAGGTTACAAAAATATTTAGTTTGAACTGTCTTGAGATCAGGCATTTATTTTTGCTCACTCCCTCAGTGTGTACGTGTGTACATGGAAAGTACCTTGAAGTGAGTCAGGATTACTCAAAGTGAATCACTGGTCACTGCTTCTCTGGGACATTCATTCAGTGTTGCATGCAAGTTTTCTCTTCCTTCCAAGCCAGGATGGGATTATTTGCGCTGCTTCCAGACTACCATAGATGTTAAGGTACTGGTTTAGAAACCAAACAACAGACTATCTCATACCCACTGGTATCTTGAGGTTAGGCTCGGTAATGGACCACTATTACACCAGTAACGAGAAACAGCAATATTGTTTTAATCTCCTCTCCAAAACGGGAGACTTGCCTCCATCTGCTCTAACCTACCGCATCACAGAAGTGTTTGTTGCTTCATGAAGTAACAGTATCTCCAACTCTAAGCAGCAGAAGCATCAGAGCTCTTACTTCTTTTCCTGTCATTAGATCAGGCAACCTCTCAGGTTCCAGGGCAATGTAGATTTTGAAGTGAATTTGGAGACCACATAAGAAACAGAAGAAAGATCCCCTATGTATATATGTACATGCATCTATGTATGTATGTAGGTGGATCTGCTGGTTCAGTGAGCCAAAGTTGGTGTCAGAACACAGGCTATTGGGTGTTTCATCCTGCTTAGGCAAGCCTTAGTGCCTCTACTGCCCATTACTCCAAAATGCATGGAATAGTTGAGCAATTATGTTAGTGGGTAAGCACCAACTGGTGCTTTTCAGGAACCCTCCCGTGGCTATCTGCTTAAATTGTGTTCAGTCACCCCTGCGGTTTTGACTCCTTCAAAAGGTGGATGCAGGTGAGGATGGAGGCAGGGAGTTGGAGGGAGCACTCAGAAGTAAGGCCAACTGAAACTGTCTGTGACAGGTGGCAAGGGGGAATTTCCCTTGCTAGCCAGGCCGTTTCTCTCTTCCCCTTTTGTTGGCCCCATGGGGCTCACTCTGGAGGGCTAGAGCGGCTCACCTCACTGTGCCTTGTGCCAGCAGGAGACGGAAAGGCAGCCAGGGAATCTCTGGAGCTCACTGCTGTCAGCTGGAGGGAGGGCAAGGAATTGCCCTGTTGTTAAGTGGCTTGGGAAAAAGAACAGGGGGGGGGAAGTTTAAATAGAGACAAGAATGCTGGCATTTATGAATGATATGGCGTACCATCTGCTTTTGGACACAGTAACTGACACAAAGTTTCCAGCAGTCTCAAGTATCCAAAGGATAGTGGCTAATATGCCCAAGATCCCTGTTGCCTTAGTCACTTCAGCTCCAGAGAAAGGCTGGGGGTGTGGGGATAAACACACTTTACAAAAATTTAAAAAAAGTTTGTCTTTAAAGAAAAAACAATTCTGTGTGGACTGTGAAGGGACTACACCTACAGAAGTGGTGTTAAGACAGCCTGTCTGTGCTGTACAGGGAAAGGTGAGGGGTGGAGATTATAGTCTTTAACCTTTGGAAATTCAGCACAAGGCTGAGTTGCTGAAAAATTGGTATCCTTGGTCTTGATATGGGGCGCTATCAGGCACTATTTACTGTCTTGTTTTACCAGGAGTGCTTGTAAAGCAGCTGAAAGCAACAGCAACTTCATCATAACAGGATTGTAATAGGATCATCCTGGATACTATGTATTCATGTAATGAAATTGCATGAAATTATTTCTTTAACAGACTGATTACAAAATTCTGTGGATGCAAAGGCAGCCACAAACCTGAGATCCAAGAAGTTTTGTCAGGTGAGGTTGTGAAATCAGGAAAAGGGAGAAATCCAGGTGATCCTTTAAAGATGGAGACAGTGTGGGAGGAGGTACTGAAAAAGACTGTGCTTGGTCCACTTGGGAATGGGTTTAAATTAAATTAAAGCACAAGCCTATAAATAAATCGAAATCTAAGTACCTAAACCCCTTTTTGAATTAGATTTTGTGATGACTGAGAAGCAAAGAGAAAGTAAGTGAAACTAACCACAGAACCACAGCTTTTGATAACCTTTGCTATAAAGAGGGCAAGGATTTAGGGGGAGAAAAAAAAATTCTCATTGCTTTTGAGTGTGTTGTGGCTGACTGGGATTTATTCAAGCAAGACAGGTCTTGCAGGATGGGACAAGCAGAACAGGGCATGTAGAGGGACATCAGTAAAAGTAGTATTGAGGTCAAACTCCGGATTAAAAAAGCTTGTGAGTCTCTTAGAGAAAAAGGTGAGGAGATATTAATAATCTCTCTGAGATATTCTATACAATGAGAAAATAAAGTCTGCCCAATACAAAATGAAATTCTTCAGTAAGAAATTTTACTGAGCAGAGATGCTGCTGCATCCTTCCCAGAGACAAAGTTTTATGAAGGGCTTGTAAAAGGACCTTCTGATGATTCAGTGTCTTTACTATGTACCACCATAAGACTGCTGTGCTATTGACCATGTATAGTTTTTTCTAACCACAGACCGAAGTATGATAATTCCATATCTCATTACCCCTTGAAATGGTGACTTTTCCACATCCAGAATGTTGGAATTATAAAAAATAATGAACTAATAAATTTTTTCATGAATAGCAGTATGAGTTCTCTATCTGAAGTGCACACTCACTAAACTGAGTCAAACATCCCAAAACTTTGTGGCACAATAACTCATGTGGTCTTTGACAGCCATCCAGGCTTACCTTCTGAGGAGGTGGGTACAGAATTTAAAGCAGATTAGACCCTCCACTGAAGGATACAGTTTTCTGCACATGTGCAACCCTGTTAAAAAGTTAATTTACTGCTTTCTTGTCATTTTTAAAAATTATATGCCATTAGATAAATTAATTAATTTCAATTTTTAGCTAATAGTAGTGGCTATTTTTGTTATATTATCTTGCAAATTTGCTCCAGTAGCTAGAAAACAAGACAGAAGTTTGACTATGGACATTTTTTTCTAGAAAATATTACCAAATGGAGCTTCCAGCTCACAAATGTTTATGTTCCTAAAGTGATCGGCACAAGGTCACACCGCAATGGACCGCTCTTACGTTCTCCAGTGGTTTCATAATCCATTTTTAAAATGCAGTGAAAACAATGAAATTCACACTATCTCTCCTCAGGAGATATTCCACAGACTAACATGTCATCAGAATACTTTTTTCAATTGATGTGAAGATGTATTGATTACATTGCAATTGTATCTGAAGATTCTGATTGGGCATGCACATCTGAAATGTGATGACAAATGTAGTTTACTTTCCTTGGCAATGTTTGTGACTCTGCTTTTCCAGCTTCTCTCCAAAACCTTAATTCTACAGTATATGTGTTTTGCAGTTATGTTCAGAATGCACAAAGTTGGTGGTACTGAGAAGGAACCAGCTGACAAAAGGGTTTTTTCCATTGGATGAAAATATTGAAAACATTTTAAGCTTTTTCAAGATAATTCTTACTTTATTTTCCTCTCTCCCAATTTTCTATTTGAAAACAAACAAAATTGAAAAAGGCCACATTAATTTTCTTTATATTTTTGACAACTTAGAATCTTTGGACGTTTACATAGAATCAGCAAAAGTTATTGAAACGCTTCTAGTTGTAGATGTCCTGCATACAGAGATAGGAAGGGGTAATTGTCACTTCTTTACTTTGTTAATAGAAATTTCCTTGTAGACTTACATTTCCTGCAGCCTGTTCAGCGGGTATAGGGTAGTACTGCAGTTGCCCATCCAAGAATGTTCAAACACAGCTATGAAATTTACAGAGTATTAAGGTGTGGGCAAACCACAGATTTACAGGGCAGCATAGTAATGTCATCTGGTTTTCTCTGCATTTCTTTCCTAGCAGTCTTAACATTTGGTTTGCTTTTTTGGCTGCTGCCAGGCATTGAACTGACATTTTCATGAATTTACCTATCATCACACCCAGGCCTCACTGTAATTCTTCACCATTTTTCTTACTGCCTTGAGAAATTTTGGACTGCCTAGAAAACTTCACCTCCTTGCTCATCTCCTCTTTTCCAGGTCACTTATGAACAAGTAGAAAAACATGGTTCATGGAGCACAGCTGTCGGCGGGTGACCTCCTTCCTTTGGAGGAATTCACCATTACTCCAGATCTTCTGTTTTCCTTTTTATGAACTATTTATACCTGTCAAGGTTATCCCTGCTGTACCATGGATGCTTAATGTCCTTAGAGGCCTCAGGTGAAGGGACTTGTCAAAAGCTGTAAGATATCAAGTAGACTGTATCATGTAAATGGACATTAAACAAATGTTTGTTCATCCCTTCAGAGACCTCAAAGAGGTTTGTAAGAAGGGACTGCTCTTTACAGAAGCCATGCTAATGCATCTCAATTTTATTTTATTTATCCAGGTGCTCTCTGGCTCTGCACTTCATTGTAGTCTCTGCTTTTTGGTACTATTAGAATAACACTTGTAGCTTCATTCATTCTATTAAAAAATGAAAAAATCTCAACCTTCAGTCCTGCAGTACCCAAGGTGTTTGAAGTGAGGGGTTACATATGCTGTTAATAATTTAGCTATTCCATCTTTTGGATTGCTTAGTGAGTGCCCTCTTCTTTGTTGACCCGTCACTGTTAATTTTGTCATCCTGTACTGTAATTTCTTCCACAGAACTTCAGTCTTGGACAGATGCTCTGGTGAATTGCCCCTTTCACACCTTTCTTTTTCTGCAGAAGAAAGACTTCTCTTGTGGTCATCACCCCAGTTTTTCTGCAGTTCACGCTAACACACAGCATTCGTTTAACCTCTCCTCAAGATTCTTCCCTGCTCTCAGTCCTCCTCCCATGCTCTGGCTGTCAGTCAGACTTATTTCTGTACTTCAGGAAACAGGTCTGGGCTAAGGAGAAAAAGCCGGTCACAGTAAAGTGACGGTGATATGACATCACTGGGGACCTCCCCTTGAGTTCTTCTCCACTTTATGAATCTCATGTGTTTTATGACTTTAATTCAGTGCTTCCCTTTTCTTCCACTTCCCCACTCCTTTCCCATAGTTTAACATGCTGCAGGGTGGGAACGGGGTGGCCTGCCCAGCTGCTGCTGCTGTGTGTTGCTGGCAGTCCTTACACAGGACTGCAGAGGAATTATGTTTTCTAGTCACATTGCCTGCATCCATTTAAGCTGTGGCTGCTACTGTAAGAGATGGAGAGATTTGTTTATTTCACCCTCCTCCTCACCCCCAGGTCTGCACCATTTGCCAGAAGTCCTGTTCTCCATTAGACAGATATCCTCTAAATCAAAACCTGAATACCTTAACTGATCTTGGAGATGAGCTTATAATGAAAATGAGGATGGTGAGAGAAGTACACAAGCATTTCTGATTTTTTAGAGTTAAAATGCTAGTGGTTAAAGCACCTAATATCTTAACATACTTAATCTGCCATAAATACTCTTTTACTAAGCTGTCTCCACTGTGCTGATAAACTTCAGATTTCCCTCACTTACACATTGTCACTGACAGCACTGATTTATTTGTTTAATGGATACATAAAAAGTGTCTAATAAAAAAGATAATTGCTATCCCAAAGAAATATTCCACAGAAAAGAACACTAATCAAAAAAAAATCTTTCTAAATTTTCTTCTGTTTTACAGAAGAAGGTGTTTTGGATCCCTCTCTCCTCCAAATTTTTAAAACAAAAATTTTGAGGTAAACATGCTAGTTTGGGGAAAACCCAACACAAATAACTATTTCTTTCCTCTGTCCCTTTAATTCCTTTAATTCTTTTTTTTTTTTCTTTTTTTTTTCCACAGTTTTCTTCCTGGAACTGTGAAGGGAAGGCCACTAAATTCCTACAATTCTTATTTGAAGGGTATCTGTGGAATTAATACCCAGGGAAAATATTTCTCTCTTCTTGATCAGTACTTTAAGCAAAAGTTCATGCTGATTCTTTGCTGCCTAGGAAGAGCACAACTGAAAATGCACCTAGCTTTGCACCAGGCAGGTCTTTTTTTATCCCTTGTATTTCTTTATGTTTAAGTACCTGCCTGTTGTTCTAGCAAGAGAACACCTTCCACATGAGCTGCTGTCACTCTTTCTGTTCCTGGTAGTCCTCCCTCAAGAATGATTGAATCTGGTGACACCTGTGCAGAAAGTTTGTTGATTATACTCATGGCATCATGTGCATTGAGGATGCTTATGGAAGTGATGATGAATACACAGCTTCAGTGAAGATCTTACCATTCTTTAAAGCTGTGTTATTGATAAGTAACACATCCTGAATGGTGATACTAATACCTCCCCATGCTACGTGTGGCCATTTCCCTATAGTGCAGTCAGTGAATGTGCACTGGAGGATGTCAGCCATCATCTGAAAGGCATGAAGGTGGCAAAGTGACTCAAGTTCCACTATGCAGCAGTGCGGGATGAGGACTCTCCGTCATAGTCAGACGAGACCTGAGGTCTTGTAGCAGGGTGGCACCTTTGCACCAGGAGACTGGCATCCTTGCAGCTGACAAGGGAATATGTTTGGTGCTCCAGGACTGACTGCTCACCTTGGAGAGACGGTGCTCTTGTTTGGGTGATGGCAGGCCATGCTGGAGGGCCATGAAAAGCATACTAGTGTCTGTATGGAAAGAGATGGAGCTAATGGGCTCCAGGAGAAGCCCTGTGCTGGCCAGGGTGCTGACTCAAACCATCCTGTGGTCACTGAGCTCAACATCTTTTCTGTGGGTTTACCCTATGGGATGAGACACCTCACTTGGGGCAAAAGGTACCCAGATGTGACAGGTCTACTCCTGCCATATCGGAGGGACCACAGGTCCCAAAATGCTGAGATGTGGTCTGCTGCTGAGGCGTGTTGTCAGCAGGTTTGTCTTGCTGGAATGAAGAACAGAGGTCGGCAGCACCAGAGACAAGCGCTGGCATGTGCCATCAGCTTCATCTTGGCATTGCTGTTTAAACAACGTAGTGGGATGGATCTGTCTTGATGAAGTGCAATATAAAGAGGGAAGAACAGGCCTTCTGCCCAGACCATGGGGCAGATTGAATCACTCTCACATTCGTCCCTGGCTTGACTTTGCACATTCAAAACCACCCACAGCTGTGGCTTAGCTATGTGTTCATGCCTAAATAGAGAGTCTGTGGATGAGCAAGACTCCTGACATTTCCTGTCATGTGGTTGAGTCAACTGTGGAGCTCTTTGTTGTCTACCAAACACAGGTCCAAGAATCATTGTCTCATTGTCTTTGACTGGTGTGGGTATGCTTTCTACTGCACTGCGGGAAAATCCCTCTTGGTTACATAGTTGTGAGCCAGTTCCATTGGACTGCATTGTCTTTCTAAGTCTTGCAGGAATCCCTTGTTCCACTAGTTGTTTCTTGATCAACAAGGTATTTGGAAAGTAAGACACTTTTGCACATTTCACACAACCTTCCTCAGTGTCCTGGACATCTACTAGGGCTCTCAAATACAATTGTGATATAAAGAGTCAAGATGGTGTCTGTCTTGTGTTTTCTGGCCATTTGGAAGTGTCCAGCCAATGTATTATTAAGTTTATGTTTTTGTGCTGGATAAGGAAAAAGAAATGTTGTGTTCAGAGAGTTTTTCTTATTTTGCTAGTATTTTGTGGGAAGACGTGTTTGCAGGACCTACCTTTTGCATCAAGAGATATGAGATTTCAGTAATCTCTGATGCTATTTTTCTTTATGAAGTATCTCTCTCTCTCCCTTCCTCCCCTGTTGTTTGAGATTTTAAAAGAAATGCAGTCTTTTTTTATTTTCTCCTTTCATTGTGAAAAGCTAAAGTCCAAACCTCTTAATGACTTGCCAGCTACATTCTTGTACAATGTGGGCAAAATGAAATGTAACACAAGATAATATAGAAGGCTTTGTCAATAGGTGATGTTAGGGAAAATCTACACATAAGTGCAGAAGTAATGACCTCTTTCTTTAATGAGTCCATAAATCAGCAGTTAATTGCAGGTAGATGTTTTATAAGGATTGGAAGTGTCACACTGATAAATCTGAAACAAGTGATCAAGACTCAGAGCCCTACTTTTGCAAGAAATGTGTACTGTGAAATCCATGCACATTAGTAGTTCCATTGTTTGCAACTAGCTCAGAACAGTGTTCACAAGCAGAGCAGCATAACCTTGCTTTAGACAAAATGTGGGTTCACTTCAGATCCTATTGTCTTGTTCTGCACTGAGTGTAGGTTTTAGTTTATTACATTTTCTGTACAACTGTCCATACGGAAGAGAACATGTGCCTTTGAAGCATTAAAAAATAAAATAAAATAAAAATAAGCCAGATCCTCAGGTTGATAATTTGAGAGCTCTTCATACAACAGATCAAATTTATTTTGTAGATTCCTTAATGAGAAGGAGTACTTAAGGTTGAGATAGGATGTCTGAGGTGCCCTAAGACCCACTTTGGTTCTACTACTAATTTAACTTTTTTCCTCAAATCAGAAGTTCAGCCATATCATGTTAGAATTGTAAAGATAGAGGGCAATCCATTCTGTACAGAGCTTCACTGGAATAGAAGAGATAGGAAAGACTAGAAAGAAAAGGGTGACAAGAAGAAATGAGAGAAATTAAGTGGGTCACCAGCAGTCAGGATTTTGCTCTTAGGTTTCTAGATGCAGGGTAGTTTCCAGTAAGTGTCAAATGAAGACTTGTTGTCTCTGTTCTGCTTCACCCTGATTATTCACTGTTGGATGTCTGGGGTGTCCAGGTGTCAAAGGGAAACTGATGCTGCAGCTGCTTTTGTGTATCCATAAGTTACAGATAACTCTTGGGGACCAGCAACTCATGTTCTATCACATAAGGCAAGTTGTCTTGGCCCGTCACCGGAGGTGGAGACCTTATTTCAAGATATCATTCTGATCTGAAAATGCTACTTTTTGGGGAGGGGGAGGAGATGGGGCAGTTCATTAATTTTACTGCAGTGGTACAGGGCATAGTTTTTGTCAGGTGTCTACTGCTGCTACTATTATATAGAACTCACTTTATTTTTTTTCTTTTTCTTTTTTTCTTCTTTTTTAATGTTTCCTGTAAAATTCAAGGTTTAAATCGGAGCCCATATGATCTTTGCTTGACTTGGCTTAGTCTGAAGCCCCTAAGTCATTACTAAATTAAATTATTTTACAAGGGGGAAGATGTGGTGGTGGGAGAATACAAGACACCACAGAACCAGAGAGAGTGTTTTGTGATTGTCTCATCGATTCTAACGGGTTTTTGTTTCTGATTTTTCTCTCCTTTCGCCCTAGTGTCTGCCAAAAACTGCACAGGGAAGCAGGTGCTGAGAGCCAAGGTGTGCCTGGAGAAACAATTCTGTGGTGCTTCTCCTTCTGGGATAGGATTCATTTTTCATTTCCAGCTTCTCCAGTTCAGTTTGGCAGTGTGCAGCAGTTGGTAGGAAATTCTCTGATTTCATGTGTGATGTACAGCATACTAAACACACCCCTGTCTTTCTGACACATCTTCAAGGCTCTCTTCATTGTGATATCTGAACACAATGTGATCTTCAATGTTGTTATTCTCTTCATTTCTAATAACAATAGATTAACTTTGGGAACAATTAATTTTATCAGCACTTGATGGAAGTTGAGCACTTCTCATGATGGTAAGAAGACTGTATTTCAACACCCACACTTTTCCAACATCCATAACCTTTATAATTTTCTGTATGCTACCATTTACTTTTTAAGGAAGTTAGCCCTTCTTTATGATCGAGGTCTTGAACATTTTTTATTATGTAATCACAAAGCTGACAATGAAAATATGTATTACAGAATCACAGAATCATCTAGGTTGGAAAAGACCTTGAAGACCATCCAGTCCAACCTTAACCTCACACTGACAGTTCCCAACTACACCAGATCCCTCAGTGCTATGTCAACCAGACTCTTAAACACCTCCAGGGATGGGGACTCCACCACCTCCCTGGGCAGCCCATTCCAACACCCAACAACCCATTCTGTAAAGAAATACTTTCTAATGTCCAGTCTAAACCTTCCCTGGCACAGCTTGAGGCCATTCCCTCTTGTCCTATCGCTTGTTACTTGGTTAAAAAGACTCATCCCCAGCTCTCTGCAGCCTCCTTTCAGGGAGCTGTAGAGGGCAATGAGGTCTCCCCTCAGCCTCCTCTTCTCCAGACTAAACACCCCCAGTTCCCTCAGCCGCTCCCCGTACAACCTGTGCTCCAGACCCTGCACCAGCTTCGTTGCCCTTCTCTGGACACGCTCAAGTCATTCAATGTCCTTTTTGTAGTGAGGGGCCCAAAACTGAACACAGGAATCGAGGTGCAGCCTCCCCAGTGCCGAGTACAGGGGTAAGATCCCTTCCTTGTCCCTGCTGGCCACAAGCCAGGCTGCCATTGGCCTTCTTGGCCACCTGGGCACACTGCTGGCTCCTGTTCAGCCAGCTGTCAATCAGCACCCCCAGGTCCCTCTCTGACTGGCAGCTCTCCAGCCACTCCTCCCCAAGCCTGTAGCGCTGCTGGGGGTTGTTGTGGCCCAAGGGCAGCCCCCGGCATTTGGCCTTATTGAAACTCCTCCAGTTGGCCTCAGCCCATGGCTCCAGCCTGTCCAGGTCTCTCTGCAGAGCCTCCCTACCCTCGAGCACATCAACACTCCCACCCAACCTGGTGTCATCTGCAAACTGACTGAGGGTGCACTCGATCCCCATTGAACAGGAGCGGCCCCAACACCGAGCCCTGGGGGACACCACTCGTGACCGGCCGCCAACTGGATTTAACTCCGTTCACCACAACTCTCTGGGCCCGGCCATCCAGACAGTTTTTTACCCAGCGAAGCTTGTGCCCATCCAAGTCATGAGCAGCCAGTTTCACCAGGAGAATGCTGTGGGAAACGGTGTCAAAGGCTTTACTAAAGTCAAGGTAAACAGCATCCACAGCCTTTCCCTCATCCAATAAGCAGGTCACCCTGTTGTAGAAGGAGATCATGTTTGTCAGGCAGGACCTGCCTTTCATAAACCCATGCTGACTGGGCCTGAGCATCTGGTTATTCCGCACGTGTTGTGTGATGGTACTCAGGATGAGCTGCTTCATCAGCTTCCCGGGCACCGAAGTCGAACTGACAGGTCTGTAATTTCACAGATCATCCTTCTGACCCTTCTTATATCTGGGCATCACACTGGACAATTTCCAATCTGTCAGGACCTCCCTGGTCAGCCAGGCCTGCTGGTAAATGATGGAAAGCGGCTTGGCGAGCACCCCAGCCAGCTCCTTCAGCACCCTCGGGTGTATCCCATCTGGTCCCACAGACTTGTGTGTGTCTGTGTGATGCAGCAAGTCACTGACTGTCTCCTCCTGGATTGCGGGGAGGTCGTTGTCCCAGTCTCTGTCTTCTGGCTGAAGAGGCTGGATTTCCTCAGTACAACCAGTCTTGTTATTAAAGACTGAGACAAACAAGGCCTGTAGAAATGTGGAGTAAAAAATGGTCGCTATCTTGGAGATGTTACAATTCTATCTGCAAGGATTCACTCAGAGGGAAAATTAATTCCAGAGAGACTGGCAGGTGGGGCCTGTGTGAATGCGTGAACATGGACATGCTTGGGTGCTCTGCTCCTGAGAAAGTGAGTACTGAGAAAGCTGTATGAAATGGCACGCTCATGAGAGTTTATTGTTACTGTGTTGGAAGAGTAAATAACACTTTTGAACATGAGTTTGTCCTAGTTGGTTTTTAAGGCAGAATACTTTCAAAGCAATGTTAACACTTTCTCATAAATATGAGGCTGTAAAACTTTCACTTGAAAAAGTTTCCCATAAACATATTTCAACCCCAGGGGTGATGTTTTCTGTGATATAAAGCCTTTTCTTTTCTGTTGAGGTTCTCCACATGTCCCATTTGTTGCAAGCGGGATTTGTGATCGCACTTGCTCACAGAGGACACTTGTGGCATTATAAAAAGAAACTTCCCCGGGAATCATCCCTACTAAGAGTAATGGCTGTTCCGTGTTTGAATCTGACTAACCTTGTAAGATGTGTTTGCCAAAGAGGAGATTTTATATGTGTAGAGGGAACATTGGAGCTGTAACTTCCTGGCACTTAGCTTTGCAGGCAGTTCTAAGAAAACACATCCGTGTGCTTTCACATCATGAAAGTGATGTGGAAAAACTTTGCAATCAATTTGGGTGTACAGAGAATATGATTATGATGGGAAAGTTTAAAAACAGCAATCCTAGATGATCAGAAATGTTCAGTGGATATAGACAGAGTACTCATTGCCTGTTTCAGTTTTTTCTGGTTTTTGTTTTGATTTTTTTTTTTTTCTCTCTCCTTGAAGGGGCTGGAGGGGTTTATGATTTTGGCAAAGAGAAAAAAGTTATCATAAGGTTTGAGTTATTTTGCATACTTAAAAAAAATTTGTTCTCTCAGAGTTAGGAAAAGATATGATGTGCAAGCAGATTTCTGCCTATATTTACGTATTTAAAAAATTAGAGTCAGCTTTTATTAGAGTCTGAATGAAGCAGATTTTTTTTTTTTTTTTCTGCTGGGAATGAAAGTAGAAGGATAAGTGATTTGTTTTGAGATAATCAGGATGATGTAATCAGTGTTATGGTAGCAGTGAGAGTCTGAAGTGAAGATCAAAGTGTTTAGGATAATTTAGGAAGACCCATCATGATGGTCTTCACAGCAGAGAACTTACAAAGATGGGCACAATACCTGGGGGAAGGATGAAGCTTTTACTATTGTCAGAAATGGCAATCTCTCTGCTAGGTGGAAAAAGAAGAGAAAGCTCTGATTGATCATCTGCCTGAGGACTGGTGAAAAGTGGTGAGGGGAAAGAAGTCATCATAAAGACATTGTTTTTCATGCAAAAGTGACAGATAGCTCCTCCAAGTATAGTGCCTGCTGTTCCCATGGGCAGGAACTGCCCTTACATGTCATGCACATTTTGCTGGTCTGATCCTCTTCATGTTGGAAGGAACATTGTACCAAGAGTAGCCAGCCTGCCTCTTCTGCCTGAAGAATAGCAAATGACATCCTCTTGCAGCTGTTTATCCAATTACGCAGGCAATCAGCTGTTTTTTCACAGGAGTCCACTCCCATTCAGTTTCCAAATGTGGAAGCTGGGTACTAATTTCTCCTATCAATCTAGTGGTCACTAATTTTTAATGGGAACTGACCTTATGACAGAATCAGCTGTTGTGTTTCTTTTCTCTTCAAATATTTGCACGAGCAGCAGATTTTACAATGCCATTCTTAGAGATATTCTTCTCTCTGCATAGGTTAAGGAATTAACTTTTTGTTCTACACAAGCTGGAAATGCATGTATAATAAATGTTCATCATACAAGCAATTGATCTGCAATAATTTTAGAGGAATATTCTACACTTGAAGGTAACAGATATATTTTACAATACATGTATTGTAAACATTAATTTCACATGAGTAAAATTTCAATGTCTGCATATGGGATTTCCAAGAGAGGGGTAGACTCTAGAGCCTTTTAACTGTATGTTTGAGTTGGCCCTTTCAGAAGTCCAGCTTTTGTATCCAGCTGCAAGAGAAAGAGACTTCAGTTTGCTTTGGGGCAAAAATGCCCTGTTGAGGGCCAGCTGCTAACATGTTGCAAAATAACCTGACTTGCTTTGAACTTGGGGCAATGTAATAAATTTTAGTTAGACTGATTTACACTCAGTGATGTTCTCCCATTATCTTTTGCTCTCCTAACAATCTCAATGTAAGTAAGACAGTTCCAATGGTGTCTTCCAAATTAATTTGCCATAGGAAATTCTGTGTTGGCAGATATGATTTATACGGGTGTGTGCCTGTCTCATTCAGAAAACGGAGAAGTAAGGAGGAAGTTTCCACTTAGATAGTGGGTGTGACATCATCTTTCAGTATCAGGTTTTTCCTTTGCTTCTGACATTCAAACATTGGAGAGGAAATTCGTCACATCCTTTCTTCTGAGGCTGGACAGCAAAAGGAGGACAGAACCTGAGATATTTTAAGGAGTAAATTATTTTTTAATCATGTCTCCTATTCTTGTTCCAGAGACCAGTCTGATGGCATCGGGGAATGGTCAGTTAAAAATTAATCATAACTGAAATAGAAACATGCAATGTAAAATGGGATCTTTACTTTATAGCCAACCAGTAGGCATTAAAAGAATTATAAAATGGATGATTTATCTCTACTGCTGCCTTTTCTAGAGACAGGTGTAATCTTTCGTGCTGCATTTGCAGGCCTTGCTTGGAAAACTTAAACTGGTTAATATGCAGACCTGTTTGTTTGTGGTATTCGGCCTGTTGTCATTGAAACAATGAAGGTGTTGTGGCAGTCCCTTACTCCATCCACATCACCAGGCTGCAGAAAGGGTCAGATTATGTTGCAAGTTGTGTGGGAACTGTATTAAAGTGACTAAAGGCAAACATCAACAGGAATGTCAACCTTTATATTTAAAAGACCAGATCAAAATTTCTGCCATTAAAGAACCTACAGAGAGAGGTATTTGTCATTGAGCTATAAACAGGCTCTGGTCTGCCTGCAAACAACATCTCTGAGTAACATAACCCAAAAGACTTGAATATTACAGCAAGGACTTGCCCTTATCAAAGGCATTGCTGATATTGTTGAAGCTGCCACCCACCTCTAAGTGTGGATGAAACAATGCTGGGGTAAAAAGACATGTGTCAGTATAGTTAATCCTAATTTAGGAGGCAAAATACTTCTTCATCTGTGAAGGACACATTTTTATTGTCATCTATCCAAGGATATTTCTTCTGACATGTCTGTTTAAGCAAAATGCCCCTTCTTGTTTTCCCAACCCCACTGATAAAGTTATGGTGATACAGCTTTAAATATAGATCCTTTTTGTCGGTCACATGTAACAATTCCCCTTTTTAGTTTGCTCTGTGATCAGAGTGGTGTTAGGAGGGTTTTATGTCAGAGTAAACCAATACCAATCTTTTCAAGATTCCATTACATCAACTGTCTTTTAATTTGCTTCCCCACAGGAAGATTTTCCCACTGATGTACCTGAGAGCAGTCAGATGTCAGCAAAAGAGATCTCAGTCATCCATGGACCATAGTGGGGGCGGGATGATCCCTTCTGAGGGGTGTCACCGGGAGGGACTTGGAGACTTTGAAAGTCTGTCTAGAGCAAGAAGATGCGTTCCTCATGGGAAGGGCAAGTAAGAAAAACAGCTGAGAAAGGTGTACAAGAGAGCAAAACAGCAGCTGCAGAGAGCAGAATGTCAAGGGCCTACACTGTGAGGTCCTACCACACATGTCCCAGTGCCCAGATGCTTAGATTCATCTTGGATCCCAGCACATATTTTTGCATAGGAGTGAACAAACAAGTCACCTGAAGGAAACTTAAGGACAACCTTGCAGTTATTTCCCTATGCATGTGAAGCAAGTACAGATAAAGACAGTTGTGAGGGTTCTTTCTAACTCAGCTGTGAAGAAAAAGTCGGGTATAAAAATCATGTTGTAGCTTTTATATTTAGCTCTAATTGTGGTCCCCATATATAGAAAAATTACAAAACCACAGCACATCTTCCAAGTAATATAAATTGTGAGTTACAGGCTCCTGCTCTTTGCATTTCAAAGATCTTCTAGTTTGTGTACAGATCTTCCACTTTCTGATGAAAATGGCAAAATAAATGTCTGTGAAGTCAGATCAATCCTTAATGTGAAGTTTAGACTTCTATATTTTAATTAGATATCATCATTTTGGGTTCCAGTTATTTGTATCTATGCAATGATTTATAGCAACAGTTGATCTTTAACATAATCCTGCTAGTCACATTGTGGTCATGGTTAATGATTTCAGTGCTCTGTGGAAAACTTTTGGTGTAGGGGTGTTTGAAGCTTCAAAAAAACCTGCCCAAATTAATTAAGATCCTAACACACAGAACATTTTTCACAGACTTGTTAAAAGGCAGATCACTGAAAAGCATGGACGTGATGTAGGGAGCTAAGTGTAGTCACACTGATGGTGCCCCTGCTTGTGTAATGCTGCCATTGAGATCTGGAAGCTTTTCTAACTTCACAAAACAGATGCCATATTTTTGAACTGCGTTGAAATAAAAGCTTCCTGAAGTAAAGATGAGTCTTAAAATGTTAAAAGTAGCCTTAGCATAGCTTGGAAACATCATACTTAAAATGGAGGACATAAATCTTCTTATAAAGGCAAATATATTTCAGTAATGTAGACACATACCTCCTCCTGATTGCAGCAATAGTGTCCAGATTACAGATTTATGGGATTAATTTTTGTTTTCCCCTAGAAGTTCAAAAATGCATGAAGAGTTTGTGTCAAGTTCCTCTAAGTAGTTTGTTAATGTAATTCTAAAAATACAGTGGCTTTTTTTTTGTTTTGTTTTGTAAAATTCCCAGCCATGTTACACACTTGGTTTTGTTCATTTTCCCTTCCTTTCTGCTTCAAGTTTGGAGCTCCAAGGCTTTCTTTTAGGTTTTATCAAATTACACACTGAAGAAAGGCATACATTTCAAAACAGATGGATTTAATGTGCATGAAAATACATGCTTTTTAAAGAAACTAAATTAGTAGTTCCACTTCTACCCCTTTTTATTGAAGACAGATCTCTGAGGGACCTCTGGTCTAAAGCATAACTTTACAGACAGCAAAATGAGATTTATTTGCATGGAAATTTGACAAAACATCAGAGAAACCGTCAGCAACACCAAATCTGACAGTTTCTAGTGGGCATGAAGGGAGGTGGGCCAGTACTAATATATATATATATATATATATATATGAAAAGTTTTAAGAATCCATAACCAGTGGATGTTTTAAGACTCCTATTCACCATATATACTGAGTGCATCTGCAAATTCACAACTGCTCATATCTCTAAACATTTGTCTTTCAACAGAGTTAACTGGGAACAAGAAAATTTTTCTAGTGGCAAATTAGTGTTTACTCCTTTTCAAGGTGTCGTGTCTCTCCTTATGAACTGAGAACTAAAACTAAGACCAGATTTTTTTTGAAGGCACCTGGCTCCCATGAAACTGCGTTACACAGAAAAGATGAAGCAGAATAGCTGCTTTGTTGCTTAGCCATGTTTCACCAAACGTGCCTTTGCCTTGGTGCAAAGAAACCTGCTCTGTCCTGTGTCTGTGCTTGCAGGGCTGAATTTGAAAAGTGGTTGGTAAAATTACTGTGGGAGGATGGGACAGAGGAAGCTGTGAACATTTCCCATGGAACAGTGCGTAGGACAGGGACAACTCTCCTGAGGATGTGACTCCTTAACTGTGTGGATGTGTCTTAATCTGGAGTCAAAATACTCAGGTGGAATAACTCTGAGTGACCTGACTACAGCCTCCTTCGTGGTGTTTCTGGGCCAGGCAAAAAAGGCAAAGACAAAATGCCAACAATGCTTTATCCTCCTAGGATTGACCAGGGACTATTTAGACACCTGATCATGTCTATGATTCAGCAAGTTGTTTAATTATATTCCTGACCATTAATATATAATCAAACCGACCCTTTTTCTGTCTGCTTAAGTCTTTGAATGAATAGGATTTGACTACTGAACAAGCTTGGAGTTGAACACATACTTTACGACTTTGCTGAGCTCATGCCCAGCAAGGTGGGTTTGCAAAAGTGCTCAGTACCTCCCTACTCCCTTATTCCTGGAGGGTCTGCTTTGGAAAGGAATTCTCTAAAGGAAACACTTAGGTACATGCTTATGAGTTTTCCTGGCCAAGAACACATGGAGATTGGCCCAGAGTTATGCTTTATCAAAATAAGCTGCATCCTCAATCAGACCATCAAAGAAAATGGTTGACATAATAAGTAAGAGTTGACATAAACATTCATTCTTCTTTATAGAAAGCAAATATCTGGAGATCTGTTAGCAATTGATGAACTCCAAACATGTGACAAGTCAGTTCTAACTGGCAGCAAAAATCATGCGCTTGGCTGTGTTTTCTAATTGTCCTGATATAGGAAAACTAGATGTGTCACAAGAGTTAGTTTTCTTTTGCCAATCCCTCTGCCAGTAAATGGCCACATTCCAACAATGCATAGACACAACCCTCCAGTTGAAATTAAATGCTGTTTTGCAGTATGGCTTAGGGTCTGAATAAAGTTTCTCAGATCATCAGCTAATCTTCAAATGGAAAAGGTTTTTTTTTTAAACTTTTCCTGAATTGGATCATCCATCTCTAATATGTATTCCCATGATCTCAAGGTCTGTCTGAATTTAGTATTTGGGGTTTTTTTTTTTAATATTTCCTCTCTCAACTTGTGATTAGATGATTCAGTGTTTTGAATGAATGCAGCTAATCCAGCAACATTTTACTACATGAATGTGCAGAACTAACAGTAAATTTCATTCTTTAATTTTACAGTGTTCTAAATGGTGTATAGCTGAGAGTTAGTTGCTTTGGTTTTTGTCTGTAGCTATTGCAACTCCACAATTCTTCCCCTTCACCATACACATTCTGCAGTTTACCCCAAAATATGTCAGAAACAGAGTGTGGACCTGCTGAAGCTGGCAGGGAAATTTTGTGATTCCTGGGTTAAAGACCAGAATCCCCAAAGACCTGAAAAAAATTGTCATGAATCAGTTACGTCCTCCTTATAGCCATATATTTTGTTTAACCACTCTCCATCAGATAACCTGGTTATCCATTTCTTTACTGGGTCCCAGTCCCCTAGTAACTAATATAAATATAATGTAAACATGCTTTTAAGGTCTCTTTTTTTAAATGAACCTCTAGTTCCTTTTGAGACAAAGGTGGGTGTGGAGTGGTGCATGATAGGGAGAGTTGCAACACAGCACGTTTATCTCTCTCCATTCCCATGGTACTTCACTGAGCCCAGAGGGCTTTGTGCCATCTAACATATGCGTGCCTGTGGTGTGCTCTTAGAAGAAGTATTGTGGTGGAGCTAGATCTCCATTGTTAAACACGTTTGAGACTTAAAAATCATGAAGAAAATATTATCTTAAGGCTATGAGGGGAGGATGAGGGGCCCATGGTGAAATTTATTGAGCTCCTCTGGGACAGGTCAAGGTCTCGGTCACTCTGCACACTTGCTTCTGGAGCACGGTGTGCTTTTGCAGGGGAAGGGCTAAACGCCATGGAAATGCTGTACAAATTTACCAGGAGGAAGGCAAACAAAGAAGTGAAGAGATGTACACAGGTGATAACAAGGTAAATATTAGAAAAGTTGGCCTGTATTATAGTAATATAATAGGATATCAATTAGGAACAAATAGTCAGACATTCATTTTGGCTGGTTAGGCTGAGAACAGTACCAGCCTGGGCTGATAACACTCCAGCGTGCTGTTGGTACAACTTAGGCTGAAAGTAGGGCATTTAAAAACATATAGGAACACTCAGATGTCGAGATCTCTACAGTTTTTACTTTTTTGGTTTGTGTGGGGCAGATCTGACATTCATGGAAGAAAAAACTGTGGCAGCAGGGTGTTGTGTTGACACTAAGGGAAAAACCTTTCCATTTTGCCTTTTCCTTTTAATTTAGAGAGCCTTCACCTTGAGGACATCACAACTTAGTGAGCCAGGAAGTTACCAGGGTTGTATCACACATTTTTGACTTGTTCAGTGAGAAGTCTGGCTTTCCTCATACCTGAGGTATGAGTGTTAATGGAGGTATCCACCAATTTCAGTAGGATATGTACTGGAGTCTGCTGGGGAAGGGTCATCATTTTTGCTATTTTAGTCATAAATCACACCACCTCATTCTCTTGTGCTCTGAAAGGGAAATGGCTTTGATCTCCATTCCCCGAAAATCTCTTGTCAACTCCGGGCCACAGTCTCCCACAGTGTGAACAAATGTTGTCTTGCAGCCTTCCTTTCTGAACATCATATGATGACAAATTACAGGAGACAGACATCCTTTTCCTATGTTTTTTCCTAGGAACATTAGCACACTTGAAGAATGATAATTCATTGCAGTTTTATGCAGTAATGGATAATACAGTCTTAAAAATATTGTTATCCCTTAACACATTACACATCAGTTTAACAGAATTGGAGGAAAAGGCTAGGAAGATGGGTTACCACGGTTGAAGCATCATATTATCATGTAGTTTTCTTTGGGTGCCCATGCACTATGAATGTTGCAGCAAACACCAGCATCACATAGTGCTTTCCAGCTGCAACATTGCAGCCTGAACTGATGGGATGCAATGTTTGGACATAGAGTCAGGGGCTTAACAACATAAAGCAACATAAAGCTGCAAACTCAGATCATGGAGAAGTGCCACCTCTGTTGAAGTCAATGAGAGGTTCACCGTTGTCTTCATCCTGCATTTCCAGGATCTCAGATGAGCTCACAAAGTCAACAAAGATTGAAGTGGTTTTTTAAAATGTCATACACTTGTGGAGCAAGAAAGTCTTCTTCACAGCTCACTATGGTGTTGGTAAGATATGTGACAAGCTGTTTTCAAAATAATTTTTTTCCATCAAACATACATTTTCTAAACCACTATTAGATATCTAATGCTGAAAAAATTGCTGTGTTTATTATTGTGTTCCATAGTACCATGAAAACAGCTTTTAAAATGTTTGTTTTACAGAGAATATTAATGTCAGATTCCAAATAACTCTCTCTACTTTTGGATTTTTGCACTAATGAATGTATTGGATGGGGAATGTAGAGGGAGATGACAAAATATTTTTGGAACAGATTGAGAATAACCCACATGGATTGTATGTATTCAAGTTTCTTTTACAGTATTATTTACTTGCTTACAATATTTCCTAGTTCTGTTTTGCTAACAAGACCATGTGAGAAAATCAGATGATAAATAATCTGCTTCCTATTTGTGTTTCCATCTTAATGTGGACAAAGGAAAAGATGTTTCTTAAAAACTTTGTAAGGAATTATAGAAATTTGAGTTTGTGCATTTTTGTGCATGTTTAACTACTTGATGAAAAGCGGAGGTTGTCCATAGAGTTCCTGTACAGTAGATACTCATTATTATGATTTTTCTTGTTTTAATGACCCCAAAGTCTTAATTTATTTTTCTGCTCTGTCATATGTTCCTGTACAAAATTTTACAATATGAATGACTTCCAGTCTAGGGACACAGAGCTTTTTCTGGGGATGGAGACAAATTTAATGATCTCCTACCTTGCACTCCAGTAGACTATGAGACCTATCTTTCCATTGATGGCAGTACACGTCTCATAGAAGTCTATGGCTCTGAAGGGCTGGTTCTGGAGGTCTTGTTGCATTTGTTAGTCTATCACCTATTTGCTGAAGGAAGATGCAAATTATATCTCGTCCGCAACCCCTTTATGAGACAGGTTTTTTTTTTTTGCGGTAAAACTATGGTACAGTTGTACTCTAAACTTGGCTTTAAGTCTCTAGGAACATTGTTAGAAATACTGTGATCCCAAGAGACACAGTCACTTGTTCTTTTCTATAAACTCACTCTTCTGGATTGAGGTGGAACAAGCAGCTTTGACAGGCTGACTTTGTAGCAGCAAGCTTTAGGCCAGATGAGATATCATCTATTATTCTGCAAGCTTTATGCCTAATCACTTATGTCTCCTTTCACAGCCAGCTGGAGGACAGCAAGACCTGTATCTTATGTACTAAGCATATCCATCTGAAATGTGGTGTTCTTGTGCCTGTGCTGGGTGAGGCCATGATGGACAGTTAGTAAAATCACCTGTGGAATCATTGCTTACAGGACTGTGTTGGAAAGGTGGTAGGCAGAGTTGTGACAAAGTGTTTCTCTTGATGAGGACACTGGGATAGACAGCAGTCAAAAGAAGAAATTTATAAAACTGTCATAGCTATTTCTTCACTGAATGTAGCAAAATATCCTATTGGTGTTTTTGGGAGATGGACAATTCCTACCCATCCAAAGGGGAAGGCATCTAAGGTCTACATAGCTTTCATTCACTCTTCTGGGGTGTTAGACAATGAGAGGTCAAGGCAAGAGGAGAGGCATGACTGCTGAAGCTATGGACCAGCTCTGTGGGGTTGCTCTGTTTCTGCAGAATGGAAGTCTGCAGAGAAGTGGTGTTATTTGCTCTGGGGAAGTAAATTAGGATTTGCTTCTGGGTTGGAAATTGTGTCATGAAGGCTTTTCAGGTCTTTTGTTGCATGAGGTGAAGATATGAAAAGATTAGAGAACGATAATTAGATTTTAGCAACAGAAGGAAAGGACTGATTCAACATACGGTTGAGGTTTCACAGAGTAGCTGAGGTACAAAAAAGCATGTGTGGCTGTAGAGATAGACTCACATGTTAACAAAACCAAAAGGAGTAAAGGAATAGCGAATAAGCAGCATCATCCTTGTGTCCTCCAGTAACTAACCACTTAATTGATTGATTCACTATATATCCTGGTGCTCAGCCTTCATGTTTAATTTGTGATAAAACGAGGACCTTTCCATTCAACACAGCACACCTAGATAGGAGTAATTTTAAGAATGTTTATAGGTCTGAGACATAAATTTGAAGAACAAATAAAGGAATGAGGGAACAGACAGGAGTCAAAAAAGTTTGTGTATCTGCAAGGTGTGCAAGAGAGGTTGGTTGTGTGGGAAAGGCATATTCTTTCAGTTCATTTTGTATGGCATGTGGCCACTTTATTTTGTCACCTTACTGTTACTGGACAAGGCTTGGATGTCCGTCTTGAGACATTTGAAGCTACTGTTGTCTTTCAGCTGAGGGAAAGATCCCTCTGGTCTTCTTTAGGATGTCTGATCACTTGTGCTGTGAGTGCAGAGGTGCGCTGGCTCCTTGGGCAGTGCTCTGGCCAACTGCACTGTGCCCATGAGAATCAAGGAAGTGCTGCATTTTGAACTGAGAGTGAACATATGCTATGGACTCAAGTGAGCTCTTTTACATACAAAAGTGTGTTTTAAAAGCTATGAGGAGTAAATAGAAGGTATTGCTTGAACTTTATGCAAAGCTGTATTAAGGAAGCAGTCTCCTCAGCTCAGCGGTTTTCTTTAAGGGGAACTTCTGAACATCCTCACAAGGAAAGTATGAATTCAAAGTATTTCTCTGTATGGACACACTAATGTGTATTTGAAGTTGCAATTTTAATTCATAAGGTAAATTAAATTCTTCTTTAAACCATTTCTATTGAAAAAAATCAGAAAACACTTGAAAATCATCTGGTTTTAATTCCCTGTGGACTGCAAATTCATAAGTGCTTAATGTTTTAAATTTCTTTTTATTTGTTAATCTGTTGGGCCAACTCAGTCTAGTTGAACTTGTACCAAAAACACTGAAATGTATAATTCTGGCATGGATTTGATACAAATTTTCCTTGAAATACTGTGGTTTTGACCAGGATGCCAAAGAAATTGAATTAATTCAATTTGTGGGAGATTTAGTGGTGAAAGGAAAAAGTAATAGAAAATATTTGCAAAGATTGGCCTTTCCCTCCTTTCTTGCTCACCAAAGAACTGTGAGTCCCAGCTAGTGCTTTCCAAAGGAGACTGGCAGAACACATCACCCCAAAATAAATACCAAGTACTACCACCTCCTTGCTATATGCCCTTGATAGAGCTCTAGTAAGGAAGCTCTGAGTTTCCATACCATCTTCTCTTTTAAAATAAAAATAAGTATGCTAGATGGTTTCAAGGCCTCCCAGTGCCCCAAACTGACCACCCTATCTGATTCCTTCCAGTCCCCAAGATTCCATTTTTTTAATTGTAGAATTTGCTTATTTGATGTCCTTCACACCCATCTTTCCTCTCCTGGCCTCAACTTTGCTCTGAGAATATAGCATCCAGGCACTAAATACAGGTGCTGTAAATGGCTGGCAGGTTGCTGCTTGCTGCTGGTCAGAGTATGGTGTGCCCAAGGCATATGGACAGGAGTCATCCTGCTTGGCAGCTCAGCATTGTCTTTTCTAGATGAGAGCACAATATGCTTCCAGAGAGAGCAGCGAAAAGACCTCCTTGAAGAAACAGAGTAATGTAATGTTCTTTTCTAAACAGATGAAAGAGGATTTCCTATCATCTGCATGTAGCTTACAGTGCATATAGATTGTCTTTCTCCTTGGCTATTGACGCCAGCAGTACCTGGTGACAACCATCCCTGCATCCTGAAGACAAGCAGGAATATTTTCCAGCTTCTTTACATTTGTTATGGGTTTTTTAGTAGAAAAGCAGGGTAAAAGGGAAAAGAGGACTAATTCTGTACCTCTGCATGATCTTGCATGGACTGTGGCACTCCAGTGGCTTACTTGCTCTAATGCTTCTTCTCCCTTCTCATGAAAAACACTGCAAAACCAGGATATGTGTGACAGAAAGCTCATCTTCATCTGAAACAGATAGTGTCTGAATCTAGGTAAAAATACACCAGGGGGATGTTGAAGTCAGTTGTAATTTTCTATGGATAACGTGCGTGGAAGTGTAAAAATAATTCCCAGGACTATTAAAGGAAATATGAAGTGGGGGTGGGTTGCATGGGAATCCAGCACCACTGTTGTGCTGGGGGGTAATTAGCAGTGTGCCTTAGGATGTGATGGCAGGTTCTTCTGTTGCCAGCTAAGGTGAAGGTTGTTTGGGGAGAACAAAGTACATTCTGGCAGTTAAAGCAAAGCGGGGGCTGAACTGTGGAGATCTGGCTTTGATTCCCAGTACATCCACAGGTTTTCTGTGTGGTCTTACGTTGTGTAATTTCTTGGAACTTCAGCTTTCTAAAAAGACCGAAATTTTTTGCTGCTACCTACTGTCTGTGCTGTCTGCTTAGAGTATAAATGCTTTGTGGCTTAGACCATTTTCCAAGCACACAGTGATATGGAAGCATCTCATGCCAGGGATCCCATCAGGAGCAGATGCTGGCAAGAGAGTTGGGTCGCTAAAGGCATTTTTATTTCTGTGTATGGGATCTGTCATAAAGCTCTTGAAATCGGTACCTGATAAAAATGTTTTCTCATCTACAGAAAGCAAACCTTACTGTAGGTGAAAACATAAGGGTCTGAACTATGCCTTACAAACCAGATCTTGAGCTTGCCAGCTTTCAGGAGTTTTCTTTCTTTTTCCTTTGTTCTTTCTTTCTGCTTAAGTGCCTTTTTGCCCTTTTTTTTATACATTGTCAAAATTCTGACTGTGTGGTAAATGCCAGAATTAATGACACAGTTTGATGATCTGCCCAAGTGGTAAATGTTGGCTGAACATATCATAAGTGCATGTATTTTCGTTTATTGTTTGAACTTTTTTTTGTAATTCCCAGCATGAAGATTTGTAAACTGCCAGGCAAAGACACAATAAACACCTCTTTGCTTAGGCTTTCTACAATGTGAGAAGACACCATAGCATTAAATCTCCTTGGTTTTACCTTGTGATTATACAGATTCAAAAATGGAATAGGTGGCCTACTAGGAAATAAATTACTCCCTTTTTAATTGCATTATCTTTCATGTAACTTTTACACTGGCATAACTCTAGACATAAGTAGTTTTATTCCTGATATGGCAACAACACACATGAGAAAAAGCTCAGGTTTGAAGTGTTCCAGAGGAAATTTCACCTTATCTGTTCAACATGATACTTCGATTTAAAATGTAGTACAGCTTTTTCCTGAATGTAGTTCACACATCCTTAAAAGTATTGTTCTCATAGTCAGATGATCCTTTGCAAGGGAGAAAAAAGAAGGTAGGACAGGGTTGCAGGAGAGATGTGTCACCATAGTAAAAGTCCCCCTTGGCATTTGCTATCTTTTATATTACTTGGGCACAAATTTAACTACACTGAAAGGATTTCCTCCTTCCAGCCCCTCAATAATCTAAAAATTAAGGTAATAGTGTTCTGGATGACTAGAAAAGGGTAAATTTCAGAGTCTTCCATATGGAGTTCATCAGCACCATCACTACCATCACCTAAAGGAATCAAATGTTTGTCTACAGACCTTATATCCCAGAAATAGTTTGAGAAACAGATCCAGTTGGACATAGGTGGGTGACAAATTAAGTCTGTTGTATGCCATCGTTGTATGGGAGAGCTTAAGAAAAAATGTGATGACCTGCCCATACTGCTAAGGAAAATAGAAGCTGTGACTGACTTTATACTCTAAGAAATGGAAAGTGATGTTTCACAGTTGGGATTTAATGATGAGTCGTGAAACACGGCCTGATGATGTTTGTGATAACAGAAGCTCTGTGATGTCTGTCCTGTGTCTTTGAGCAGTTTAACATCATGCATAGTTGATAATACTAGTGTGCTTTAGATTCTGTGTTCTTTATGCTGGGATTCATTTTCTTGCATGGTGTCAGAAGCCCTTTCTGTACAACAATGATCCTCTACTCTGCTTCCACTACTTTCAGATTTAAGGTCTTTAAGATTTAAGGTTTTTATGGGTATCTCTTCCTTTGTAAATACTTATTGGACGGTAAATGCCATTAAGATGAAACTGTTTGATCATGATGCCTATTAATTTTTTCATCTCATCTTGTCCTTGGCTCAGGATTCACTCTTTTGTCTGTCTGTCCAGGCTCAGGAAGGGACAAGGTTACTGTGAAATCAACAGTGACATTGCAGGGCTGCTAAAGTGAGTGGTTTAGAGACATCTGGCAGACATGGTAGCAATGGTTGGATTACTAGTAATAATTAAAACCAGGTAGTGACATTTGCCAGCACAGCAATTATAATCTTAATATTTATTTTCATAAATCTTCTTCACCAAAGAAAAATGTAAGGATTTCTAAGCTAAAGTCTCATCCTTGCTTGATTGTGACTCTACTGCTATACTGTGATATGGGCAAGTCCATACAGTTTCTGAATAGCTTTGATGATTTTCCTCAAATGTCACAGAATGCAAAAGGCTTTGGTACAAACCCTGCTTAGCAAGTAATGAAATTCTACGTAAGTCTTCTCAAGTACATACCATTGAGAAAACTTGCTTTTACCCACTTAGAAGAAAAGAGTTATGTCTTAATACTTGGGTAATGCATGGTTACCTGGTCTTGCAAGAGGACTGAGAGGCCCAATTTATGTCTTACACACTGCAGATGCACATAGCCGAAAAGGCAAGTAAAAACCTCAAGGGTTCACACTGCTTGAAATAATACATGATTTGTCTTGCAGACACTTGATTTTCAGGAACGCTAGGGTGGGTGACCTGGGTGATGAATACCTAGAGACCTGTTTGGGAGATGCTGAGAGACTTATGAATACTTTTCAGGTTTTGGGCCTCTCTTCTCATTACTGCATCATGTGAAGCCAGAGAAATTAGTTGGATATGATGGCACCTGATAGTATTCCTAGGTAACTTACAACTCTCTCCAAAGTTTTACATTCACAGTGATACTTCATCATAAGGAGTCTCCAACAAACCGCTAGTGAGTGCTTCCACAGTCCCTAGGGATTTCACACATGGCATGAATAGCCTAGTGGTGGCTCTACGCCACATTAGGATCAAGTTTCCATCTCCAGGCTTATCTTCACTATTGTAAAACATATAGCATATGTGTTCTTTCTTAGAGAGAAAACACACTGAAGATGTAGCTTTCCCATGATGTAGTTTTCCCATGGAGTATGTTAACCAAGGTCAAGTTTTACTCAGATTTTGGGTTCTCCTCTTTTTTTATAAAAGATCTTTCTTAGCAGTCAAGACAAGCCTTTACATGCTTAATCTTCTCTTGCATGGGAGTTCATTATGCTACTACTAACTATAGGTTGAAGAACAGGCTGGGGTGAGCTGAGGACAGGATAGCAGGAGCTTCAGCCTGGAATGGCTTTTTTCTGCCAGGTTGCAGTAGAAAATTACAGTAGGCTTCTGAGCATAAATCTATTGCTGCAGATAATAGGATGTTAATCGGGTTAGTGGAACAGGGACAAGGAATACAAGTATGTGGGAACTATGGAACTTCATCAGTCTTCTGACTCACTGAAAGTGGCTTGAGCATATTTCTTGGACAAGCCATATGCTTATACTCATGACTTTTGCTTTTCTCCATAATTAGAATTGGCTTTAACTTTTAAATCTTACTTTTAGGTTGAAATGGCATGTTTTCCTTGATCTTCACACCTGTGGGGTCAAGCTGTAGGTATACTTGGCAAAGCAATATAATAATTTCTTCTGGAAATATTGGTAAAGGTAGGCTATGTGGAATTTAAAAAGACACCAGCTTCTGGAGTCCTGTGATAATATATAGGAGTTTATTTTGCGAGGAAATAAATAAATAAATAAATAAATCTAGTGCTTCTTGTTTTGGCACCCTTGTTAAATCCATCCTTAAGGATGTTCTCTTAACTCAATATCTTCCTGAATCAGCATGTGCTGCCATGACCTCATCAGATCTGTAATTAGCCAGAACCAACCAGGTGTTCACACTGGTTAAACAGCACTTCTGCACAACCATCCAAAATAAAACAAATGGATGTGACAGAATAGGAGGATGCAGAGAGCTGGGGATGAGTCTCTTTAACCAAGTAACAAGCGATAGGACAAGAGGGAATGGCCTCAAATTGCACCAGGGAAGGTTTAGACTGGGTATTAGGAAGCATTTCTTTCCAGAATGGGTTGTTAGGCGTTGGAATGGGCTGCCCAGGGAGGTGGTGGAGTCCTCATCCCTGGAGGGGTTTAAGAGTCGGGTTGACATAGCGCTGAGGGACATGCTGTAGTTGGGAACTGTCAGTGTTGGGTTAATGATTGGACTGGATGATCTCCAAGGTCTTTTCCAACCAAGATGATTCTGTGATTGATTCTGTGACTCTGTGAATAGAAGCACACTGTAGCCATGAGCTGACTGTGAAGCAGGCAAGGGAGGCAGGCACAGCTGCATGCACACAGCCTGATTAGGGGACTGGATGGAGTCTGCAAGGAAGAGATCTGAGATGTGCGCACAGCAATCTGGTTTCACACTGAGAATCAACCTGCACCCAGGAGAACTGTAACAATGGATCAGGAAGGGAAAATATTGTCAAATTGGTACCATAAACACCTCAAAACACTAAAATACTCTCCATGCTCAGAGTTTTGCTTTACTCCAACAGACAAATAAGACATTCACCCATCCCTACCACACGCACCCCCTGGATCTGAAGCTGTTACAGAAGGGGGGAAAAATTGTTTATGCCTAACCCACAGGCATTTTTATCCTATTCTGGAAATGCAAACCAACTTCAGTTTGGGAGAAGAGGTAATTTATGCCCACACAAGGCCTCTTCTATTCCTCTAAATTGAATCAAGAAAGTCTTTTAATTACAAGGCAGAAATGGACTTGCAATGCACACCAGTGCAGGGTGAGTTTTGCCCTCAGAAGAGCTTCCTGGTAGTAGCGGAGCTGTAGGACTCTCAGCAGTCATTCCTTTCACACTAGTGTATTCTGTGCGTGTTGTTTACATCTGATTTTTTTTCTTTGGGAATTAGGTAATGGCAGCAAAACCTTGAAAGAACTTTTGTCAACAAATGCAAAGCTGTTTAGTCTGTTAGTATATCTGGTTATTCACTATGGGGTTTGCTGGCAAAGGAATGCTGAGTAAAGGTGATGGTTGTGCTCTTAAGCTACAAGCTTCAGGAGCAAAACACAAGCCTTGTTGGGACATCCCTTGAATGCTAACTACACTCATTTTAAGCAACCTCATGGCCTTCAATGTCAGTTTCTCTTGATCAGAATGGATGTAATGTTGATGATTTCGGTGATCCATCCATAACCTCGGATAGATGCTGTGCTATTCCTCCCCATGGTGCAAATGGCTATGCAGTGTTCAATCTCCATCATATATCTGCCTCAGCTGTGACAGATGTGTTTTCAATGCTATCAGTAAGGACTTTGTTGCATGGCTCCATGTGACACAAATGGTAACAGGGAACCAAAAGTGCTATACTGGAAAACAGAGTAATGATGAGTGCGCTATAGAAGGGTCTGTCTGGAGAAGCTGATGTGATTTCCATAGGTCCTACCAAGTGACGGACCTGAAGCACAGGACAAAATAATCCACTTGCAGCACCAGATGAAAAAAAGAAGGGCAGAGGTGCATGAAATTGAACGAGAATAGAGGGGGAAGTCTCTCCAAACTGGTCTAAGCTTCAAAAAATGAAACAGAAATTGAAAAGCTTCTGAGTCAAATTTGTTTGCATTCTGGCTCAAAAGACTTAGTTCTGTTCTCAGCTTTCCCTTAAAAATCACCTCCTGCTGTTATTGTCAGAGCAACACTTTTGGCATTTCATAGGCCTCCAGTCTGTTATGAATATTTCTTCAGTGAGTCAGAAGGGCCATGTTCCACCCAAGTGCGACTGAGAGACTCTCAGGTTGACATCAGACTTTTCACAGTCCTTCAGCATTTGTCATCCTGTAACAGTTAAATGCAAAGAGGAAAAAAAAAAAAAAAAAGAAAGAAAGAAAACTGCAAGAATTTTTGTAACACCTGGGGAATCATTCTGAAAGAACAGATAGAAATACATTCAAGCAAGCTAACAGAGCTAAAATATCTGTGCATCATTAAGCAGTCTGAATATTTTTAGGAAGTGAAAAGGGAAGATGAGGTGAAAAAAATGTTAAAAAATTTGAGTTTCTAGGCCTGCATTAGTGATTCTCACTTCTTAAACCTTTAAACAAGGTTTAAATATTGTAAGCAGGGAAATAAGAGTTTTTAGTATAGAAACAGAGAATTTATTTTCTTCCTGGGAAGGTATTCTCATTCATACAGCAAGTTTTTAACTGGACACCTCAGTATTTTTCAGAAATTATTCCATTGTTGAAAGTACAATTATACTCAAGGAATAGTGTATCAGTTATATATTGGCATTTCTTTGCAGATCTCACAGGAGCTGGAGATGGCATTTCTAGCTAACTAGATATAACTGTACCTATACATCTTTCTTTAAACTAGCTTTCTGACTAGACCTCAAACTAGCTGGAAACGTTAAGCATAATCAAAGATTAGTCATTCTGTCTCACTTTCTTTATTAGTTGTTGGGTTAAATCATCTGTGGGTAATGTTTCAAGTACTTCTGTTAAGACATTGAGGTGTAGTGCCATTGTGTTTGAGTACTGCATCGAGTATTTACAGACAGGCCCAGATACATCCATCCAGGTAATAGGTCTTGCCTCATACAGCAGTGGCTGTAGACATTACGCGGTCAAAGTAATGAAATAGCCAACAAAATAATAGTCACCATCTTTTGCCTGTAATACAGAACAGTGTCCATGAAGCTAGTCCCCAGATACAATGGAGAATTAATCTTTTAAAAGGAAATGAATAGAAGAAAGATATTATATTCTCTTTCAGTACTCTTACTAAATAGTACCAAAGCTCCAGAGGCATCTTGAAAGTAAAGGCTGGAAAACAGGGAACTTTTCAGCAGGGTGTCAGATCCTGAGTGGGCGTAAATCAGAAAAGATGTATATCTTTCAGCCTGACTGTGTTCCTTTACACTATTAACACATGCATCCAAAAATTTCTAGAAGAAAAGCTCTGGTCTCAGGGATGTGTTTAATTGCAGTGGTTTCTGCTTAACCTTAAACACTTCTCAAGTGTTGTCTTGTTTAGGAATGCTTTTTTTCCTAAAGTGAAGCTGCATTTTGTAAGGAAGATTTTGATGATGATACATTTCTCTAATGTCAAGTAAAGAAAATTTTTTAAAAAATCTGGAGATGTCAAACAGATATAACTGATAGTTGATGTATTTGGAGCAAAGACCAATCTTTTGACTCTGAAATTCAATTGCATTCTGAGTCAATGCTACCTTGTTTGCAGGAAAGATTTCTTGGCAGGACATCTGATGCACCCATCATAGGCAATAAGAGCAAATCTTTTGAACATCAGCACACCTGTGCGGCTCTCAGTTCTGCTGCTTAGAAGGGTTGTAAAACATTTTGTGCTAATGAAAAAATGCAAAGACAAAGAACATTCTCAGTATGAAATGCATATGTAAAAAACTAAAATATATTTTAAAAGGCAAACCCCCACAAATTAACAAGATGACACTTCAATCAATCAAGTTTCAAAACAAACTAGACATCTGAAAACCCATAAAATCACCAAAAAAAAAAAAAAAAAGTTGAAAAAAAGGGGATATTCAAGACACAGTTCTCAGTAACAAGATTATTTTTTTCCCCCTCCTTTCCCTTTCTTTTCTGATTACTCAGATCTTTGGGAAAGCTCTGAGTTTTGGTTAGTTAATTCATTTCAGTAGAGTAATGGTAATAGTGGAGCAGACGGAAGAGCTATCAGCAAGGAGCTGGAGGAGTGACAGTGCCCCTCCTCATCTCTGGATCAGGCAGAGATATTTCCATGGATGTTTTTTTCGGTAATAATACTTTGCACTTCTGTGGGCCTTCTATTAGCTAACTGCCAGAGGTTCATGAATTCCTCAATATGCCTTTGTGAATTAGTTTGGGTCTTTGTAAATGGGGCAGAAATGAGGGAAGATTAGTTTTGGGATGAGGGGGTTAATTCCTCCAGATCATCTTTCTCTATTTAACATCCTCTGCTCCCTCAAAACACTGGCTTCCCTATAAACTAAACTGTCAAAGCCCTCTATCACTTCTTTATCTGAGAAGTGCAAACCTGTGCCCTTGGTTCATCATGTTTATCTGCAGATAGGTGAAGGTAAGGGAGGGGTGAGCAGAGACCTGAGTAAGGGTCTTGCTCGTCAGTCAGTGCAGCTTTCTCGGTGCCCAGAAGAATGCTGGGGAAAGGCTGAAAGAGATCCTGCAAGGCACTCTCTCTTCTCCCGCTGCCTCTGGCTGGGTTATCACAAGACATTAGTCCTGCAGAGTCCTGTTTCTATTGCCAGGGCATTGCCAGAGAGCAAGCACTGCCCTCCAGTTATGAGCTTAGCACCTCTCCTCTGCTCACACAGGTAGTGGAAGGGAGGGAGAGGAAGATGCTGCAGAGATGGCTTGTAACCAAGGACTACACCCACAGCAGGGGCCTCTGTCCCTACGTGGCTCTCAAGACAGGTTCCTGTGAGCTGTGCTGTAGCAGAGCTGCTCCGAGCGTCTGGAAGGAGGAGGGCATGGATTCCTCTCTCTGAGATTCATGCAGCAGCGTTTGCAAAGTATAAGACCACATAGACAGTTAATTTTTGGCCACCCCAATATATACCAGGAGCTACTTCTGTTGCCTGGTCTCATGAAATTTCATCCCACACTACCTCTGTGAAGAACTTTCTCTATAAAGACCTCTCAAGGTCTTATGCACACTTGTCCTGTGGAGCCAAAAGTCCCCCATTTGTGTGATGTGTCATCTGCGGTGTTTTCACCAGTGCTAAACAGGGCCTGAGGCAGGAAAGAATTGAGCTTCTAGTCAGAGGAAAATCCAAATAATCCCAACTCCTCACCTGAAATTAAGAGGATCAATAATAGGAGATGGTCTGTTTTCCTCCACAGAATTTCCACCTGTCTGTGGATCTGAACTAGCTGTTTTAACAGCAAAATTGCTTGTTTCTCCTGGTGCCAGATTTCCTTGAAAAATGAAAGATAAATGAGTTGTGGTCTTGCAATATATGCCTCTTGAAATCAAGGATGATTTCCACATGGCTGCGGCCAGGGAAAACAGCTCGTGGATTAGTCTGCAAGGCAAAGTACAGGCCTATTGCAGCACTTTAAATAAATCATCCTGTATAATTGCAACCACCCATCAGTTTGCTGAGATTAAAGAAGAGAGATATTGACAGTATGTTTAGAACAGGAGTCTCAGTGTCCAACAATGTATAACATTGCACACTCTGGTTGATGCCAAGTCTTTGTAAGCAGGACAAAAATTATGCTTTGCATTTTTGTTTTAGCATTTAGCTCTGGTTTTGGCTCCTTTTCTGATGGACCATTCCATTGTCACATAGCTAGTCTTACTATTTTTTAGCCTCCTTTTGCTGCTAGAGTGGGTACTGGTCATTTCTAATCTGAACTCTCTGAAAGCAATGATCTGTCTTTGATGGGTTTTGGAGCAGGCTGACCAAAATGACCAGAATGTTACTCGTAAATATATACTCTCAAAACTGTGTGTATCTAAGGCTAAAATCAAGTCCAGTGTTTGTAGGTTCTCTAGGGAAAGTTTTAGACCTTTATGTTCAGTACAAATAAGTTTTTGTCAGTAATCAGAGATGGAAGAATCCAGTGTAGTTTTATGTTTCATTAACTCTTTTGAGACCCTTAAAAACAAAAAGTCTTAAACAAACAAATCCTTTTTTGTCATGGAAAACTACTATTTAGATGAATGCAATAAAAATGTTTTTCCTCTTATCCCTTATTAAAAAGCAGTCTGTAATATAGTTTGTGATTGTTGACGATAGTAATTTGCTTTCAAATATTAATTCCTGCTCCAGTTGCTTTATTCAAATATGGTTTTTATTCTTTTGTATGGACTTCCCAGAAAAGCCGCTTTCTTTTGAGCATTCAAGGTACTGCAGTAAGTTTTGTTTTGTGAAGAACAGCTCTGTGACCCATTTCCACCTCCTGCTCTTGAGTCACTGTATGATATTGTATTGGTGCTTAATCTCTGTATGCAGTCTTTTCCTTCCTTAGACACTCACTAGGCTGTCAGTGTAAACTGTCTGCTGTAAATGCTGAAGTAAAAGGTCTGTCCCTCTGTCTGTGGATGCACACAGCCACACACACACAGAGTAGGGCTTTAATCTGCATCTCAGCTCCCAGGGCAAGCATAAGACCCATAGTAAATAGCACCACGTTTCTGTCTGGTTGTGTGCACTTTGTGGAAGGCTAAATTTCAAAACATGCATTTTTTAACCCTTTATTTACCCCAGTACTCTAGTGAAGAATAGTAAGAAAATGTATTATGCTAAACTCTTCAATACAAGATAGCTAATGTATGGAGAACACTTGAATGTTCTTAAGGTAAATACCAGCAAGCAAAAGGACTTGCAGAGAACTGGAAGCACAGATGTGATCTCAGATACAATTTCCTCTGCCTTTCTGTGGGCTTCAGAATGTGTTAAAAGCAAGCAAAAGATCTGGGGCTATCAGAGGACCTACTTTAGCCCCATCAATAGCTTTTTAGCTGGTTACTGACCCCTAAGTCTACTTGATTTATAGGTGAAATTGGGAATATGTATACACATAGCCATCAGATATGTTTATAGTTGTGTAATCTTAATATCACACATAAGCAAAGTGCCTGGAGTTACACATGCTGTATGGTTCCTGGGATATCTGTTTCCCACTTCACAGCCCTCTGCTAGAGGAAGTCACTCTTTTCTACTTTTAATCCTGCAGAATGAAACAACGTCCTGCTGTGTACGCTGCTTCACTTACTGCTTCAAGTTTAATATTGCAGTTTGTTTCACTTGCTCCTGCTCTTTTTCTGAGTGATAGAAATTACATGACATAATCTGGGTGGAGTGAGCTGGGAATGTTTCCCAGAGGAGGTAAAGAGAATTCCCAAACAAGTGAAGCTACCCCAAGCTGACATGCCTTCAGCAGAAATACACTCCTCCTTGCCTTTTCGCTTGTGGCTTACAAATCTCCAGGGCAACATCAGCTCGTTCAGCAGGTGCAATTGCCAATTGACTGCTTGCTTCCCAGCCCAGCAGGCATGGTTTCTCGAGCATGACTGGAAAACTGCTGCTTGGAAGCTACATTCACATGCGCAGAATTTCTTTCCTTGTTCTGTATTTTTAGTGGATCATTTTCAGTGTCCCGTTCACATAGCACTGTGTCTTAGGCATGGGTTATTATCTTTAGCACAGAACCGTCATGAATGAAAAGCTTCCAGCATTTCTTGCACAGCTTTGGAAAAGATGTTCTTCATGAACAATACAAACAGAGTTCTTATTTATTCTCTCCCCATTGCTCATTCTTTAATTTGGTTAGCACTTGTTTGGTTGTTCCTATGCCTGATTGTTTCTGTCAATGTTACCTTCAACTGTTCCTGGTTTTTGATCTTTATTCCACTCAAAAGGAAATGGAAAGCGAAAAGAGTTGGAAAAGATGAGGGAAGGGAAAAAAATTAAATAGTCATTTTTTATTTGCTTTAATAAATTCTCCTGTTTCCTTGAGCACTTGGAGAACTTCCTCCCCTTAAGTTGTATAGTGAAACTACTGATAAAAAAAAAATAATTTAAAAGGTGACTAATGTGACCCCAGGCCTTTCTGACTGCACTGCTCACAATGCCTTTGAACCTCAGGCTCTGCTGTGGGGACTGACTGACGTAGGTGTGGTACACCCACAAATGCCATGATCACAGTCGTACTGAGCTTTGCTCCATTTGACTTCGATGTCATATAAAGACACCTTTGCATGAGACAGTGAGTAAAATGCATTAATCCTGAGGAATGACCCCACGATGTAAACTTTCCTCCCTCTGGGTTGAAGATGGAGTGGCACCAGGGAATGATTACTGAATAAATGTCTTACTTTGAAAAGAAATCTTCATGGTGGTGAATTGTTGCTGACAAGATTAGTCTCACATACAGAGTGGAATTCCTTGTCAGAAATCAAGCACAGCCTCCCCTGCTCTTGCAAACCCTTCATGGCACTTCATATCTCTTTGTGCTATGCATTGCTAAGGTAGAAGTCTGCTTTTGAGTTAAATAAGCTCCATGTCCCTAATATTCAGTGAAGGAAACTTGGTGCTTTAGGAGCAGGAAGTTGTCCCACAAAAGATGCTGTCCCTCAGCCGTTCCTGACTAGTCACAGGTAGTTCCCCCCAGTCCAGGTGGGCATTTTTTTCACCTGATGCCTCATGGATATGTTTGAAGGGTCTTAGGTCTGTCCTAATGTGGAATTGGTTATTTTGAAGGGATAAGGAACTGTCTGGAAGGTAGAAAGTGACCTAACTCCACCATGCCAAGACAAAAATAACAGTGTGACACAATAGGACATGCAGTGACAGGCGTAAAAATGTCTTCCTCAGTTTGCAGCTGGGAATATAAGGATAATCAAGGGTTGAAGTGACTGGAATCAGTAGGAAATGGTCAAATGGTTTGACTTAAGCCAAAAACTGAGGGTGATGTTCAATGAGGTCTACACTTCAGCATAGTCCTACACCTTAGCACAGTCCTACAGAAATTCTGCCAGAGCTGAGAGCTGAAACTGGCCAATAGCAGGGATCTCCCCCACCTCCTACCTACAAAGCCGCAGCTTGGGTTTTTTAAATTGTTTTTAATTATCCATGAAATTGACTTCCCCCCCCCCCTAATTAATTACCTAGTTCTACAACAGAAATTTTGATGCCATGCATCTAAAAAAGTAATTGCTCCTAGGGACAGCTTCATCAATTTCAGTTGCTTTTGTAGGTAATCTGCAGTTTTCCTGTAAAGTACGCTTTAAATCTCACCTCTGGGACACATTGCTCTGTGAAAATAAGCACTTGAGAAGGAACAGGGAAACATTTATTAAACATGCTCCACAGCTGATAAAAATGTGCCTTTTCTCTAGTAAGTGGCATAAAAACCTCTATGAGGAACAGGGGAGAGAGAAGAGGGAAAAACTCCAGAAGACAGTAGTCACTAACAGGATGACTAAGTAGCTTTTCAAAGGTTTGCCACATGCTCTTTGTGAAACCATAAAAAATGGCTTTGTGGTAAGGCTGGCTTGCAATCTAGACAAAAAATAAAAGTGGTCACTCTTTCAAGGCTCTGTGTAACTCCAGCAGCTGCAGACAAACTTAAAACCAGACAGCAGCAGAAAGGAAAAAAATGTCCAGTTCTTGTCCAGACTTTCTATATTTGGTTGAAGTTTTCCAACAAGGGAGTTGGCAGACGACGTGTGTTCCACGAGCTTCCTGAGAGAGGCTGGGGAAAGGGAAGAGTCTCATTATGCTCATGCCGTCTGCCACAAACATGAGAAAAGCTCATTAAGGTTTTCAAGCATAAAGAGAGTCTTCAGAGCCAAGCATGAACGGATGAAAGACCTTCAGGGCAACCTAACCTAGACAAAGCTGGAGAGGGTAAATATGGTGCATTAGTATTTTCAGCTGCTGCTGTAGTTTATTTGAAGGGGAATCCTTCAGGTCTTGCATGCTCTATGGCAGTATTTTTCTATCTCAACCCTCCTCCAGGCTTTTTAGACTGGCTTTTTACAATGTGGAAGAAATCAGATATCATTCAAAGAGCATCAGCTGTAATCCAGCTATGTCTAGATCAGTGTCAAACACTTCTGGTGCTTTGGACCTGACTGGGTTTGGTTTGCCATCTGCAAAATGAAGGCTCAGCAACAAAATAGGCATTGACTTCAAGAATAATGAAGTCTGTCCAAGAGTAAAAATGTCTGCAAGAATAATTTTACACCTGGATTTGCAAGAAGACTAAGCTGTGCTAAGAGACACTTTCTGTTAAGGGCACAAATAGCATCAAGGTGAGTTCACACTGAAAGAGTGAACATCATGGTGCACCGTGAAAACTTAACAAGGAATGCATCTCTGCAAAACATTTTGGGGTTTCCCCAAGGGACAAGCCCAGACATCCGTTCTTGGGAATGGTGGTGGAATAGGGAAGGGGCTGTGACCACCTGCTGTGAGAAGCACATAGACAGTGATTTTTCATGTTAAATTGTATCCTTTATTTAGGATTGTATCATTTGTTTGGGATTGTCTTGGGACTGTATTATCTCAGATATGTTTTGTCTCATATTTCAGCCAAAGCTGTATGAGGGACCCTGACCTGCGAATGCGGTGTTATGGTTTGTAGCATTGGAAACAGACAGCTGTGAGCGAGTTATTTCACTGAGCACTGGACACTTCGTAGACCACCATGGGTTGTGCCCTGTTTCAATGGATATGGTTTATTGTGGTAGGATCCTCAGTGTTTGCAGGATGACAGTGATGAGTCAATATGAGCAGGCCAATATATGTTCATGGTTCTGTGTTTGCAAAACTAATTTCAGATACATGTGATTACACCATTAATTTCCAACATCAGTGAAAGAAGGTTGTTTATACTTTCCATGTAGTTGACAAGTTATATTGTACATTTGTATTATCCAGATACCCTGTGAGCATGAAGGTGGGTGGGGAGAAAGCTTTCTAAGCTAGCAAGCATTTAACTCTTTGTACTGTTATCTCTGGGACTCAGGTCTTTGGAGGAATAGTACTGGAAAATGCTTAAAGGAAAGTACATCAACATTTGGGCCAACTATTCAACTATACAATCAAGGCTCTGACTTTTAAAAGCTCATGTACATCCTGGACAAAACGAGGTTTGTGCTATAAGTGAAAGGAAGAATATATATTTCTTTGTTTTCTGAAGGCCCAGATTCTTTAAATTTAGATGAAAAATGTTTATTTCCAGTTTAAAATAAAAGGTCTGTGTGTTGACAGCTATTTAATCTGCATCTGAAACTAGGGATTTATTTTCACTGTTTGGCATCTCTGACAGCCGACAGCAGGAGATGCTTTTCTGCAGGCTCATATTACCATTCTGATGTGACTTATCCTAGACGATGCAATACAAAATGAAAGTGAAAAACTACATCAGGAGCAGGTGGAGCAGTGCCTTCTTGGCCAATATGATTTTTTTCTGTGGTAAGATAGGCAATTCTAGGCTAACCAGTTTATAAATTGTTTGGTATACTCTTTAGGGAAAAAATGATAGTGTTGAGATTAGCATATTGTACAAGTCTTGCTTCTCCAGAAGTCAGATGACCAGGCTTATACTTGGAAATTATCTGAATAAATTGCCATCTGAATATTTTAATTATCAGCATTATCGTGTGATTTTGCACAGGGAAATTAGAATGTAAAATAATATTTTTCTTCCTTATAATTTTATATCAATTATTTAAAGATAATATTTTCCAGGCTGACATATAGCATACACAGATTTTGTCTGCATCTGCAATACAGCAGTATAAGACTTGATCACAGACAGAACTTATCCTGTTGTTTATGATGCAGAAAATCATTCAGACATAAACTGCATGGTAGTGAATTGCTAACAAATATTGGGGAGATTATTCATGCATTTAAAATTAAGTATACGCCTAAATTTTTTGCAGTACTAAGTACAATCAAATGATCTTTTCAACCTGAGTTTCTGTCTTAGGCTTTCTTCCCAACCCCCTGGACAGTATTGTTGAAAAAAAGTACTGTGACTGGTTCATCAGAAGACTACTGTGTAGGGGAAGGTTTCTTGGAAAGTTTTACCTTTTGTTTTAAAATAATTATTTTCAGAAAATTATTCTTATATTGTAATTTTGAGCAGCTCATTAAAACAGCAAGTGTTGCAACTGTTATGGGGTTTTTTTTGTACTGAAGAAAATTATGAAATTTGGCTCATTAGTCAGTTCCTGTTTTCATTTTCCAGAAATCTGTTCTTAATTCAATTTATCCTTTGAGGCTTGTATGAATTGTACACACAAGAGGTTTGTGTGCTGTTCATATTGTAACAGCCACCTCAAGTTGTCAGGCTGTGCTTAAAAACCTTGACATGAGAATTCTGGGAGTTTTTAATCTGGGATGTGTGTTCAACCCACAGTCTGTCCTGGAGATCATCTCTGCTGCCTAAGGGTAAGGCTGTGGAGCCCTGTGAATGCCCAATGACTTGTCCTTGGCGATGGCTACATGAGAGCAAACAAGTGACCTTAAAGAGAAAGTCACCCTGGAGAGTGTCAACCAGCAAAAAGCTCACATAATCGCTGGAAGCAGCCTCCATCCAGTACCGCCTGCTTTGACACACATCCTAATATCTGCACATAAGCAAAACTGCAAAAGACAGATCACGTGACCAGCCTGTCAGATCCTGTGATATTATTAATCAGAATTTTTCAGACATGAGCTATATGATAATAGATCCAGTTTCTTCATGCAAGCATTGCTTCTGAAGTCCAAATTTCTCAAGGTCTGGTACCTCACAGAGCTTAGAAATAGTAAAATCTGTGAAGCAAAACATGTGAAACCCCATGTATGAACACCAGGCTTTTTATGGTGCTGCTTGCTATCTGTCTGAGAGGGAAGAGCCTTCCTGTACACGTATTCAAATATTTACCTTCACATGAGGCAATTAGCCATTGTTCAAGAAACGAAACAAAGTTCGTACATACTGTGAGTAAATACCTGCAGATTTAAATTAAAACCTGAGGAAAAGCCAAGAATAGCTCTGCAGTTAAGCTGCAAGCAGGGCTTTGCCCTGCTGCCTCCAAGTTAAGCTAGGACTGTCCAAACAGCCCAATTCAAATATGCAATTTCACATTGCACTTTTTTTCTTTTTGCTTTCATTTTTACTTATCATTGATTGAAAACATCCCAGTTACTCATATCTGTATATCAGTTTTGTTATTAAAATCACAGATTAATGTATGCAGTTCCATAGATTTCCAGCTTTGCCAGGGTGCAGAAAAAAAAAAAAGAAGAAAGTGGTTTAAATCAGATCGGAAGGATGTGTTGAGGTTAAAGCACTGAACGAAGCAATCTGGGTACAACCTCTGGCTGTCCCATCTGGCTGTGACCAAATTATGCAGTACCTCCTCTACAAAATCTGTGTTATCTGAGGTGGAAGGTACATTCAATTTTATTTATTTTATGGCTTGAGCCATCTGCATCCATGCTACCCAAGAAGCAGGGCTGGAGCTGAAACCTCATCCTCTGCTTGAAAAATGCAAAAAAGTGTATCTGACATTTCCCTTGCCCCCTCCATTATCCCATTTATTCTTGTGTCAGCAGGGTAACTCTGAGCCTTAAGATTTCTTCTCTGTCAGTGCTGCCATGAGGCAGCATTCACTGGATGAACTGTTGGTTCTCTGTAGTTGCTGGAAGTCAAATGTTTGGGCAAGCTCTTTTTGTCAGTATCACTATCCTCTGGAGTTGAGCAGTTGGCATTTGGGGAGAAGGACACTTTAGATAGCATTACTTTTTGGCTAACTGTCCCTCCAGACCGCAAATGCACTGGCTGTTTTGAGAGGTTCCTCTGTCCCTGCTCTCTCCCTCACTACAACCACACTGCCTCTGCTGGTCCATACTTCATGGTCTGAGAAAAGACAGCAGTCATTTTAGACCAAATGTCAGTGCAAACTCATTTTTCCTAAATCAGCAGGGTGAGAGATGCAGCGTAGGTCTCAGAAACTGTATCCAGAACACAGCTTTTTCAGAACTGTCATAAGGAAGCATCATAATGAGGGAAAAATAAGAAACCTTTCCTGTGAAAGCTGGAAGAGTCGAAAGCTGTGATGGAAGATGTGCAAGAAAGGTTTTGGAGAATGAAGCAAACCAATGTTTCCTAGACAGCTGCACAGACCAGAGAAGCAGCCCCTGGGCACAGCTGCCCACTCCCAGGGAAGAAAGTGGTGATATTAGAAGTGGAGTGAGAGGATGCTAAAATGAGTCCAGTTAGATCAGCACCATGGGAGGCTGCAGCACTTCAGCAGCTCCAACTGTAGGCTCCTGGGCAGAGACTGCCAGTTTGCTCTCAAACTGTGACAAGCTTCTCCGCTTCCAGGAAGGACGTAATTCACAGATCCCACATGCTCAGGAGAACCCGTGCCTCCACCTCTGCTACACACAGCTTAGCTGGGGTGGTCCTCCCTCAGCACATTCAGTTACACAGCAGCCTTTACGAACTCCACTCCCAAATGTGTTCCAGTAAGCAGTCACTGGGGCTTGGGACCATAACCCACCTTTGTACAAGTGATGGTGCTAACAGGAAGTGGTGAGTTATGTGGAGCATGATCAGTAGGGGTTATTGCTGCAGAAGAGTGGAGATACCAGGCAAGATACAGTTCAGGAAGTGCATCCTGGAGTAAACACTGCAAAAGGTCGGCTAAGGCACAGACAGACACGCTGAGTTCACAAGAGACAGACATGACATCGCCAATGCTTGCAGCACACCGACTAGCACCCTGGCTTGAGAGAGATTTAGAAGTCTGCTCAAAAAGACCCTGATGACATACCCCTGTTGTAGGTACGGGACGTGGAGCTGCCTGTAGGCATGCCTCTACAGTGTGAAGGACAAGGTGCTTTATTTTGCCAAAGGCAGTGCCAGATACCAGCGCTGCTGTGGGAGATGTTATGCAGGCTTTTGCAGGACATGGGCTCCCTGACCACTAGGTGTGCACCATGCTGCTTCTTTCACAGAAAATTTCTAGGCTGTCAGTAGGTTTCCCGCCCGTCTTCAGCATGGCATCTTTTGTCTTGTTAGGCTGGAAATATAACTCCTAGGACAAAAAAGTGTGAGTGCCTGACTGAGTGGCTAATGATTCATAAGCCTTTCTCTTCGGAGTTTGTGGGAAAGAATCATGTGTCATGAAATAGCAAAGGGGAGCTGCTCTCCCTGTGTCCCTCCCCTCAGCCAGGTTATAAGACAGTTTCAGCACTGTGACACAGGAGATCAGCATCAATTACAGCACCCGGAAAGATCCAAAGATGTCTCCATCTCACTACCTCAGGTTATGTCTCTTGCAGGCAGATAGTTTTGTTCTGCTTGTGCTCAGGACAGGGACATGAGCCAGCTTGTCCCTGCAGAGTGTTTATTGCCACAGACACAGCATCATGCTAGCCACAGTCATACAGCTTCTGGTTCTGGCTTGCTTCTGGCTAGCTCAGTGTGCTGACAGAGTGCGCGTGTGCCTGTATGTGACATACTTTTAAGACTTAAAGTGTCACCCCATTGAAATGCTGACAAGGTGGAAGTTATCTGTCCTCTGTGCACTGTGATGTTGCTGAGCCCTATGTACCAGCTCTACCTTCTACTTTGTGGGTAGAATCTGCCTCCAAATTGTTCTTGTCTCAGATCTATTAATGAAAAATCAGATTGTTATCACATGGCATGTTGATGAGGCCACAGAAACCAAGACAAGAAAGGTACCAATGCTTATTCCCTTGCTGTTTGCACTGACAATCCTCAGCTCAAACCTGTGTCCAGGTTGCACCAGTGGGAAATCCCTAGTGTGAGTCATTCTCACTGGATATATGCTGTGATGCATGTGTTGATGCTAAGAGGAGGGATTTTCAGAATAAATCTGTTCTCTGTTCATTCAACTTGTTGCTGAGAACAGAGGGGGTGCGATTGCTTTTGGGTGTCAGTCAGGACAAGGGGCTGCCAGCTTGTCTTCCTATCCTGGGACTCCACACAGAACAAACATAGCTGTTTGGAGGTAGGGTGAAAGAAACAAAACACTTGCCTGCTTTATGCTTTTTAGCTGCTTATTTCCAAGTAATGTTGGGAGAGTAGTGGATTTGTTATTTAGCTGGTCTTTCCTTTAGTGCTAGATATGTTGCCTACCGTTTGCAGTCCTCTGTGTGTGGAGAAGAGATGTAAACTTTAACCTCTCCCTATTAAAAGCCTGCCCAGTGCAATGGAAGGCCATCACAAAGGTATCCAAGAAAACTTGTTCAGCCATTCTGGGTACTTTGGTGGCGTGTCATCTCACAAGCAGCCTGTGGTGCCCTCAAGATGCACTAACGGGGAGTGGCTGTTGCTGACAACCCATGCTTCTGCTCTCTGTGATCACCTCAGTGCTTGTCTGGGGTAGAGTGGAGGTATTTGTAAGTCAAATGGAGCAGCACTTGCTTTAGGGCTTTGTCTGGTATCTTGCTATCACTGGCATTTCCAGATCTCCGAACAATACCTTGTGTGGACTTAAAAAATATTTTCTCCTGATCAGCCTGAGTCCAGTTTCAGTGTGCAAGTCTCATGTGAGAAGGTCTGAAGAGAAAATATTGGAGATATTTGAGGTCACCAGTAAGGTAGTGGGGAACTAGTCCCCAGAGAAGTGGATTCTGGCTTATCCTGCCTGTGCTGTCTCTTTTCTTCACCAATCTGACGCAGTTTTGTGTTTTGGAAACGGCATGATGCCACTGTTCCTGAACAGTCCTGCACAATGACACCATGTGCCCTGCATAATCCCTCGGCAAAGTTATGGGAAGGCCTTAAGTAGTGAAGTACCTTCAGGTACCTTTTCTTGGGGCTTTGCTTGAATCCTCTTGTTGAGTCTTGACTTGGATCTTCTCCTTTCTGCAAGAAAAGCAGAAACTGATGTATATAGGTAACTAACAGGTTAAGGAGATGACCACCATGATCCCACTGGACAGAAATAAAGAGAAGATGCTTCAGAAAGTCTCACTGCTGGAGTTACTACCCTGGGTGCTGCTGATTGAACTGATAAGAATTGACTGTTGTGGACACTGAACACCCAGACAATGCCCTGAAAAAATGCAAATGGCATTACAGGCCAGACAGTTATCTGAATCTTGGTTTTACTGTGGTCTTTTTCTCCAGTCATTTAAGTATTACTACGAAGGGGGAAAGATAATGAAAAAATGAAAAGTGAATGTGGAAGTGGGGAGTAGAGGGAACTTCTGCCCCAGGATTCATCTGAAATGGATGAAAAAGATTGACAGGAAAAGCAGTCTCTGACAGCATGACAGGAAACAGAATTTTGATCACATGGGGAATTCTAATAAGATTTTTTTTCTTGTTGTTGTTGTGTAAAAGCTATTACTTTCAAATTTAATCTTGCTTTGTTTTTTATTATCAAAATACTTTGCTTTGTCAAAACTGAAACACCATTGCTTTACCTCATATTATAACATTTCAGAAAAAACAGGGTAGTAAAAAGACCAGAATGAGAGGTGGAAAGACAAAGATTGAAAGAGAAAATTAATTGTGTTGTTCTTTGAATCATTTCAAAGTTTTCTGATAGAAATTGCATGCCTCAGTGAACCACTTGGCTTCTGTGGAACCAGCGTTAACTAACAGGTGTTCTGCTGAAAATTTCTTTTCAGACAGGTTCAAAGTATCTTTGCTTTGGTAATCAGAACTAGAGGTACAATGAGATTAAGATCTTTATTGGGCTAGTCTTGCTGTATTTATGATCTCTACTCCAGGCTTTAACTATGCCTTCCAAGGTCACTTAAACACACTGTGGCAGACTTGGTAGTTGAATCCAGATTCACTGTGCTCACAGCCACAAAACCAAGTGCTTTCACTTATTTTTTCTTTGTTGGTACAGGTGAGTATGAAACATGAGATTGGTAACAAGCAAGAAGAAGATGGAAAAACCCCAGAAACACACGATCAAAAAAGTAATGACCTTTTGAAATAAAAATCAGCAGGGGCGGGGGGGGTGGGGTGTGGGGGTGGGGGTGGGGGGTGGTGCTACAGTTTCTTAGCTGAACTACTTCTTTTTTTCCAAGACTGAAAATTCTTGAATACCGTGCACTTCTGTTTCACTAGATTCCTTACCACTTCTAAGGGAAGGTGAGTGGCCTAAGATAGACTTTATGGAAATATTGTGGCTGGATAAACCTGAAATGTAGCATCTGCCACATTTTCTATAATAGGCTTCTCATTTATATAGGTGATGGGACAATCATCTGCAAGGGCAAGTACCAGCAAATAAATATTTGGCAGTTTCTGAAATTTCAGAATTCCTATTTACACAAAGATTCTTCAGTGCCTTAAAGGAAAGAAAGGTAGAGTGAGAAATTTCTTAGACAGCAAGGTAATATTGCTCAGTGAACAGAACATTTGGGTAATTGTTGTTATTCTCTACTGTGGTTTGTTCCCTATCCAGGTGTCTTTTATTTTACTTTCTTATTTTTAGCATTGTCTCTACATAAAGCGTGACATAAAAATGTAACAAACACTGTCTGTTTGCATGTTTAAGTATACTGTTGAATAAATGGAGAACTTTAGATGTGCATAATAATGACAGATGCTTTCACTGGCAGTGAAAGTACTGGCGTACCTCATGTGCACTCTCAGTATGCTTTCTAGAGAAATGCTCCTGCGGGAGTGAGCATAAATGTGCATGTCCTTGTGTGTGTGTGCATGTGTGCACACATCTGTGAATGTGCTTATTCACCTAAAGAAATATTTCCTTTTTTCAGAAGGTTTTTCCATTTCTTTGACCTTTCTAGAGTCAGCCTAGGTTTAGTTGATGACATTTCCATTCACTTTTAGGCAAGTAAAACTTACAGAAAGAATAACGTGCAGCAGAAATGAAAGAAACACTCTGAGACACTATGAACTCATGGAATGTAGTGGTTATTTAACTTACTTTCAATCATCACTGAAAATGGCTTCTGTCATGAGAGATGTTTGCAGGTGACTGGTAGTCTCTGCCTTTGAGTGAGCAGACAGGCTTTTCTGGTGACATACATACCTACATGGTTTACACACAGTTTTGTATTCATTAATCCATGATAGCTAGAAGCGTGATTGTTTTACCAAAAAAGAGACATTTACACAACTCCGTCATAAAGACACATTACAGAAAGCACAGCTTCCTGTGTGCTGGCATGGAGACCTGTGTATCGATATAGCTGAGCTCCACTTCAGTCATTATTACTCAAATCACAGAGTGAAAATGTTCTGAGTGCAAATACAGTTTAATGAGGATCGCTGCAAAATACCCAATGTCTGCCTACCAGGTACACTGCAAAGCGATGGAACAATTTACTCCTATGTTCAGAGCCAGTGTGAGTCCTACATGTATATGAATGCTTGAAACTAGATTGTTAGCAGTGACTAGGGGTGAGCTGCACTCAAACAGCATTTTGCTGTTATGAATCACTGTATGTAAGAAAAACATGGAGGAAGGGGAAAAAAGGATGACAGGGAGGAAAATACACTTTTTCTTCTCTTTCAGGAAGCAAAACAAGAAAAAGGAAAGCAGAAATGTCCTTGAAACTCCTGTGAAGTATTTCATCTTATAATGCTAAAATGTTAATTGACACAAAAGTCCCATGAGATTGTTTTAATACATGCAAATGATAAGGTTGCAACCTGTGGCTGAATTTCACTCATATGTCTCAGGAGGATAAGATAGCTAGTATTAAAGTCCTTTAACATATGATGGCTATCTAGAAAGCTTTCAAGAGCAAATCCATGTCTTATCAAGAAAAATGCTCCAGGGTGACCTAATTCTGGTTTACAAATACTTGATAAAAATCTCATGAAGTTCTGGTTAGAAATGTATGGATTTTATGACATGGAAGCCAGACCCTGTGGCATGATCTTGGAGTCATGAATGGAATGTTTCTCTTATACATGTGCAGTAGGTGGCCTAGCAACAGGATATGGGTTGATTGCCTAGTATGAACTACATGAAATGGAAGGGCAGTAGGCTTAAATGGAAAGCTGTTCTTGATGGGATAGAGAGAAGGTGGAGGTCCTATCTTCATTTCTCCAAGACTCAGTGGTCCAGGGCAAATCTATTAATAGGTCCATTTCTGCCTTAATTCCAAGGGCACACAGGAGATGATAACACCTTCCAACCTTAATGGGGTTATGTGGGGAGCAATTTCTTCATTTCTGGCATATCCTTAGATACTACATGGTTGAGTGTGGTGCACTGGTTAAAAGGGTCTGATGTATGCTATTATCCTGATGATGTACTTCAGATAGTATGACTTTTTCACATAAGGAGTGATATTCTAAGTCAGACCAAAGGTTTTTGCAGATTGGATCTTTGTGTCCAGAAACCATCACTACCAGGAACTTACTGGAAACTCTATAATGAAACAATATAAAACCCTTTCCCACTATGTCTTATTTTCTTTTGAGCTTAAGATGTCAGAGCTCAATATTACTGCCAGTTTGCCAGAGCTAATAGCCACTAACAAACTTATTTCTCATTAATTTGCATATTTTATTTTAAATCCATTAACATTTTCGGCCAGGGGTTCTGCAATTCGAGAAAAGGGATGTTTCTGGTGTGCTTGAAACCAGCTACTTGATAATTTCAGTCATTCATTCAATCTTTCCTTTTAATGTGAAATGGTGACTAGCTTATTCTGATTTACTCTCCTTTGGTGATTTTGCAGATCTCTGTTTTACCTATCTAGAAAACAGAGATTTCAGACCAATGCAAAACTGGAATTTTGTAAATATCTCTTCAGATGGCATTTAAATTTAGTAGTCTAATCTGAAGGTGAAAACCTCTGCACCCACACTGGAGTTAATGCAATCATTAAGAGTGTTGCCTGTACAGAAAGAGGAGCAGAATGATCTCCTTGAAGACATGTTGTCAACCATAAAGACAATTCAAATTATCACTGGAACTGAATTTACCATTTCATAACATATAGCTCTCATCTGGTTACCCTGTGGCCATTTGCTCTATGACAGCCACTCCAAAAGCAAATGAAATAAGATGTGCTTGTTTCAAACAGAGAGTGAGCCTTTGTAAAAAATGTCTGGCACATCTTTAGGACCTAGAGTCAGCAAAGGCTTATACACATACTGATTTCAAAGCATGTAAATCACTGTGCTTATGTTCCCAAAGGCTGACATCAAGCAGATGCTCAAGTCACTGGTGGATGAGGGCCTACTTGGGTGTATTTTGAGGAAGATGGAGGGAGGGAAAAAACAGACTTGCATTTTCTTCATTATTCTCAAGAGATGGAGCTTTCAATCCAGGGTTGGGGGGAGGATGTGGAAAAAGGAATTAAATGGAAGATAAGAAGAGAATGACTAGTATTAAAAGATTACTTTTACTAATTGCAGGATTTATCAAATCCTTACACTGGTGGGAAGTAATTTCTCTACTCAACAGAACATGACTGAAAGTCCAAAGATTTTCCCTGGGAGACAAAGAGGAAACCCCAAAAGTGCTGTTGGAATGCCTGGAGCCCCACCTCACTGGGGTCACCTACTCTTGTTCCATGTTCTTATCTTGGGAGGCAATAATCTGAACTTCTGAACCACAGAAGGACTGTTGCTCCATTGGCCTTGTCATTGTTCCATTGTTGCCCACACCCCTGGGTGTCTATCTGCCAGTAACTGGACCCATGTCTAATGTTTATTGATTGTTTGAAACTAGTAATTGCTGGTCAGGAGTAAGGTCAATAGAATTACACCAAGGATGATGGGCATGGATTTGAAGCTATAGATACAACAGTAATTTGTAATCTCTTCTGTCCACTTAGAGCTGGATATTGGAGTTCAGAAGTACTTGTTAGTCCAGATTTTAAAACTGAAGCTGGTAAGGAGAAAGGAAATGTAGCTTTGAAACAGACAAACAGTCAAAAAACTTCTGTGATGGAGCTGAAATCTGCCCCGTGTGATGGGCATCTGTTCCAGACAGCTGGTCTGATACATAAATCTTGCTTTCTAGGCATCTCATTGCCTTGCGAGCCTCTAGACATGTGGGGAGCTGCCAGGAACCTGGTGGTTCTGGTGTGCCTTAATGCAGGTGGGTTTGAGGCAGAGAAGAAAGAAAAGACAATTTTTAAAGAAAAATTGTTAAGAAAGGAGGCACAGGAAGTCTGGACCAATCAGAGGAGTTCTGGAGGGGGATTTCAACCATTTAAATGCCTAGATTTGTTTTTTTCTGCGGGTTTACTCAGTTAGGTGTCTGAGGCAAAGACAGAAACGTGCTATTAAACGTGCACGAGATATGTGCCTCTGGTTAGCTGCTGGGCTAGTCTCTCCACTGACGTAACTCCACTGAGGTTTGCTGATTTGCAAAGCACTTGGCGTCCTTCTCCTGGTTTTCCTCTCTCTCCCTCTGCCTCTCTGGCACTCTCCACTCTTCTCCTTTTACTCCAGAGGGTGTAACCTGGCAAACCTCAGCCGTGCTTCCTCGATGAGGCTCTGGCCCTGAATTGCCATGAATTCAGCTGACCTTTCCAAAGAGGTCTTTGGGGGCTTTGCTTTGTCCTTGTGTGTTTTTCATAGCCCATTTTTTCTGCATGAAATACATATTATTTTCTATTTGTGATTCCCAAAACTTCTTCTGCTTGTCTTTCTAAGTTATCCCGCCTTGAATGGAGCTGGATGTCTACCTGGTGCTGGTGCTTTGCCTTCAATCAGTACTGATTCTCTGCTGTCACACTGTACTCCCTCCTTTCACCCCTAAGGGTTGTGGGCCTGAATCACTGTAAGGCATGTGGCTACTCTGGAAGCTGGTGTTGAAAAAGTGTATAATCAGAGAGAAAAAAAATGCAGAGAGGGACATGCATACACAAACATACACATTCTTTGGTAAGAATGACAACTCTGCTATGTGTTGACCACGCTCTTTTTGGATGTTTTCTCTAGTCCTTTTGAAATATCTGCTTTCCCTCTAGACTGCTGGGGTCAAACTGCTTGGCTAGGAGTGGTGGGGAGGAGGGGGGAGGAGACAACACTCCATGCCAATCTGTTATAAAAAGGTGACTGATTTCAGGTTGGGGTTTTTTTTTTTCAGTTTAATGAGTTAACAAAGATATCAAGGGGAAAATTAAGTGTCAGCTGAGCCAGAAGAGAAATACTTTAGTGTTTCAAATGGCAAGGGAGGGGCAGGGGGGAAGAAGTGGACTAATTTGGTTTCATTTTAATACTGTGTGACGCTGAATGAAATAATTTTGTTTTGGTTATTTAGTACTGTTTCAAATCAGCATTTTTCATTTAGAAGTGACTCAAGTTGAAACAAAAATGCTTAAATCAAAGTTACCAAACTTTGTTTAAAAATGTCCAAGTGTCATAGTTTGTTTTTCACAGAAAAATACATTTTATTCTGGAAAGTCCTGGGGACTGAGGGGGTGGGGGGTGGGGGGGGGGTGGGGGTGGGGGGGGGAGGAGTCAATCTCAGCAAGAAGAAAATGTTTTGGGCTAAGAAAACACTCACTAAATGCAAACTGAATTTGTAAATGGTTTCAATGTCACCAAATCCATACTGCTTGGCAAATTTGCTGCATCAAGGATTTACTGTGACATATTAAGTCTGTGGTTCAGCCTGGTAAACAGTTATAAATCACTTGCTTCCTTCCCAACTTGCCTCTGTCCCCAGCGCTGCTACACTAATGCAGGCTGAACTCATTGTACACCAACCCAGAACACACAACTGTAGGACTCTAAAGATGTCTTCATTTCTCCTATCAGTTTACAGAACCTCTCTCACAAAAAAACCCCAAACAACAAACCCAAAACCAAAATCAAACAACAAACAACACCACAACCAGAATAAAATGGAGTTTGTATCTTTTTAGGTTATCAACTGATCTTTTGGTGGAGGAGGAAGAGAGGGACCTAAAATGGATTTTTGAGCATGTGGATTTTCTAATGTAGCAAAGACTGCACCAGAGAGCTGATTTGTTCTTTAATCAAAACCAGTATTCCCATAAAGCTATACACAGACCCATCCTTTGGAAAATCAGGCAGGCTCCAAAACACGAGTGAGGAGCATACATTTCATTGCCTTTATTTCTCTCTCAGTTCATGACTACTGGGTTCATCTGGACTGAGTGGCAGATTGAGTCACTTTCAGCATCATCTTGCAGATGGTGCAAGATGGAAACTGCCCTCTGATATGGAGGTAAGACCTCACCTCTCAGCTGCTCAGCAGCTACCAGGTCCTGTTGAATTTTCCTCCCACATGTTCACTCTCTAATTGTGGGGATGTAAGCACAGCCTGGTGTGCTATCTGTGAAAAGTCACTGTCCTCTGTGGCTAGATCACTACTTACTATCAGGACTGCTCCCCAGAGAGTCATTAAAAAGGGGTGTTGTCTGGGTGACTGTCTATCTCTTCTGCAGGTTTTTCAGCAATAAGTCCCACTGATCTCAGTGGGAACAGTTTTAGGAGTTAAAAACTACCTGTGCTCACCCCTCTTCCCTTAAATGACTAAATTTTTGCAGTTTACATCTTAGTTTCTAACTTGTAGCCACAGACACCTAAACAAACATGCTTTTACTCAGCTTGCTTTGTGGGGAGAGTTATTACAAGGTTGTAGCAGGTCCTGTTGGTCATAAGACAGAGGGAACCTTATACAACAGTTTCCCTGGCTCTGGATAAACTTGAGATAAAATTCAAATGAAGCCACACCTTTCTTCTGCACATTTGCTGCTCACGCTGTGTCAAACTTGATTATTATCATTATCTCAGCTCTGTCACACTCTATAAATACATGTCTAAATAAACAAAACAGCATGGCAATTTTTGTCAAGGGGGAAGTGCAAGGAAGGATTTCATTAGGGCTCTACAGCGAATGCATTGCAGAAACAGAATCACAGAATCATCTAGGTTGGAAAAGACCTTGAAGATCATCCAGTCCAACCATTAACCTCACACTGACAGTTCCCAACTACACCAGATCCCTAAGTTCCATGTCGACCTTACTCTTAAACACCTCCAGGGATGGGGACTCCACCACCAGGAAACAGGGATTGAGATAAGACTTAAGAGGCTCAGGTCTTGCTATAGGCTATAGACATCTCCTGAGAGTAGCACCTCCTAGTAGGAATTGTAGAGTAGGGCTGATGGTTGAACTCGATGACGAAAAGGGTCTTTTCCAACCTGAATGATTCTGTGATTCTATGGTTTTTGGCTTGGCTTAGGGCAAGAGGAGAGAGGTCTCAAATCCCCAAAATAAGCAGGATTTCTAACTCTGTCGGGGTGGGATGGGATTGAATGAAAGCTCCAAGATAAAAATTGGGCAAATGGTACCTAACAGTGACTCTTAAACCCCAGAAATCCTGACTTTCAAAGCCCTGCTCTAGCCTCAGGGTAATCACGCCATAGCAGATGTATACAAAACAGCCTGGGTGAAAACAAATGAAGTATTACTGAAACAAGCTACAGGTGAGGGAATTACTGTGTCTATGTAAAAGGAAACACAAAAGGGATATTTTAACCTACACCTTCCAGCTCCTCATTGTGGACTGGATCCAACGCCTATAAAAGTCAGTGGAAAGACTCTCATTGACTTCATGAGAACTGGATCGGGTCCCACATGAGTTACACCTACTTCGGTGCCCTGCCATAGTTGGAGGTAGTCTTAAAGGAAAGAGATAGTGAAGGGAGTTTAATTTACACGACCTTCCAGTTCAGTCTCCATTTACAGCTGCTCTTTAAGTCAAGAGGAAACATCTCCAGCTTTGTAGAATAGGAAGGTATGGTGTAGTCCAGATAGGTAATATTTTCACGTCACTTGAAAACTTAAAGACTCTATCTGACATTTTTTATTGTACCTAAAAAAATTTTGGACACTTTTTTCCAAAAGTATCTGTGATTCTGAGATTCTGTCCTCTTGTTTAAGTGGTCAGCACACCAACTGGCTTCAAGGGAAAACAGGGATTCAGATTTTCTGAAAGTCAGAAGCAAAGGGTTTCTACTCCTGCAGCCGAAAAAACACAGGCAGCCAAAATAAGAGATCTCATGAAGGACATGGTCTAAACATGCCAGATACAAAATGTGGAGATTCTAACGCGTAATACCTGCTTTAAATTAGATAACAAATTACTTAATACAGAGTGAAATGAGAGTGGAATTAAAATAAAATAAATTTAAAAAAAAAGACAAAACAAAACAATTTAAAACCTGTTGGCTGCCCCTGGCATGATTTAATTTTGCTTCTGCTTCCTTGGTTATTCACTGAGAAACTTATTAATACCTCATGGAAAACTACCGTCTTTCCATGTTGAAGCATTTAGAGGAAATATGTTATATCATGTCATTTTGTGATCTGTTTCCCCTTTCCCGACCTTCTTCCACTGCAGAGATTTGCCTGAAAGTCAGAAACTGGATTTCTGGCTGCCATAAACATGCCTAGGACTACAGCGACTTTATTAATTTACTTCAGTGAGGGTGAGACCTCATACCTGTCCTGAACGGTTACCTTCCCTTGCATGTCAGGGCTTGTGAAACATCCTTAACAAATATGCTGCAAAATTATGACCTTGTTTCTACGTCGATGAGACCTATTTCTTCACTGAGAGTTTATTCCATGATACCTTGAAGCAAATGTCCTGCCAGCACTTCCTCATACACTGTAATGTGCTGTATCTCCAAGGAACCTACATCTCTATACTAGCCCGATCCTCTGTGCCCACACTGAAAGAAATATTAAGCATGCTTTGTAATACAAATCTGCCTAGGCTACAAGCTTGAGAACTGATCATCTCTCCCCCAGCTGCTAATTTACTTCCTCATCCTGTTTTGGGATGCCCCAGCTGACTCCCATTCAGGCATGAGGGTAAGATCCCTCTGCTTTATGGGGTCTCATAATACCATTCCAGAAGGTTTTATAACACCCCAAAAAACCTCCATGTGCCTTTACATCAAAACCCATGTTATGCACATCCTTGTATTTTGCAAGAGAAACACCACCCCAGAGGGCTGTAACCTGTCTCACATTATTTCAGACTGTTTGAACAAACAAGAGAAATCATACAAGTTATGTCAAGTGGCAGCAAAATTGTTGGGGTCCAGAGGAGAACAAGTCTCGTGTAGTATGAGTATAGTCAGGTTTTCTGTAGAGGGAGGTATCCCTTAAGCATGTAGATGTGACTTGACCAGTATTTGTTCAGTCTTTTATTTAGTGTCATTGTTATGCCCCTTGTATCTACAAATTTGACTAGATGTCAGCTTCCTGAAGAGGCATAATAGGCTAAGTGCAGTGCTTGTGGTCCTGTGTGCATTTGAATTTGGACTAGTGAATTCAGACAGCCTAACCATGCTTAACTCTTATGAACATCTGGCTACACAGAAATACCATAAACCAAAAAATAAATAATGAGCCAGTGTCTCTGTGATTTCCCATCTCAAATCCCAGTGTGACTACAAGCTTTCCTTTTAGGGAAAAGCTATCCAGTGTGCACTGTGATAACACAATGCAAGATATCCAGCATTCATTGTTAAGAGCTGTTGGTTTTGCTTGTAATCGAGTCTGGAATTCAGCCTTCCTGTGTTTTATTATCTTCTCTGGTGATAAATATCCTTGTGTGCATGGTGTGAGCTCTGTAGAAGCTGTTTGCTTGGGGAAGGATGGTCCTGTGGGAAAATTATTGAGATATCAACTCGGACAATGGTGTTCTGGCTTTACTGAAGCTTTTCTACATAACTGTAGACAAATAATTTGATTTTCCTCTTTTGTTCAGATTCTGCACTCTCTGCTCACACAACAAAAGCCTGACAGTCCTGTCTCAATTGCACGAAAGTGGAGCCGGTGAAGGTTCTTATTGCCACATACGCAGGACTTGTTCTGGTGTCTACATGGTTCTCTTCAGGCTTGACGTGACGCAGTTAGGTAGGAAGCCATGTATGTATATCTCCTTAAAAGTGATATAATACATACCAAAAATCCAAATAGTAGCAATTTTTATTGTCAGATAGTCACCACACAACTCTGTCAAGAAGTGGTCGGCCTCTGTTTTAAAATGACTGTGGAAAAGAAAGAAGTGCTCACCTTAGCACCCTTTGGTGACCAACTGGCCAGTACAGCTCCTGAGCTGATACCTCCAGCACACTGAGAAGCACTGGTAGAAGTGCTAGCTCCCAAAGAGCAGCTGCTATGCCATCAGCTGCCAGGCTGGCTTGGCCTTTCCCAGTGCAAGAGGTACTTGTTAAGCACTGTGCATAAGAAGGCTTTATTGCTCCTAATTTGCAAATCATTGACTCTTTGGACTTCGTTCCTTGGGAGAGTAGAGAGTAACATCTTCATGAGGGTGACAGGTGAAAATGCATCAAGTGTATCTCTGACTGTGAAATGCAAACTGAGCCCTTGATCATTTGCATGCCTGTGGCATAGAGCTACTCAGTGTATTTCTGGAACAAAAGCCACAGCTCAGCCACAGAAATGTTTTCCCACTGCTGCCTATTTGGCTTTTTAAACATTATGCAACCCAGGGTGCATAAACAAACATGAGGCTGAACAATCTAAGATTGACACATGCCTCTTAAGTCCTCAGGTCTGTCAGGAAGGTTTTTGTGCCTGTTCTGGGACAGGTGTGATGGAAGTCCTAGACTTGTTCTGAGTGTCCTTGAAGCTTTTCATGTGAAAGAAACAAAAGTTAGTTACAGGAAGGGACTTAGTCTGGCTAAAGAGGCTCTCTTCATTGAAATTTAGCAATGAAATTACCAGAAGGAATGTCTGAAGAGCAGTAAAGAAGAGGACAGGGAGACCTAGACATTCTAGACTTCCTAGTCTAACATCTGGAAACATCAGGGCCCATGACAGCACAGAGTTTAGGGGCTCATAAATAACACCAAACAAATTTGGCCATTAATGCTTCAGTACCCAGCCTTTTCAGTCTGTGGAACATTCAGTGTTGTGGTTTTTTCAGCTCAGATATCCCGATCCTCAGACAAATTCAGATCTCTGCCCATTTTTCACTGGGCTATGTGGAGATGCCCTTCAAAAACAACATATCTGCCTGTGACTCAAAATTTAAATTAAATAAGTGGGACTCCACAACCGAAGCTTAAGTTGTTAATGGTGGTTAGGGTCTGTTTCACTTTTTGTTATGAAGTCTGTGCTGTTTAAACAACGTCTGTTGTGAGAAACATGGAAGTCTTCATCATCTTTTTCAATGATAGTTAGGGTCTTATACAATTTAATACATAAGGAAAAAATGAAAAGGTATGCAACTAAATAGTAGCTCACGCTTCCTGTTCACCCCGTCTTTAGGTTTCAGGAGGACATTTTATGCATAATTCTGAATTCATAAACAAGATAAGTAGGTGTGTATTGGGCAGGATGTTGCAGAATGCATAATTATAAAGATAAAATCATAATGGTAACGTCATCAGTACCAAGTTCCCTTTGCCTTTTCTGAGCCCCAAGCACTTCTGAACCAAAGGCCCCAAAAGAAAAACACAGCTCAAAAATAGAGCTGAATCAAATGAAGGCGGCTGCAAGGGTGAACCCCACTGACTGTCATAGCTCAAAGCCAGAAATGACTTGGTAGGTTATCTGCAACTAGGTAAACCTTGTAATTTGTGTGTTGCTGTAGTCAGCTCAGTGGGATCTGGGGACAAACATCTGCTCTATGCTACATATAGCTTGGAACTTTGTGGCTTTTATAGAACTTGCTATTCAATCGTGGAAAGGGAGCTGTAAAATAGAGGGAACAACTGGGACTCTGAACTTAGGGTCCATGGTCAAGCTCCTCTGCAAGATAAACCAATACCTGATCTGCTGCCCTTTTAGGCTGAATTTGTAAGGAGAAGGAGTTATGTGGATCTTTTATCAGAGCATAAGTAAGAACTTGAAGTACTTTTCAGACTTGTCTGTAGCTTCCTCTTTTTCTCAGTGACTTTCACCAGCTACAGTTGAATGTAACAAAAATAGCAGAGATGTGAAATAAAGGAGAACTTCACAGATAGAATAATAAAAAAAAAAAAAAAAAAAAAAAAGGGTAAATGCTTCTCCTCCTCCTCCTCTTGTCACTCCACAGCACTTTGCAACCTATTTGAGAATTGATGGAGATATTTTTAAAGATTAGCTTTGAAAATAAAGAAGAGAACCTGGTAATGATATACTCTGACCACGCAGCCTAGAGTAGGGAGGATAATTGGAGAAGGAGGTAAATAGATTGCAAAATCTATGAGCAATATTTCTCTGTTGAAATATTCTGGCTTTATGATAAGATGTTTCCAGTTTCAAAGCTTCAGCTCCAAAGCTGTACATTTCTACAGGGAAAGATATTCTGACCAGCTCTTGTGTTAAAGAATATGCTTGATTTTCTACCCCTTCAATAAGGGATGAAGGGAGAAAAGCATTCAGTCTTGATGTGCATGTAGAGATGACAACGGGAGATGGCTGAGCCATTGCTGCTGTGGTGGGACTGCACCTACTACATCAGTGGTGTTCCATTCTCCCATGACCTCACAACCTGATGCCTTGTGTTCTTGTTCAAAGGTCACATCTTCTCCCAGTGAAATAACCATTCAAGGAGGAAAAATGGAAGCATACTTCAATGGTTCAGGATCAAATCCTTATAGCAGAAGAACAGCAACGCTACCCTCAGAAGGTATAATGACACTATGAGTAGTATTTATCCTGCTGTTTGTATGTAAATCCATAGTGTAAAGTTTCTCTCAGACTATTTGAGGCTCTCATTTTTCTCTTGCTACTACGGAAAATGTAGGTTGAAGGATATAGGTGACATCTAACTTCAGTCCATGATATCAGGCAGTGGGACCCATCTTTTCAAATGTGTGTGTGTGTGTTTTAGGGGAGACATATCCTATTGCACAGGTGTTTCAGGTTTGTATGCATGCTATTAATTTGCAAATAACAGCAATTCTGTTAAATAATAAAGATTGGACTTGACGGACGGAAAAAATGGACCGTTAAGAAAGTAGGGTTTTTCAAAAGGCCTGGACCGGAAAAGAATTCTCATGTCTTGGTGCAAATCATCAGGAATCTTCTGATGGCGCCAACAACAGAGGTTCATTCATCAGTAAGGAGGGACTGTCTTCCTTGTCAAGAAATGTTTGGGGTTTTCGAAGCATGTCAAATGGAAAGGTTGAAAACAACTTCTTTTATGGTCAGTTATACTGTCTAGAGTGAGAAGAAGGATTTTGCCTTCTTGACCTTACAACTCTTTAGCAGTGAAGGCTGCAGCTAATCAAGGCATCCCTACCAGGCAGATATAAAATGCAGCTTCTTTTCACAGTTTTTACCTTAGCAGATCTAATACATGTCGTTTTATACAGATGAGGGGGAACTTGGCAGTATGTTATATCCAATTTATCATGCCGATGGCTCTGCTGTATACATAATGCTACTTTTATAACCCAGCAAGCAGCAGATATAGAATATTTATAAGCTAGGACCAGCCGTCATGTCTCTGAAGAATTTCCAAACACTTGGTTTTGGGTTTAAATGGGAAGAAAGGGGAGGGAACAGCAATGCTGTTACACACAGACTATCACTGCCCATGGTACAGCACAGAAAGAATCTTTGCAAATGTACTAATCCTCCTTGAGAGACACAAACATAAAATCTAAAATGTGTTCCATATGTTCCAGTGTCCTGTTGCTGCTCTAATTCCAGCTGAAAGTGTAAAACTTAGCAACCTTTATATTGATGCTAAACACATTGCGTCACTCCTAACATTGATATGTTTTATGCTAATACAATTAAACTTGCTTCAGCATAATCCTGGTAAGATAAACACCATTGTTGTCATGCTAAACATTGCAGCTATGTATATCTCAACAGTAAAATGAAAGAAAGACATGTTATCTAAACTAATATGAAGGCACTCTCCCTCTGTCATGCTCTGAGAATTTTCTCTCTACTGCTTCTTGCTGATGAGTGTGGTGCACAGTTTAATGTTGCTCTGTGTGTGAAAGTGGTCACAGCTGGTACTGTGTGCCTTCTACACTGAGTAACAATAACAAACTAAAAATCCCACTCAGACTCCCCAAATAAAAAAATTTTTTTTTAAAAAAAAGTGATTGAATTATGACTTCAGATTACAATTTCATCTTGCCAGCTACCTCTGTAAACATAGACTGATGACCTATGAGAAGAAGTCCTTTTCTCCCTAAGGTTGCCAGTGTTCAGTCTTTTTTGTAAAGGACTAAAACTGTGATATCTGAGGGATGAAGTGAATTATACTGTTACAACTGGCTATTACTACCTTCTTCCAAACACTTCCCCACAGGTTTTGCTAGGTAGTTAGTGCCCTTAGCAAGGAAAATATTGGACTTTCTGATTCACAGGAGAAGTAACACTGTGAGCAGTTGAGGAAAGTAACCTTTTACATTTTGGGCAGACTAAGCCAGCATCACAGAAGAACAGGGGAGAGCACGGAGGTAATGAAAGGCTGGCTGAGAGGCAGCAATATCTTAACAACCTTCTCACTTGTGTGATACCTTTTGTTTCATGTCTAATGCCCTTTCAAGGGTCTGGTAGATACATTTTTACAACCTGTATAAAGGCAAAATCTAACTACCTTCACCTGAGATAAAGCTACATTTTAGCTGTGTTCACCTTTTGTGTTGAAAGGGGATAGAAAAGGATGAGTGAAGTGATGGACCAAGTCTGGCTCCCAAGGTTTCCAACCAACTACCAAAGTTCCTCCTGCCAGGGCAGAGGAGCAGGAATTCAGGAGAGAGCAATCTGGCAGCTAGAAAGAATGTCTAATAGAAAGCAATACAGTTATTTTTTTATGAAATTCCAATATTTTTTTCATGACATTGAGGTCATGCAACAACAGGAAGAAACAAGTTGATGGCATCTCAACAGACCGAAAGAATGGTAAGAAATGAAATATTTCTCACTGAAATGTGGAAAATGTCCTATATGAAGGAGTTAGGGGTAGAATTTACTCATAGCTGGTATCTGGACTGGAATCCACTCGGATAATCATGATCTAACACTGAAAGGTACAAAACTATGGTGGCCCTCACAGACTGCTCTTGTGATGCTGTCACTTCAGTTCCCCATCTATCATGTGAGGAAGTCTTGTCCCTGAATATAAGTCAAGGAAAAGCACACGGACAAGATTTCATCAGACATCCAAAACTACTTATCTGAAATAGAGGATTTATATTTTTGATTAATAAGTAGAGATGGGACATCATGCCTACACGATAAATAGGTCCCCATACTTCAGGCCCTAACAACCCATTGTCAGGCACTCATGTTCACTTCCACTCTATTCAGCCATGATTACTAAGAGTTTCACCCTGGGAAGCTTTACAGGTCCAGAGCAAGGAGAAACTCAATAAATGAGTTTGCATAATTTCACACTGATGGGTCTTTCAGTGTGCCTTTCCAGCATCAAATCTTTTACTTTGTCTTTTTTTCAGAAGACCTCACCTGAAGCATTTCAGGAGTTAAATGTCCAAAGCAACAGTGTGTCTTTTAAAAGGCTGGATGATTATAAACAATTTCACAATGATTTCTTCCTCTGACTGAGAGAATCAAAGGAGGGCTTTTCAGTGTTTGCATTAGCAGGTGTGGGACTTTACTGAGAAGTTTAAAGGGTGCAGTCCTTCTCCCTTTCCTCGCTGCTCCCTGTGATTGTATCTCTCGGATCTCACACCTTCTGAGAAATTCTCACTTGCCTGCCTCAGGTCTCTGAATTTTCCACCCTGGCATTTCGCAGGTCTCACCACTGAGGCCCCACACTGTCACCAGGTCTTTACCCTCACAGTTGTGTACCAGAGCCTTGATAGGAACACGTTTCCTGTGAGGCTGAGGAAGGAAGAAGGGTACAACCACAGCCTGAGGGTGTGCATCCCTCTCCAGCTCCACACCCTGCCATAGACTTCTTACTGCCATGTGTCCCAGAGGGAGAGGGGGTTACAATTGTGTTACCCTGACCTGAGTAGCATGGTATGACCACAGTTTTGCAGGACTCATAGTCAGAGTAAATAGGCACCAAGTTAAATTCACTGGAGTTTTACGGGCTGCATTGGAAGGCCAGGCCTTGGCAGAGTCCTTGTTACAACAGCACATTACATTAATTGGCAAAATAATTTAAAAAAAAAGAACAGGCAATAATTTATATGTTTATTACATGTGTTGTGGTCTTTTTTGATTTTTTAGTTCTGAGATACTATTATCTCTTGGACTTGCTTCCATCTTGTGATTTATTTCTCAAATAAACTGTTTCATAGGTATTCACCCTTCTGGAAATACAGTTTAGAGATTTCTTTAATAAGCATTTTGAAAATCTGGACATACCTCCAAATGGTGACACAGCATCTCAGTAACGAAGGCCTTCTCAAGTGCTACCATTTTTATACAGGTCATTGTGAGCTTACAGAGAGTATAAATGATTACTTAGGTTGCAACAGAGCCTGCAAGTCTTGATGATGATAACTTGCTGACTTCTGCCTGGGGCTCAGCCACTTCTTGGTGACCCTGCACCCTGAGGAGCTCTGCTAGGAGGGGAGTTCTGCAGGAGCAAGTAGTGGCCTCCCCTGTGACTCTTTGGTCCCTTCCTCTCCCTGGCCACAAGCAGAGGTACCTGAAACACTGACAAATTAAAATTGTGAGGTGTCTCTAGGCCATGTCCTATTACAAGCTCACCTGAACCACAGGAAAATATAACAGAACCAGAGACTGCATTTTGCACTCTTCCAGCAGGTATGTCTCCATCATTTATTGGTGGTTTTTTAAGTACCAGGACCCCCTTCCTATGGACAGCACAGGCAACAGGAGGAGGATGGGACACTTGCACCACATTCACATTTCCTGAACAAAAACCTGCTTTGCAAAGACACAAGGCAGGCATGCAAGGTTTGAGGGTAGTTTTTGTTTTGGAAGGAGTTAGGTAAGATGTGAAAAATCTCATTGAGGAAGATGTCTTCCTTCTTTACACTTACACTGGAGCAGAAGACTGAAGGAAAGCAGTGTATATGTAAAACATCTTTGGCCACATATAGATTAGCCCCAGAGGTCCAGTAAAACCTTCCCAATCAGTACTGACATGACAGGAGACAGGACAGGATCCCACTGCTCACTCCAGGACGAGCTACAGGGTCTGACTGTTCCCATCTGCAAATCAGGGTTAACATTAATAATCTTTCTCACATGATCAGAGATACACAAACTAAAAGCACCAAGAGGTAGGTGGTCTTTTTACAGTTCCTTACACAAATAATAAGCTCACTGTCACTGCTGATATGGTTTTAGAGCCATGGTTTGTAGAAAATGCAACAAGCCAACTTAGATGCATTTTGGGTCCTGTACTGCAGCTCCCCTGCCAAACAGGAACATATCTGAAGCATGTGACCATCTGATCTATTGACTTCTGGGGTTGTAACAGTCTTGGCCACCCAGCATGAAGTTGCATTGCGCAAGCAAATACAGCATGAGACTTTCCTTCAGTGCGCCTCTTGTCATTACCCAAACAGAACTAATAACGCAGGGTCTGGGGTATGGGAAACTCCTGTGGCGTTGCTTTTTACTAAGTGGGATCCTGAAGGAGACACATTTGTAGAGAGAGGTTTTTTCCCAAGCAATCAGCTCCAGCACAAGAAGACACTGCTGGAGGGACGAGATCCACCTTAGGAACAGGGCCCCAGAGATAGCAAGCTGCAAATATGTCTTGTCAGATCTTCCCTGACCAAACCGGGGAACTGGTCCAGACACAGGCAAGTAAGAAGGTGTGTTAGAACTTTGTCTTCTTGTATCCATTTTCCAAATCTAGCAATTAGTTTCTTAACTCTGTTTTGCAGTGATCTAAAACTCATTTTACTTTTTGCCCAAATCTTGACTGCTGTGCAGACATTTCAGGGGAATACAGCAAGTTTAGAGGTGCTCTGCTCTCCCAGGAGTAACAAGTGATGTACTTTAGGTCTGCTGACACCTCTGCCATGTGTAGAAATCTCCCCGGAGCATGTGCAAGACAAGGCAAACACAGAGAGTGCTATGGAGCAGGGCACTGACACACAGTCTGGGGCGTGGGGCTTGGGTCTCCCTAATCTCTCACTGTTGTGTGCAAAAACTGTCTGCAAGAACTGTCTCCTTAACTTTTGTTTCACACATGTGACTTTACAAAAAGTTTAACGATAAAAATTAACATGCTTCTTGTTTGTAACTTGCTACAGCTTCACATAGTGGAAACATAGACGCATGTTTTTCTCCATGGTCAATATGAAGAGCCTTGGGCAACTTGCTCAGAGATAGGCATGTTGACAAAGCTACATGAATCCCACCATGCTACTACCTGTATCCTGTTCAACATAGTGGGGTTTTTGTTGTGTTCCGGGTCATAGAATCTCAAGTTGGAAGGCACCCATAAGGATTATTGAGTCCAACTTTCTGCTTCTCCCATGACTACCTAAAATTAAACGATATGACTAAGTGTATCACCCAGATGCTCCTTAAACTCTAACAGGCTTGGTGCACTTCCCTGGGGATCCACCACCCTCTCAGTGAAGAAAAGTCTAGCAAATACAAAAGACATTTCAGTCTCTGTTGTCCCTTGCAGGACACCAAGACTCCCTCAGCCTTGACTCAAGGCTCTGAGTATGGAGAGTGGAGAAGATGTGGTGCAGGGTTTGCTGGGCATCTCTGGGACCCACAGGAGCACAGGGAAGATATAATCAAAGTTTACAGACCTATCCATGGTGAAAGAAATAAGCCACTATTTTGATAACAGACTATCCAGAGGAACAAAGTCAAATTCTGTTCAGAAGAAAAAACAAAGGTGTCTTGTTATCTATGCACCTGTGGCATGTCAATATCACAGAAGGAAATTCCTTTAATATACCCATTATCTGACACCTGTAATGTGATAGCCCTTAGGGACAAGGATGGAAATATACACAGTGTAAACACAGAGACATGTTAGACAATAACATTGCCATAGCAGTGACGATCTGTGTTTCACACTCAGGATGACAAGATCATGTTAGTTAGCTATTTAGTCAAACAGCTAATGATGTTGCCATGTGTAATGGCCAGGGAACTGCAGGTGCCAGTTCCTGTGACACAGACATCACAACTCAGTGTGTTTTCTCTAATCTTCTTGTCTCTATATAAGTAGTTTATGTCTCAAATGCTGATAATTTCCATTTTGCTGTAAGTGTGCCAGGATTACTCTGTTGCTCAATTCCACAAATCCCCTTTGGCTTCCTTTGGGAGCAATGGCATCTTTTAGTAGACCAATGGGTATATGTTGATTGAATAATCTCTATTAATACACATCTGTAGAATGGCTGGGATGATGGGTCTTTAGCACTATTACAGCGAATGTAGTGATCATCTACAGTTGCTTCTTCCAGTCTGGTAAGTACAATAGCCATGGACACATGCAAGGATGGATTATTTTGGCTCACTGGCCATCTGTGCTGCTTTAGGTAGAAAATCTGAACTGATCAGGTAGAAAACAGAACCGCAGCATTCCCTGCTTGGCTTCCAAGACTGAAATAACAGCAGAATGGGACTTTCATATCATTGCATTTCATATCATTTCGTATCAGAATCATCAGTTGCATTTCGTATCAGAGCATTTGTGTGTGTGTTTAACTTTCTTTCCATTCCTGTTTCAAGCCAGAAAGTGAAGAGGCATGTCAAGATAAAGTAATTACAGAAAGGTTAACCAATCCCTCTACGCTGCCTTTCCCTCCACCACAACCACTATGTGTGCGGTGCTGTCAAGATCAAGACAGATGGGTCCCTGACTGCCTTTTCCTGGACACCTTGACTTTGATGGCTGCAAAAGAAGTCTCTTGATTGCTCCCTAAGTGGTGTAAGAAAGTCACCTTCTGTGCTGTTAAACCAAACAGGACATCATACCACAGCAATGTGAGCTGCTGACAGGGAGAGTGAGATTCTGTGTTACTCTGCTCAGTTTCTGGGCTATTGCAATACCAGTCTTGTAACTGGTAAATCCAGTGTTTATCTGGATTTTTTCAGCTTCTTCCAAGCATATGTTCTTGTAAATGTGTCTGTGTTGTCTTGCAGAAAGCAAATACAATTGCTGTGTGTATCTACATACGAGTACCCACTTGTCTGCCCTGCTTGTCCAGCCAGAGCTTTCTTATATCCGTTAAACAGTGTAACTGCGAAAGTAAGACTGATGAACAAAATTAATTTTTTTTTTTACCATGATGCACAGCTAAGGTGTGGAACTCCTGCTACAGGACACTGGAAAGTCAATAGTAAAAAGGGAGTTCAAAGGGGAATTAGAAAAAAATCATGGAGGACAGCTGCACTGATGCACCTTTAACACGTTGCCATGTATGCAGAGAGAATCCACACATGACAATGGAAGTTGGGGACACGAATTACAAACTATTCTCCTTGTTTCTTGTATGAATTTCTCGAACACATGCCTCCGATCACTGCCGGAGATTAAATACTTCTGCAGATGAACCTCTGGACTGATCAAATACTGGAGTGTCTTATGCGGTTAACCAAATTTAACACGCACAGAGCCTTTCTCTGTGGATTCCTCTGATCAATATTAACCAGAATTCACACTGAAGCCAGACTATTAGGACTCCTGCTGTCTTTATATCCAGCTGAAAAGTAATTCAAGGTTTTAGAGCAAAATGAAGTTATGTTCACTTCCTATTTAGTTCTCAACCAGTCAGCTCTTTGGAGAGTTTATAACTTCCCTTTATTATGAGACAATTTATTTGCTTTTTCTTTCAGAACTTCTGTTTCTTCCCTTAAGCCAACTGAAGATGCTCCCAGGAGTGCCTTAAACACAGACAAACAGAAACTGAGACACACATACACAAGGACAGATTCAGAAAAAACATAATAGGACTTGCATAATGTACTGTGTATTACATGCCAGGAGATCTAGTCTCTGATATCACCTCTGTAGCTTGTACAAATACATTACACTCTCCTGTCTTTTCACTGTTTTGAATGCAATCTCTGTGTAAATGAGCTTTTTAAATGTTTCTATTTGTCTGTAGAGACAGTAGGTCTTCAGTTGCCTGAAAATGCTACTGGCACTTTGTGATTAAGAATAAGGATCAACATCCTTCAGAGACCAGCCTCTGCAGGAAAGGGGGAATTTTCACTCAACCAGAGCTCTTTTTCTTTATTGATTTATTACTGATCACTGTGTGAAATCCTTTTATGGTTTTGTTCTCTTAAAAAAAAAAAAATCACACTCCTATTTATGTTAAATTGTCGCTTTAGTGTTAGTTTTTAGTATTGTTAGTTTACAGTGCAGGTGAGATCATGTAAAGCATTTAAATTACCTTCTGTTGTTTCAAAGAAGGTAAGTAATTAGGGAATTACCCTGTCTTAAATCAAATCAGAGGAATCAGACTAGGCCTGTTAATAGATTTACTTTCATTACAAAAAGTATAAAATAATATCTATTATTGTCTTGTGAAGATATTTATATGTCCAGCTACAGATCCAGACTGTCATGCACAAGAAGCTATACAAGGAGAGAATAAAAGCGTCAGTCCTGTTCCATCAGTTTAAACAGCCTGGGCTGTTTTGCTCTCCTTGCGCATGGCCTCCTTCATGAAATACTCCTCATGGTTATATGGAAATGGTTTTATGCCTGCTTTGCAGTCCCTTCAACTTCCCCAGTGAGATCTGCTATGGTCAAGGAGAAGAATATCCTAGTAGCACCTTGCCTAGGTTGTTGCCGAATCATGATGAGGCCAAGAGCTACAAACCTTTCCTTCTCTGCGGTGTAAACGGAGATGGATACTCAGTTTTTGCCTCAGAGTCTCAGAGGATTGTGGCAAATCAGGCAGTCTTTCTGAGTGACACTGACAGGTTTTCTATTCTCTGGGAAAAGATGAGGGCTTGCAAATGCAAACCAAAGAGAGGGATTAACGTAGCATGAGAGAGTTATAGTGATAGCAGGGAAAAAGAAGGCAGTCATGGAAAGCATTAAATTTAGGGCTATCCAGCTGAGATATTACAACAGCTGCCTAGGAGAACATCTGACTGTCAAAGATTACTTCAAGTTTTGTGGTGCCAATTCAAAGCCTGCTATAGAAAATGGGTGCTATGAAAGAGGAGCAGGAAAACTTTCCCAGTCGTTGACAAGGGTTTTGACATAGTGATTATATCAATAGTAACAGTCATTTTGCAAGATAGGCTAAGGGGAAGTTAATCCATTTAACCAGTCACTTGAAGACTGTACAGTATCTGTATCAGCATCTAAACATCACTAGCTCATCACTGTCCAGTGCTGACATGGAAAGAGAGTCTTACAACACTTTCTCGTATGAGAATTTCACAGAACCATGGAGATGTTGGTCTGAAGACCTCAAGTCCAAACCGTCTCTGGAAACAGGACTACCACCAGGGCTAGCTCAGAGCATCCCAGCTTTGTCTAACTGAGTCTGGAAAGCCTTCTGGGATGGAGGTTTTACAGTGTCTCTGGATAAGCTGTTCCTGTGCTGCACCATCTTCCTGCTGAAAAAGATCAACTCTTGTCACAATGATGATATGGCACCAGCTAGAGATTGGTTTGGTTTTGCGTTTTGTGTCATAAACTCTTTATGGCATTCTTACAGAAAATATATAAAAAAATCTTAAATTAAAATTTTATACTATAAGTTTAACTTTATAGAGAAAAAAGTATATGTTGCCAAATATATTTATTGCAGTTTCCCATCGCAGTAAGAAGCATTTCTATTCTACTCAGATATCTGCAACACTTCTTGCCTAAACAAAGGGACTGGAGGGGTTCTCTCTGCTCTGACAAGTTTAAATTTGAAATAACTTTGAAAGAACTGTGGAATGTGGATATACATTTAGAAATTCATTTGGAGATGTAGTGATATAGTCCCAGTGATATATCACACTGCATCATGTACAAGGCAAGGTTGGGCTCTGTCATCCAAACAGAAGATCTCTATGGGATACATCACAACCTTTACAATGGCAATAACTATTCTTCCGGAGCTTTCTGAAATGCCCCTGTGTGTCTAAGGAAATATTACAACCAGAAGAACAAAGAGAGGAGGATAAAGCTGTTGAGCAAGACAGAGAGATGGACAGGAACAGAAAATTAATTTACACGTGTTCTGTGTGATCTCCATTGTAATAATGTGCCAACAATTATTAGCAGTCTGGTTCTTATTTGTTCAGTTATAGTCAGCAGCTTCAACTCCATTGAACAAAGCTGGCAGCAATGGAAAGGCTAAATGACTTTTAGCATCAGGTTAACATCATTCCCATTTCACAGTCTGAGAAGAGGGAAAGTTCTTACAGGGTCTGGGTGTCTCTACCTTTTGTTTGTCTTGCTCCTTTAGTCAGACTATATCTCAATACTTTTTTCCAGTTTTCTAATGGTCTCTGGGCACCCCAAAAGTCATTGCCTATGATGCACAATGAGGATGTAAGCTAGTGGAAGAGCACAGCTTATAACCAAAACTGAGAACATAAGGACTCTGAATCACTACTCCCACTGAGCTGTGGAGCAGTGTTGTTTTGTTGTGTTGTTTTGGATGACAGCATTTTCAGTTTTGAGCAAGAAGTAATAGCTGTCATTTCTTTCTTGACAAAATATCAGAATTTTCCACTGAAAACATATAGTTTACAAACACACATAGCATTGGGTTTGTCAGTTTGTTTTTAAATTTCCTGTTAAATATGTTGGAGTGTAGTATTCCAGCCTGTACTTTTGAGTAAGTCAATCCAAACACGTCACTGTGTTACCTGGCCAGGCTTCTGGAGGGTGTGGAAGTCTGTTTCTCCTGATAACACTTCCAAAAGCAATTGGTTCTTCAAAATTTCTGAAAATAAAAATTATTTTATTTAGATACCTGTAATGAAATGAATTGAAGATATCACTTTTTGGCACCCTAATAAGTGTGTTTTATTTAATGATTTTTAGAAAGAAATTTCCAGGATGGATGGAAACTTGAAAAGCAGTATTGATTCAGTCCAGAAAGGAGGCAAAGGAAAGAAAAACCCAATATAAGTACACTGAGAAAGTATGTTTTTTAAAAAAAGGAAACCACAACAACAACAAAAATAAAAATCCTCAATACCCTTCAGAAAAGAAAAAAATCTGTAGCATAACCTTTTATCTGTCAGCTGAAATGAAAGTACATCCAAAGTCCAAATCAGAAGTCTTGAGCAGTGAAAGATATTTCAAAGCAATGATGCATCAGAACTATCTCTGGAAATAGCCGAACAGCCAAGAATTCCTCTCCTTTAGGAAACACCCTCATTCCAAGGCCTCAGACATCTATTTTGAATTAATATAATTTATTGCCCCATCATCATAATAACATTATTATTCATTTACCTAAGGTGATAACAGCGACTAAGGCCCTAGTTAGGACCAGAGCTTGATTAGACTTTACAGATATGAAATAGAAGATAATGATTGTTTTAAAGTGCTTGGTGTAAACTAGCAATACTCCTAGTGTTACACCCAGCAATGGAAACAGACCAACAGCAAAGGTTTGAGTGGAAGACATTATGATTCCCCTGAAAGATCAAGAGAAAGAAGTGATGTTCTTTATTTCAAGATGCATATGTGCCTTGTTGAGTTGAAAAGTTTGAATAACACTCATTGGAGGTGCTATTTTCTCAAATATTGAAAGTATCAACATTCTCAATGTCAAGCTGAGATGAAGACACACACTGAGGCCTTTAGTTTAGGAACTTTTTTTTTAAGAATTCATAAAACATCATAATGTGTAATGCAAGAAGAGTTCTTTGAGGTGTTTAAAGAAAGTTCATTTTGTGCCTATGCCCCAAATCATAGCTCAGATCTACAATATTGATACTATGCCTATGAGAGGAAAACTGCATTTCCTCGGGACCTACATCTTTATGGGAAGTGTGTTAAGTATGGCTGCTCATACTTGCTTACATCATCAAAGATGCTAGAGCATAACTGTTGATTGGGGGAAGGGACAGAAAAGGATCCTTTTATTTTTTCCTTCACATGTGGAAAATCTAGGTTCAATGCCCAGTTCTATTGCCCACTTTCGTTGTGGACCTAAATACAAAACCAAATGAACAGCAAATGGAGCACATCAAAGGTCTATCTAGCCTGATATCCTGCCTGTGAGCCTAGAAGAGTGTGAAAGAAGCAGGTGATAATTTTCCAGGCAACTTTATGAGTGATTTCTTTTTCTAGAGTAAATAGCCATCTATATTGAAGAAATAGCTGTGTCTGCAGTGCTGTTTTGGTTCTTGGTGATTTTTTTTTTTTCACTAATTTATCTGCACTTCCTCACCCCCCACCCCCCCACCCCCCTTCCCCCAACAGTTTCAGCCTTCAGTATCTACAGTACTTAGCAGCAAAGATTTCAGCTGTTTACTCTGGGGTTTTGGTGAAGAAAGATCTCCCATTTGTCTTTGCAATGATGCCTACAAATGTAATCTTTCAATGATGCCTACAAACATCATTTGACCTCTCCAACTATTTGGGAGAAAGCATAAACTGCCGGTTTCTAGATACCATTTCCACATCACTCGTGTTTTTCTACACCTGCTTGTTGCTTTTTCGTGGGCTGAAGAATAAGCTTGCTTATCTCTCTAATAGATGTCATGCCAAACCTTTGACAGGACATTTGGGACTCTGATTAACACTCCTTTTCCTCTCACATTGCAGTGGTTAAAGGGGTTCATTGGCACCAATAATGCTTTCTGCCACTGTCTTGTAGCCTTCCCAGGACTGCGCATCCTCATGAAGCCAGCAGGGTGGGAGAGAGCAAGCCACACAGCAGTTGCCTGTGATTTCATCTGCCCAAGTTGGACCAAGACCCTTCCAGCAGAGACAGGCCTGGTGGAGTGGCAGGATTGCTGTTGTTCCTGCTGGTAGATCTAATGGTGCTGGGTCCTCAGCTGACCTAATTTGTAAAACAAGGAACACCATGCTCTGCCTGTGGCAAGAGTAGGCTCACTGCAGACTCTCAGATGATTAGATTGCTACTATGCCAACACCAGTTATGTGCATATGGCAGATATGTGTGGTTTGCAGACATGTCTGCAGCTTCAACTTAATGAAGGTACATTCCAGCACTGTTGGCACAGTGGTAGCGTGGAGCTTGATGCAGGGAGCAAATCCTGCCTACTAGTCTGCCTGTACATGCTGGGGACTCATGCAGCTTGTTTCTCTACTACCATAGCAGTAACTGCTAGTGACATCCAGCTGTCTCTAGTGTATTTGGTATATGGCTGTAGAGTGGATATACCATCGTCAGAGAAGCACACACTATTCTGTCCTGCAAAACTGTGTGAACTGAGTGCCTCAGGCTGTAAAACACTTTCCTTTCTCAGCCTACTTCTTCTGTTTTAGCAAAGATATGCCATCAGATTACTGAGTACCTGTCTGTTTAACTGTCCTGATTCTTGCTGAGGGAACTTCTGCCAGGATTGCAATTTAGGTGTTCCATTTCTGGCCAAATTCTTCCTCTGTTGCCATTTCCTGGGATGAAAATAATAATCACTAATTACGATGATACCATTTTCTATAAATATAATAGGCCCAAAATTAATTAGTCCTCTCAGAGTCACAAACATTAAGACTTAACAAGGTAAATGGCCCTCTTTTTCCTGACACTTTTTCATCTGCTCTCTCATACGCCAAATTGAGGTGGCTGGATGACATTTCTGTACTTGTTTACATTGCAGTTTTTCTCCTCAGGGCTGGGTTTCAGCTCCTTATTATGAAGAGACTTTGCTTAGACTATCCAGTCATAACTTCTTCTGAAGGCTGAATTTCATTACATGACAATAACAACTGTTATTGTTAGTACCTTTTCTTGCAACCACAGATCAAGGCTTGAGGGCAGCTCTGAAGTTTGATGCTTGAAAACCTCTCTGGTCTGATAACCAATATGTCTTCTCTGCAGATTGAGGGGTGGTCATACAGAGTCAGTCTGCAGGAATATTCACTGGGACCAGATCTCTCCAGGAGTGTGTTATGTGCTAGGTACTGGCAAGATATTCCTTCACCAAAGATCTGGGTGTAGACCAATTACCTGTGTTGAGGGAGCTCAATTCAGAGATGGGACCTCTAAAGTGCTCAGCGTTGCAATGTGAAGCTGAGTGATGCCTCCCAGAATTTCCAGTGATGCCTCCCAGAATTTCCAGGCTTCAGAACCAATCTGTCTGCTAGAGGGATTTCACAGAAATAGAACCCAGAGAAAAGTTATTTTCTGCTGCTTCTGCAATGCACAGAGAAAATGCTGTGCTTCATCCCAGCCCAAAACACTATGACAAGTAGCAACAACCCATCTGCATTTTACTCTGTGTGCTAAATATGCAAAATGAAAACCCGATATGCCTAGTGGATGACCTGAAGAATTACAAGATCATGCAAGCTCAGTCATATGTTTCTGTTTCAGGCATTTCATCTTTACAAAGAGCAGAGGAAAGAGTGTGTGAGTGGCAGGAGATGGTAGGGATCAGGCATGGTTCTGCATAGAGAGGTTTGAGCTGTCCCACTGGTCCTTTGATCCTGATCACTGACAGTTCTGTGTAGCAGCTGTGGATCCTAAAGAAACGGATGAACAGATGAAAGGTACAGACAGACACTTCTGCCATGCTGAGAGATGGAAGTGATGACTCAGAAAGTGCTGTAGGTTGAGACTTGGCTTTGTACAGGTATATGAAACTATATGCATGTCATCAGGTCCGTTTTCACTAAGGTTTTGCTCAGCTCTGGCCTGCTGCTCCAGACAGACACTATGTCAAGGCACTGTTACAGTCAGTTCTATCATTATACTGCAACAAGTTTTTATCTCTATTTATTTCATTTTTATTGTAGAATATTCAAAATGAGAAAAATTGTTATGCTCCATTTGGTCTTTTTGAAAGATGTATTGTTTGGAGCTCTGGTGGTGCTAACATGGCATTTCAGACTGTTCCACCTTTTACCTCTGGGCAGGATTATTCATGTTTCTGCTTTTTTGGGAAAGGCCTCCATCCTTCACTCCAGGACGATGTTCTGCTCCTTAATCAGCTGCTGATAAGAAGCTTCAGATCTGCGCTCTCAGTTCCCAGTCAAGAGGAAACCTTGGTATAGATTTGGAAATTCCTGTAAGTAGTAGCTGCTATAAGGATTCATAAGCCAAATAAATATACCTTGTTTGGCTTGTTTGCTTCAAAAATTGTGAATGGCTAAAGGAAAATACAGAAACAAGATGTCACACATAGTTGCTGTAGGGGTGGAATCTTTTTAATGACAGGATACTATAAGTATTGAGGATGTTTGTTTAAGACTGAATAGAAATGTTTTCCTACAGACCAAATAATAATGGAGGAAGCTCAGTTTGGGTAGGGTTTTTCAAACTGAGTTCTGCTAATTGGGTGGTAAAGAAAACAGAAGGAAGGAGAGAAAGAGAAAGTGAAAAGGAGGCTAATTAAGTAATTATTTCAATGAGACTGGGTGGTAATGAGCTCCAGATGTTTGGGATTTCATGGATGGTCTCTGAACTGCAGAAGCAATGGTGGGTGTATATATGTTTGTTTACTTCTCCCACCCTAAGCCTGACTACTGCTTTCTCTAAAAGCCGATGAAGAACAGGCCTCTCTTAAAATATCCCTTGGACTTTGCCTCTTCAATCCAGATTTTTATCCAAGCTACTCTAGGCCAATGTAACCCACAAAGGCAGTGGCAATAATCCAGGTATATTATGGCATAATTGAAAACACTGCTTGGCCTTCACTCTGCAAAAAGTCTGTTCACAATGACACAACAAATGAGCACATAAGTCTATACTCACATCTAGCTGGGCCCAGATTCTGATCTTTGAATCTCTGTTAAACAGGCGCAAATCTGAATCAGAACAAGAATATATAGAAAATTACAGCAGAATTAACCCTGACCCACTAATGGGTTTATTCAAGGTGGACAACCATACAAATAACAAAGAAGTCTGGCTATGCACCTGACTATTTTTGAATTGCCGAATTTAGAAGTAAACAGCTTCTGCATCATCTCTGTGTCTATGCAATGGCAATCACTATAAGGTGTAGTTTCTTTAGATCTTTATTTCAAATTCTGCTACTTCAGGGGGATGAAAAAGCCTGGAGCTGTTCATGGTTTATACAGAGGTGATTCTCAGTGGTAGATTTCTCTCCTGGAAGACATGGTTTGTTGGCAGCAAAATGCTTTGCAAAACCATGTCAGTTCTGAAAAGTATATTTTTCAGGTGTCACAAGGAGAAGAATCTGTGAGAACAGTGTCAGTATATCCAGATCTGATTTTTAATTATTATTATTATTTTTCATATTGAAATACTTAAATTCTGTTATTTTAACAAGCATTATAACAGATCACTGAGATGAAAAGTCTAATTTTTGTGAAATTTCTTTTTGTGTGTGTGTTTTATTGTTGCTCTGGACTGCAACAAGCTCCCACACACACTCCACAGGCAGTGGAATTTCCTTTGAAACACAGCCAGTTATTTGTGCTGCCTTCTTTGAAAAATATTTTATATCAGTGGGTTTGTGGAGGTTGGTAGTAATGCCACTCCTGTGTAGCACCAAAACTCCTAGCGGCACTCAGTTTCATATAGGGTTGTCTGTAAATCTCTACTATCTGGTTTCCAAGATGCTGAATATCATACACGTTACATGGCACAGGGCATCTATAATGCCAGGCAAATTTCTCATACTACTCCATTGTTAAACTCAATTCCTTTTAGGTACTTCCAGATGCTACCAAAATTCCACATAATTCCCAGTAAGAGGAGAAAACAAAGTGGGAAAGATGACTGTGTGATTTGTCAAGCAACAAGGACAGTAAGCGATTAAGAGTATGAGACTGACAATTCAGACAGTAATTTAGCCATACTGTAAAGACAACATCCTCTGCAGCCTTCTCCAGTTCTGCATGTCATTTGGCCCTGGTTTTTAGCCTTCCTTCCCTTTCTCCCACAACCTGCAAGAATGGAAGTGATTCCTCTCTGATTAGCAGAAGACTTCAGTCCCTAGATTGCATCAGGCTGGAGAAGGAGACATACATTGATAATGTTTGGTCCTGATGATATGCAGCCTGGAAACCCTCCGAAATACCTCTGAAGATAAATACTTCTGAAGTTCTTTGTTAGGCTGAATACTATGGAAAGGTGGCATAAACACCAGCTGAGCCATGCAGCACAATGATTAAACCTGTTATTAATGGATGCATATTATTATTAGTACTTTCTGTGATTCAGCCAATTAATCTAGCCAAGATGATGCACTAAAGGAAGCAGTATTGCACTGTCAGGTGGAAAGACTAGTATACTTTTTTCTCATCTTGAAATCATATGATTCTTTATCATCTTTCCATTAACTTTGTTCAGGGCCTATGAGAGTGAATTTGGACAGCAGTCTCAGAGTCTTTGCTGCTCTTAGTATTGCCATCTACACCTATTTTCTAATCCTCTGCTTGTTGGTGTGTACATTAAGCACAGACTTATCCCATTCTAGAGGAAGCTGCAATGAAAATACTTCTTCCCTTTTCCTCTTTGTCCTGGCCATAATATGACCAAAAATGCTTAGGATCTTAAATTCTTTCCCTGTTTCTGGCTTACTGTGAAAGTAATTAAAAATAAAATACATTTGGAAAATGCATCCATAGCACTATCTAAAAGGACACAGGTGAGTCAGATCCTCATGGAGTATGTATTATCATGATTTCCACTACCAGCAGTCTACATCTGGAAATGTTTTTCCTTCTCATTGTGCCACTGTACAAGTCACTGCACCTCCCCCTGCTTCTCCTCTTTCTGTTATTCACTAACAAAAGAAGATTTTTCTCGCAAAAACGTGATTTCTTCCTTTGTATATGTGTAGGTTCAGAGGACTCTGGATTCAGTTAGGGTGTCTGGACACTGACATAGATTTTATAGTTACTTGTAATACTAAATATGTTTGGGGTAAGAAGGTTTCCACCAGAAAGATTCTTCAGCCAGAAAATGTAACTGCATGGCCTTGTACTTTCTGTTTCCCAAAACAGGCACCTGGACACATACCTACTTCCCTGCAGAAATGCCTCATCAGACAGGGATTCTGCAAGAGAAAACTTCTGAGTTGCTCTTCAGTGCAATGTTTAAGTTTCAATGTGTCCAACAAATGGCAAAAAGGTTTTTTTTTCCCCTCTTGCTTGCGGAATGTTGCGGTCATCTGTAGGGGGATGATGCCTTTCTCAGGCAGAAAAAGGAGAAAGAAAATACAAACTGAAGAGAATACTATTTTTCTCATTTTTGGATTATCTTTTGCTAAAGGTTTGGTGGAATAACACAGATCTGTCTGTCTCATGATCAGCAGATGGTTCCACTTCTGAGCCTGCCTGTTGGGCCACAACAACCCCCAGCAGGGCTACAGGCTTCGGGAGGAGTGGCTGGAGAGCTGCCAGTCAGAGAGGGACCTGGGGGTGTTGATTGACAGCCGACTGAATATGAGCCAGCAGTGTGCCCAGGGGGCCAAGAAGGCCAATGGCATCCTGGTTTGTGTCAGGATTAGTGTGGCCAGCAGGGACAGGGAAGGGATCTTACCCCTGTACTTGGCGCTGGTGAGGCCACATCTCTGTGTTCAGTTTTGGGCCCCTCACTACAAAAAGGACATTGAATGACTCGAGCGTGTCCAGAGAAGGGCAACGGAGCTGGTGCAGGGTCTGGAGCACAGGTCGTACGGGGAGCGGCTGAGGGAACTGGGGGTGTTTAGTCTGGAGAAGAGGAGGCTGAGGGGAGACCTCATCGCCCTCTACAGCTACCTGAAAGGAGGCTGCAGAGAGCTGGGGATGAGCCTCTTTAGCCTAGTAGAAAGCAACAGGACAAGAGGGAATGGCCTCAAGTTGCACCAGGGAAAGTTCAGACTAGATATTAGGAAGCATTTCTTTACAGAATGGGTTGCTGGGCGTTGGAATGGGCTGCCCAGGGAGGTGGTGGAGTCCCCATCCCTGGAGAGTTTCAAGAGTAGGGTCGATTTAGAGCTTAAGGATATGCTGTAGGTGGGAACTGTGCTAGGCTAAGGTTTGAACCAGATGATCTCCATGGTCCTTTCCAACCTAGATGATTCTGTGATTCTATGAAATGTGAAAAGTCAGACATGGGCTTATTACTATGCACTGGAGATTTTCCAGGCTTATACTGGAAAATCTTGCTAGAGGGGAGAGATGCCATCCAGAGGGACCTTGACAGGCTTGAATGGTGGGCCCATGCAAAACTCATGAAATTCAACAAGGTCAAAGTGCAAAGTCCTGCAAATGGGTCAAAGCAGTCCCATGTACAAGTACAGTCTGGGCGACGAGTGGGTTGAGAGCAGGCCTGCAGAGGAGGATTTGGGGTGTTAGTGGATGGAAAACTGACTGTGAGCCAGCAATGTGTGCTCACAGCCCAGAAAGCCAACTGGGTCCTGGGCTGCATCCAGAGAAATGTGGCCAGCAGGTCATGGGAGTGGATTCTGCCTGTCTACTCTGCTCTCATGAGACCCCACCTGGAGTGTTCTGTTCAGCTCTGGGGTCCCCAACCCAAGAAGGACACAGACCTGCTCAAGTGGTTTCAGAGGAAGGGCACAAAGATGGTGAGGGGGCTTGAGCATCTTCCCTATAAACAGTGGCTGGGAGAGTTGGGGCTGTTCAGCCTGGAGAAGAGAAGGCTCTGGAGAGACCTTCTCTGGAAAGCGCTGGCCTTCCAGCACTTAAAGGGGGCCTACAGGAAAAATGAGGAGGGACTCGTTATCATGGAGTGTAGTGACAGGATGAAGGGTAATAGTTCTAAATTGGAAGAGAGTGGATTTGCATTAGATATATGGCAGAAATTTTTTATTGTGGGAGTGATGAGGCACTGGAACAAGTTGCCCAGGGAAGCTGTGGCTGCCCCCTCCCTGGCAGTGTTCAAGGACAGGTTGGATGGGGCTTTGAGCAACCTGGTCTAGTGGAAGGTGTCCTTGCCTGTGGCAGGGGGGTTGGAACTAGATGATCTTTAAGGTCCCTTACAACTCAAACAATTCCATGATTCTATGATACCTCTGCTATGAAGAATTTTACAAGAACATGTTGGAATCCCACAGTGTCAAGTTCTGGACGTGGATTTTCCTTATGTAAGTTCTCTTCTCAGCAAGTTTTAGGTGCAGATCTACAAGGGCCTAAGGATAATAATATGTGCCTCTGACTGGTTTTGGCTAGCTAGACCAATGTGATTATTTTGCTTATGTCAGAAGGTTAACTGCTACCTCTGCAAAGTAGGGTTCAGAGTCTGGGGGCAGCAGTTGTCTGGAAAGCCCACATGGCCTCCAGAGCTCTGCCAAGGTCCTCAGACTAGTCTTTAATCTAGACAGAGGCACAGAAGCAATTCTCTCACCTCACTCTCCATTTCTTACAGAAAGGATCTGGCAGGTTGATACACATGAAGGACAGTGGCAATGGGAAAAGACAGGAATGAGAGGGTGGGAGGGCAGGAAACGCAATTCCTCCAAAACCCAACAGATTGCTCTCAACTCCCTCATGTTTTCTAACCTTTCTCCTCTCCCTCACCCCTTCCAACCTTTCTTCTCTCCTTCACCCCTTCTACTTGTCCCTCATTTCCCCAAACCTTAAGCTCCACTGAGCTGTCAAATCTACGTATCAAATTTTCCAGTTACCTCTTTGCCTCCAGAGATCCTTGCCTTCACTGTCATATTAGAAGTCTCAGTGCTGGTACTGGATGAATTGTTTGCACAGTGCACCATGCAGTAATGCAAATTGGCTCTTGGAAGTTAAATAGCCATGTAAGCATGGCACCATGCCCAAGGTAATTAATGCTATGTCTCAAGGCTAAGCTGGTTGGGCTGTTGGGCTGTTAACTGGTGAGAGGAAAGTGAATGACTCACTATTACCCAGCACATCTGTTTCCCTTCCCTTGACCTGCTGCAGATCCCTGTTGCGTGCTGAGGCTGCTAGGAAACCTCACCTGACACCAACAGAGAGGAAAGCACCTACAACACCAGCTGCCTGTAGCTATTTTCATGGTACGCAGAGCAAACATTTGTAAAAAATACAAACAGTAGAAAATGTGACAGTAAGCAGTTGATCCCTTTGCTTTTTAGCCTGGCCTCAGAAACTTTTAAAAAGAAAGGCCTGGAAAGGAAAAGCAGCAAAGGACTGGATGCCACAGAAGGGTAGACAGACACCTGCTGATTTTAGCACTGCTTAGAGGGTTTTACAAACAGGCTTTAAGGACAAGTGGGAGGCTCTTGCAGTTGAGATGCATTCATGGAAGTTGTGAGAGAATTTGAAGGGGAGTAGATATACTCTAAATTTATGCAAAAGAGGCAGGTTGAAGGAGAAGGGATAGCTCAGAGTGGTCTCTAAGTGCTGTTAAGTTCACAGTGTTTTTCCTTGGGAAGGAAAGTGCAAGGCTTTATTCTGACTTGGCTGTGTTCCTCAAAGCAAGGCCTGGTCTAGCTTCCCTTGAAGTCAATGGAGAGAATCCCATTGACGTCAGTGGGACTTGGGTTTGGGCCATAATTACTGGAAAGACCCACAGTCTAAATGGAGAAATATCTGCAGCCATACATAGCTCCATTCCAGGTTAAAAATAAAAATTAAAAGTGCATCTCCAAGTTTAACATCCCCAGCACTGTAAATAGATTACTCTTTCCACCATCACAGATGAAGCACTGTTTAGAATGACTGTGGGTATCTTATGTGGCCAAATGGCTTGAGTTTTCCCTCAAGGCATAGAAATAAACATGAATACTTCATAAAAGCACAATCAAAGAGGGAAAAGAAAAAGAAAAAAAAAAAAAAAAAGAGAGAAGAAAACAAAGAAGAAAAAGGAAAAGAAGCCCTGGTAACAAATCCTCTTGCTGCCCAGACAGTAAATTTACTGGAGCAATTCATGAGCCCCAGGCTTCAGAAAAACACAAATGCAAATTTGTCCTTTGTATGGGAGAGATAAAAGTTTATTTTGCATTAGTTTTTTGAGAATGAACAGTTGAGGGAGTAGATGCTTGACATCTGTACCCCTCCAAATGTAACATCTAAGAAGTAAGGGTCTGCAGTCCTGACTCCCAAACCCTGCTTTGGCTCTTTTGTGATCTAAGAACATCTAAAGCCAGCAAGTAAGGATCATCAGTAAACATCAGTGCTTCTGTGTGTTTGATGCTGTCTTGACAAGGCCAATGGCCAGATCCTCAGCTGGGACAAGCATCCCTGCACTATGCCTCTTCTCCTCACAGCTCTCCTAACAAGACTTCCTCAGACTCTTTCACCTGCTACCCCTGGAAGGCAAAAAACCACCCCAGATACATCTTGATGTCTGTGGTCTCCAAATGAGGGACAATAACCTTGTATCATCCCATACCTTGCGCTGAGGGAGGCCACAGTGTGACCTAAATGAACAGCCCTAAGGAGGAAGCTGTTGGGTTTTACACACACTGCACTGTCCCACAGGAAAAGCCCTTCCCTGCAATCACATTCTGGAATGATATTTGCTGATGAAGCTAGCAAGTGCCTTCACATGGATATTCTGGGGTTGCCTGTTGTTATTTTATTATGAAAAAGACCAAATTAATGGCAAGACTGTTACTGCTGCTTGAAGCCAGGGTCTGTTTGTTTTGGTTCATAGCTCCATTCATTTGGCCAAATAGTTTGATCTGCTGATGCCTGTGGAGCTGTTTTGAATGTGTAACCACTAGTGTAACATCCTCTGGTTATTGTGAAACATTTGTGAAAACTGCTTTTATTAAACTATTGCTTAACAGGGAAACTGAAACACTCTTACTAATCATCTCATGCTCTCCTGTCCTACCTTCTGTGGAAGACATCTCCTGGGATTTCCTCTCTAGCATGAACTCATCGTGAGCCCCTTGAAAGCTCCTTGAAGGAGCTTTTGCTCTTGACTTCAGTAGGTTTTGGATCAGCCCCCTGAGAACAATTCTGATGTTTAAACCAGGCAGGAAGACAGCGGGGTTTTCCTCTCTGTGCCAGTTATTTGTACATGTAGGCTGATGTCCATGTCAGACCTCAGAGGAAACAGTAAGTACACGGGGCCAAATTCTTGCTCAACAGCCTGTATAGAACTTTTCTGCATGGTGCAAAGTGAGCGTAAACATAGTACTGAATGAGAATAGCTTACACACTGATCATACTGGTGCTGATAGAATTGCTACAGCTGTAGGTCTGGGCACAGTCACACTGAGGAAATGTGAATTATAAAAGAGAAACTTACTGCTTCCAGTGCTTCTTATCACTTGGTACCTGCTACCTTCCCAGACTTGCCTGGCTGGATCAGCTACAAGGTCTGCCTCTCACAGGAAAGCTCTTAACTATTTTTTTATGACCATACTCCATGGTCCTTTCCCTGCTCTATCCAGTAATCTTCCAGTTAGCACTCTGGGGGTTTACCAAACCTGGAAATCTCCACACCACTCCTGGAACTAACTTCTGTGCACTTGTGCATTTATCCTTTCAGTCTCCACTGCATTTTTTGGCAACGAATACCACATTTCCTTCCTTACACAAGATAGATGAAAGCAGAGTTCTTTTTCTGTTTTGGTCCTTATTTTAAAATTGCTGCCTGTGTCTCACAGGTCCTCCACTCTCTTGTAGAACAAATCCTTACCCCTTCAGCTTCATTGCATTATGCATTATTTTATAGGTGTCTGTCACTTCTCCCCTACATTCATCCTCTTTCAAGTTGTTCTACTCTACTTAGACTCTAAATATATTTCAGGCTCTTAACCATCCTTTTGATCAGCTCTTTGAGTCAGTTTCCACTTTCACAAAATAAAAATTGCATTCATTTTTCCACTGAAGGATGTCAGAGTGCTTAACAAACTTGGAAAAAATCTAAATAGGTCTGATAAAGTAATCTTGTATGTGCATTTACTAGTGTGGTTCCTGAGAAACTGCTATTACAACTGTGTATGCACTGTTACTGACACAATGGATGCTGGAATAGTGATTTGGAAATCTTCTGTCTGAGAAAAGCTGAGGAATTTCTCTTATTATTGCTTTCAGTATTTATTTTAGGAAGCAATCAAACTGGTCCCAACTGGGTGGATCTTTGTTTCCATCTTCCCTCTAGTGCTAGGCTATTTTAGTTGTAACTATGTCCTGAGATAAAAGTTTAAAACTCATAAACTGTAGCTAGCTTAGGAAAATCGTAACTGCAACAACATTTGGACATATGTACTTTGACCTAGTGGGACCAGGTTATTTTGAGAGAAATACCAAAAGTGCAGCTAGTTAGGGACACTTTTAATACAGAATGATGTGGGAGAGATCTGATGGAAGTCAGTAGCTACAAAGGATGATTTGGGGAATATATGAATTATGGAAAACTATTAGTCAACTGAAACTTTATCTACTTCTTTGCCATAGCAAGAAACAAACTTTTGTATTCCTCCTCAGAATAAAGTCAATAACTGCAAACTGAAGGATATAATTGAAGGCATTTCCCCTCTCCTCTGAGGAAACCCAAGCTGTGGAAATCAGCACACAACTGATTTTGTGAGGTATTTTGTAATTGCATACTGGATTTCTGTCAAAAGAGCCCAACTTGTGTTAAAGCCCCCAAAGATATGCCCATATTTCCTCAATTTGAAGAAATTTTTTTTTGGTGCTCTGTCGATTTTGAAACGCTGGCTACAGCAAATCTGGAACATGTGGCTGTGGGCTACTTTGATATTCCAGCTCCAACCTTCCTGAGTCTCCTGTGGAAATCACGGCATCGAATGTGATAGCAGTGTATCTATCAAGACCTGGGAGACACCGTTGTCAGGGAGAGTGATTATGAATAGAAAATTCCTGAGAAAAATTAGAAAATCATGTCTTCCCTTTAGACCCCTGCAGGGCTCTTTTTATTTTTTTCTCCTTTGGGACCCACACACCTCATTTATTCAAATACTTCTGTTTACACAACAGCAGGATTTTTCCAATAGATTTTGGCCTTTTTCTCTTTCCTCATCTGACACCATAGTTCCAGGGAAGTTACTTGGAAAGGATATATTTGTGGCTGACACAAGAGTCATAGTGACTCAGTATATTGAAAGGTCAGTGTCATTAAAGCAGTTCTGTTTTCACTCAGTTGAGTATTACAGCACCTTCTGCAAACATATCCTAGTTTAAAAATGGTATATATCAGGAGAAAAAAAAAAAAGTACTCATATTTGAATCTAATATGTATACTCTGATTTCGTAATCCATGTATCTAATATCCTGATGGGACACACCCAGGATGCTGAGGAAGCTGGCCAATGTAACTGTGACACCACTTGGCAATTACCTTCAAAAGGTCTTGGCAACTGGGGGAGGTTCTTAAGGACTGGAAGAAAGTAAATGTCACCTCTGTCTTCAAGAGGGGTAAGAAGTAGGATCTGTGAAACTACAGGCTCGTCAGTCTTATGTGATTGAGGGAACAATCTTGAAAGCCTTTCCCAAACACATTAAGGACAAGAAGGTGATTTAGAGTAGTCACTGTGAACTTATGGATTTACAAAGGGGAAGTGATGCCTGAAGATAGCCTTCTAGCATGAGATGACTGGCTTTACGGATGAGGGGAAAGCAGTAATTCTTGTTTATCTTGACTTTGGCAAGACTTTCAGCACTGTTTCCCATAGCAGCCTCATTGACACATGGATGAAGTGTGGGTTAGATAAGTGGACATGAGATGAACTGAAAACACCAGCCACACTAGTGGGATCTCAGCAAACTGGTAGCTCAATCTTCTGTGTCTTACTGCTGTTCCCAAGTGCCTGGGATTTTGGCCCAAAGAGTGCTGCCAAAGGAAATAACTGAGAGTAGAACAAGCAGAACCAGCTCTTTAGGCCACAGTTGCTGACTGAACCTCCCACTGAAAGGTACTTTTCTGGGACTCCATATCTGTCCAGTGATGATCCTCCATCTCCCTGTTCATACATTCAGACTTTGACTAAAAATTCCCAGAATCAATATGGCCTCTATGTCCCTTCCCTAGCCTCTGGCCCCGGTGACAGGTGACATTTCATCTGCTGACAGAGCAACACTATAGCTGCACCATTCTCTTCAGAGAGAATAATTTCACAAATGAGAGGAAATGCAACAGTGACAACCTGACATCTTCCCTAGGACTAACCATCAGCCTCTGTCAGCAAGGGCAACTGAGGATGGAACTCTTTGCAAGAGGAAAATTCAGGCGTGGAGGTAAACACTCAAGTAACCCCACAAATCTGTATTGGAGCCTGAAGACCTTCAGGTAAAAACTGAAAAGTACTGTGATAACAGTGTGAAAAAAAGCTGAAATCAGTTGTCTTCATTAAGGAACAATGAATCTTCATTGTTATAAATCCACCACTTTCTGCTTCACCTTATTTCATATTAAGCACCAGTCTCTCATCTGTTGTAAATGAGCAGGAAAACATTTAAAACTTTGCCATCCAAAGTCACAAACAACATTATTGCAATGAAGAAATTACATGTTAAGCATCTTTTTTTTTCTGATGTTTTAATATCCTTTTTCTCTCATTTTGTTCTGTCTATTTCTGTGCCATGGCTTCATGCCTTCTGCTTCACTGGTATTTAGATACCAGCAATACAGAATGAAACAAAGACATGAAGACTTCACAGTGGCACTGTGCTGAAAGAAATCTCATTTTTATTATTAATTGTTGTACACTGATTTCCTTTTTTTTTTTTTTTTTTTGATGAAAACAATTAAATCTAGAATTTATTTGCAAAAGTCTAGATACAAGGTAAGACCCAGGTTACACTGGAAGCAAAAGCAAAAAATATAAATTGTTTTGAAAGGTGATGAAGAAAACTGGGCACAAAAACTCCCTGGGAAATCTCTTTCTTGCCTGTTCTTTTAGTTGTTGGGCAAAATTGTTTAAATGCATGAGTGAGAGAGCAATAAAACCCATTACATCAGAAAAAACTTTACTCTGAAGACCTTAAAAGATAAATAAATGCAGAGGATAACAGTAATATATCACTGACTGTGTCAGACTTGCATTACTCATGCAGGATGTACAAGGAGTGTTACTTTGGTTTTAACCTTCCAAGGATACTCTTCATTCACTCATCCATTGTCTTCATCTTCCTCACTCTTGTGGGACACCAGTGAGGAGCAGCACACGTCCCATAGCGTTGCAAAGTGTACAATGTTAGACTGTTTGTACAAGATGTTAACAACATGCTAACACATATACATGGCTAGACAGGAAGTTCTGGGGTGATTCAAGTAAATCAGTGCTTAGTTTTCACAAAATCCCAACTCCCGAATGGATCGGTGAGCTATGATTTCACATTGTCCCCCTTCCACCAGGGATGGTAGTCAGCACCTCCAAGTGAGTAGGACTCTGTCAGATGGTGTGGAGCCAAGTGCTGGCAGTGTCCGTCGTGTGGGATTGCATCCTGACTATGGGCTGTGGAAGAGCTGAACTGACCTCACTGATCAGGGATACCTGGGAAAGGAAGGGGCAGCTGCTGCCTCTGGTCACTGATGTCTCCACCCTGGTAGAGGAGTGCAGCTGGGCAGGGCTTGTGAGTGCTAAACCTGCAGAGGGAATTGGGTCTGGTTTGTCCTGAAGCTGGGTACAGTCTTGTCTTAAGGTTTCAGAGCAGTTTCTGCTGGAGTCAAAGTCAGAGCTAGAGGAGTTAAATGGACAAAAGGGGTAGTAGTGTGTGTACTTCAGTCCCCCTTGAGTGCACACCCAGTGTGCAGTACTTGAAGGGATGATATTTTGATACCTACATCGAGGAAACTGAATTGGATGCCCTGATCCCTGACTCACTCTCCATTAGCTCATCTTATAATCAGATGCCTTTCACGTCAGAGGTGGAGAGTGAAGGAAAAACACACTTGTACCTCCACAGGAGTGTCAGGAAGGTCATTCCCATTCCCATACTGGAGACACATGGTGGAAACTGTACTTGCATAAATCTACAGGGATTCCTTTCCTCTGCATGGAAGCAGCATCTGCCTTGGCAGCCTGGACACCAGTGACCAAATCAGCCTCCTCACAGTGTAAGGCACTGCAGAGTTTCTGTTAATCCTTCCCAGAGCTCCTCTCTGGGAGCCTGTGTAATTCCAAGCACAGTTTAAGTTGGCGCTGCTGCCAAAGGACACCATTCCAGCTGTTTGTGTGCTTACGTGCGTTAAGCCAAAACAGGGATTTAATTCTGCTGGGGAAAAAAAAAAAAAAAAAAAAAAAAAAAAAAAGTTTATTTCATTGTTTTTGCTGCATTGACTGACCGCCAGTGTGGGGAGACCTGGGGTGGAAGCAAGTGGGTGAGGGCAAAAGAAGGGCCTGCTGCTTGCAGGAATGATGCTGGCTCCACCTTCAGTGAACCACAGCCTGATGTTTTATTCTGATTCTTCTGATGTGTATCATGTTACTTGTACAGTGCTTTACTCTTGTTTTATATTTAACCTGTAAAAGGAATTTTTAGATGGAAAAATTGCCATGTGTGTATCTTCCTGGAGGTGCCTTTCTCTCAAGCCAGTATAAATGAAATTCATTTCTAAAATAGGCCTCTTTTCCTCAAGTGTATTGCAGAGCTCTCTAAGAAATGCCAACTCCCATCTCCTTGGCACAAACTTCTACTTGTTACTCTCAGAGTAATGCAGCCCTGGTTTTCCAAAGAGCACTGAGTAAGAGTTGCCATGAAGGATCTACAAACATTAAGGCTTAGGACCTGCCTGCATTTAATATCTGTAAAATGTTGTAAAATGTAGCTATTTATCTCGGACAGTAACACTATATCATTGTGAGTGCTCAGCCTCTGAGGAAAGAGAAAAGAAACTGGCTTAATAGTAATGAACTGACACAATCATCTTTGGTTTGGCAAGTGTTGCTGTTTGAGATTTGATAAACTGTAATATTTATCCAGCTCTCCCCTTTCAAATCAGGGAACCAAAAAATGAAAGAAATAAAAATGTGGGTTGGTTTTTTTGGTTGGTTGGTTAGTGGGGTTTTTTGTTTTTGTTTTTTGTTTGGTGTGGTTTGTTTGGGGTTTTTTTTTGTTTGTTTGTTTTTGTTGTTTTGTTTTTTGGTTTTTGGGTGGTGGGGTTTTTTTTGGTAAAGCAGAGATCACACCATGCTGGTTTTAAAGTGCTACCCACTTTAAAAGAGACAGACAGCAGACACTAATTCCAGGCTATTTGTTTTTTATAAATAACCAAGTATCACCCAGCATAAAAGTTCTCAGGGACTTTGGGGTCATAATGCAAACCTTTGCCAGGGCATTTTGTGAGTATGATGGAGTGTGAAGCTCTCATAAATCAATAATGTTAAGTAGGAATTCTCAAATTCCTAACACTTATCTATGCACAGAACATGTCTTTTCTCTGAAAGACAGTGGTGCAATTATCCTTAAACCTGTTAGGAATTTGGCTTCTTTATTCTGAAGAGCCTCCTCGGTAGGACTGATGCCCAACATGGCTTGTTTGCAGGAGTGTGGTGCTTCTTCCTCTGCAGCCTTCCCCAAACACAACTCACAACTCTGGCCTGCAGTATGGCAAGGACAGGCTGCAGCTGAGAGTGAGGAAAGCAAGAACCCATGGTCCGACTGTCAGTGGAAAGCCAAAGGAGTTACAATACCCTGTTTGGTAAGGAAATAAAGTGAGAACATACTGGACAATCTGACCCTGTGGTGTCAACACTTCCATGTTTTCTTCATACATGTTTAGCACTGGTCTAATTCTCTTGGCCTCTGGGCTGAAGCCCCCGTCTTATGTCAGGTGGGCTGATGACAAGCAAACATTGGGCAATGTGGTACTGTTCATGGAAGCAAGATTTCTGATAATTTGTTTTTAATCCTTGCACTGTTTTGACTCCCCCTGCTCGATCCTTCACTTTGTAGGAATTACGACTGAAATTTGCATCTTTGCAGAAGAAAGGCCAGTCTGGAGGAATGAGGACATGGAGAATCTTGTTTAGTAACTGTATCTAGCAGATGAAAAATGTTGTTCTAATGTAAACCTGTTTTGCAAGAGATAAATATGATTAACAAACATTTAGACAGTGCAGTTACCAATTAATAACATAATTGTGCCCTTTGGTGGAACATTCTATCCAGGGATCTCAGAGGGTTAGTGGTAATGATGTTGCTGAACTCAAGGGACAGATGTAGAAACTGAGGCATAGGAAGGTTCTTACTTCATTCTGTCAGATAGAGTTTGAGAGTCTGTAGTAGGCAGATAGTCCATAGCTCTTTTGTCTCTGCAACCTCTGCCTTTAGCCACAGGTTGCAGATCAGCAACACTGCAGACTGTAAGTCAGAGGAAAGGCTTCACTGTACTCCTCATTGTGTCTCAGCTTTCAGACACACACAGGATGTTGGATCATGCTTCTTTCTTATCAAGGAGGCTATAAAGAATTTCTGTGCCATAGATATGCCTTGAGTGGTACAGCCACAGGTAAAGATATGCAAGAAAATAAAACATTAACCTGAGTTTCTACAGGTAACTGTTTCTTATTTATTGCACTGCCATTACTGATCATTAAAATCACTCCCTGAAGCACCTGGGAAGGAAAGAATGCACTCCTTCTCCCAGTATAACCCTGGCCCTTTAACTTACCCTTGGGGAGTGCTGAATGTCTGCTTCATCATAAATTGGTTTAACCCTGGATGATAGCTAGCATGTGTGATAAGCAACCATATGTCAGTGTAGTCATCCTCTGCATGGAAGCGATTGGGAAGGGAGTTAGCAAACAGTTCAAATGCATATTGAATCAGATTTGGTTCCTGAACCACTAAAGAGGTCTGCTTCAGGTCAAATCTGGGGTCACTGACAGGCCAACTGAAATCAAGTTCCTGATGCAAAATCCCTTCATTCATGTGTTTGTCAACACAGTTCCCCCTTCCTTTATGCCCCATGGATATACAGCCACCTTCTAGACAGAAGGTGAAAAACAGCAGAAGATGGAGAATAGGTCTACCTTCCAAAGGTGCTCAGCTCTCCTGGTTTGTTTTTATCTACTTCCCTGCTGTTCACAAATTGCCTCCACACAAGACTAATCAGGAGGAATTTCATTCTCCTGCAGTGGTTATTTTTTAAGTGACCTCATAAAAAGCTATCGCAGTGCCAAAATAAACAATATATTCTGATGCTCAGTATCACTACAGAGATCTAGAGTGAACTAGCCCTTTTTGATAGTATATTTCTCTCTTTGCCCTTTCTCAACCCCTCTCTAAGGCCAGCAAAGCAGTTGCCTTCCTGGAAGTGTTTGAGTCACTGTGACTCATGGGTAAACTCAGTGCCTAAGCCGCGCTCTCTGAGGCTGATGGCAGGGCTGCCTGAGGAAGTAGAGGGTACTGCTCTTGTCCGGACACTAGGGTCTGTTGTTATAGCATCCTCAAAATAAGAGCTGGTGACGGTTTTCTCATTTGCCGGGGCCAAGACTCATGGTGCTAGCATCCTTGTCCTGACTTTTCTCACAGCACTGAATATAGACATCACTGTAATGTTTTACCAGGGTGTTAGCCAATACTTTTTGTCCAGCAAATGTCATCTGCAGCCTCTAGAAGAGATAAACAGAATACCGTGGGGACATTTACTGCCTTTTGTGAAGAGGAGGGGGCAACATCACTACAAAGTAATAGGAAAAATCCATCAATGAGATCTGGCAGTTCTCAGGTATTCCCTGGATGTGAATGGGAGGTATGCAGTATGAACCAGAAAAATGTATTTCTGCTTCCCTCCAAACTGCTGGGCCAGCAGAAGAACCAAGTGGGAAGAGGGAGAGATAGGCTGCAAGCCTTAAGATTGACTAGCTCTCTCAAACATTGATGGATAGGTGGACTGTACTGGGACTGAAAAAAAGACCCTTCCACCTTGTATACTGCATCTGACAATAGCCAACAATGAATGAGTAGGGAAGAGTATACACAGTAATAACCTGAATGTCCCCCATCCACTGCCTATTTGCAGCTCAGTAGCTTCATGACCCAGTTTGATTACTACATGTTTAATAACCCTGAACAGCTTCTTCTTCCAGGAACTTGTCCAAATGGCTGTGAACACTCTGCAGGAGAAGAGGACTAGGGAATGAATAAGTAATGGTTTGGGTAGAGGCAGGATCATTACAGGTTAAAGCTTGCTGCTCCTAAGGACCTCTGGGAAGAGAGCAAATATTAGTTCTGGGGAAGTGGTTCCTGACAGGTGGAAGGTGACAGTGCTATTAAAATAAGACAACCTGGCAAGTGTCATCTTTCAGAGCTGGGATGGAGACAAGGAGATAAGTATGTAAAGTCTTAAAAATGCCTCTCCTTCCTTCCATCACTCCCCTTCATAAAAAATAGGGTGGAGAAAGAAAATAACAATAGTCTGAGACTTAGTGTTATGGGCACTGACTAGAAATAATTTTGTTCACGTCTGGCAGACTATGAAGATGTTTATTATCAAGCTTATCTGAACATCACAGCAACCGATTGGAGCAGTCTACACGAAGGACTTCAGCAAGCACAGCGCTTCACTACTTCATGTTCTGGAATTGCTTATAGTATCTTAAATATTTATTTACAGTGTTTATAATATTTATACTTTTTTTTTTTTGTATGCATTCATTGTTTTGGTATGAAACTATTTGATATCTTCTCTCTGAATGCTGACCAGAAGTAATAAACAGCTGGTTATCAAGTTTTAAATGCACTAGTTTGGAGGTTTAACACTACAAATTCTTTTCCAAATGTTCAGAAAACATGAATTTTTGGTCTCTGGCAAAGGGTTTCTGATAAGTTCAGAAAGAAATGGAGCATTGTATATTACAGACCCAGTATTACCTTTCCATTTGTCTCATGCAGACTTAAAGTCAGGTTTGAAGCAGACTGGATTTTCAATTGCACTATATTCCCCACAGCCTCAAAGTGAAGTCTCCAATACTGTTCGTAGCCCACACTCAACATGTCAGCTTTGTCCTTGGAGAATGATTTTCAGAAAATGACAAACAAGAAAATAAAACCATGCAATAATTTGTAATGCTCCTACATTTATTGCAATGAGCTTCTGCTCTGAAACTGCCTCCAGGGCCCATGCTGTTCCAGTTACTGCCATCATGCAACACTTGCAGAGCTTCAGTTTCACAACTGTCAGCAGGTGCAGTGACACAGGACATGCTACTCTGTCAGCAAATCACACTTAAATGAAGAGTTAGTCCTGGAGTTAAAAATAATAATAATAAAAAAAATTTAAGAACACAAACAAAAACCCCTCACCCAATGTAGGAAGGAATTTCTATGGCTCATTTTGCTTCCTTTGAGCCAAATTGTGCTCACCACACTTAAGGCACAGATTTGTTATATTCCTGCTTACCACGCTCCTTGAGTAATCACTTCGTGTAGCAGCTTTCTTCATTTTCCTGACAGGTCTTTTACACTACAGTGAAAGGTCTTTCAGGTACTTGTAGGGCTGTATTACCGTAATAAGACCATGATAAAAAGGTGGTGCCTTTTTATTGGTGAAACCACTTTTTACTGGTGAAAAGGATGACAGAGGAAACTGGCCTATGAAAATAGGCTGGTGACAGGATACATGGGATTGAGCCCTACAAGATAGGTGAACAAGACTAATTCCTTCCCATCTAATGATGAGGCCTGAGGAGAAGGGTGCATATATGAATACTTCTGAAAAAAACAGAAATAAAGAAGCAGTCCCTGCCTGCTGCCACCTGCTACACACAGTATTCTCCAGAGTTCTTTACAGACTCTGAGGTGAGCCCTAGTGTGACTAGGGCTGTTGTTTCCATCTTTGGAACAGTGTTACTCAGTTGTGTTTTCTGCACATTGATTCCTTAAAACTTCCCAAAAGCTGCTAAAGAACACATTTTTTTCCCTGGGAATAGTGAGGAGTGTTTGCTTCTAGCCTGCAAAAAGTAATAGCAGTGTCACAAGTCTCTTTAGAAAGCAAAAACCAGTGAGTTGTAGGGACATTTCCTAGTGGTTTCACGAAGGACAGATACGCATCTTTTCCACCAAAGGAAACATAAAGGTTGCTAAAGGACTGGGGAAGCAGAACAGAAAGAGGTGGTGGGTGCTGGTGTCAGGGGCACAGAGGCTGAAAGGGGAGTTGCAGATTAAGGGCAGCATGGCTGGATGCAGGGTGACTGTGGTCCCAGCTCTGTGTGGATGGAGAGGGAGCCAGGAAAGGTCTCTTGCAGCAGAAACCATTTTTTTGCTGCTGTGCCTCGGTGTAATCCAATGACCTCTGTCTGCTTGGCTCCCTCGGTGGGTAAGGGCTCTCAGATTCAGGTTTTCCTGGAGAACAACGAAGTATAAGAGCAGTGAGGCTTCCCAAGAGAAGCAGAGCTGGGACAAATAAATAAAGGGAGGTTTATGTACATTTGAGGGAAATAGGGTTTGTTTCTAAAAGGATGGCCTTAAACCCTTGATGATTAAATACAGCTAATTGCATAACAATGCCAAACAAGGTAGCAGAGTTTCTCCTGGATTCCACACACGTGGAAGTGCTTTCATACTGAAGAATCTCTTCCTGAACAGCTTGAACTTTTTCTCAGACAGGTTTCAGGGACAGAGACACAGTGCTGAAGAGGCTGACAGTGCTCAGCAGTGACTACAGGTCCCTGACACACATATTACCCTTTACAGCTTCATGTTTAGTGTTCTCTAGGATTTACTGTAAACACTGAGTGAAAAGCTGTACCTCAGACCGTATGTAACCTGTCTTACCAGGATAAAGTCCTTACGATCACCAGTTCTTAACAAGATGCAAAACTTTTTGTTTTCTTTCTGGTTTTATATAACATCACTGTAAACCTTAAGTTTACTATCTGGGAAACAGAAATGTGTGGACTGCTTTATCTCTTTCTCTCTGTCCCTTTGTAATACTTTTAATTTTCTCTTTTCCTTTGCTTGACTGTTTTGAATTCCCCTTTCTTTGGCCTTTGACCTTAGAGACACATTATGTATAGTTTTGTTCAGTGGATCGGCTGGTGTGAGAGCCCTCGGGACCAAGTACTGGTACCCCTGTTGGACTAGACGTACCTCTGCTATACGCTGCTCTCACAGCCAAGTGGTGCCTTCTAGCTGCAGTGCTAATGAGTGAGCCCACCATGCTAGAATTTGGAGATCCATGGGAGAGCCACCCCAGCACAACAGCTTGGTGACTTTTCCCTTCTACTGATGAAGGACCATGCAGTATGACAGGCACAGTTATTATTTCAACGTGGCCTATAGACACCTCTAGATGTCTAGACAAGAAATAGTGTTCAGGACATCAGGAAAAGGTCTACAGCCCTCCTGTGGTAGCTTGTGATGCTAGGATTCTTTAGAAATTCTAGTAGCAACACCATCACTAACCTATCGCTTATTTTTCCCACAGCTGCTGTTACCTTTTCTCTTCCTGTAGGTTTGACTTTTTCTCTCTGTGTAAGTAGTCATACAGCACTGAGGACAATGAAACCCACTGTTTCACGCTAGTGGCCTGTATAACAAGAGTGATAGCTATTTAAAACTTCTGGGCCAAACAAAGTTCTCAGAATCTCTCCAGAAGAATCAATGATCCTGTAGATCATTGTATCTCAGGGTAAAGAAGGGCTCTTCTCTGGGGTGCTTTCTAATCAGTTATTTCCCATTTCTGACACTATTAGAGACATCAGGGGAATGAAAGCAGACAAATATAACAAATTGAAGCAGGGCTGTCTTGATGCTGGCAAGAGGAACTGGACAGAAAAATTCCTGTGTATCTACATTTGCTTCTGACTCAAGTCTCTTTCAGCAAAGAACTGATGCATGTATGTGTTGCTGTTCCTGCTCTGCAATGCCAGCTGGAGGTTACTATTGTGTAATGGAGTGCTAGGTGCTGCACAAAAAGAAATCAGCCCTGAAATAGATAAACTCAGCTTGTTTGCTTTTGCATCTAGGAAAATAATGAGGTGATAACTTCCTAGTTCATGGAGACGTCAGGGAAGTAGGGAACCACTGGCTTTAAATGGCAGTGAATATGTGTCATGGCAATACGAAAGATGTAGTGGTGCCTTAGTGTCAGGATGAAGATTCCAGTTCTCCCTGCAGTATGTTTGCAGATGACACCAAGTGAAGCGGGAGTGTTGGTCTGCATGAGGACAGGGAGGCTCTGCAGAGAGACTTGGATAGATTGGATCCGTGGGCCAACGTTAACGGGATGAGCTTCAACAAGGCCAAGTGCCAGGTCCTGCACTTGGGCCACAACAGCCCCCTGCATGGCTACAGGCTTGGGGAGGTGTGGCTGGAGCTGTCTGGGAGAGAAGAGTCTGGGGGTTCTAACTGACAAGCAGCTGAAGATGAGCCGGCAGTGTGCCTGAGTGGCCAAGAAAGCCAACGGCATCCTGGCTTGTGTCAGAAAGAGTGTGACCAGCAGAAGTAGGGAGGTGACAGTCCCCCTGTGCTCTGCACTGGTGAGGCCACACCTGGAGTGTTGTGTCCAGTTTTGGACACCTCAATACGAGAGAGATATCGAGGTGCTGGAGCGAGTGCAGAGGAGGGCAATGAAGCTGGTGAAGGGCCTGGAGAACAAATCCTGTGAGGAGTGATTGAAGGAGCTGGGACTGTTGAGTTTGAGGGGAGAAGGCTGAGGGGAGACCTCATCACTCCCTACAGCTACCTGAAAGGACACTGTAGAGAGGTTGGTGCTGGTCTCTTTTCACAGGTGGTTAGTGACAGAACAAGAGGGAATGGCTTTAAACTGCAACAGGGGAGCTTCAGACTGGACATGAGGAAAAAATTTTTCACAGCAGGAGTGGTCAGACAGTGGAATGGGCTGCCCAGGGAGGTGGTGGAGTCCCCATCCCTGGATGGGTTTAAGATGGTTTAGATGAGACGTTGGGGGATATGGTGTAGGGAGAACTTTGTAGAATAGGGCTGATGATTGGACTAGAAAATCCCAAGGGTCTTTTCCAACCTGAATGATTCTGTGATTCTATGTTAGCATTTTCTGGATAACCAGAAGACTGGACAACGTTTGATTCTTTGTGAATTAAAACAGCTAGGCTTTTGATCCCTAATTTTCAATCAGTAGGGAAACCATGCTGCAATGTTTGATCAATCACATATGTATGATTGTGAGTAAATGCATGCATGTAATATGTTTTATTAACAGACCAAAGTCTGGCAGATTTTTAATGGGGATGAGAATTCTGTGGTCAGAGGTACCAAATATAAAACCTTGAACTCTGACAAATGAAATCAGATACTAATATTTTCCTGTACCTCACCAGTTGAATGCTCCTGCTAGACAGGCTTCCTTTATTACAATGACTGCAGTTAAGATGTTGTAATGTTCCCAACTGTGTGCTCATGATCCAGCTTTTATAAAAACAGGATAATGAGCTTTGCAGTGGATTTTCAGTACTGGTAAAAGGTTGAAAAGGTGTTAAAGAAATGAAGGTCATAAAAAACAACACAATTTTATGCATTATGAGTCCTCTTTGAACTAATGATGATTCTGGCCGTTGATGAACCACATACACTTTGGCTGCAAATACGTTATTTTTTCAGCACACTTGCATACAAATTTGTGGAAAACAATTTACTGCAGCAAGCAACACAAGAGGACAAGCTTCAGTGTTTGGTGGGTCAATCTAACCGAAGTCAAAGAGTTCCCTACCCAACTCTGAGAACACTCTGGGGCTGTGCAAGTTGGTAGATAACACATGTTATCTAATGCAAAGCTAGGAGCCCTAACGTGCATTCCCACAGATGATGGGGCAATTCTTCAACTGCAGCATTTCGGTGCCACAGATGCTGACTACATTATACATCAACTTGGTCTTAAATTTTGTTTGTTCAAAAAAATGTAAGGGATTATTTTATCTGTTTTACAAATGCTTCAGTCTGATTATTCACTTTTAAGCTTCAATTATTTAATTATAACTAAAAGCCATGCCTATTTATTTCATACTTCTGTTTACATTTCATAATCAATTTCTTTGATAGTGGTCCCAAACACAGTTTTGTTTAACTTTGCTGAAATGAAAGTGGCTATACACCCACCACACTTACATATAGGCTTTGTGTTGTCTTGAAAAGATGGAAGTCAGTACAGAGATCTCCCATTGACCTCACTGAGGCTAGGATTAGCTCTGAAGCTCAGTCAAATAATAATTAAAATTCTATAATGAATGTTGCTATGTGACTCCTTTGTGGTTTTGCCTCTGTCTTCTCAGCTTTCTTAGCACCATAGCCTGCAAGGAGGCTGACAGGGGTGCAACTTGTGGCTGTTATTATTCACAGGGACTCCAGGATCTGGGATTTCAGGGATTTCAGTGGTAATTACAATGATTGCTCTTCCCAGCTCAATCCATGAATGTGTGAAGTGGAATCTCAGAAGAGTTCCCCCAGCTTGTGAACCAACATGATCATTTGTCTAAGAAAAGTAGTTGGAAGCCAAAAGCACTCATGAAAATACTAAGGACCAGAAATTATCTACAAGTACCTGAGTCACCATAAACTGAGATTTTATTTACCCCCACCAATCAATGCACCAAGTGTTACACAGTTTTTCAGTCACTAGGATAATATTTCTTGTCAAAAATTCCATGTGAGGAAAGGAAACAAGGCGCTTCCCACTGTAAGTGGAGAAATAAAAGATGTAAGTCAAGCTCACAGAGCTCCAAAGAACCAGATATCTTGTTAAGCTCTGTCCTCTGAAGGCAGTTCTCAAATTCAGCATCTTACTGCCTACCACTAACTTTTGTGTCTTGCTTTTCATTACAACATCTGCAAAGTGTTTGAGTACAGCAATCTTTTCACACATTGCTAAGATGCAGCTGGAATTAAAGTTTTTAGGGTCTTCCAACATGGAAATCAACTGTATGGATTTTTTTTTCTGCCTGTCATCTTTCACCTTTTTGCAGAATAGACCAAATTATACTTTTCTATGTTTCTCTCAGTAGAAACTTCGTAAACTATTTTGTTGAAGTTAGGGGTAGATTTTCAGTGGTTATAAACTGCTCTTCATTCAGGTCATTGGTACAATTGCCATATGGCAATTTATGCCAGCTGAAGATCTGAGCTTCAGTCTATGAGACCACATCAGCATACAATTTTCCTTAGTCGTCTGATCCAGGAGATGCAAGTGGAAACCTCTTTTTTACAATTAAAAGGATATTTGAGAGTCTTCTACTCCCATCAGCAAAATGCTTAGTATGAGCTTAATGTTTGTGATCCACTGTAATAGATGCTGCTTAAGTGCTGTGCTGAATCAGTTCCTTCCTTCTTCTTTCAGCTCATCTTTCCCTTTGAAATACAAACACTATCAGAGATTAAACTGCAATAACACAGATAGGCTTGTGAGATTTATTCAGCACAAATCATGCAAGCGTTTTTGCCCTGATGTGGAGTTTGGTTCCTCCAGTTGCAAAGAAATGTAAATTTCCAGAAATGCCCTGCATTGTTTTGTTCCACTGGCAGCAGCTGCTCCGTGTTCCGGTGTTGTCATGTCAGCTATGATATAGTTTATGAAGGATGAGATGCTGTTTGTCACAGCAGACTTCTGCAAAACCACTCTGCAGAACACTAACACAGGGACAATTAGATAAGTCAAGTGGAGATCTGACCACACTTTCTCAAACAGGTCCCCACATGTGTTTCAGTTAGTTTGAGACTGTGATGACTTAAATATAAGCTCCACAGTCAGTGCATATGGCTGCTAGCAGACTCATTCATCCAGGAAGAACAGTTCAGGCAAAGGTCTGCATGACCCAGAAAGAAATTTGATTAACATTTTCCAAAATTTCCTAATCTTTCTTGTCTCTCACATTTTCTTGAAGTTCTGACCTCTTACTGGTAATTAGTTCTTTTCAGTCTTCATATAATCAGCCCTGAAGGACATGGGGTTTATGTACAGGCAGTATTGCATCTTGAAAAGCACTGTTTATGAAAAACCAAGACAGCATAGTTCTAGTAAATTTAGTAAACCCTAGTTTAATTTCACAGCCACCTGTTTTGTTAGGCTTAATTCAACTCCTTTCTATTTGGGTGTGTATCTTGCCACACATACTCTACAATGAAACAATTAGAAGAAATGGATTTAAACTCAGGAAGGATAAGCTCTGGTATGCTAGATATTCCTACCATAGTGGCCAAGTAAAATACAGTTTAACTTTGTTGTGACTCTAGACAGGCACAAGCCAGGAACTGCTCTAAATAAAATATTTATTGCTCCCTATATGGCTGCATAAGAAATAAGTGCAAGCAACAAATATCAGTCACACTAACATGTAGTGATTTAGATATGTGATGATGAGGCTGCAGCGCTCAGGAATTCCAGTCTCATGTGAAAAAAACATAATAACTCTTGAAGACAAAGGGGGTGTTTTACATTGACTTTAGCAAAGATAAACCTGGTGCAAAATATTTTTTGGCATAATATAAAGTTGAATAGGCTTCTGTGTTTTCTACCACACAGCTTTGAAAGACAGAGGAGAAAACCGGTTGTCAGAATGATAGCCAGGAGTTTTCATTTTGTAGCTGGTTGGAGAAATATGGGAACATTTTACGCTTATGCTTGGGTGCCTACTAATACATTCAAATCAACATTTTGGGGAGCCTTGCACAGCAAAACTTTTAATTTGAAAAATGAACTGAAGACAACTGGGCTATTCTAGGAAACATCTTCTGTGAGTCCTCAATGCAGCTGGGTAAGGCAGTATGAAAACTATAACAAACAGCTTCAGACTTTCCCAAAACTGTACCAAGTCCCTTTCAGAAGATTCACTAATGACTCAAATTACGTTTTTGACAAAATCTTAAATTCTTTAACAGAAAAAGATAATTTTTACTAGTGTCAGAAATGTTAATTTAAAAATTTGAAGAGCTATTTCCTTCTTCAGTATCTTGATCTGAGTAACTAAACATGTTTTGACTCAGTACTGGCAAACAAGGTGTTACATTTGAAAAAGTCACAAATATTTTCTTGTTCCAATTTGGGATTTTTTAAGAAATGCTCGGGGTTTTTTGGAAGTAGCTGATTTTCAGTGCTTCCTCTGGGAGATTTCTGGTGTCTTTTTCTTTTTTCTTCCTGATTCCTCTCAAAGCTTTCAATCTAGTTCGATAAAAAATTTAACCCCTCACTGATGCTGTTATGAGAAGCATGGGTGGCTGCATTTCATTTCTGGGTGAGTTTCTTCACTAGCACCTGACTGACTCAACCTGTAATCTCAATGAATGTTAAACTCACTGGTTGTGTTTTATTGTTTTGCAACAAAGCAAGGTTTATGGCTATTTCTAGGATACAAGGAAATTCCCTTCAATCTAAGTAAAACAGTGGTGCTGGTACACACCCTGTATCACTATCAATCCTGTGACTTGTACTATACAACTTAAGAAAACAAGACCCTCTCCTCTGGTTTGCCTTCCTCCTTCATGCACTGGTGCTGCAGCCCTTCACTCTACTGAGGCCTCTGCCAATGCAGGTGGGGTTGAATGTTTGTATCCTCTGTGGAACATCCTTGCCTATGACGCTGCTGTTTTCCTTATGCAGGAGGATACACAGTTGTGCTGTCACACTCAGATCCTGGTGCCCAGACAAGCATGTGTTTGCCTCTCTCCAATAAAGGAGGAACATTACAATTTCCTTTCTACCACACACAGTAGTCTGTCTCCTTGGTAAAGAAGTAAACATGGTAAAGTAAGAAAACATGCGCTGTTTTATGCCAACGAAGATTTCTGAGAGGATGGCAGAAAAGCAAGCAAAGGTACAGTTACACCTCTGCCTAGTCACCTGCCAGCCCCCAGCAGTCTGTGCCTTGGATTTTCCAACCTAGAGATCATGCCTGCCTGTTGCAATCCCTGGACAGGTTGGTCTCCCAGGGGTATGCTCCCTCACCAAGCTGCTGGCAGGGAGTTGGTGAATTAGTGAGTTATTAGCAAGGAGTCACTTCCCTCTGCAACTGCTCATGCTGGTGGCTTCAGTTTATGCCCCTCCTGCTGTGGAGAGTTCCTAACATCTCTTTTCATAGAAATATCTTTGATCACATCCCTGAGTAGTTGAGGGGTGAGCACAAGTCTCACAGTAAGCATTTACTTTAGTGACATTACATGAAGGAGTACAAGTAACTACAGCATTGTTCCAGATAAGGTCCTCTGTAACTGGCAAAGATTGCTAAATGCATATAACTGGTCTGTGTTACAGCTGGGCTGTGCTAGTCCATCTTTAATGGACTGAAAAGTCCATGGACAATATAAGGAATCGGGAATGAAAGCAAGATACACAGATAAAACAGCTGTTCAGAACAGCCTGTTACAATCTCTGCAGCTGGTTTCTTCCTTCCTTCCTTCCTTCCTTCCTTGCTTCCTTCCTTCCTTCCTTCCTTCCTTCCTTCCTTCCTTCCTTCCTTCCTTCCTTCCTTCCTTCCTTCCTTTTTTGTAATTTTCAGCACAGGCCTCTGCCATTTATCACTTGAAGATTGCTTCTGCCAAAAGGTTTTGGGGTCTTTTTCAGTTTTGAAATGGTATTTTAGTTGGACTTTGCAGGAGGCAATTTTGCAAAAATTTTAGTATCGGTATTCTCACTGATGCTTTCTGTGTCCCACTATGTAGAAGAGAAAGGAAAATAAAAATGGAGGGGAAACTTTCTTCAGTGGAGTGTTTAAAACAAGAAAATAAATTGACGACTTAGAATTACCCCTAACAAGAATTCCTCCATCTCCTGTTATTTATACAGTGATCTGGCATATTAGTGGCAGCTGTGACTAGCCAGTAGGAATATTTTCCCCTCTCCATGCCTTTGTTATAACTAACAATGTCATTTTTATTTCAGGTTTTGTACAATGTTCTCAAATCATGGGCTTTTTCTTTCCCTTCTTCTTCTATACCATCTGAGGAACTCTAAGGGCTCCTCTCCCCATATTTTAATTGATTCTGATTTTTTCACTTTCTCATTTTCCTTTCTGCAGCTTCTAGCAAGTTCTGCAAGATCTAGAAAGTTTTGAAATCACACAATAGAAAATTTCTGAAAGAACGGAATGAACCAGAAAAGCTGAAAACTTCAACTGTTTTCACTTCATTGTGAAGTGACGTACCCCTTGTCAACACCCCAGTGAGGAAATATGGTAGTGAAGGAAGATGAAAGAGGGGAAGGATGGACAAGCAGAGCTGAGCTACTTACCATCTGAGCAACCAGTCCCTCTCCCCACTAGACTAAATGAAAATTTTGATACTTTTTGGGGTTTGATATCTATTACAATGGACCCAGGGGTAGAATGGAAAGGTTGTTCAAGCAGTGTTAGTCTATTTCCCTGCCCAAATTTCCTTCTCTTCTTGGCTTAATCAGGAGGGAGGCAGTGGAGGAGGAGGTGAACAGTAGAGGAAAGGAGCCCCATAATCGATGGAGAAGATGGAGCAACGGTCAGAGAGCAGAGGGAGAGGCAGATGCAGACTTGTGGCAGTGAGGCTCAGAAAGAGACACCATGAGGAAGCAGCTCATCCAGGTCAAGCCAAGCATCACCTGGTCAAAGCTATGGTCAAGGCCACTGATCACAAGCTTCCACATCCTTTTTGCATTTGCCACTGAAGGCAGCCTGAGGCTGGGCTGCAGTGCACAGCCAGTGCCTTGCTGGTGCTGATCTTAGGGACTGGCTGTATAGACAGAGACTCACAAGGCAGCTGGTGTTTCCCAGCCAGGGCCTCCACTCTGCTTGGTCACTTGCCTGGGCTACAGGAAGGGGCTCAGGGACTCCCTCCCCTCACATCCCCTGACCATCTTGCTTTTGTGTGTCTTTTTCCCTCCTTATTTTTAATACATTTTTTTTTTTTTTTTAATTGTAGGTTTCTTAGAGTTGAGCAAAACCAATGAAAACGTAAACCTTTTTTTCTTTTCTCCTGACCTTTGGCTTTTTAGGGTTAGACTTTATTTTTGTAACCTTCCAACCAACATTTACACTGATAAATTTTTTATGTCTTAGATTTTAAATATAATTGATTTCCCAGCTAAAACTGGATTATTAATTTCAATGATACACTGAAACTCAGAGAAAATTCACCCAGAAGATGAACTTGAGGTGTACTAACAAGTGACCTTCCAAGTCACCAGAACTTCAGTGGGTGCTTACACAGCAGGACTCCTTTTACATGACGGTGTCTCCAAGTCATTATGTCTCCATTGTACCATGTATTGTAAAATACAGGGGAAATAAAAGACCACTCCTATGCAGAAATGTTTTACAGACTACTTATACATTGTGTACAGCAGGCCTGAAGTCAGAGCTGCTGTGAAAACAGACAGCTGCCAGCAAGATAAAGCCTGTTAGACCTATTCACCGTGGCATTTTGTTCTGTTTTGTTCTTCACACAAAATACCTTCCCTGCAGGTCACTCCATGACAGCTCATCTCATAGTGAATATTCCTGCACAGTGGTTATGGCTCATAAGCCAGCTTGGATCTGTATCCCACAGGAGAGAATGTTTTTCATTGTTTTCTGCAGTGCTCTTCTGCTCTTGATTGGAACAAGCTGCTGTCCCTGGGGTAATTCTTGGGCCACTGCCCATCGCTGTGAGTGATGTCAACACATTTTTGAATGTGTGGCTATCAGCACTCTTTCCAAACAGGTTTCAAAAAAACCTCCTCATACTATATTGTGATTTGTTTGGTAGATGTTCCCTCTCCCTTGCCCCCCTTGATATTGGATTGAGAGACTGAATTTTTTTGTAAATTAAACAAGTAAACTATGTAAATTATTGCTCGCTGACCCCAATTAAGGCTTACAGCTGCTTGGAAGACCAGACAGTGCACTCCCTTCTCCTTACTCAATAGCAACTAGTAGATGAAAATTTGAATGAAAGTCTAGTTTTCCACTTCAAATGTGTGTCTGGGTGGAGGGAGGCAGGAGAGATATATATGCTACTCCTCCTTGTGCTAGCACAAGTCCAAGTTACTGCTGGAGTTGAGGGGCTGCAAATTTCACCCTGGGAATTAAGTCATTGAATGAAGAAAGAAGGATAGTTTGGCCTACTCTGTGGGAAGATCGAGGAGGCCAGAGACCAGGCTCTTGTTCCTGTTTAAATCTACCCTTTGAGCCACTTGTTGTTTTGCTGGGCTTTTACACGGGGATCCTCCTTCATTGTGGAAAGTGTCCAGAAAGACAGACTGATGCCCTGCGGGTGTGCACAGGATGGCATCTCCCCCCCAATAGCAAGGCCTCTCCACTGAGGCAGCCAGAGTGTGCGGGGAGAACGCCACACTCCCTGAAGTGCCATGGGTACCGGCTGCAGTGGAAGAGCAGCTCCTGCTACCCCTGAAAACTCAGGGAGCAGGGGAGGGTGAAAGAGCTGGTGGAAGAAATCTCAAGCTTGCCATTGAAACTCCCTGCGGTCTGCATGAAAGAAACCCCGCAAGGGACAGCTCTTCCATTTTTTTGGCATGATTGGCCTGCTAGGAGTGGGGAGGCTTAAGAGTAAGCAACCTGGTTTAGAGTTGAAAGTGTTGTGTAAGTATAAAGTAAACTCACACACTCTTTAGTGTATTCTCCTGTGCTGTGTATGTGAATTGGGGAATAAATCCACCTCTGTACTGTGATTTACAACTCCAAGTGAAGCCATTTCAGACCTCCAGCGTTGTCACACACCCCACATTCTCACCTATTCAGTCCTGTACCTATTCATGCGTAGGCATCTTTATTTGTGTATATACACAACTATATATTGATATAAAATTATGAAAGCCTTGGCAGTAAACTCCATAATTCTGCAGTTGCTGGATGATATTCTGTCACTTTTTAGGAATTTCCGATGGTGATAGTAGTCATATGTGTACTTTTATAGCATGTTATAAGCAAGATTTTAAGAATCACTGAGCTGGACATCTGTTTGATGAGGATGTAAGGTAGAGTTGGAAATGTGCTCCCAAAGCACTGAACAGTTCCGTAGTCATGGGTGCTTACTGTGGAATAAATGGGTTAGGGTATGTATGCTGCAGCTTCAAGAAGATAGGGCTCAAGCCAAGACATGAAACAGATAAAAATAGCAGCAAAAGATTAGACCAGAGATGGTAAAAGCCCAAGTTTTGAAATCTGTGCCTTCATGGTGTTCTGGTTTTACCTCTCTGAGGTAGTCTGGTAAGAACTTTCCTCAGGTGTGTTTATGCACACACCAGTCTTGCCTTCTGGTGACAGTAGAGAGGAAGCCTCTGAAGTAATTTTAAATATTTTGGAGAAATGCTTTGAAAATGACGAAAATAAGTATTCAGCAAGCCTCAGATGTGAGGTTTGAACTCTGACTTCTCTGCATGTACCACTGGACCACCATGAACATCACCATATCTGTCTGCCCCTATCTAAGCGAGGGCAGGTCTCCCACAAGGGAGGTCATAGTACGGAGCTGGAAGAAGAATGAATGTTGTTAGGGAAAAGGACAAAGAATACAAAAAAGTCCATAAATTAGGCACATGTTGCCTTTTGGTGAGTTAAGGAATCATAAATTACAAACAATCCTGGATAGATTATTTTATACTGTTAGCTTTCTCAGAGGTGTAATCGACAGAGAGCAGCTGTCCAGCCATTCCACTCTTATGAAGCTTTCAGCTAATTCCAGAGTCTGAGTGCACAACAAGGAACTTCTACTAACAAAAGCTCTTCTGCTTTGAGCACTCTCACCATGTATCAGATGGTGGTGTTCCCTGAAGTACTTTTGCACAAAAGTCTGAGTAAAAACACTCATGTTAGTTTTAATCAAACTGGCACAGGTAAAATAACTGCCAGTGTAAGTTTTGGTGTTAACCAACAACTAGTCCCAAACAGGAACCTCCAAGGATATTAATAGTCATGTTGTCAATAGACTGTCACTGTCACATTTAGTAATGGTGGCTAAAAGAAAACCCAGTTAGGTGTGCCTGTCTGTGACATAGCTACATTGTTGTGGTTTTGTGTTGTCATATTCCTGATGTGGCAGCATTTTTCCAAACATAAATGGAGTGATGTTCACCTGGCAAACCAGTGTGCAAGCTCTCATGTTCTTACATGAGGAAATGATGATGTAGGATGGTGGGAATGGCCATTCATTTCACAACTAACTGTAGTGTATCAATCTGCCCATCTGTCTATCTACTATTTCACATAACAGGGTGGGAAAATGTGGTATAAGATAAAGTATGGCAGAAGGTTTACACATTTTTATATCCTCTTGCAACCTTCTAACTTAGAATTTAATTTCCTGTAAAACAACTCAGAATCAATCAGATGATACTTTTCATGCCATTATTATAGTAGATTAGTCCAAAGGAGGTCTTACTTTGTCTTAATCTGTAAATATATCATGAAGAATTAAGAATGGGCTAAAGTTAAGTATAAATGTGAATGGCAAAAGTAATATTGTGAGACACTATGTTTAACTTTAAGGAACTTTTTCAAGAAATTGTGTAAGAAAGAAATGTATGTAGGCTTTGGATGAGATAGCACCTGTTTTTTTGGAGGAAAATTAACATTTTAAATGAATTTTTGTGTATACTTCTTTTGGTAACATGCATTGTAAGTTATTATCCTTCATTAATTTCACAACTCTTACCATGGTTAAAAAGTTGCCTTCTTACAGGTTCCAATACTAGAGACAACAAAGTCATGAAAACCCTTTGCTATGCATTGTGCATTCATAGAGAATTCTGCTTCAAAAAACACCAGGAGGTGTATGGTTTTGCAACTTCCCTTATCTTTGACAGAGCAAGATTACATACATCTGTCACAGTGCCTGCTATTTTTGCAGTTTTCCAGGTTGTTTTCCATCTTTTTACTGAAATAAAGTACACTCAGCTGTCTAAAGTATATGGGATGAACCTTTGCACTGGACTTCATTATTTTTTCCTGTATTTCAGTACAGGTATTGTTTTTTTACCATGCAGAGCTTTCAACATTGTCTTCAATTTTCTCAGAGCTGCATAAAAATTATTCATTAATGTTTTACATAACTTGAAGTGACACCTGAAGTTTTCCAAAGTTTTCAATTTTGTACTGATAAAGCAAAGACTCAATTCTAAAGAAGTTCCTAAGGACATTTTGATATCTGTCAGTGTCTTTCTGTTATTTGATATTCCTTTTAATTCCTTACTGTCAATTTAATTGTTAGTAGATGCTGTCTTTCAATTTTTCTTTGCATCTGTAAATCTTAGCTATGTTACATCTGGAAGACTTTTTTTTCTAATAGTATGAAAAGAACTATTTATACATGAAAAACATTAAAGATTTTGCACAGATTTTTCTGTCATGTTTGAGATTTAGTGTTCTCCCAGTTATTGTAGGTATATTACTATGCTTTTGTTGTGCATGGTTTTAAGCACATTTTGGAACAGACTAATAGCTTTATGAGACTGCTATAACCTTCAGTTTTGAATCATGTTACAGGAATGGACTAAAAAATATGTGGATTAGTGCAGACAATGAAGGCAACCTTGAATTACATTTAGTGTCAGTAAACTTCACATGACGTTTTTCCTTCCAGAAAACTCTTTAGTGAAATGCTCAGTGTTGAAGCATTACAAGGGATATACATCTCTGGCTTGAGACACATATTTTTCCCTTACTGATTTAACGTCTAAAAGTTATTATGAGTCCATTAATTTTTTGAAGTCCTTCCAGTTCTAGAATTTCATCAACTTTTACAGTAAAAGGATGACTCTGTAAACAATACACTGCTTCTCTTGAATTGTGCTCAAATACTTCATATAGTCATGCGATGGTTTGACTCTGGCTAAATGCCAGGTATCAACCAAGTCACTCTATCACTTCCCCGCCCCCTTCCCCTTGTTTTCTCAACAGGGCAAAGAGGGGAAAGAAGATAAACTAACCCTTGTGGGTGAAACAAAAGCAGTTTTAATATAAGCAAAGCGAAGTAAAGGTCCGTGCGCAGAAGCAAAAGCAAACAGATTTATTCTCTGCTTCCCATGGACAGGCGCTGTCAGGCCTTCTCAGGAAGCAGGGCTCCAATACGCGTAGTGGTTGCCTTTGAGGACCAAGGGTGACCCCACCCCCTTCCTCCTTTCTCCCAGCTTTATACTGAGCAGACGTCACATGGTCTGGAATATTCCTTTGGTCAGTTGGGGTCAGCTGTCCTGGCTGTGTCCCCTCCCAAGATCTTGCCCACCCCGTCCCACTGGGGGGGAAATGTCAGAAGGAGCCTTGGTGCTGTGTAAGCACTGCTCAGCAGGAGCCACAACACCAGGGTGCTACCAACACCCTGCCAGCTCCCAGCATAAACCACAGCACTGTGAGGGCTGCTATAGGGGAAAACCAGTTCCAGCTCAGCCAGACCCAGTACAGTCTCCACCCCTTATTCCATACCATTTATGTTATGCCCCGGTCCCACATAATAATAATTTATCCATTCCATAAGCTTTCTTCACTCCTTCAGATGTTCAGTGTCTTGGCTTCCATCTGTCAAGATAGATGTTCAGGACAGAAGTATGCTTGACTGTTGGACTCCAGCACTGGCTAGGTTTGGGTCGTCATTGCACATATCTGGTTCACTCTTCGTCGTTCCTACTTACTCCATCACTTCCTGCAACATACAACTCATCCCACAGATTGCTTTCCCCCCAAGGTTAAATGTTCTTGAGGCACACACTGAGTAGTCCCATCCTCCCGCATTACCCACCAAGTACATCCAGGTCCCTGAGCAAAGACAATCCCACGAGTGGGCTTGCCTTTTCCCAAGGGGGGAGCAATCCACAATGCCTTCCCCAGCCATTTCCCTGTGTGTACTACGGGGACCTTATCTCCTCCCACAGTATGAAGGGGGTTTGTTTGGGCAGGCCCAGGACGGTTAACAGATCCTCTGGTATTAATTAGCCAAGTGGCTTCTGCTAAATTTATATCCCAGTGCTTCCATCCCCCATTGTCCAATGCTCTCAACATAGTCTTCAACAGCCCATTATATCTTTCAATCTTTCCAGATGCTTGTGGGTAATAAGAGATGTGATACACCCACTCAATGCCATGTTTCTTTACCCAGGAGTTTATAAGATTATTTCGAAAATGGGTCCCGTTTTATGATTCGATTCTTTCAGGAGTACCATGTCACCATAAAATTTGCCTTTCAAGACCTAAGATGGTATTTCGGGCAGTGGCATGATTTACAGGGTACGTTTCTAGCCAACCCGTAGTTGCTTCTACCATGGTGAGTATGTAGTGCTTGCCTTGGCGTGTCCGTGGCAGTGGTCCAATATAGTCAATCTGCCAGGCCTCACCGTATTGAAAACTCAGCCATCGCCCTCTGTTCCAGGGAGACTTTACTCGTGTGGCTCGCTTGATTGCAGCACATGTTTCACATTCGTGAGTGACCTGTGAGATGGCCTCCATGGTCAGGTCCACCCCTCGATCACGAGCCCATCTGTACGTTGCATCTCTGCCAAGATGCCCTGATATTTCGTGGGCCCATCGAGTTACAAACAGCTCACCCTTACGCTCCCAGTCCAGGTCCAGCCGAGCTACTTCAATTTTGGCAGCTTTGTCTGCTTGCTCATTGTTTTGATGTTCTTCAGTGGCACGCCTTTTGGGCACATGAGCATCTACATGACGCACCTTTAGAGCCACGTTTTCCACTCGGGCAGCGATGTCCTGCCGCAATGCAGCAACCCAGATGGGTTTACCTCTGCACTGCCAATTGGTCTTCTTCCACTCCTGTAGCCACCCCCACAGGGCTTTAGCCACCATCCAGGAGTCCGTGTAGAGATATAGTACTGGCCACTTCTCCCGTTCAGCAATCTTTAGGGCTAGTTGGATCGCTTTTACTTCTGCAAACTGACTTGACTCTCCTTCTCCTTCAGTGGCCTCAACGACTTGTCTTGTGGGACTCCACACAGCAGCTTTCCACTTCCGATGGCTTCCTACCACACAACAGGATCCATCAGTAAAGAGAGCATAACGCCTCTCATCTTCTGGTAACTCGTTATATGGCGGTGCCTCTTGGGCACGAGCCACCTCCTCAGGCAACGCTCCAAAATCTCTACCTTCTGGCCAGTCCATGATCTCTTCCAGGATCCCTGGATGGCTGGGTTTCCCCAGTCGAGCCCATTGCATGATTAACGCTACCCATTTACTCCAGGTAGCACTGATTGCATGGTGTGTGGAAGGGATGTTTCCTTTGAACAACCATGGTGCCAAGAGGAGCTGTGCTCCTGTACCAACAACTTCTGAAGCAGCTCGAATCCCCTCATATGCTGCCAGTATCTCCTTTTCAGTTGGAGTGTAGTGGGCTTCTGATCCTCAATATCCCCGGCTCCAAAATCCTAATGGTCGACCTCGAGTTTCACCTGGTATCTTCTGCCAGAGGCTCCATGTGAGTCCGTGCTCCCCAGTTGATGTGTAAAGTATATTTTGCACAGCTGGTCCTGTCTGAACAGGCCCAAGAGCTACCGCCCGAGCTATCTCTTGTTTGATATGCTCAAAGGCCCATTGCTGCTCAGGACCCCACTGAAAATTGTTCTTCTTTCGGGTCACTTGATAGAGAGGGCTCACAAGCTGACTGTAACCTGGAATATGCATCCTCCAAAATCCCACAAGTCCTAGGAAAGCTTGTGTTTCCTTCTTGTTGGTCGGTGGAGACATAGTTGCTATCTTGTTGACAACATCCAATGGCACATGACGGCGTCCATCTTGCCATTTTATTCCCAAGAACTGAATTTCTCGTGCTGGTCCCTTGACCTTGCTTTTCTTTATGGCAAACCCAGCTCTCAGAAGAATCTCAATTACTCTTTGTCCTTTCTTGAACACTTCTTCTGCCTCATTGCCCCACACAATGATGTCATCAATGTATTGTAGATGTTCAGGGGCTTCACCCTTTTCCAGTGCAGTTTGAATTAGTACATGACAAATAGTGGGGCTGTGCTTCCACCCCTGGGGCAGTCGATTCCAGGTATACTGGACACCCCTCTACGTGAAAGCAAACTGTGGCCTGCACTCTTCTGCTAAAGGAATTGAAAAGAATGCATTGGCAATGTCAGTTGTGGCATACCACTTGGCTGCCTTTGACTCCAGTTCATATTGGAGCTCTAATATATCTGGTACAGCAGCACTCAGTGGTGGCGTCACTTCATTCAGGCCACGATAGTCTACTGTTAACCTCCACCCTCCGTCAGACTTTCGCACCGGCCATATTGGGCTATTAAAAGGCGAATGTGTCTTAATGATGACACCTTGGCTCTCCAGTTGACGAATCAATTCTTGGATGGGAGCCAGAGAGTCTCGGTTTGTACGATACTGCCGTCGGTGCACGGTCCTCATAGCAATTGGCACCTGTTGTTCTTCAACTTGCAACAGTCCCACAACAAAAGGATCTTCTGAGAGGCCAGGCAGATTAGACAACTGTTTTACCTTTTCTGTATTCACACTGGCCACACCAAAAGCCCATCGGTATCCTTTTGGGTCCTTGAAGTATCCCCTCTTGAGATAGTCAATGCCCAAGATGCAAGGGGCTTCTGGGCCAGTTACAATGGGATGTTTTTCCCACTTGTCCCCGGTCAAGCTAACCTCGGCCTCCAATACTGATAGTTCTTGACAGCCCCCTGTCACTCCTGAGATCCAGATAGGTTCTGCCCCTCTATAACTTGATGGCATTAGTGTACACTGTGCCCCAGTGTCAATTAAAGCCTGGTACTTCTGTGGATTTGATGTGCCAGGCCATCGAATCCACACTGTCCAATACACCCGATCATCCCTTTCCTCCTCCTGGCTGGAGGCAGGGGCCCTCTATTCCCGTTCTTGGTCGGAGTATTCACTATATGACTCTTGCCGTGCCAGGCCGGAGGTTCCTTCTTCAGGGTCAGGGGAGGCGATCTCAGTCTTCCTATATCTGGGAGATCGCTGGTTACTTTCTTGTGGTTTTACACCAGCTACATTAACAACCTTCTTGGATGTCTTCTTCTTGGCAGGGGTTTTTTCCTCACAATTCATGTACACATGCTTCCAACTTAAAGGTGGGTTGACCATCCCACTTCCTCATGTCTTCCCCCTGGTCGCGCAGGAAGAACCAGAGTTCGCCACGTGTCATGCGCCTTGGCTTTCCTTTCCCCCTGACTGGGACAGAAGATAAATGATTTCTTGGGGAGCTCCTAACATCCAGGGCACTCGCCCGTAGAGATGAGGAGGTACCAAGACTCTCTTCAAAGTTCTGAAGCCAGGAAGAGACTGCCTCCACAGTTGGCGTACATCTTAGTCCTTCTCCTGCATCCATTTCTGGGTAGTACATCGCGGCTAAGCCGGCAGAATACGAGGATGGCGCACCTTTAATCACCTTCCTCCACATGGCCCGTGTGCATGGGACATCCTCTGGATTTTTAGGGGCTTCATCATTATCTGGATCACCATAGATGACTTCCATCACTGCTAATTCTCTCAGGTACTGGACACCTTCATCTGCAGTAGCCCACTTCCCTGGGGTGTGGTCCATAAGATCTTCCTTGAAAGGATACCTTACTTTAACACTTGAAAGGAGCCGTCTCCACAGACTGCAAATTGCTGTCTCTTTTCCAATTCCCCTTTCAATTCCTCGATTTCTAGCAAGGGAACCCAGCTGTTGGGCTTCCTTACCTTCTAGCTGTTGAGCACCTGCCCCATTATCCCAGCATCGCAGCAGCCAGGCAGCGATCCGCTCACCGGGCTGGCGGCAGTAGTCTTTCCGCAGATCTCGCAGTTCTGATGACGTCAGGGACCGGGTAGTTTCTGCCTCCTGTTTCAGTTCTGTTATTCCCTCTTCTGATACCTTTGCTGAAGGACCAGCTTCTTCCTCCTCTTTCTCCTCCCTTATTAATCGAGGGTATGGGCCTGTTGTTCTCCTTGTCCATTGTTTCTTTTTTACTACTGGGGCAATCTCTGTTGCTGTTGTTATTGTTTGAGTTCCCATGTCAACCACAGCCCTTTGAGAGTGCTGAACTGCGGCTCGATAAGCACAGGCCAGGCCCCAGTAAAGTGCTAGAAGTTGCTGATTCTCATTGGGATAGGCAAGACACCCCTCTATCAGGTGATGTGTCAATTTTGTGGGGTTGCTTGCCTGTTCAGGGGTGAGATCCCAGGCTACAGGAGGTGATAACCGTCCTAGGAAGCTGCCCAACTCCTTCCACTCTCCCTGCCACCCAGGAACAGGCTGCCTCAAAGCACATTTTGGCACGAATTCACTCAAAATTTGCGTTCTCTTACACCAAGAGCATACCGAGCTCCACACAACCCACAACAGGCGAACAGCATTAATAAAGAGTATCAATGAACTAACATAAGGATGACTAAGTACCTCGGGAGCCTGCAGAAAAAAACCACTCATGATGTTCCCGATTCCTTGCAGCATGTTCCTGAGCTTAACAAAAATAAAGATAAGCAGCTCAATAAACAAGCCCGTGACCAGCACAAGAGCTTGTTGCTTAATAACTACTGTAGCTACAGCACATTTAATATAAAACTGCGGTTGTCGAGCCACACGTTGGGCGCCAGAATAGATTGTGATGGTTTGACGCTGGCTAAATGCCAGCTATCCACCAAGTCGCTCTATCACTTCCCCCCCCTTCCCCTTGTTTTCTCAACAGGGCAAAGAGGGGAAAGAAGATAAACTAACACTTGTGGGTGAAACAAAAGCAGTTTTAATATAAGCAAAGTGAAGCAAAGGTCTGTGCACGGAAGCAAAAGCAAACAGATTTATTCTCTACTTCCCATGGACAGGCGATGTCAGGCCTTCTCAGAAGCAAGGGTCCGATACGTGTAGTGGTTGCCTCGGAGCACCAAGGTGACCCCACCCCCTTCCTCCTTTCTCCCAGCTTTATATGAGCAGACGTCATATAGTCTGGAATATCCCTTTGGTCGGTTTGAGTCAGCTGTCCTGGCTGTGTCCCCTCCCAAGATCTTGCCCACCCCGTCCCACTGGGGGAAATGTCAGAAAGAGCCTCGGTGCTGTGTAAGCACTGCTCAGCAGGAGCCACAACACCAGGGTGCTACCAACACCCTGCCAGCTCCCAGCATAAACCACAGCACCATGAGGGCTGCTGTAGGGGAAAACCAATTCCAGTTCAGCCAGACCCAGTACAAGTCATTAAAAATAGGGCTGGAAAGTATTTGTAGATGTAAAGTAGCACAAGCAATATGCTAAAATAAAATTGTCTATAACTGTGACATTTCAGAAAGATATTTGTTTAATCTCGTATTTAAGATCTCAAGAGATGCAGATAGCCTACATTATCTAGGAGATGCATTTTCCTTGTTTCCTGAAAAAATATCCTTATGTATGTTTTCTCATAACTCCCTCTTTTAATTTCTTTCTTCAGGCTAAATAATGTTAGCTTTTGAATTTTTCACTGTAGGTTTAGTTTTCTCATTGTTTTCCATTCCTATTGCTCTCTCCTGTGTTTTTAACAATTAGTATACATATTTCTTGAAACACATTCCAGTTAGGTATGTACTGGGTAAAACAGAGGACATGTTACTTTCCATGCCGTGTGGAACAAAGTTGCATTCAAGCCTCTCAGTACTTTTTTTCCCTAAAGCTGTGACATTTCTGGTTTCTGTTGAGCTTTTGAAACCACTCTACCCTGGTGCATAGCTGAAGAACCGCTGCTGTGCCACTTTATTCCCATCTCTCTGATTATCCCTGACTGCGTAAAGAATGTCACCCTGCTCTTCATTAACCCTAGACTATTTTCAGAATCTTTTCTATGCTTTTTTTCAGGGTTGTTTCTGTTCCCCCCTGCTTTGCCATCTACAGATTTTAAAACATGCATCATATTCGTCCATCCCCACAATTTCTGAAGACATTGGACAGGACCAAAAATAAAGAGGACACCTAAAGAATGTTTTCTCATCCTTCCTCTCATTCCAGCAGTCAATAGTGCCTAATGGCTTTCTCGTGCTTTTTTCAAGTAGTTTTGCCCCCACTTCACTTTTCATGTTCTTATGCTGGGCAATGTCAAAAATGTCACAAAAAATTGTGTTAGAAGCGTTCTTTGGATACAAGATACTTCATAACTATTATTTCTCCTCAGTGCATTGAAGCCATTATTTTATCATCAAAAGAAATTTTATTATCTACCATTTCGTTGGTTTCTTCCAGCTACAACTTCATTATTAGTCCCAGAGGTTTTCTGGAGATTGAAGTTAAATCTCATGCGCCCTGCATCCAAATAAGTTCTTATTTCCCTCCTGACAGCATTTTGTGATAAGATTTGCATGTTCAACTTCCAGTCCTTTTGCCCTTGTTTTGATGGAGAAGAAACCAAGGAATGCAAATTAGGACATTCTTGTACCCCAAGTGTGGTAGCCAAAAGAACCTAGAAGGCAGTAGAGACAAAGCATTTCAGACACATATTGTTTAAGAGCCTGAGATTGTCTCAAGCAAACGTTTATGCTGCCAGACTAAACGGTACCTGAGGTTGTACCTAGGTGGTGGAACAATGTCATCTGTATAGTTTAACTGTGTGAGCAGTTCCATCCATATTTTTATTCTGGACCAGTTGCCAAAACATTTCCAGACATGCTTACAGAATTAGCCCAAACCAATCAGCAGCTTCTAGGTGGCTGCCCTATTTTCAAAGACAGAAGTGTAATATACTTATGGTCAAATGACATGAGATATCCTCAAATAAGCTCTTGCACTTTCTAGTTTTCTTATATAAAAGTACACTTCTGTCTTGGAATGAAATTCCTGGTCTGAGACAAAGATCTTAACTCTTGGTGCTGATATGGTGTTAGGCAGCTGCTCATATCAGATCTTTCATAAAGCCTTATGCAATAAAGGTATTAATTAAACACTTCAGTCTCTCTCTGATCTGTAAGGTTTGCAGCCAGTTCCTTTTTGCTGGGTAGAAACAAAAATAGAAGGGCTTCCATCCAGGGGCTTTCTCTGCATCAAAATCAAAACAAAAATACCAACAGTATTTGAAGTGCTAGGTGAGGGATTGTGTGACTTGTAGATGGGTACACAGGGTAGTCTTTTAGCACACAGTATGTGCTAAATAACACAAGATAGCTGCAAGCTTTACTTTTAGAAACATGCAGCCTAAACATATTTCAAGTGTGGTTTGTAACTTTTTTTTTTAAAAAAAAAAAAAAAGAACACTGATTTGATGCAATTCAGATTTCAAGTGTTCCGAAGTTCCATTACTTTATGATCTAGTTCAGTGGAGCTGTAGTGGTGCCTTGAACATTCTCATCCTTGTCTTTTTCCTTCGCATTTTTGTTCCAACCTTTTTACAGCCTGTTCAGTCCTCTTCAACATTTCTTGAATTAATGATCCATCCTTACAAACTAACACCATATTTTTGATTGTCATTTCATCATGTTCCACCTGGACTGACGTTATGCTGTTCCCTGCTGACCAGTTTAATAGCACAGTGTTGCAATAAACCCAAAATACTAAATGCAAACCATCAAGAACATAAATACCCACTGAAAGAAAAATATGAAAGTAAAAACTACAGACACAAAAGAGAATATGTATAATATCTATCTCTCTCTCTGTTGAAGACTCAAAATTATCAACCTTAATTATTTTTGTTCAATAAATTTTTAAAATTAAATATTCAATTGTTTTTTATTCAGGAAATATTATTGAAATTAAACAGTAATAGTTAATGGCATGAAGTGAAACAATCATGCATAAGGATTTATTTTGGGGGTAGGGGAGTGGGGTTAATTATTTGTGTCCAAAACTGCAAAAATAAAATGAAAGCATCACTGTCACAGTCATCTCCCCCTGACTCAAGATGTGGTAACAGACTTTTCTGGTTCACCCTGAGAAGAAAGAACGAAGAGATGGTGAAGCACATGAATCACAGAATCACAGAATCATCTTGGTTGGAAAAGATCTTGAAGATCATCCAGTCCAACCATTAACCTCACACTGACAGTTCTCAACAAAGATAAAGTTCAGCCACTTTACCACAGGCACTGGTAGAACAAATGGAGACTTTTGTAGATAGAGGACACGGTAGATGCCATTGGACCAGCCAGATTTTTCTACACTTAGCAGTTTATTTCTGTCTTTGAGACATTACATTTCTGAGATGGACTAAATAATCATCTTATGCCCAAGAGAAGAGAACTATCTTTCTCAGTTTGAATGAAACATGGTAACTAAAATTAAATTTCCATGAATGTTCTGATGAGGATTCCTCACACATGTGCCACAGATATGGCTTTCATGAAAATCCCTGACAAAATTGGATTCCCTAAATGAAGTGTTCAAGTTCAGTCGTTTGATGTCTGTGCAGCAGTTATCTGAGACCAAACAAAAGATAGGAAACATAAGTGTACATCTTCTTATTTAAATCCACCAAATAGTTTTGTACTTAGGTGTTTGTGGTTTATGATCCTAAGCCCATTAAGTAGTTCTGTTTATGTTTAAATTCAAGCTCAAAAAGATCCCCTTTATATGCAAGCTATTGCTTTACATTAAGCTGAGGTTTCAGTATTTGTATGAAGTGAGGTCTATTTTTATTACTTCTTTATTTTGTTTCTTTTTCTCCTGATTGGCTCTTTTAAAAATACATTTAAATAGCCTTCTTTCCCTTTGATCCAAACATGCCTCAACTGAATGGAAGCCCTTGCAACAAAGTCATTCTAATGGTTAGGGAGGTATTCCTACTTCTTGATCAGTGTTTAGGTGGTCGGGTGGCTGAAGGAAATACTACTATCTGAGCTCTATGACTTCCTTCCTTGGTGTTTCCTTTAGCTGAAACTAAATACTCTTTGTGTGTTTTAGGATTACTGGACTTCAACTGTTTGTGAACTTTGAGAAAAAGCTCTAGTAAAAGTGAAATGATGACATGCTGGCAGTGAGACAACACAGAGTTATTGGTATGTGAAATAATAAATATTCCTAACATTTACCGGCTGCAAATGAGGTAAATAAATAATAACTGCTTAATCCTCTCTCTGTCATGGGAGCTACAATGAAAGCCACACTAGATTTAATTGCTTGTGCATTCCTCACCAGACTGTCACTGGCCTTTGCAGTTCTTATGTTTTTATTTGCATTTGTTTACCCTGTCAATGGACATAACCTTTCACATAACTTTTCAGTCCCGGAACAAGAGCATGTGCATAGGTCTCATGCAGGATCCAGACCCAAATTATTTACATCTTTTCATGACTTCTCCATTTGTTTCACCTGAGCAACTAATTGAGGTGCTCATTCATCCCATAAACTGGACATGGCAGGCAGGCCCTGGTTGCACGTCAGACGTGGAGGCATTTCCATGAGTCACTCCTTACCAAATGCTGATGTTGAGCTGTTTTGATAAAGTACAAGGGCATCTGGGACTGATACTGACAAAGACAAGAGCTTTGTACTCCTAATGACTTTTCAGCTGGAATTTTGATAATTCACACAGGTATGATCTGGTGCATCAGAAAGGCATTTTTATGGCAAGGGTGTGTAAGCATTAACAATCCTTCTGCTGGTGCTAATCCACGCAGGGCAAGCATCTTCTCCTCTCAGTCAAACTGTTTACAACTTCATTTCACACTGTGACAGCCACTTGAAGGGGACTAAGACTAAACCCTGTGATCAATTCCTTCCCCCTTCCCTTCCCTTCCCTTCCCTTCCCTTCCCTTCCCTTCCCTTCCCTTCCCTTCCCTTCCCTTCCCTTCCCTTCCCTTCCCTTCCCTTTTTGTATAAAACTCATAGGAAGCATCACTGAGGAGAAGACAGATAAGACATCCTCTCCACAGAATCCTCCTCAGTGCTGGGTTAGCTCCTCCAATGTCTAGAGGGTGTCTTTAGATCCCATACCAAACCAAATCAAACCAAACATTTTCTGTTCTTAGTGGATCAGATGTATTCTCAGATTTCTTCAATTTAGCTTTCAAATGCAATCTCATTTCATTAGAGATCAGAAAGTTTTCCCTGTCTCTTCTGGCGAGCACATTTCTCAGATCCTTCTTGTGTGGGTGAGGGAAAGACTCACAGGTGTCACCTCAGGCCACAGAAGGCAGGGGGCAAATAGCTCTTCACTTCAATAGTTTTGTTAACAGGGTCCAGAAGCTTTCCATGGAAATGCAAAAGCACTTCTGGCAGCAAGGCTTATTACAGCTGTGGCTATCGCAGTTTTCTCCAAGATTTCAAAGTCTTGAATTTGGCCTAGAGAAGGAAGAATGACCTAGGGTTCAGAGACTGAGTCCAGGACCTGGAAAAATCCTGGTCTATTTCTGACTGTATTGTAACCTTGCTTTGAGAATCTTGGTAAATTCTGGAAGGTATTTTTACACCAAAATAACTACTGCATGGTGTAGGGGGATCAGCTGAAGTGAGTTCATCCAGGTATTGGTAATCAGCTCTCTTTGGAAGAGTTCAGGAAAAACTGTTTATCATTCACCACGAATAAAGGTAACCCTGTACTTAGGTGGGCCTGGGCAAAATCATGTCTGCAAATACAGCATGGACTAACAGCTAGTGGTACAGCTCCAGTGGGGCAGGGGATCGGAAAAGAAAAAATTGGAAGTACTGAACACTGTCAGCCACAAAAAATGGGTAAATGTTGTTTGCCCTGTTCAGCAGGAGTATGATGCTTTACCCCGTTTAGTGAAGTTCAGGCAAAGGTGTGGACCGATCAGAAACAGACCAGGGAGAGCAGTGAGGAAGTTAAGTCACTTTAACAAACACAGCTGATGAGAAAAACTTACAAGAATTGAAGGTACTTAACCTAAGCAAGAAAATCCTCATAAGGGAGTGCTATCGCATACCTTAAAATATGCAAAAGGCAAAGGAATAAACATAATAGATTAATTAAGTAGTAATGCCTTTCACGATGTTTAAATTAGGATAAACTGAGTAAAATACTGTACCTACATCACATTATTACCCAATGAAGGTATGCATGTATGATGTGTATAGGTACACATGTAAGTATATATATACACACATACAAACACACATATGAAAATATTTTTTATGTGCCTATGTGCATATTTACTATGTGGTGTGTGTAAACAAATGACAAATACAATTAAAACTGGGGAAAAAAGTTTCAAAAATCTCATGCGTTGCTCTCTGTTTTTCCTAAATCCTTTTTGCCGCATTACATTTGCATGGTCATTTTCCCTTTGAAATCATTAAAATTTAGAAAGGCTATTTGCATCTTCAAAACCTATTTAAGGCAAATATTTGTCTAAGTGAAAAGATTGTTGAGCTATGTCTATGGATTCAAATGTAGCACTGAGAAAATACTGCTTTGTGGTGCAGCTTGCATAAATACCTGGCATATTCCCACTGCTATTGATGAGACTTGGTGATTGATTTATGGGAGTGTAAAGTTATGGATGAATCTTGGATTAAAATAATTGTTTTGCAAGCTGTTCGACTGGACAGCTGCAAGAAAGTATGCTAGTTTTGCTGTTTGCAATCCAGCTACGCTTTTTGCTTATCTGTAACATCAGTTCACCTTAGAATGAAATCATGTTGATGTCTGTTTCCTGGGAAACACTGGGTTGAATTAATCTTTGGACTCCGTTGGCTTCTGTGGTCTGGCACAAGCCACAGCACAACTGTCAAATCCTCTGACAGAAAGAGCAGATGATGCTTGAAACCATTTTATCTCAAGGATCATGTGCCCAACCACCTCTTCCTCAAACATAAGTGATGCCATCTTCCTTCAGATATTCATGGCATGACTAATCTTCATACCTGTACAAGACCCATCTTCTTGCTTTATGTCAAATTGCTGCTTACACAAACATGCTGAAACAACATCTTTAAATAAAATCAAATTGAGCTCAACAGCCAATGTTTTATCCAAAACTTTGGCTAATTCTTGTTCCATGAAAAAGGTGTATTAGGACTAGGGTTACTTTATCGGTAGCAAACCAAAAGGCTGCTTTTTCTCCCACCTGAATGACAGGCAGCCTTTCTTTGATAAACAGTGAGAGGAGGAATACAGGGTATTTCTGTATGAACTGGGTGGTGACTGGCTTCTTGCTCTCTGGCTTATATTCCATCAGCATAAAAGGTTGCCAATGATCTTTCAACATTCACCATGTTTATTAGCATCGTACATGGGTAACTTGCATGCTGAGATGTCTGCATGCAGTCTGGATTTAACTCGTATATTTTCTGCCTTGAGAGACATACCAGCACTCATTAATGAAGATCTCAAACCTTCTGAAGAAATTGAAAGATATTTGGACACTGTGATGTTTTGAATTATTGGGATAGGATGGCCATCTGCTATTCCCCAGAATAAAATGAGAATCAATTTGGTTTTTATGACAAAGAATCTTAAAGAGAAGTTGCTGAAACAAGTTGGATGTGTTAACAGTAAGTACAGTCCTAATCGAATTAACTGTAATGTAAATGCATCCATTAAGAATACCAAATAAGGCTGAACATGTGTTTAATCTTAGTATATTATTCTGTTTCACTCAGGGTACATAAGAGAGAGAACATCTAACATTATAACGTTTATAATATTTCTGTCTGTCCTAATTATTTTGCATTGTACCTGACAGAAACTAGTGTTTGATGGATAAAACATTTTGATTGTCTGGTGTTTTAAAAATGGCCCCAAATGTATTTAATCTAAACAAAGAAAATTCTTCCTGTACTGAAAATCTTTTAATTTCTGCAAGGCTGAGTCAAAATGGTCTGGAAGGCGTTGTCTGAACAGCACTGAACTGAAGACATGTCAGCTGAGATTCTCTGTTTAGCCCTTAATGGTGTTGTACAGCTTGGTTCCTGGAAGGAGCACAAGAAACTGCAGAGAGATGTCACTAGAGCAAGAGAGGGAAGTGTGCGCCACCAGATTACACCTACAACTGAACTGTGGAAAAAGGGAAAACACTATGTGCTGCTAAGCATGGTGTCTTTTGTTCATTTGGCAAAGTGGACCAATGGACCGGAAAGTCTGGAGTCAGTTTGTAGCTCTGCCTCTGACTCAGAATGTAACCTTTGGTAAGTTACTTGAGTTTGCTCTGGGGTACTTTGTCCTTTTTTATCAGTGCATGGACATTCTCCATTTTACTCCCCCCCCTCCCCCCCCCCCCAACAAACAAATAAACAAAAAATTAATATCTTTTAGGCTTTTTTTAAAGAGGATGATAGTTATGTTCGTTTAGGTGGGACATAGCCCACTGAGCCAGATGGCATTACAATAGTAAAAATCTTCCTGTCTTTACGAGAACAATAGTAGAAAACCTCTGCTCCAACTGCACTATACAAACAGGTGTAAGAGTTCTTCTGGTTCAAGTTAGAATGAAGAAACAGATCATCCAGGTAGCATCACAGTTCACTTCTTCAGTGTGATTTAAGAATGTAATTTCAAGAGAGATTTATTTGAAAAATATCTCTTTTCTTTATAAGCAAATAAGTGTTTACAAGCACCCTTTAAGCCATTATTTCATGGAATTTTTTCTTTAATCACACTATTTGAGGAGGTAGTGAGAGAATAGAATTTATTGCTTCCAATTTTATAAATATTTGAACAAAGATCAGCTTGGTTTTCAGTTCCTTCCTCACTAGAGGTTCACATTTTATATCCCACTTGCAATTTTTCTCCAAACACTTGCAGATTGCTATCTTTAAATAGCTGCTTTTTTTCTCATACATTGCAAATGGTATCAGAGGCATTATGTGCTCTTACTGAGACTTAAGATACAGTCCTGAGGGTATGGAATATTTCAAAATTTTGCGTGTCTGAAAAGAAAATCCCTTTTTTAATAAAACAAATAAAGAAACCACTAAAGTTTTAATTTTATGAAATAATTTGAATAAAATATTGAAGTGTTTGTTCATTATCTACACACATATATACATATGCATGATACATGAATGTACATATATTACATTATGTACACACATAAAAATTGTATCAGCATATAGCTTAATGTTTGTTTTGCACAGTAATGTCCATCAAAGTCTCTTTAAAATCACTGTCCATTTTAATTTTAAGGGTTCTTGTGAGATTAATTTTCCATTATTCACTTTTCTTTCTAATGGTGAAGAAAAAATTTATTTGGTTTTCCAGTTGCCATTTCTGCATTATTTTTCAATTCTCACCTAGCCTTTTGCTTCATAATTTTAAAGATGACTGGACCTAGTGGGGTTTTTCTGAGTAAAGGCATACTCACCCATGTCCTCACCCATGTTCTCACCCAACCATAATCAAACATTTGTAATCTGCTTTGAAAGTATATCCTCATTTATTACTCACCTGTGAAAAACTATATCTACTTGTGAAAAAAGGCATACCATGAACTGAAGAGTTTCTGTACCTGGCTTCATAATTCCCACACGGACAATGTTCTGTAACATCTTGAAGTGCATTTTGAGAATCTAGATGCACAACAAAAAAATAAGGTCAAAACAGAATGGTGCCCTATGTTTCAAGTCTGTGCTCTCTCTTTGACTTGTGGGAACAAGGAAAGACAAATGCAGAGCAGAGCAGGCATATGAAAAGTCATACAGACCAACAGGAGAGAGAAACAGTCTTCCCTAGTGCAGCTTAGGCGGCAGTCAGAGTCCTACAAGCTTAGAGTATCCAAGGTATCCAGCTGCAGTGGTCTCCCAAGCATGAAGAAGGCCACCCCTCTGGTTTCTTGTCACATTCCATTGTGGAGCATGTAACACATGTTTCCAAGCAGACCATACAATTTATTTCTTAGAGCTCTGTACTGAAGGTCTGTGTTCAAAAATATCCTCCTACTTCAGTATGCATGACCACTCTGGAAATAGCTCCATGAAGAAAGGTTTGTATTGATCATTATTCAGTCATTTTCCATATGATCAGCTTGTAAATAAAGGTACACAGGGTTTGTAATTCCTCTGGGTTCCAAGCCGACAACCTAGCAAGTCTTTCCTAGCTTCAGAAGGATTGTTTCAGCACTGAAAATGGGCAAAACCATTGCTGAGACCCAATAAGCATGTGTCAAATTATGACCACAGCACCCACCAAATTTTGTGTAAGGTGAGGGATGGCTTTGTTATGATCTGATTTTCTTCTTATTGCCACACTGATTTTTGCAAGTAGTCAGTACTGTTTCTCCAGATTTCTGTAGTGATGTATGTTCTGCCAGTCACCAGGAAGCTCAGTCTGGAGAACACGATTTTAGGAGGCTAGCGAGAATGGATGCTGAAGTTTGAGATGAGTGTAACTGGTATTTCTCCCTTTTCTTTGATAGACTGATTGCAAGGGAATTCTGGGCTGGCAATTTTAGGGCACTACAAAGCAGCAAAGCTGTTCATGAGTGGGCATGTGTTAGCTGTCTTCACCAGCTCTCACAGTCTTACATTGTAGAAAAAATTTCAGTTATACAGCTCTCTGGAAAATGAAGCATTAAAACCAAGCTCTAACTGCAATAAACAGGATGAGCTCATTTTGTTTGGTTAACATCTGAAGGGCACTGAGCACCCACATCCTCAGATGGTCTAAATCTGGGACTTTAAATCTCCTCTGCCAGTTCGATTTGGGAGAGAAGGATCTAAAGTCTTAAAAGTCAGGGGAACTCCTGGGGACAAAACTCCTGAAACCGTTGGAGTTGGTGTCCCTGTGAAGGCCAGTGGCATATTAAGATGACAAGCAGTGCTCATTTTTGGGAAATAGATGTTCCCTGCTACTTTTTATAGAGAATAATTCAGAGTGGCAGAGGGGCTGCAGTGTCTTCTTGAAGCTCTAGTGGCGTTAAGTTCAGTCTTAACTTCAAAATCAGCAATATGAGAAAAAGCAGTGATAAAATCAGTGTGAGCTAGAACTCAAAATGTTACTGTCAATGAATCCAGATATTAAGCACAGAGATAAGCTATAAAGAGGTTTAGATTTTTTTAATATGTGGCATTAAAATTGTGAACTAGGATTAGAACTGTTTTTCAAACATACATTCCCATGCTCACAAAGTTTCTCTACTCAGTTTAGCCACTGAGGTCTGTTGCGATCAGAAGACAGGAAGAAGCAAGATCAATGCTTCTTTCTCTGATCTCTCCAAATCAGCTCATTTGTTATTAATCTGGCAAAAATTCTGAACTCCCCTAGGAAAAAAACAAAAAAACCCCAAAAAACACGATAATATTTGGTAAACTATTGGTGTATCTTTAAACAACAACTGAAGAATTACTGGCAAAAAAACACAAAATATGAAAAATAGAAGCTTTGCATGAAATGTATAATTTTTTCTTAAATTTGCTTTCTGCTCTGTTCATTGTTTACAAGTGCTAGTAATAAGTACAGCAAGGAAAACAGATGTTACTGATTAATGTTGTTAGATAGCAACAACAAAAACAATTAAAAGCAGAAAAAGTCCTTCAAAAACCTTTAGGTGATAAGAAATTCTGGTGAGGAGAATTTAGCTATGAAGATTCACCTGATCTCTTTGGGCTGACAGACCCTCCTGGTCGTTGCATATTTCCACACAATTGAATGCAAGGCCAGAAAATTGAAGAGTGGTATGTGGGTTTTTAACATGAACTGCTGAAACCTGGAACTGAGTGACCTTAAAAAGAGCTGGAAAAGTTCATGTGGTGGGTAATTCATACAAATGAGTATTCCCAGCATGATGCTGTGTTCAACACAGCAAATACGGTCTTTATTGACCACCCAACAGACATAAGGAGGTGGAATTAGGACTATAAAGCAAGAGTAGCACCAGAGTTCTGTGTTCAATCCTGCAGTCTACATCCACAATGGATTCTGGAAAATTTGAGTGGGTACAGGAAAGAGTTTCAGCAATGATTTGAGGCTGGGAAAAATCTGCCTTGCAGTGAGAAATTTAAGGAGCTAAATCTGCTTACTTCATCCAGAAACATTAACAGTTGACGTAATTATAGCATGCAAGTACCTACATGGGAAAGAGATTTCCGATATGAAATGGTCTTAAACTGGCAAATGGCAGAATGCAAGCCAACACTTGGAAGCTGAAGCTAGCCAGATTTAGACAAGTAATAGGGGTGGGGTTTTTTTGGTTTGTTTTTTTGGTTTGTTTGGTTGGTTGTTTTTTAAAATTTTTTATGAAGGTGATAATTAAGTATTAGAATAATTTACCTTTGGGGCATGGGAAATTCTCCAATCAAGATTAGTATCTTTTAAAATAAGATAGAGTATAGCTCACACAGAAGTTCTAGCCTCATGCAGAAATGGCTGGGTGAGGCTCCTGGCAAGTCAAGATGATCTTGGAGATCTCTTCTGACCTTGTTAAACATACTAATGTCTGCATGCAGTGAGCGTATATCTTGCTGTATAGTACTAATTTCTAAGAAGATGATGACTGTTCTTTCCTCTTTGTAGCATACTAATGCAAACGTCAGAGCATTTTGAAAACATCAGTCCTTGGATCACATCCTTAAAAGATGCTGTGCTTAGTTTGAAGAGCTTGAGTTCAGTTTGGAAAGATTTGACAAAGTCAAGTTAATCTAGTTAACCTAGGCTTAGCTAAGTTGGTATGAGCCACATGAGTCCCTTCTTTGATTTACTTGTGAACGTCACACAAGGAGCAGAAGGACATATTTCTGGTTCTTATCGCTGTGGATATAGGGCAGAATTAGGGATAAGTGGCTAAGGTGTACCTGTGCAAGAAGCAGCAATAGTAATACTCATTTTGTGCGTTTCAAAGTGTTCCCTCCCGAACCTTATTTTCCTTATAGTATAACTCTTCAGAGAATGATGCTCTCACTAAATAGTACCCAGGAAGTGTCTTGATGTCCAGAGCTGTGAAAAATGCAGAGAGCAAAGGAACTACTGCAGAGCAGCACCCCAGCTTGACTACCTGTTAATGAGAAACTGTGTAAATGGGAAGGGAAATCTTCTCACAACAGGCAAAGAATAAAACAGCAAACTTTTTCACAGAATGGTTTTATTTGTAAAGCTGACAGGTCTTGGCATTCACTGGAGAGGTGGTGGTGCTCATAATTTAAAGAAAGATGCTGACACAGGCATTCTCCAGGGCTGCAAGCCCATTTGATCCTGTAGACAGATGTGAGAGAAGCAGAAGGGAGCTAGAGGGTTTTCTCTAAGGGAGACTGTGTGTTTCCATTATCTTCTTTGACCTCTGTACTTGAGAGTCACCCTGTCAGCATCTGCTGCCAAGCTCACAAGGAGCACAGATTTTTTGTGACCCAGTAAGAGAGAGAGAGGCTTATGCCTCATTCTTCGTGGCTCACTTTATACTTCCAGCTAGGAAAACAAATACTATGTTTATTTGAAAATCAGGCTCTAGGCAACAGTATTAACCAGAACACGGTAGTTTTGTTTCTTGTGGATATGTATGTGTGTGTGTTTTGTATACCTATGGGTCTCAAAAAGTGTTTCAGTGGTGTTTGTGTTGTAATGTGGCTCCCAGCAGTGTCCATCTGGCAGCTTTGAGAGATGCTCAAGAGCACCAGGCTCAACATGAAACCTTCATCTCTGCCTCAGAAACAAGCCCAGTAGGAAATGGGACAGGAACCTGATCCAGATTGTAACGGTGCTGGCACTGATTGATGACATCTGCTTTCAGGACAAGAACAACTGGATTATAAGGAAGTCAAGTAAAAAAAAAAAAAGGAAAAAAAAAAAAAGAAGAGAAGTAGCTTAATTCTTGAATATTAAATTGGACTGGTTTATGGGTGGTCTTTTTTGAGGCTTACCATCACAGCCTGTCAGGGTTTTGAGAAGCAGATAAGCAGAAAGATATGCACATAGCTAACTCGCCTGTTAGTGCTGGCACTGCCAGGCTGTGCATTTGTTTCGCAGCATGGGACTGCAGAGATACTTTGCTTCTCTGTAGCATGAAGCGAGAGGGTAAGAGCACTCAATGTATAACCGTATTCTCCCATTGAGCTTTTACTGTTCACTCCGCTGAGCTCAATGAAAAGCATGCTGTTTCACAGCAGTTATTGCCTCTGTAATAATTAGATTCATGCTATTTGCTAAGTAAGTATCAGGCCCTGGTGACTCCTGGTTGCTGGGATCTTCCTTGACTTCCCCTCTGCTTTACGTTCACTCCCCGTCAGCCCACAAAGTTGAAAAAATAATCCAGCAAGTGGTATATGAACCCAACCTGAGCAGTCACTCCTGCATGAATGGAGCACCTTCCTCGGCAGCTTTATCATCTCTGAGCAGGAAATCTTATCCCTGTGCCATGGCAGCAGGACACAGTAGCCAGCAAGGTCTGCTCTGCTGTTTTTCACTAACTCAGCACCATGGTGCTGCTTCCGGTGGCAGTGGAGCAACAAGCATCCTTCATGCAAGCAGTGAGACTTCTTGCCTGATGAGGTGCTGCTCTGCAGGAGGAAGGGAGACATGATCTGTTCCCTGGTAACTTTATTTTTATTGGTGCTGGAAAGCCACTGCATTCCTGGAGCTCCACTACACAGAACAGCAACTGGTATAAGCACTACAAGTATATTCTATCTAATGTTTAAACTTGCTTTGGCATGGAAATAGTATAGTCATTCACCAACCTTGCTGCTAATTCTGCTCCCTTTTTGTGCCCAAGTCTTTTTTTTCTCCCAGTACATGCTGTTTTCTGACATGCATTTTCCTTCTATTTCTTTGAGTCATGTGGTGTCAGCCCCTAGATCCTGTGATTAAGAGCATGGTCCTGTCCTAGAAGGTGTCATCACAGATGTAAGGGTTCCCAGCTGGGGAACTCTGGGTGAGCGTGCAGTGGTGCAGGAAAACTGAGGTGCCTACGGCAAAGATGTTAGGTCGGTTCTTACAGTACTGAGAGAGCTACAGTTCCACTTTGGAACCAATGTTCAGAGTATAGGTCTGAGCCCCCCTTCTGAATCAGCCAGGGAAATCTGGAAGCTAGGGAGGCAACTGCTTTCCCAATTTCTCTACTTCTGGGGCACAGACTCAGCTGGACTGTGACTTCTCCTCTTGGGTGCTAGCACTGCTCCACCTTCTGGTGGAAATCCAAGTCTAGGCTGCTTACTCGGGCCACCTCACCTGTCACAGTTTCTATTTCCAGTTCAGGTACTCCTGGTTGATAGTTGTAGCAGACCACCAGGAGATGCGAGGAAGGTGGTGGTGAGGAAGCTGAGTTATGCTAGCCCTGTAAACAGCCATGCTGAAAGTGCTCTGCCAAAGACTGCTGGAGACAAGTGCCTTGGAGCACATTCCTTCAATGCCCCAAGGTGTGAAGGCTAACCAAACTTCCCTTGGAGTACAGGCCTCTGTCCCCCTGGGAGAAGGCAGGAGCATCAGCTGACAGAGGGGTTGGGTTTTGGCAGTACACAAAGACTAGCCAGCTGGGGTAAATTGCACAACAGTTTTCTACCATGCGATGAACAGACCCCATGTTTGTGCTGTGGGTCAGCTAGCAGCTGGGCACGTGTTCTCCACCTGCAAAGACTTTCCAACATAGCAGGCTAGCTTGATGGGCTTGGAGCAATGTTTACCCAGCCTGTGGGAGCCAGTTTCACAGAGTCTACTGTTTCAGATGTTCATGCACAAGAATAGCACTCAGGAAAACTGGAGGCTCACTGCTGACAGTTAGCAAAGCCATCAGCAAAGGGCTCAGGCTGGTGAGGAAATAGCTCTGGAGATGGGCCCTGTTACTCAGGCTCAGAGCAGTATCCAGATATTTCCAAGGCATTGGATAGCTTTTACTGATCACTTTCAAAATAAATGTGGTGAAGGAAACCAGGCAACTACTACTAAATATTTCGAAGACTTCTCTTTTTGGTCTTTAACTGAGGTGTGTGCAACGGCAGAGGGAAGTCCTCATTCTGCCCGATGGCTCTTCACGAGTTTCAGCACTTGCTTCTGTCTCTAGCCTAGGTCTTCAACAGTTTTCCAAACACAGCCACTTAAATCAGTAGGACTGAAGGTGAGAAGGTTTAAGGTTGATAAAAAAGGCAGGACAATTTCATCACCAAAATCCACAAATATCAAGACCCCAAGTTTGACTCATCCTGAAATCTTGCTGATGCTTTATAGCATACCACGTTATTTCATGGCTAATGCTACAAATTCAGGGTTTATGACCATGCAGGGTTTACAGCCATGACAAGGCCAAACCTTGCTAAACACTGAAGCCCAGATACATTCCTCAGCAAAGATGTACAGGTGGCCCAGTCAATTCCAGCCAGTGAAACCTTGTGCTTGGTTTGGTGGCTTGGTTTTCTTCCCTGTTTCTGGACCTTTACTTAAAACTTCCACGTCTCCCACTTGGCAGTTCAGAGCAGCTCTGTGAGATGCTGGGACAAAAACTCAAAGCTTTGATATGGTGCAGTGACAGTTCTCAAAATGTTTCTGGCTTTGATTGGCAGCATGTGCATCCTTAGTGTGCTCATGAGTGGTCCATTTTAATATACCTATGGACTTGGGTGAAATTCAAGTATTGGTTTCCTATTCACGCCCAAGCTCACTAACTTTTTTGGGCCTTTTCCACTGCAAAAACTTTTGTCCTCAAAATGAAAGTGGATGACTGTTACATAATTCTCACAGGCTCTAGTTTGTTTCTTATAAGCAAAAGTAGTCACTTTCAGTCTTCAAATATTAACAAAAATACTAATGATACATTGGAGATTGGGTAATACTGATCTGTTTTCTCTGCTAAGGTTCAGTCCCACAAATCCTGTTCTGTGTGTTAGCAGAGATCATGGCAGAATCATGTTTGTCATCATAACAGTGCTATAGAAAATAGAGAAAAAGTAGAGAGAGATTGGGTAGCTGGTGACGTCTTTGGATTTGAAAATTTCCAAATATTTAAAAAAACTAATCTGTTTCTAATTCTTTAAGAACTTTCAACTGGATACACTCACTATTCAAACTAATACAGATGCCAATTTGGCAGAATGCAGCATGATATAAATCTGTAGAGATGACCTAAGCAATACAATTTAAATAACTTTTTTTTTTTTTTCCTGAACAGATATTTGCTGTCCATTTAGATGTACAACATTTGATTCAAATACATTTTGTCAGAACTGGCAAAAAGAACAACGAATCTTTCCAACTCCAGATGACAGAGAGCCTGATCCAGTGCTTAGTGATGTCATTTGGAGTCTTTAGGTTATTTAGGTTGAGTTCAAGAGACTTTGGAGAAACATCTTAATTTTCTGTTATGTAGCATTCTCAGGCAGTGCAGAATAGGACTGGGTGGGTTCAACAGATACTGTAGAGCTATGTAAATCCTTCTGTTAGTAATTGCCTTGTCCCTCTTTCCTTCCCATACCTTCTTTCTTCCTCTCCAAAACTAGAATTTCCTAACAATAACACTTATGATCTTGGATGAAACTAAGAGAAGTGTTTGGGAGTGGAGGGTTGGTGTGGGAGTAAGTTTAATCAGGAAGATAAAAATGTTTTCTTTGATACTTCCATGATAAAAGTCTTCAGGTTTGCGGGGAGATTTTTTTGTGGGTTTTTTAACTTTGAAGAGAGTGAGGCTATATTTGCCAAATGTAATTTTTTATTTCCTGGAATTTAACAAAATGTTTATTAGGTAAAGAATGTTTTTGGCAGGTTTTAATTTCAAGGAAAGAATTTATTTATTTTTTTTAACTTGGATCAAGCTGATCTTTGTTTTTATGCACTTTTTTCTTTGGACACTGAACTGGAAAAAAGAACTCCATGCAGCACTATTTTTTAATACTCTTTGAGACAAGGAAAATGTAAACTTTTATTTTAAAACGAACTGATAAAGAAAGAGCTTGGTTTTCAATGAACATTTCAGTTTTTAAAGTAAAAGATTGGTTTCAAAATGCCTCAGTCTAGGAACAAATTATTTTGACAGACAAATAAATTAGTTCTTGGAAGTTTATGAGAGTGTCTCATGGGATTTATGGCTGGATTGCTCCAATCCTCCTAGTTTATCTTCTTGGCTGAACTGCATAACCCATTGTGCATCATATATCCTATCATGCACCATAATCTTCCCTCTTAAAAGGGAAAGTTATGTTGTTTCAAAGGGGATGAAACCTGTCTGCAGAATGTAGCTTATGGAAAGTAGCATTGACTTGTAGCAGATTCACAACACTATGGCATTGTGTTGGAGCTTTTCAACAAACAAAACAAACAAAAATAACTTTGTAAAGGCTCAAATTTCTATCAAAAGAAGTTTTGAAGGAAAACTCTGGTTGGTTTTGGAGTGGCTTTTTATGTTCATTGCTGCTTCCACGGGAATGCCCAGGCAACCTGTTTCGCACTCTGTACAGGCACCCTTTCTTCTAGGAATGTTTTTGATCTTCCTACTCCTTTTTGTAAAAGTCTTGTTCATTCTGTTGAGTATGGAAACAGAAACACCATGTGACCGGTTAACATTGGGAATGAATGAAGGGTGGAAAATGGGTGAAATGAGTAGCTTGTAGAGAGGGCACCAAATAAATCTCATCTTTGAAACAGTTCACAATGATTAATGTATTTATTAAAATTGAAGTTGGCTTGAATGTCCTTTTCACACAAGAAAACAAGAGGCTTAATTACCAGATAAATTACTGGCTGCAAGAAACTACTTACCTTCCACACAAACTTTGTTGTGTTCAGACGAGATGTTAGTTTAGTTCATAAACTAGATTAGGTATTTTATTTCCAAGTGCCACCAATTCACAAAGGTTAAGGAAACCTTTTTCTCTTGCTATATATTGCATGAGATTTGACACATATGGGTTGTGTAAGCATGGTTTAAGGACATTTAGTTTGCCAGGTCTGAGAGCGAACTCATACATCACAATGTCCAAGCAGAAGTGAGCACATTTTGCTCCTCTCAAACAAACAGTACTTGAGGTATTATGGTATTTTTAACATCTGTTTTTCCAGCAGAAAGTTGAGGGCAACAAAAGAAGAATGATGATCTATAACCTGATGAGGATTTTGGGGTTTTGGCAGTCTTAGAATGATCCTTTATTTGCTTGTTTATGTTTAATTGCAGAAGAATTTTAGAACAAGGGATTATTTTTAGCTGAAAAGTCTGTTTTTAAAACCCAATTAGTCATAAGTCAAATTCTTTGATCTTTAAATTTGCAGATGTTTTTTTTATGTTCAGAATAGTTCTGAAGCTGGGGTTTTTTTTGTTGTTTCATTTTACTGTAATTTTCTGGATGATTCAAAATGCTTGTGCCTATATGAAGTTGCCAATTTTAGCTCAGTGTTAGAGGGAACCAGATTTCTAAAGTGTGAAATAATTTCATGTTAAAGAAAAATGCTGACTATGCCATCATTTCTTATGAGAAAAACTAAAAAGAAAAATCAATCCTGTAATATTGGATAATATTTTTTGTGGCTTCATGGGAGTCCACAATCTGAAAAATGGGTTACTGAAGAATGAATACTCTATATCTGAGAAGCAGAGAAGGGGTTTACTAGCAGTTCCATAAGAAGTCATATACCAGCAGTGCTGAAGAACTGGGTTTGGTTGTATCCCATGAAGGTTTCTCTTCTCTCATAAGATAATTTTCCCAACAGAAGAATCCTCTGTGTGTAAAATATCAGTTCACTTTTAGGTATTATGATACCTTTTTGTTCCTACTTGTGTGGACCGAGAGAGGAGGAGGTGGAAAGGTCTTCTTGGTGTATCTAATTTTTGGAGGGTTTGCTCTGGCTTTGGGAATGAACTGAAGCCTGGAGCCTCTTGCTGTGTTTCTCACTGTGGTTAGAATTAGGTGGGAGAGGATCATTTCTTCAGCATGAAGAACGGAGATGAAAGCAAGCACTTTTTCATTTTTTCTTCCAGCATATTTTTTGCTAACCAAATCACTCTCTATCTTCATTTGAAAAAATGTAAATATACTTATGAAAATCTTTTTTTGTAAAAAAGCTCTCTTCCATCAGCTTCCTATCCAGAAGAAGTTTGACTAGTTCTATTTATAGTGTGGTTGAAGGCTTTAAGGTATATTTCGAATCAACGTAGTCAGAAGGTGAGAGGGTCTCAGCTCATTCCTGAGCAACACTTACTTTGCCATTCATCAATAAAATTTATAAAATTCACTGTTTAATTAGTAAATGAGGTAGTATATGAGGTAGTTCCTGAGAGCCTGAAACAAATGCATGTACTTAATTCTGCTAATAGCTTCTGCTCCCAAGAATCTTCTATGATATATATTGTTTCTTGTAATCAGCCCTTCTGTAGGTAAATAAATAATGCATCTTATGTATTTTCGGGTTTTTTTCCAAACTGATATTGGATTTCAGTCAATTTTAGATACGTAAGTGTATTTTTTATATACATATGTATGTGTGTGCGTATGTATATATGGTGTGTTTTAAATAAAATACTAAGCTGATAGAAAATAGTGGTAACATCTTAGTCTGAATATGAGATCCTAGAATAGAAAATCAGGTGTTTCTGAGTATTTCTAGCAATAACAGTGTAAGAGAGATTGATTGCAGTGAGGAAACTTTCAGTTTTACAGGGATTATATAAAATATGAGTGAAAAAGGATTTTTAAAGTTATGAAAGTTATTTTGCCTTTATCTTATCAAAGTAAATTAAATGGTAACATCCAAAGAAAGATGTGTAAATGCTTCCACAACATTTATTTCAATTGTCATGCAATGAAATAACTCTTCCACAATAGTGTTTCCTCTCCGTGCCAACATGCTGCACTTCAAGCCAAAAGATTTATAATCCCACAGGTGTTCTGCTTTAACTAAGTGTTATACAGAGCTCATTCCATGGCCTAATATTCTGAATTAAACTTGGATAACCACCTTTTCTTTGCTTTGAATGTCCTTTGCCTGAATATTACTCTTCAGCATTACAGGTTCAATATTCAACTTGTTGAGTTCAGGCTTTTTCAGATCCAGCATCTGGCTCAGAGCCACCCCTCAATGCAAATTAGAATACCTACAGGGCTGCTTTATCTCGTGCCAGTTGGAAGGACTCCTGCAGGACAACTCTTACAGTACCAGCTTTTCAATGTGCATCACATCTTGCCTTGACTCTGCTTGCTTTGGAGTCTGTTCTTCTGCTGAGGTACGAAAGCTCTGTACTCACCATCATGCCAACAACTGCCAATTCAAGCAACTCTAAATCCACGTGGCACCACCAGGGTGCCCCAAAAGGATGTCAGGTATTGATCCAGCACTGGATTTTTCATGGTACACACTGTAATAACGTGCCCTCTTCTAATGAAAGACGTCATTGAGCATAACTGCTTGTGGCACTCAAGAAAATTGTGCTCTTATCTTAGCATCATGGAATCTCAGTTTTCATTTACTCTCTAGTGCAACAAGTTGATGCTGCTGCTAATCTTTTAATGAAACATCAAGGTTCATAATTCTCATTGCATCCTCAGGCAACACGGAAAATGAATAAGGTACAGACGAGCTCTTACAGACATGTTTCTTTTTGAATGTTGTGGCCCCTGAACAAGGGAAAAATAATGTTGGTGCTATACTGTTTTTTTTCTGGGTTCATTTAATTTTTATTTTCATCTTTGTGAAAATACAGATCTGCAAAATTTTGGCTGAAGTCTTCAGAGTTGGAAATATTAGTGGGTTACCTCACAGGAACTGCAGTAGGACCAGACTACCTAGTTGAGTTGCATCTCTGAAAACAGACACACTTTGTCTTGATTTTCTTTCCTTCTGTACAAAAAGCTGAGATCTTTAGCAGGTGTAAACTGGCACCTTTCAGGCTGTATCAGTGAAGATAAGTCAGCTTACAGCTGCAAGCCTCTCTGACAACTTGCTCCATACTGTAAATTTTTCAGTTCTGTGGGGACAGTTAATTACTTTTAACAGAAACATAAGCTTAACAGTAAAGAGCAAATAATTAGGTTATTTGCTGAACAAATGAAGGTGCACTGCAGCAACAGTTTCATTTCTTACTTTTCTTGCGTGGAACAGTTACCCACACCTTTTTTTTTTTTTTCCCCCCTTATTTAAACATTAATGAAAATGTCTGACTTCAGTAATTAATCAGTTCTTACCAGTGGGTCTAAAAAGCTTTTTCATCATCTAGCATTACTATTATAATATTAAAAATTATGAGTTGCTCAAAGCTGTTGTGACTTGTATATGTCCCAGTAGTCTGTGTTCTGCAACATAATTAAGAAGGCACCAGAAGAATATGTGACTGTGAATTTCAGAGGGCCTTCCACGCTTCATGACCCGCTGCTGTGTAAATTGTGCTTACATCCTCCTGGTTCTTCTTGGCAAAGGCCAAATTATAATGTCAGCATAGTCCCTAATTACTCGTCTTTGCTGTAATTTCTTTGTTTTCATGCACACATTCCTCCTTCTTCTTGCTTTCTTTTTCATTCACCGTACACACCAACCCTTCAATTTTTACTGGCTTCACAGAGAAACTCATCGTTCTCATATGTGTGAAATACTACTTTGCAGCATTTTGCAAATGAGTAGATGGGGGAGGAATTCATGTCAAATCTAAATAGGAATTTGAAAAATGAATAATTTATGCCAATGGTACAGCTGGACAGGGTATTGGGTTTAAAATGTTTTTGGAAGGACCTATTAAAACAGTTTGTATTATCTTTCCATTAATTGCTATACTGCTAATAGGTTAGCAGACCATGAGGATTCAGGACACCTGGGTTTAACAGATCGTTTCACTTTCTTGTGACCCTACTGTGAATCAGAAACAACATTTCAGTGTGGGAAGGAAGTGTTTATGGCAGAATAAGCAGGGTAGGATGACTGTATGTTAAAAAGAAGACTGTCATGTTCACATCCAAATAGTCATAGGTATCTTTATATGTCTATGAACTTTATTACAGAAATAAATTTCCTCCATCCTTTAATGTTCAGAAAAATAGCTATTTCAGTTATTAGAATCATTAATATGCCTGCGCAACAGGTATATTGTGCCAGAAACAAGTAAACATGCTTCAGTTGCCTTGAAAATACACACCATTATGACCTCTTGGGAAGCATTTGGAAAGAGTCGTGAAGACTCATTTTTAAATTGATTTCATTTCCAAACCATGACTGCAGGTTTTCTTAGGGAGGGCCACCTTCTTCCAGGCAGATCTGTTTCTGTCTCTAGGAAACAATAAAAAAACTGCAAGCCTGTTGTGACACCCAAAAATTTTCAATCAGATTTCTAAAAATATTTTGCCCCGGGTAGCCATACTTAGTCCAAGGCACCGGCAGGAGACTTTTTCACATGACCACCAGTGCAGTAAGGTTTCCCTGTTCGATGGGTTGGTGGCCAGACACAGTGGTAGATTCAACCTAAGAAGCACAGAAGAAATATTCTGCAGCTAGCAGGAGGAGATACAACTCCTTCTTGGATATTCATTGCAGGTCATCCTGAATCTCCGGCTTTAGTTTCAGTATTACAAGTGTTCACTGTGCGTAATGTCTGAGTGGAGGGATTATTGCCTTGAGTTCCCCAGATAGGCAGAGCTGTCCTTTGCAGGAGCAAAATAGCTTCATAAAAATCTGATAGCAAAGTGGAGTAATGTGAGCAATAGTAGAAAAATCTTGTCTTAGGGGAGAGGTTCTTCAGAGACAAGTTCTGATCTCATTGCACCAGCATAAACCAGGTGCTCCCTTGACATCAGTGGGACCAGTCTCTCCTCTTATGGAAGGATTGGAATTCAATCCAAGTAGTTGCACCACCACAAATAGGGAGGCTGCTGTGAGCTTTGTCGCTATGACAACCAGCAAGGTTAGCGGCTGAAGAAGGGTTTTCCAGCATGGTAGGTGCAGGTTTCACATCTTTCCTAAGCTCCTTTCCATATAGATTGTGTCAGGATTACAGCTGTCTCCTAGCCTCCTCTGAAATCCTGGGTATCTTTTCTAATTCATTTAGAGAGAAAAAAGGATGAATCATGTGTTTTTCTCACTCTTACATTAAGGTGTCTCTTAAGATTTAGTCATTATTTGGTTGCATAAAGCTAGAAGTATAAATAGTGCTTGCTACACATGTGTGTATATATGTGGGAGAGGTTTTCCCTACTAGTACCAAGGTATATTACACATGGGCTGCTATAAATAAAAGCAGAGGATAGAAGCTGTGGACTTCCATGTAGAAAGCAGATGGCAGCTACATGTTATCAATGGTTAGTTTTGATCTGAGCAGCAGAATTAATATTCAGATTTCAAACCCTCAACCTTTTAGTGCAACTGTTTGTTTGGTTTGGGGTTTGGGGTTTTTTTTTGTTATTTAGATGTGGAGACTGCAGGGTCCCTGTAGTTTTTTTCAACCTGCATACATACAGTCATACCTGCAGAAAATAAGGTCAAAGGCATCTAGAAAGCTGTAGAAACACAGCTTTAAATGATCCCTTCTTATCCTTCTATGTTCTGGAGATATTACTCAATGGCCTCAAAGGTATGTCAGTGTAGTTCATGACAAACATACCTGTGGACAACATAATTACATTTGATGGTAGTTAAATCAATGAGCATTCTCTAAAGAATGCAAAGGATTAGTGGCAGCACAGAGTGCTTCCAGAAAGACAAGCACACATCAGGGGAGCTTTCCTCACTGCACAGATAAAAGAAATCAAATTTCTTTAGCTTCTTGTTAATTGTTTTTCTATAACAATGTCATATTCAGGAGGTGGGTCAGGGGGGCTGTTGCAGTCCATTTTCTGCATTTGCATACACGCCATGATTCTGAGAAATAAAAGAAACTCTTAACAGGAATTACCATTTACTGATATTTCATAAATGAAAGGAGATTAACTAATGGAAGAGAAGCTATTTAAAGATTTACTGCAGCTCCTATGGCCGTGGAGAGTAAACTGTGACCACTGAATTCCACACCTTTTTCCTTCATGTCTTTTGTTAGCCAGGAAATATCCTTAGCTAGTGTAAATGAAAAACAGCTCTTTCAGCTTCACTGAAGCCTCCACTGTCATTTCACACAGCTAGGGAGATGACCTCATGGCCTCTTTGGAGCTCAAAAGATGCACTAAGTATAGATAGGTGAATACTGAACAAGCCAATGGCAAGCTTACTATGTGAAATACTGAAATACACAGACAGTGAATGTGTTTGGTCAGCTTTCCTTGCACAAAGAAAAATATTTTTGGAAGCAGCCCCAGAATCAACTTATGTTGTCTTCATACAACTCACCACATGAGTTCAGGGATGAAGAAAGTTCTTCCCTCCCTGGTCTCTACCTCATAACATGTGTGCCCTCCATCCCAGTCCCACATAACTGTAGCTGTAACAGGTCTACACACTCCCTCTACTCTCAGCTGAATGTCTGGTACTCAACTACAATACCAACTGGTACATGCTCATTGCACTGTCAGCATGCTCTTTGCTTGGATGCCCTGAATCTGAGGAAGTAAGTCTGGTAGACCTCCATGTGGGATGCAGCCCACAGTTCACAAGCCCTCTGAGCTGTGTGGTCTTTCTTTGCTGAGTCAGTTAGATCCCTAAAGGCAGCTGCCACACCCAGATTCACATAGGGAGCTGCTGTCTCCAGTTAACAAGGTGCTTTTATTAACACAGTACCTGTCAAAAGCAGAGCAGCACTTGTAGACACCCATTTCTGTTATCTATGCTGAGAGGTACAGCCTGTAGGTTTAAAAGAATACCTTTCCCTGTTTTTGCTGGCTGCCTCATAGGCCCAATCAGTGTCCTGATTTTCAGGGGGTAGGTTTGCTTTTGGATTTGTTTCGAATGTGTTTTTACTTGCTCCAGTGTATTTGTTTTAGCCCAGCTCAGGAACGAGAACATTCTGAACATAGTCTTGTTTGCTCTTCTGTTCCCTGAGGACTCTGGAGAGGCTGACTCAAAACCAAGTGAGATAATGTTTCTTCTTTTTTCTGGGCTCTCATTTGGGTTAGATTTTGTTTTGCTCAAAAATGATCGTTCTGGAAAAGAGACAGGTTGAAAACAGTGTCGAGTGAAGCTTTCTGTTTGTGGAATTTGTAGAGTATGATGATAAAACCTTCTCTTTCTGAGACCCTTTTGAGATCTGAAAATTGATGATGACTGGAGGACCTTGTATCTCCATGTCTATCTGATGTGTGGGCACCATTGGCATGTGTTTAGATAGAGGGACTATATTTGAAGGATTTAGCGGGAGCTACAAAATGGCAAAATATACATCAAGAAGATTGATCTTACAGCCAGAATTGTGCCTGGTGAACATCAGTCTGATTCCACTGGACAAACTGTGGAGAAACAGCAGAAACAGCATTACCACCTCTCAGAAACTCCCTGGGAAGATTTCGGCTGGAGCTGGAAACAATGTAGTAGCAACATGTAAAGCCAGGGTCTCAAGGATTTCAGCCTCCCCTGGGAAAAATACATTGTAATTAGTTGCCTAGTCTTTTTTTCATGTTCTGTTGCTGGGTATATATATTGAAGCTTTCACATGTCTCCATCTTTCTAAGTAACCAAATGCCACATGAAGGAAGAGATGAGGAAAGCATTAAGAGGCAACATTATCCCTTGCTGCCACAGTTGTTGTGAAAGGGTTCAAGTCACAGGTGTAACCTCTCATTCACAAACTTAAGGAAAGGGGAGAAGGGGGAAGAGAATTTGGTGGTATGAGTGGAGGAGGACGAAATTGCAGACAGGGGCAGGGACATGTGATATTTGGCACACACAACTGGGGAGAAGCTGGTCACATGGGACTGATGCAGGTGAGCCCTGCCAATACATTACACCTTCATGTAAGAAATGGTAATTTCTAATTTTCCCGTGAAAGAAAAAAACATGGGTAACCTTTGAGGGTGATGAGAGCTCTTGCAATATCTGTGTGTCAAAACCCAATATTTTAAACTTGTTGTTAGAGTCAGCAAATCTTACTGCAATATGTGCACATGCCAGATTCTCTTGGATGCACAGGAATGTAGTCGTGTTAGTAAGCAGGAATGTAAAAAACTGGAAAAGAGACAGAAAACAATGCTGTCATCTAAAAGGCTCAAGCTCTGACTCTTTGGGTCTTTTTGCTCTCCTCGGGGAATTTAACTGGTGTTTCCAGGCTGCTAAAGTGAGAAATACTGCAGATCCATCCCATCTGAGAAGGCACCTCCACGTCCCAAGTGACCTGCACACTTTTCCCTTCAGTGACAGTGCCACCATCAGGCTCCAGCACTGTTTCACTAGGCTGCAAATCAAACACCCTGCAGAAAACTGAAACTCGGAAAATGGGAGGGAACAATAAATTTAGACATAAGAATCAGGGCAAGTCTGAGGAAACAGTTGTCCAGAAAGGTCACTGAATCCAGTGGAAACCAAACATGCATGTGGAGTTCTTTTCTGGAAAGGCGGGTTGAAAACAAAAAAACACAGAAAGCTGACTTTATAATCATCCAAAGGAAGGGTGGAGGTGTGCTAGGTTAGATGTTTTTACTTAATCAAGATGTCTGGCTTTTAAAAAGATGATTTTTTTTTTTTTTTTTTTTTTTTTTTTCCCCACAATATGCGCAGAACATATGGCATCCTGGCAGGTTCTTAGCCCTTGCATTTCAGTCTTTAATTTTAAGACTGTTGGGAAACTACATTGTTTAACCTCTAGATTGGTCAAAAAAAGCAAGCAAGCCATGAAATTCATAAAATCATTAGAGCTTGTCCCTCAGCTGATCACACAAGGCTGTCTTCACTAGGGAGATAACAGCATAACAGTTCTTAGTTGCAACTAAAAAATGAAAAAGGTTACTTCTTCCTCAGGTTTTGGTTGGTTATTGTTTTTCATCTGGGATGTCTTATTCCAGCATCAGATTCCAGAAAAAGAATCAGAAAAGTCATGGAAACATTTGCAAGAAAATTAGCACAATCGAAATGCATGTAAATCTTAACTTAATGTCATAGTAATTGAAGAAATTAAATGGTTATTCATTAAACACATTGTTTTCCATTTCTAACTGTGGTGGGATGTACAATCTGTTTCCGCTGCTGTTTGAAGTTGTGGGGAGGTGGTGAATTAAGTCTGAATTTCCCCCTGGTTGCTAATTTCATCATAATGAATTGCTGAATTTCACCTACTACATATGCCATGGTATTGTTTTTAAGGCTGTATAATTTCTTTTGCTTCACACTGGCATCCCAGAGATCAGAGTGTAATTCAGGTCTTTCATGTTTGTTAGTTCAAAATATGGGATTCATTACTTATTTTTCTGTCCTCCAACTGTTGTGGACACAATGCAGAGATCATCGTATGTGATTTTCTACTACTCCATGTTCAGTATTGTCAGTTACACCTGTGTAAAACAGGCATAAAATCCTAGGACTATGGACTTAAAATCACTTCACATAAGTTGAAATGACAAGGATTACACTGAGGTTGGAAAATTCATTTTGGAAAAGCTTTTGAGACTTTTGAATATGATTTTTGCAATACAGTACAACTTCAGAAATTCTCAGAAATGACTGAGAATTGGGGTTAAACATAATACCCTGAAATTTAAGTCTGTAAAACACTTTTTATATTTAACTACTTTGAGTGGTACTGCTACACAGTGCAAGTCAGATGCCCAGAAAGACCTTCGCGTTGATGAGCTTATGCTTTTTTCCAAAGACATGTAGATGTCAAGCACAAAGAAGCAGGAGCACCAAACTGACTGCAAATACCTTGAATGAACATTTCCTTTGTTAATTTAGATTGAATAGGGAACCAAAGGGCAGAATGTACAATAACTCATTTGCCAGTGGCATGTGATACTGCTAAGGAATGGTGCTGGCTTTGGCAAGTATCAATAGCAACGTGCTCACCAAAAAAAAAAAAAAAAAAAAAAAAAATTATATGGAGGAGAAAGGCATTGTCTTTCTCTGTACCCAAAGAAGTGCAAAATCAAATGGCCACTCATCCTGTGGTATACAGCAGCATACCTTGGAGTGATTAATTACTTTTTTTCAGTGTAACAGCTGGAATAAAATAGTTGGGAGGTTGTGGCTTGCCTTGACTCACAGCTGAATATGATTTAAAACAAAAAATAATCTTTGTGTTGACTCAAAACATTACATCAAATTGAAATGAAAATCCTCCCTCCTCCATTTCTCCTGCGCTGTAAAAAATGATGGGACTAATCTGAAATGCATCTTGTTTATGAAGATACTAACCCCAAAGTATGCTTGGCTGTGAAAAAACCTCAGTGGTAGACACAGAACTAAGAATTAAATTGTATGCATCTGAGGTCCAAGCCAAGAGACTGGGCAAGTTTCAATAGCACCTCATCAACTAAATTTTAAAGCAGAGTAACAAATATAAAACATTACAAAGAAGTTACTTTTATTACCCCCTTCAATTTTTCTGTGAAAACACCAAAGCAATCTAATAAGAAAACTTGGAAGTGCTTGATTTTGAAGATGAAAAGCAGAGTGAGTGTTCTACTAAGTCTTACATCTACTTTATCTGCCCTCTGCAGAGACACGGCCTGATATCTGGACCAAACTCTCTTTACTTTGTCAAAATCATGAAAAAACTCCTGTAATATATACATTAACTTCCTTGCAGGGGAAAAAAAAAAAAAAAAAAAAAAAAAACCACCAAAAAACAAACAGGCATTTTCTCTTCTGTGTAAGGTTGTTACAGTATGTGTTACCTAACTAGTCCACAGTGCTGTAGGGATTTCAGGTGCTGATGTGTTAGGTCCTTTCCAGCTGAGAAGCATGAAATAGTTTTATTTCATCAGGTCCAAAGTGCTTTTGCTTTGCCAATGTAAAGGAGTGGTACATTTGTGTGGGGGACACTACACAGTGATAGAAAAGAGGGAAAGACAGAGGGTCAAAATGTCATTTCAACTAATTTGGAAGACCTGTGGAAAACAAGAGGACTTGATGAATACTAAGGAGTGCAGGTGTTTAATTGTTTTTTCTTACTTTCTGGCTGCTCTCATTTCAGTGCCAATTTCAGTTCTTGCAATGATAATAATGATTACAGGACTGAATAATCTCTATGAACCAATGTTGTAGAGGCATTGTGAAAGGGAAACTGTTATAGCAACAGTAACAGAGTTGACTACACCTGGGTAAAATATTTGGTTTTATCAAAGCTCAGGAATATTTTTTTTTTCTATTTCATTAAGAACTTTGAATTTATGAAATAACTGGATTTGTATAACTCTAAATTTATTGCATCTCAGTTATAAAAGAAATCAATCAGCCTTTATTTAAATAAAAAAATCTTTGACCCACACCTAGCTTTTACTCGAATTAAGACATTTTAAAATGTTTGTCACTATTAATTCTATATGTATATGAGTGTCAGCTACAAAGAAAGAAAGCTCAAGTTTAAAAATAGAAAGAAGCCAAATGTCCAATTTCAGATAGTTTCAAATACTGTTTTAGACACAGCATCCAGACATTATCATGATTTAGACATTAGCATGATGTTACTCAGTCTGCTATTTCTGGCAATAAAAGTTTTTCCTTGAAAACTTAAGTCCTACTCAACTTTGAGTGTTTGCTAGAATGTTTCAGCCCTCCGCAAATTGTACTGTTTCTGTCAGGTCATGCTTAAGTATTCTTTCTGAAGTTTGAAACACAAGGAATGTGGTTCCTAGTGTGCCATGTGACAAGCTGAATTTAACATTGTAAGTTGGAGCTTGAAAGTAAAGTGGTAGGCAAGGAGCCAGAGCCTTCTCCATTGCAAATTCTGATTTTGTGTGCATGCATGTGAGCACATTCATGCTGTAGTGGTCACTTCTAGTTCTGCATGCTTGATAGCTGAGTGTTTGTCATGCCTCAAAGGAGGCTGATTTTCATAGAAACAGTAAGCTTGTGCCTACTGTAAAACATGCCCCTCTGTGCTGTCTGAATTTATGCACCCAAAACTGAGATTTTCCCCTTCCCTGCTATTCATCTCAGAATACTGTGGCCCGAATCCCTGCACCTAGAAAGCTCCCACAGAACAAGGCAGGCACAGTGGCATCAGAGGAGGTAAATTGCCAAGTGGAATTGCATTGCTTTGAGACAGTCAGATGAGCAGTCCTGAGAAACTGCAGTTTCTTGCTAACAGGCCATTCCCAGAATATGAACAATATTGGGAAGTATCATTTTTATGATGTGCCAGGGGAGCTGAAGAGGCAGTGTTTCCTTCTGGGGCAAATTTTCAAAAGCAATCAGAAAGCACTTAGTTCTACTCCAACTGATACTTTTCTGGAATGTATTAACTGCTGTGAGAATAAGGCAAAGTCAGAAGTGAATGCTTCTGAAAAAAAACATACACTGTTTTCTCTAATAAGATACAAATTCTACATCACTGGAGAAGGAGCAAACAAAATAGGAAATGTTAAAGCAACAGATGTGTTCATTCTTCTCAGAACATACATGTTCTCAAGCCTGAACCAGGAGCAATGTACACCACTATCTACAGTATAATAATAATGACCCATCAGCATAAAATAAGCATATTGGGCCACTTAGTTGATTTTACAAGGAGAAGATATTATCTGTTTAGCAGTGGTTACTCCTCTAATATATGGGAATTTACCCTGTATAACTGAAGGTGCCTTACTGAAAAGAATACAAATCCCGCAAATGCTTTTTTTTCAGATTTGTTTGTGAAATGCATGATTTTCATCATTATATCTTCTGCAAAACCTCAGATAAGAAAAATATCTCTTGGGCTTATTTTTTTTTAATTTTAAACTATGGAAATATGTTTTCATTAAAACCCATTAACTAAAAGAAAAAAAAAAAAAAAAACAATCTATTTTGCAAGTATGTTAGCAGGTCAGTTCTGAGCAAACACATGCTTGTTTTAAACTGAGTCCAGTTTGGCTGAGAGTTGAAAATGCCATGTGTTGGATGTGTTTTGCGTAATGTGGATATAAAATCAGATGAAACAAAGAAGTAGCAAATTAGCCTGAGATTCTCCTCACTTTTAAATTATATACTTGTGGTCTGCAGCTACCATTGGTATTTACGGACACAGCCAACGTGAACATATTGGCTTGTTAGTGCTTTTAATTAAGATTTGACTGGAAGTATAAGAGTTCTTCAGTGAGCATCCTGCTGGGTAACAGTGGTTTGTGGTGCCGAAAGTTTGAGGGCTGCTGGTTTAAATCCATATCTTTTGACTGTATATTCACAATGGAGTCAACACATCTTTGTGATGCCAAAGATTAAGCAGAGTTTTGGCATCCAGGCTGGAGAGGAAAAGAGTTGCTGGTGTTGCTAAGTTTGGCTTCCATCAGGCAAAAGAAATTCAAAGATGTGAAGATGGAGAAAGCAAACACAATTTGTGACAGTACAATTTAGAGGAGAGGAGAAATTTGGGTTTTGAAGTTGATTTGTTTTCACTCTTTCACACAAATCATTAACCTCAGCCTCAGCACAGAGATTTTCCAGTTATAATTTTCCAAACTTGTACTGCAAGATCGAAACAGTAAAAAATAATAGGACTGTCAGAATTTTTAGGGGCAGCACACATGATCTACTCATAGTTGTAGACCAAAGAAGGAACAGAGAAGAGCTGTGGGACTTAGACACAGCTTCTTCCAGATATAGCTGGGTCTCATAAAATCAAGCATTTCAAACAGTAGCTATGGACCTAGCACAAAGTCTTTTATCATGGTGGCTCACTGTACAATGCCATGAAAAGGAAGGTTATGTGTGATTGTGTGCACAAGGCAAGTATCAGCTCTAGCTACCAAAAAACTTTCTAGTTAAACGCAGGAATAAACTGTAGTTTCTTCAGTATTTGGGACCCTAAAGGTCAGAATAAGAAAACAACTGTGTACTTAACTATAACTTATCCTGCCTCTGGGCAGGACAAGTAAAGAGATGACCTGTATTGTTAGAACTGGAGTGTTCATTGTTTTTCTCTATATACTCAGTTTTTGTCAGGTCTGATTCAGGCTTTCTTTGTGGAAGACCTGTTAGGAAAAAACAAAACAAAACCAAAAACCAGCAAGACAAGGAAAGGGAAAAAAATTATTTCATTCTTTTTTTCCTTTTGTGGGGAGGAAAAATAACAAGGTGACTCTGAAAGAAAAAAGAGGAAAAAAAGATTGGACAAAACCAAATCTCTTCATTAAAAACATATCCTCTGCCAGAACTATGCTTTAAAACACCTGGACCATCTTTGTTTTCCTGATATAATTACATGACTTTTTAATTTCCAGTTAACTCTGCGAGTGGAAACATCTTGGTAGAGTGAAGTCATATGGACTGCCACAGGACGTTTCTCATCATTGAAAAAGACCTCTCCATTTATGTTACACTGTTTAAATTAGCAGCTGGCTATACCCACATAAACCAATTCGCAGGGGTATTCTAACATGTGCATGACACTGTTCATAGTGCATGAGATAAAATCCCCAGTGTGAAAGATTTTGCCAGAAATAGGATGATAAAAACCATCTGTTTCTGCAAGCGTTACTTCACTGAGCGTACTTACCAAAGCTTCAAACATTCCTTCTTTGATGGAGATTTATTAAAGGAGAAGCAATGAGGAATTTTGTATCTTGGTGGGAGGGTGTAAAGAAGATAGGGCCAGATCCTTCTTAGTAGTGCCCAGTGAAGGACAAGAGGCAATCTGCACAAACTGAAATACAGAAAAGTCCACTTAAATATAAAAAAACCTGACCAGGTGGTCAGTCACTGGAACAGGTTGCCTGGAGTGGTTGTGGACACTCCATCAGTGGAGATGAACAAAGCCCCGAGCAGCCTGCTATACTGACCCTGCTTGGGCAGGGGGGGTTGGACCAGATGATCTCCAGAGGTTCCTCCCAGTGTCATCTGTGCATGGGTCTCTGAAATATGCAGGATCCTAGGAACACATCTTAAGAATGCTCTGGCATGCTTTCCTGAAAACAACAGAAATTGTGCTGTTCCAAACTTGGTTTTAAATCTGGTTCTGGATGCAAAGTCAACATCTCTGAAACTGAGCTATAATGTTCAGTTTCTTTTCTTTTTTAAACTACTTGTCTTTAGATTTCAGGTTATTTCAAATGCTTTCAGTGCCAGAATCATGCACTGTCCCTCCAGATATTTTGTTTGCATTCCTCCTCCTTTCTGAAAATGTCAACACTTAACAGTGCAGGCACAGTAGTCATACTGGTGGAATGAATTACTATTATTATTTTAGCAGCACACTGCTTAGCAGTAGTATTCTTCTGTCATCTTCCTGTCTTTTTTTCTCTAAAGGAAGGTTGTATAGAAATACCATTAAAAATACACATCAAATTTGTTAGGGTAGAGAAAAAATCAAATATCAATACACTGTCACAATTTCTCGGGACAGCGTTTCCTTTTCATGTAAGTGTTTATTATAAGGAAAGTAATAAATACCAGTTTACCATGTGTATTAATAATCTGGACATGGGTCTAGGTTCTTCCGTGAATTTCACCTGTTCAGAACAGTAAAGTGAGAGGTGTTGTTTCTTCAAAGGTGAATTCTTCAAGGTTATCTTGAAGAACTGACCTTTGAAAAAGGTAAGCCTGAAGAATTCACCTTTGAAAAACTAACACCAGTTAGCATGAGGTTAGGTCTGAGTAAATAAAAGCCTGACTGTTACCATATTTCCCCTTCTTTTTTTCCCTTTCTATTTCTACCAGTTTCTATAATTTTGGAGAGCTACAGCTGCAGAATTACTTGCAGAAAACCCAGCTTTGAACTGTCTGAAACAAGTGAATAAGCATCTGAAAAGATGGATTTTTACCTCAGATGAACTTACACACATTTTTGTGGCTAAGACAACACCTATCTACTGTAAGGAAGTGTTTTGTCAGGCACTGAAGGAACAGTGAAATAATTTCAACATAAACAGGTACCTACTAGATTTCATGTGAAAAGAAAGTCCTGATTCAGAGCAGCAGATTTTCTTAGCAAGATACTTTGATGCTAGATTTCTCCAGCTGACCTCATGTTTTGAAGCCATAAGCTCTCATGCGATATTCTGCAGAAATTCAAGATTTCCAGGGACCATAGTACCCTACCAGCTTAAAAATGTTTCGGGATAAACTGACCCACTCACAAGCATATCCGTGCCAAGGCAGCCTTGGGTTTCTGAATGGTCTGAACCACACCCACATGCAACAGTCAGACAACAGATTAATTCCCTGCACAAACAGATACAGATAGCCTCATCTTGCATTGGCAGCCTTTGGTGAGAACAACCATTTGTCTACAGCTGAATATTCTGTTGTTTGGAAAAACTCTGCCCTTTTACGTCTGCTGGATATTAAGCTGCATGTTTGGGGATTTTTTATATTTTTTCCTATAGGATACAATGTAAGGACGGTGCTAGGAATTCTTCCTTTGCTAGAATATTCAAGTCAGATATGTCACTGAGTCTAAACCAGAAATAATTAAAATTTTGGCTGGACTGAAAGATTTTTGGATACTAATATTCTAAAATTTATAAATCTAACTTGATTTATTTCTGGATAGTCGTTCAGGTTTTCTTCATTTGAGAATTTCCATAAAACCCAACAGAGCTAAAGTTTGGAAACTGGACTGAAAATACACATCTCCTAGACTGTATTGTTGAGCACATTAGGAAGTGAATGCTTTCTGGCAATTCACTTAGTACCTTTTTGCAAATTTCTTAAGAGGTGTGCAGTGCAGGAATGCTAGGGATCTGGTTCCTGTGAGCAAGAGAATTAACTGATGCCCAGTTTCTACTAATGCTGTGAGGAGCAGGACTTGCCCAAAACTGCAGATTTAGCAGTCAGTGTTGCTCATTTTCCAGTCTCCTCCATAGCAATGAAAAGCAGATCAAATAGAGATGTAAGACATTGAGATACATTGCTAGTGCTATTCATTCTGCACAGTGTTGTGGTGATAGAAATACTTCTATTGATGTAAATTATTATTATTCCTTATTCAGATAGTTTGGTATTTATTAATAACTAGTATTATGTTCATCAATCAGATTCCCACAATTTCTTCTGCTATTCCCTCTACCTCACTCAAAAATCCCAGCTGAAGTATTCACACTAGTTTCTTATTTGCTGTCTACTTCTCTGTCTAGAGCTTTCTAGACAAGAGAAGGATTCCATATAGGCCACAAAGTTTTTTTCTGGCATTTAAACTTATAAAACTTAGGATATAAAATAAAAAGCTTGTTTTCTTAGTTTTAAAATAATCATAGAGGAGGGAGGTATATACTAAATTTAAACAGATGCAATGTGGACTTCACTGAACATGTAAAGAACCTCACTTTTAAGAAATTACAAACCAGAGAGAAGACTGGATTAATTTCAGTTTCTTCTGATGAGATTCTTATCACTGTTAAATATGAGACAACAGTGTGACTACTTGCCTTTCAGCATCATAGCATCTGGCTTTTTCACCCTTGGCAGAAATCTTTGCCTGTTTTACCTGGCGCAGAGAAACCTCTAAAGCTTTCCTATAACCCAAACACAGAGCCAATTGCCCTGCCTCCCTCCCCCCCATTTATCCTCTGCCGCCTTCTCTCTGCAGCCCTCCCCATTCACCTCTTCCCCCCCTGCCATTTTCTACACTCCAGCTGTGAATCACACATAGATTCTGTTTTCCAAGTAGGTTTTGATACACATTGCATAACCGTAGTTGACAAAGTAATAGGCATGGTAACTGAATTATGAGATGGATGGTAGATGATGGCCTGAGATTACCACATCCACTGACATCACCTGTCTGGATTAGGTGGGACCTTAGATTTGTTTCTTGTTCTTACAAAATATTGTCATTATCTGATTTGTGACACAAGGTAAATAACTGGAGTGCAAACAGTAGTAATTAGCAGGCCTAGAAAAGAAATCGGGCTGAAACAGTTTTCTGAGATATGGTTTAATTTTAATTTTCAGACTGAACACACTGTTTTAACAAAAGTGGGGTGGGGTGGTTTTTTTTGGTTTTTTTTTTGCTTTTCCTCTCTTTTAAGAAAAAACACCAAAATCATGCCCCCAGACAAAGAAATTTTCTTTCCAGGAGGTTGGGGTTTTGTTGTTGTTGTTGTTGTTGTGTTTTATTTTGGAGATTTTCGGCCGAAATGGAGAGCTTGACTAAATAGAAGAAGTTATTAAAAAATAACTGGTTTTGTCCTTGGTCCTGCTGCCATGCCATACTGGTTGCCTGCTTTCCCACATGCCTTTCACTTTCCTGCAGGGCTGGACTCCCCAGCTGGGCTTTGCTTTTCAAATATGTTGTGGCAAGAGCATGAGGTGACAGTACCACCACTGCCCCCCCACCCCCCAATAGCAGATCTTCCATGGAGTCCTTACCCCAGCCTGCAGCGCAGAGGGGAGAGGGGAGCAGGAGGAGGCGGGGCACAGCTCTCAGGAGACGTCACAGCCACATTCCCAGCCAAAATATTTGTGCGTTGGCCAAAACCGTCCTGCTCAGGGCTCCTCTGCAGCAAGTCAGAGATTTTCTAGGCAAAGACTGGTGGCCCTGATCCAGCTGTGCAGTTACATTTGTGCTTCGCTTTATGCACAACAGCAGGTCTGTAAACACAAGGGCTTGAAATTAATTATGTGCAAAACTGTTTGTGTTTGGGAGGATTTAGATTGTTGTGATGCGAAAAATTAATTGTAGATAGCAGGAACCTTAGAAACTTCCAGATCCATCCATATGATAACAAAGCACAGACATTAGCTATGAATTTTTAGTGTCATTACAGCAATAAGAGAAGACATTGCTTAGATTGTGGTCACTTGATAAATCATGTTAGAGCTTTCAATGATGCTAAGTGTCTGTCCAGAGGCTATCATTATGGCAAACAGTACAAAACTGGACAGCTATAATGCTTCATTCCTTTCCTATGTCACAGTCACTTAATCCTTGCCAATAAATGTGTTTTCTTTTTTCATAGTCTTATAGTGCTTAGCCTCAAACTGGAAGTTTCTTCTCCACATATTTCACCATGTAGAATTTATATCATCAAATAATTCCACAAGTTGGCCAAGTTTGATGCATTTCAGGTATTGCAAAGCCTAATGGGCCCTTGGGGAGAGAGAACAGCTTGCCAGGTGGCATACAGAGTCAAGAGATGGAGGGAAAGAAAACCTCCTACAAGGGGGGAGTACCTTTTGCCAACCTATTAAAGCACCCATTGTCACTATGCCTACCTTCATACTTCTCAGTCCTGGACAGGTGAGGAAACAAGAAGTACAAGAGCAAAACACCTCCTCCCACCTCTGTTTCCTATATGTTGGGACTGAAGTAACAATTTGAATCAATGGTGTTTCTTGAGTGAAGAAGACTCCTCGTCTACTTGGTTTAAAGGAGGACCTGATTTTAGTTCCCAGTTGAAAGCAGTTTACTAAATTTTTTTAGTTCCTCTTTAACTCCAAAATGAGCTAATATTTTCATAAGTGAGGCAGCACTAACTAGTGACTGAAAAAACTCCACCCTAAAACTTGCACATTTTCATAAAAAGTGGCAGCACTTGGTTTGCTGCCACATGCAGCCTTGTCCTATCCTCCATTGCCCACTTCTGGAGCAAAGGTGCAGCTGTTTTCCACAACCTTAAAAGAATCTCCAGGGTTCCTCCTATGTTAATACCTGTCATGACTTCCACTTAACTTTGTAAACCGAAGTAAAATGGCTAGTCATCTGATCCACTGAGGAAATATCCATTTGATTCATCCCCGCAGGATCAGTTACATGTCACCAGTGACAAATGTTAAAAAAATTAGGTGCAAGGTCCAAAATCTAGTCCTAGGTTGAAGGTATTTATCCAAATACAAAACTGAATCTGGGGCAGTATTAATGAGATTGACAGCTGATTTCTTGATAGGACTTTGACAGAGAACATGGAGGGGTGGAGGTGGAAAAGGCTTTTTGTTACTGGGTTTTAATTCCGTGTCTTTACTGCCTATAAATTATCATCAATAACCTAGTTACTTATATGTTATATTGTTCTCTCAGGTTTAGTAACTACTGCAACAGAAGTTAAGGTTTTAAAAGACAAGTTGTTCATGGGGCTAGTACTCAATTTCTTTAAACTGTAGGATTCAATCTGAAAAAGAAGCTGTCCATGGAGCATAGTAACAGGTGCAATCTTCTTCTTCCTAAATTGATCTATAGAAGAAAATATAGTCTTCCACTGAAAGAGATGAAAAATCAGCAAAGCGCATAGAACAGCTAAATTAGCTTAAAAAAATGAGTTTATGTTGCAATGGATTGGTGATTTGAACAAGGGTTGAGCTTTCTAATCATTGTTTTTGTAAGGAATACTCTCACGTGGTTTAGTTCCAAGGTTCTTTGTGGTATAAGGTCTGTTTAATCTCACATTTGCAGTTACGTGGACAAAACTTAACTTGAACTTGGAGACAAAGATATGAAAAGCTTTGTCAGAACAGAGGAAGAAGGACTTATTTATAAATTATTTGTATAAAGCATGTATATAGTTGTATTTGAGTATAAATATAGTAAACTTCACACTCAGGGTGGATCTGATCTGCTCTCCTTTATATTCCATGCATTTGCATTTAATATATAGGTTCTTCACTAAGTAAATCACAATATAATGTTATCCACTGAAAAGCAAAATCTACTACTATTTTTTAGTGCTTTAAAACCATGGGTGCCATTTTGCTGTACGTATAAAACCTTTTACATTAATTGCCTGCCCAAATGAGCTTCTTTGACTCTTGGTGCATGTTGGGTCAGAGACATACTCCAGAAGATAAGGGAAGGGATTCTCAAAGTAATATTTGTGTCTTCCTTCACAGGGCTAAACTTTGGGCTTATACCTTCAGCCTTACTAAGCCGAGAAAAAGAAACTCTCCCTAAGAGGACCCTGGTGCTGCTGTTCTTGCACTGCTGGACCCTGACACCCAGTAGGCAGGGCCAACCTCTGCCAGATCAAACACCTGCTCCTGTTTGCAGCTTCAGACATTCGAGGCTCACAAAGCATCACCAGCAGAAATGAGCAAGTCCATAAAAACACCAGGGGAATTTGACCTTGTCTTTAGCCTTTGTGAAATCCTGGAGGAGAAAATAGTTCTTCTACTTATACATTGCTCACTGCAAAGACTCAGAAAACATTTCCATTATTTCTTCTTTTTCTGGCAGGATTAATTTACAACATAAAATGCAAGGGTTTTCCCTCCACTGTGATCAACAAGTTGTGGTTGATGGCATTGTCTCTCTCTGTAAGGTGTAAATTTAACCAGCCTGGTTGAGGAAAGCACATCTCAAATTGTAAGGGTCAGATTTTTCCAGTGTCAAGAAATTTGTGCAGGTATCAATGAAACCACAATATGGGGCAAAATCATGATTAATCCTTTTCAGCATTATTTTCATACATTTTGAATGTGCTTCACATTATTGTGTCAGCAATATTTTAGCAGGTAATCAGACTAGTTAACAGAGATCTTTGCAAAGCAGCAATTTCTATTCTATAGACGATTCATGGCTCTGAGAAAAAATATTAGGATATTGAACATACTAAAAAAAATTACTTCCAGAGTTTTATTTTTAGGAAGATCCTGATTTTTTTAAAAGTTACAAATTTGAATGGTCACAACAGTCCCTCTAGAAATATAATTACAAAATTAATAAATGCCTCTGGAGATGGAAAATAATTTCTAAGACTGATAGTGAAGTATTTCTAGAAACCAACATTATCCAAAAAAAGAGATTAATTGAGGTGAAAACCAGTATGTCATCAATGTCTTTTTTAAAGTATCATTAAATTTCTTGTAAGCTTAAGTGTGACCTTACAAAAAATTCAATGCCTGCTTGCAACTGTAAAGCTGATCTGAATGAGTGTATACGGAAAGTGAACACCCAAGGCATGCCAATAATGCCAAAGTAAATTTGTTGGGAAGAAAATAAATAAGAAATATTGTCTTACTAAACGTCTTGGTCAAGGAAATTAAGAGAAGCTTTGATAATTTCTGTCAATTTTATGTATTTCATGGCTGAAAATCAAAAGATTGGTATAAAGGAGTGAATTACTGTGTCTTGACAGTCGTGTTTTAACAGAGTTACTCTTGATTTCTTTTTTAAGGTCTTTCTGAGTGGAGCAACTAAGGTGCCTGGAAAAGTCAACAATGGCAAATTACACTGCACTTTAATCACAACATCATTATTAAGAATTGAATCTGACAGATCATCATCACATAGGACCAAACTCCTTCTTTTCCTTTAAACGCAGCTGAACTCCCCCCTGCAGAAGTTGTGAGGGAGAAATAAACCTGCACTTTGGCTGTGCAGTGTCCCAGCCCAGTCCCACAGCGTGGCTCATTCTCTCCAGCACCAGTCAGCACACTCCACTGGCCTCAGCACAGGGGCAGGATGGGAGAGTGCTGTGCGAGGAAGGGGGGACTGTCTGTCTGTCAAAGGTTTTTCTGTTTCATAATACTCATTCAGAGAGGAGGACTTCCCTGAAAAGCCTGCCACTGCCAGCACAGATGCATTGCAAGCTGGTTCCGACTGATGCAATCAAAGGGAACTGAAAGAAAACTGAACCTGACAACTCAAGCATATGCCTGGCTACCCAAGCAATGCAACATCCAGTCAGAGATGATTAATATTACACTGGCTGGTAGTTTTTTTATTTTTTTACTTTTGAACATAAATTGGACAAACTCCTTAAACTTTCTGGCTAACAAACCAGTGGTCTTCTCAATCCAAATGTTAACACGCTGCTTTCTCCTCTTTCGAAAGTCCATATGGACAGATAAACTGAGAATAGAACAACCACATCTGACTTAAAGACCAACATACAAATTATTACCACTGCGATCATTTCATTTCCCCTGGACTAGCATTAGGCCTGGAGCCAGATGCTTTGAAAACTCTGTTTTAGTTAAAGACTGAACATGGTCAGAGAAGAAACCAACTCCAAAGCACTGTGTGTCTGAAATAGTAAATATAGGGGTATATATAAATTTTCAGTCTGTAAGTTCTTGGGCACTGTTAGTGTTTAGATTTTGCTGCGGCTTGAGGTCTGGAATAAAATCAAGTCCTCATACAATTGCACAGAGAGCATGAAGAGATTGATAGCTGTTTCTTGTCTGAAGAACAAGTGAATTCAATAAAGAATGAGCACGAAGGGAAAAATTGCCTTTCCTTGAGGACCATTGACACTCTTTGGAGAGCAAGCCATATAACATGTATCCTGGCACCAGGGGCAGAACCAGAGCAGCAGAAATCTTCTCAATGTCAGACTAAAAGCTTTTTTCTTCCTGTGGTCTTCTTTTTCATGCAGACCTTTTTCATGCAGGCTGGGGTTAAGGAACCCAAGAAAAGGGATGGAAGAGTACTTAGATGGGAAGCTTCATATGCAGCAGGACTGCACAGGGGAAAACAATCTCTCAGGATCTGTAGTACAATGTAAACATATTTCTGCAGGAGAAGCAAGGACAAGTGTTAAGAATATGTGAGAAGAAGGTAGAAAATTCTGGGAGGAAACAGATGTTCCAAGAAATTAAGCAAATGCATTTATTTCACCTGAAAGGAACTGCATATCCCCATATATCTCTGCTTCACTGTGAATTTCTCTTCCACCTGTTTTTAGTGTTAAATCCATAAAGATAACAAAGGTCAGAACTGCAGCTCTTCCATAGCACAGAACCACACACAACCATAGGACTTAATTAGCTGATGGACCAGTTTATCTTCTTGAAACAGTTTTGATTTGGTTTGTTTTATGGTAGCAGCCGTGTCACATCTGCCATCACCTTTGGGAGGGAATGAGTCCTCCTGAGGCTACCACATGAAATACAGCACAGAGTTAGGATTTACCAAGTAGAAAAGTTGTCATCTCATCAGGATTCCTGCACAGGCCTGAACCAAATGGAGATTTCTGTAGCACGTGGTCTCAGAAAGTAGAGGCATAGTTATTAAGTTGTCATCCTTATATATAGGTCAATTTTTCAGAAAGTAGGAACAATCGGGGGGGGTGGGGGGTGGGGGGTGTTATAGTGTGTGGAATATAGTTTGATTTAAAAAAAAAAAAAAAAAGGAAAGGAGAGAAAAAAGAACACTGAAAGATAGTAAGGAGGAACAAAGGACACCAAATCCTCATCCTCTGATAGGTCCAATTGCTGCAAGAGAAATTAGTTGCCTGCTGCAGCTGATTATAACAGTTCATGAACATACTGCTTGCTGGTTTTGGTAGCATCTGTGACTACAGACTAAGTGCGTCTATTCCCTTGTCCATTGAGAAGTTGCAGTGAGACAGGCTCCTGACATCAGATACAAGGCTGCAAAAGGGGAAAGGAAACAAACAAACAAAAAAAGCTAAAGAAAGGTGATGAGTTCTTATCATCCTCAGTTGACTATTTGGAGAGCAGTAGCCAGAAGAACTCTACCTTTTCATTTGTTTTCAAATAGTCATGTATTTCATTGAAACACCTCTTTACTTTTTTTGGTTTGTAATTTATTTGTAACTGTGTCCTGATATTTAATATCTAGCCTGTACCATGTGAGCTGCTTTGATGGGAATAGGTATAATCACATGATATATTTCTATTTCAAAATGAGGTGAGGCAGGGTCCCAGAATCAGCTTTCCTAGGTAGAGTATTTCTGGATGTGGACTGGAACCTGGTGTTTTGCTGAAGATTCATACCTTAGTATTTATCTTCAGTGTGGATGTTTCTGTCAGCAATGCTGCTCAGTGAGAGAGTCACAGAAAGCCAAAACTAAAGGGGTGTGAACATACAAAAAAGACACTCATTTGAAAGTATGAATGAGTATTAACAAACCTGAAGCAGCCTTTCCACAGATCTCTGAGCCTGCAGACCAGGAAGGAGTTCCACCTTCACGTTGTTGTGAAATACATGAAAACATGCAAACCCCAGCAAAATACATGCTACTTCCATTTTTGTTAAAATCACAGTGGTCAGCATTCAGGAAACTTTTCTTGTCTGGCCTAGCCTAATTCTGGATTCATTATATATTTATTCACAACAGCCAAGTCTGAAACAGTTATCCAATGCAATAGTTTGTGGTTTTTTTCCACAACAGATTAAATTATATTAATCTTTTCTCATAAAAGAAGTATTTTTGAAGACTCTTATTGAGAAACATTCCTTTTCCTGAACAGCCCCATCTGTTGCTCGTTTCTGTTGTCCTGCCTGGCCGGGATCTCCCCTGACTCGTGTCACAGAGCTGATGTGCACCGGGGCTTGTGAAATTGGTCGCTGCAAACTGAGATGCCACCCACCCTGCAGAGGCCGGAGTGTGAGGGTCTGGGGGGCTGGCACCTGCAGAGTCCGCGCAGCATCCGTGTAAAAACGGCATCTGCGGAGTGTCACGGATTGCGCCCCTTGGAGAGAGGTGTTGGGAGGTGTGAACGCATGCTGCTGCGCTGGAGAGCATTTGCCTGCAACCAACAGCTTGTTACTTGCCTCCACTGAAGGACCTGCTTAATTGGCTCTGGAGTTTTCCCTCTCCCAGAGGAGCTGGACATTGGAGAATGGATTTGGCAATGCTAATTAGTATCTTCTAAAGTGATACCTTCTGGCTTTCACAGATAACCCAGGTAGCTCTGGAAAGACATTTGCCAGCCCTCTGCCTCTCTGAATGTCATGCACCAACCCCTGTGCAAAGCTTTTTGTCAGCTCCTGTACAGTTGCAATTGTTGCTGCACAGGTATTTGCTGTGTAGATTGTATCAGTCAGAATGATCCATCTATATCTAATTCTTCTTCCTTATCACCAATCAGGAATGTCAATTAGTATAAGTAGTAGAAAATGAAGGGATAAGATCTCTGAGTGAGCAGTTTCCCAGCAATTAATAGCAGGCAAATTGCCATCTGTCAAGCACCTGTTGGTTTCCTGGTAATAAATTAGGGAATATCTGAGTTACATGGCAAAGGAACAGAGAAATAAAAGGATAAAATTTGCATGCGGGTCATGTCACAACATGGAAGAGAGATTTAAGGGGCAAAAGGAAATTAACTTTTCAGGGCTGGAACCTGAGAAGTTCCAGAAAGCTCTGGGTAGTATGGTCTGACACACAGGTTTTCTTGTTTTCACGCATTGTGTGAATTTGAAATGATTGAGTCCATGTCAAAAGTTTGTATTACTTGGATTAAACTCATACTTACCGATGTACAGGCGAGGCTGGTAACACAGATGGGACCCATCATACTGCTACATCACAATGTCCAACAAAAATATTTACTCAGCAAAGGAGGCATTTATGGCTATCTGTCAGCATTCATCAGGGCCTGCTGTTGTCAAACCAAAATGTTTGCCAATGAGCAGGAACACGATAGCCAAGTGATTCAGACCAACTGCTGTTTATCTGCCCTGCAAAAGAGCCCATCCCCCAGTGTGTTAGAAAATGTGTTGCCTTCAACCCTCGACCTCAGCAGGGCTGGTACGGAACAGAATATCAGAATATCTTTTTTGCCTTTCTTTATCCTTGAGGGACCATGTGAACCATAATGGCTTTGGCATAGTGTAAGACTACCTTATGTTTGGCAGCTGTGAACTGAGGGATCATCCCTCAGAGGAAGACAGGAGGACGAAGGATATGTGGGCTTATCCTCACCATCTTTAAGTAATTTTTTTATTTGCTTTCAATTTCTTTCTCAGCCACCACTGGCAGGAGAAAACTACTGGTGACTTCACTCACCCACCTTAATGACAGATCCTGTACATGTCTTCTTGACATTGCTTTTGAGGTACTTTCTCATTAGGAACTTGTCCAACACTTCCCTAAGCCAGCTATTGCTCTCTGTTAAGCAATGATATATAAACTTCTGATGATAAGAGATACTGCCTGACTTTGGCTGCATGCAGAATGGACTAGGGATCTTGTGTGGGGCATGAAGGAAGCGTATTTCACATTCATACACTCATAGATAGATAGTAAAATGCTCCTGGCCAGTGACTGATGAGCACTCTGAGCTAAGGTCTGTAGCTATGGCGACTCTTTAACATAACACTGACTCAACTATCAATCACATAGGAAGCACTTGTAAAGGAGGGGCAGGGATCTGTGCCCTTCTTTGAGGACTCATCAATCAACCTTAGCAACATAGAGGCTTAACCAGAACATGTCAAGCAGGTCTCACTTTACAGCCCAAGCCTCTTAAAGAAATATTTACTCCAAAAGTTGATTCAGTACATTGTGCTCTAGAAATTGCTGAGTAATCATCACAAATATCTCCAACTGCGCTGCCAAAAGTCAGGCATAAGTACTTGAAAGATGGGTATTATACAAATCGGGCAGGCAAAGCTACAGAGCCCTTATAAACAACAGGTTAACTGCAGCAACCAACTGCAACCAACAGGGGAAAGCCGGTTTGACTCTTTAGCCCAGCACTTTCTGCATATCGGGTGTCATCTATCTGCATTAAGGAGGCAGGAACATCCAGACTTGTCATTGTTCACTAAGGTAGTACAGGCAGCAGTAGCTTCTTGTTGTGTGGTAGGCCACAGATGATAAAAGAGGGCATGTGCTCCCGTCTGCTCCTCACAGCACAGTCCTTTGCCAAACTTAGACCATGAAACAGCATCAGTATTTGTCTATGAGAAACCATCCATCTGTTTCACACATTTTCCCTCCTACCTCGGTAACCTACTTTACATCCCTCCCCTCTGCCACATCTGCTTGCCAGACAATATTTCTTGCTCCAGAGCCTAATCAGGAGGTAAGTGATGAAAAGTGCCCCAAATGGTCCACCCAAAGGTGTAGGGGAATGCTTGCTTGAAGGCTGTTGTTATACCTCAGGAAAATTTAAGCCAGTGGATAAAACATATTTAGACTCCTGCCTTTACTAGAAACTTGTATCTTTTCAAAGGTAGCAAATACTACTAGTTGTTGGTTTTTCCCCTTCTTTTCCCAGGAAAACACCTTCTGAGAAAATAAATCTTTCATGAAGTTATCTTCCAACTGTGAGCTACACAAATACTATATCAAGTGGGAGGTATGGTCTTCTTTTTAAGCCAGATTTTGTAATGAGTGTTACTCTCCCTCACTCTGATGCAAGCTACTAATTACTAAACCTATACACTTGTTTTTTCTTTTGATACAGAGCTGCAGTAGAAAGCTACAATAAAGTTTATTAATCTTGGGTAGCTGTAAAGAACTATGTAAAGATGAAAAATAAATATATATATATAGAATAAAGATGAGCTAAAAGGTGAATGACAATTCATATGGAGATTGAGATAAGCAGAGAAGATGAGAAGGAAATTTGTCTCCCCACCTTATGCAAATTTACAAGATTTTGAAATACTTATTTTTCACAGTTCCAAAGACTAGAATGAAAATCTCAAAAACATTTGCACCTTGCAAATCAGCAGAAGTTATTATCTAGACCAAATCGGTTTTCTTTATATGACACACAATTCACTAAAATAATGATCTAAATCAACACACATTTTTTAAAAAGTCTTTGCATCTCTGTAACAAATTCTGTGAGTACCCAAGCATGTTTCTCAACATGCATTTCATCTAAGAGAGAAAGATGTGCTGTTGTCTTTATTTTATAGAAAAGAAAACTTCACTATTGGAAACTTTTTCAGCTTGTGTAGCTGCAATGAGTTTTTTTTGTATTGTATATAGCCTTATAAAGGTGAGAACTCTCTGGATATTCCTGTTACTTCAGCATCTCTAAAAATTTGATGTTAGGGACATATTACGATCAGCTTTACCCTAAGCTAGTCCCCTTGAAGGAGGTGATAACAAAGTAATAGAAATTAATCCCATTGACTTTAGATCTTGAGGTCAGCTATCAAGCCGTCATGCTCTTCTAGGCAGCAAGAAGTTTGTCTGAGAACCTAGGAGTGAATACCCTTTTTCTCACTATTAATCATCTCAGCCTGGTAGTTTTCCAAGCACTTCATCTAATACTTGGACACATTTGTTCCTCACATGAGGTGGCTGGGCAGAATTATGTCTACCCTCATTTTTTAAACGAAATGTCCATATTTTAGCAAAGTGCTATATACAAACACTTTGAGTTTCTGTAATAATTTAGCAATAATTTAATAAAGTGCAATTTACTAGCACTGTGACTTTCTGTAAGAAATTAGATTTTTATTTTTTATTTTTTCCTATATAAAACCATGCTGATTTTGATGAAAGTGCCGGTTAGTTACAAATACAGTTTTGGCTAGATTTACAGCTACAGTTGCCTGTAGAGAGGTTGAACCACTTGGGAGATAGGTGACAAAAGTACAACAGAAGACACAAAACATGACAATAACACAATAAAAGGATTTTTATAGCAGGGGAATAGACTTTAAGGGACGGGATAACTTGAGCATTGTTTGCTCAAGTGACTAGAGTTATTTGTAAATGTTGCTCTAGAGTTTGCTTTTCCTTATCTTTTTGAGATGCCAGAAATATAAAACCAGAGACATTTTAACATTGAAAAATAATGGGCTAATGTCTTAAGCTTCTTATAAAACTATCTCACAAATGCCTGGTGACATCAGGAGACTGTGAAACAGGCAAAACTGCTAAGTGCAGGATTTTTGCTGCAGGAGATATGGCCAGGGAAGAAAGGGGACATGGCAAAGCTCCACTGGATTTGAGAAACGGACCTCATGTTCACTTTGAAGTCCTGGGAGATAGGGGGGTGGAAGATCAAGCGCTAAAATCTTCCGACACTCAGTTTCACCTGAGACTTGGAATCATCAGTGATAATTTAATCAGAGAGGAATGTTAATTAAGGCTTCAGGCCCTACGTATAGACGCTAATTAATTACATGTGTTGATTAGCATTTTGCTGTATTGAACATGGAACAGCCTGGGTAAATCCTACCCAGAAATGCCACGTGTAAGATAATTCGTGTCTGTTGTATACAGAGCTGCGGATGGGCATTGTGGTGGCTCTGATTTAAATAAGCGGGTTCTGCTCCCTAGGAACCAGACCCAGATGAGCATGCTTATTCCTGGCACATGTGCTGCATGCTAGTAAACAGGGACATCATACAGCAAGAGAGCAAGTGAGCAGCACAGGGAAATAAAACATTGGTTTCTAGATGTCCATTAGCAAACAACACAAGTAGGTTTGTACTTCATGGCAGTCAGAGTTAAAACTATCCCTGTGGATATTTGTGTGGTTTAAAGATGGAGCTAAAGCTACCTGCAGGCCTGATATTGCCCAAAGGAGTGCTTCTGTGCCCTGCCTGCCCCGCTTATGTGTTTCTAGAGTGTCTTGCTGGACACTGCTGTCCTAGTGCCAGAAGGGCTACCAGCAGCAGTGAGCCCATTGTTTCCATAGGACTCAAGTTCTGCCAGCTTACTGCTTCAAGACAGTTTGCAGCTGGGTGAGACAAGATGCCCACATCAGCCAATGGGCAAAGTGGGCACAAGAAGCAGATCTTGCCATTTTGAAGGCAGCTAGCTGCTCAATTGCCTTACTTGCGCTATCCATCTGCACTCATAAATTTACCCTCACCTGCTACCGTGTGTACACTGGTAGATGCATCTCCATTTAATTAAATATTCACGTATTGGGTGGAAAGTGGTGAGAGCAGAGATGAATTCCTGGGTCCCAGCTCTGGATGGAGCTGCTGTCACACTGCAGTTTTAGTTTGATTTTTTAGGGGCACTTACTCTTTTTTTACCAGTGGGGTAAGAGATTTTAGGGACAATGTCTTTTTAACACTATCTTGCGGAGTGTATCATAACCACCAATTGCTTGGCTCCTTATAAAATGATTTGGCTTATTAAAGTGTCTCAGGAATAAATCTTGCCAAGATTCAGACATACTAGCATTGCTGTTGACTTCCAGGGAATTACTGAAGTGTAGGAACTCAAAAGTGCTCTCAGGAACTGGCAGCATTTACAACTGAACTAAAGAGATCAAAGCTCAATTCTTTGAAAACCTCTACAAAAGCTGTAGAGAAACAGAACAAGAGCTTGGCTAAAGTGAACTAAAGTTGGATGATTAATTTAAAAAGAAATAAAAATCAACACAGATCCTTACCTCCAGTTTTAAACAAATAAGCCTTTGACATTAGAGAGGTCTGCTTATGTTTATGACTAGTTATGTCAATCCCGTGGGTCACTATTTATTAACAGTTTAGGAAACAAAGTATGTCTGTTGAGGGAGCAGTAGTAAACAGATCTAGTAATCCCTTTGGGAATTACAACAATTAATTAAAACAAACTACAGTCTAATCATAGTATTTCTTCTGCCTGATTAAACAAGCACTAGTGATGCCATGAACATCAATGATCTCGTGACCCTCCCAATCTTACGGTAAAACTGGGAGAGCTCAGCTGTAGAAGAGCTGATGAACTTCCAGACAGTCAGTGTAAACCAGTTCATAATATCTTGGGATTTCCTCATTGCTGATTAAAGCCACTAGTATATTCTTTATCCACAAACAGATTATCTGCCTCAAGTTCTTGTTTAGTCAATCACAATAATACAGATATGACAAAAAATGTGTAGGTAAGTGATCTCTAACTCTAGAGTTGATTTTCTCAAGTTTGCCTAGAGCAAGGGTTGGTCTTTTACCACCCACACATTGCTTTGCTTACGTGAAACAAAAATCTGACAAGCTTTCAAAAAGCTCCACCTCTGATTCTTTTGCTGTTAATCTCATCATTGTTAACACAAAATGGCTGCTTGCTGAGGCCAACAACATTTGTGTTTCACTTCATTCTAGGCCACACCTGCTTACCCACTAGTAAAACAACTAGTTAAAAAATAATAAAAAGTTATTAAGTGCATGTGGTGATAGATATAGAAAGACAGGTCCAGCTTTTTTTCCCCATTCCCATTTCTGAAAAGTGAAAATTTCAACATTTTTAGTTTACAAATGTTATTGTACATAAAACTTCACATCTCTGTGAAGTATTTTTTTCCCCCAGTGAAAAAGTGGACTGACTGACATTTTGAGGGGAAATTTGGCCAGAAATAAGAAATTTAAAAATACAGAGTTACATGATGGAGAACTTTCAGAAATTTCTTACATGGATATATGAATCAAGATTATGTCTGTGGACCAGCATGCTCAGTACTCAACATCCATTCCTTTACTTTTCCCCACTATTTTATCCATAACCTTGAGTCATCCCCATTACTTGGTAACTTGCAGGTGTATTTCAATCCCTATAGGAATTACGTATTTCCACTCTCCTGATGCACAATAAAAGTTGTTCAGACATAAAGAAGTACACTATGAGTAAGTAAAAAAACCAAACAAACAACACCTCCTCTAAAGAACAAGAGATTTCTCGAGTCTAGAGGGTGAGTCTCATTTCCAGTAAAGTTTAACTATATTCCAAATGAAACATATTGCAGCTTTGAGGAAATGCTGTATATTAATTCTTCCTTCAGGAAATGCCAACGTGTGGTATCTGCTGATGATACATTTAGAGTTCATGACCTGTAAAGGACTTTAGTCTTTTTAGCTGCCTGGCATCAAAATCCCCAACATATACCTATACTTACTAGCAACGTCATTCAGTTGCTAAAACACCTCCTTCCCTCCTTTCTTCAGCTGCCTGCTGCAAAATGCAACTGTTGAATTCCACCTCCATTTTTCCTGGTGCAATTTACAAGTAAGAAAGATTGAAAGGATTTCAAGCAATGTTGAGGAAATAAGTTATTGTTCAGTATGTTGAAAACATAGGAGCAGGTAGAGCAAGTGATATGTTCCAAATCAGGATCATATCTCTGTGGGAACTGAACTGGCAAATTTTCTGTGCTTATTCCTAGGAACACTACCCAAAGGCTTGCTATGATCCTGCCAATGAAAAACAAAAGACTACATGGACATCTCATGTATATACACCAAGACAGATGGAGGTTAGGTAACATATTGATATGGTGTGGAATTAAGTCATTAGCTGGAAATTAGGAGCTTTGTTAATAGTTGTTGTGCAGTCGGTGCTGCTGAACTGCATAGACAATGCACTCGTTGCAGGTCTGTGGGTGTATGCCTTCTTCCCTCTCTGTTATCCTACAGCTAGAGCACACAGGCATGGGGCACTCGAGCTCTGCAGTGCCAGAGGCAGTCTGAGAGCAGTGGGATGACACCTGGAGATGCAGCTGGCCTTCAGAACTCTCTGTCTCAGTGTTCTTTTGTGGGTCTGCGGGACTCCCACAAGCTTAGTACCATAGCTCCTGTATAAGCACTTACCTGAAGGTCACAAAAATAAATACTTTCCTCACATGGAGTTTGCTATGCCCTTAGCACATATACACAGAGGTCTGCCTGTCTTCCCCATACTCAAAGCCAGTGGCAAAAACAGTTTGATGCCCATAGGAGTACCATCAAATCTGGAAAGGTAGTATATGATGCTGCAATATACTTAGGGCTCCTCTGCACTTGAAAAGGGCAGTGAGGGACTGAATCAGGTGTCTCACACACCTTGCTGAAACACCTGACATGCTGGGGAGCACCCACCAAAAAAAAAAAAAAAAGTTTAAAGTGGAAGCTGATGCAGGGGAAAGGAGCATCTTTAGCATATAGCCAAGATATAATTTTTTTTTTCATGTAAAATAATAGACAGATCTGCGAAAAGATGAGACATGAATATTTACTTATAATCATTTTTATCGTACTATTGTGAATGGGAGGTCTGAACGGTGTGAAGTCCTTTACTAGCTCACAATCCATCACCAGGACAGACACAGTAGAGAGACAGGGAGCGAGGGAACAGGTTGTGGGTCACTAATACTGTGTAAATTATGGAGGAGAGTTGAGGTAAGAAAGGAGGATTTGACTGGAGTGGGGAGTATCAGTAAATATTTCTCTATAGTATAAATAATGTATGATAGAATCATATCATAGAATGGTTTGGGTTGGAAGGGACATTAAAGATCATCCAGTTCCAAACTCCCTGCCACAGGCAGGGACACCTTCCACTAGACCAGGTTGCTCAAAGCCCCGTCCAGCCTGGCCTTGAACACTGCCAGGGAGGGGGCAGCCACAGCTTCTCTGGGCAACCAGTTCCAGTGCCTCACCACCCTCACAGTAAAGAATTTCTGCCTTAAATCTAACCGAAATCTACCTTCTTTCATTTTAAAACCATTACACTCTCATCCTATCACTACACTCACTGACAAAGAGTCCCTCCCCATCTTTCCTGCAGGCCCCCTTTAGGTACTGGAAGGCTGCTACAAGGTCTCCCCAGAGCCTTCTTTTCTCCAGGCTCAACAACCCCAGCTCTTCCATCCTGTCTTCACAGGGGAGGTGCTCCAGCACCCTCATCATCTTCATGGCCCTCCTCTAGACCCACTTGAGCAGATCTGTGTCCTTCTTACATTGGGGACCCCAGAGCTGAACACAGTGCTCCAGGTGGGGTCTCATAAGAGCAGAATAGAGGAGGAGAATCACCTCCCTCGACCTGCTGGCCACACTTCTCTGAATGCAGCCCAGGATACAGTTGGCTTTCTGGGCTGTGAGTCTACATTGCTGGCTCACAGTCAGTTTTCCATCCACTAACATCCCCAAGTCCTTCTCTGCAGGGCTGCTCTCAATCCACTCATCAGCCTGTATTTGTGCTTGAGATTGCCCCGACCCATGTGCAGGACCTTGCATTTAGCCTTGCTGAGCTTCATGAGGTTTGCACAGTCCCACCTCTCCAGCCTGTCAAGGTCCCTCTGGATGGCACATCCCTTCCCTCCAGCATGTTGACCATACCACTCAGCTCGGTGTCATCACATCATAAATGAGGAGTAATATAGCAGATAAAAGACAGGATCAGCTATGGAAGGAGGTTATGAAGGGAATACACTCCTGGGAGTGGAAGAAACAAATGGAGAAGGAGGGAGGGGAAGGAAATGAGCGAAATAGGCAATGGATAGAGAAAGCATTACTGCAGGCTTTTGGAAAGGGCTTTGGAAATGACCGGATGGAGAAGCAAGAGATCTGTAAACTTTTCTCTTCCTCCATTTGCTTGAGTCTGTAATGCTGCAGGTGTATTCCCCATAACTTCAGAGATGCTCCAAGTTTTCTTGTCTTCTCCATGTCTTCTGAGCCCTGATTACTGGGCAGAGGAGCTCTCTGGCTGGTCTGTTTGAAGGCAACATTTCTGTGTACTTTACAACCTGCATATGTAGTTCTGGGTCCTTGACCCCGTGGCCTGAAAAATGAACCAACTGTGGCCATTGTAGAGCACCATTATGTAAGAGCCTTTGCTTTTCTTTGTCACTCCCACTCAGGAATAATTTGGAGAGCATATATGTTCAGTGTTCAAAATTTGCTGCACTTAAAAAAAAAAAAAAAAAAGCCCTGTTTGGTAGATTCCAGAGGTAAAATTTGACAGTTTTGAACTGTTTTATCTTTGTGTCAGTTTACATTGCCTGACATGCAAATGGAGGTTGTTCCATGATGCAATTTACAGTCAGGTGCAAAGCCAGTAGAAATAAACTGAGGGCGCTGCACATTGCTGAGTGCCTTACAGATGTACAGAGATCAACGTTTACATGCTGATGTAAACTAGGTTGACAACAGCAACTAACTGGAGACTGATGACCTTAGAAACCTAAAGGAGATGTTAATTGAACTCTACTGGAGAGAGAGTTAACATGCTAAGCCACTTATCTTTTCCAATTATTTTTGATCTGTTTGCTCATTATAAAAAAATCATGTCTCTACAAGCAAGTGGTACCTTGCTTCTGTGTCTGCTCCATCTTGTTCAAAAGCATGCAAATGGGTTTGTCCTGTGGGACCTGCAGTCATGGTATCTGCAGCTATGTTTTTGTTGTAGTTCTGGGATTTTCTCCACATCAGCTCAGGTGCATGATATATCAGGGTGGCAGCTACCCCTCTGGTTAGATGATCACTGTGCACAGAAGTCTGTATCCTCTGTGCTCTCCAACAGAAATTCTTCTGTTCTTTGCTTGTCTCTTGCCTTCATCTAAAGTCTTTCCAGACCAGTTTGGAAACATGTAACAGCATGGAAACACATAACAACAACTCATTTTACATATGGGCAAAGTGGACAGGTGGGAAGGAAGATATAAACAGAATTTTCTTCAAAGTATTTATTGGAAGACAGAGGCTATTTGCAAACTGCATGTTTCATGAAAAAGGACAAGCCTGTATGAGATTTGCAATTTAAAGAACAGTATGGTTCAGCTATGAAGCTCAGCCTTTTGAATGCTTCCTTAAATTGAACCAGCTCTGAGTCACCTATATTAGTGATGTTCATACACATGTTCAGCAGGCCTAAATTATTTGTAGTAGTCAAGGACACAGTTCCTGGGACTTTGCTAGGAGTTGAGTGTACAAATGCTTTCAGCCATATCTTCCTGACTCTGCCTGTGACAGTGCAGGAGACTTCTAACAGAGCTAGTGAAAGTTTACCTTTCTCCCCACATCCCCCCCCCGAACTATTATCTGACAGAAATACTATCTTTATAACAAGATGTGCCATGAGTAATGCCTGTTTTGGTGACATTTTCAGATTTTTTAAAGACCTAAAATTAATGTATTTTTAACTAGTATTTGTGTTTGGGCTTATTTCTTTTGTCTTTTCTCTCTTTTTTTTTTTTTCCAGTCTAACTACTTTCAATGTAGAATTGTTCCCCTAAAAGTCTATAACCAAAGGAATCAGCTGTAAATAATCAAATGAAAAAAAACCCAACAAACAACAAAACCGAACCCACAAATTCTACATTTCACTCTTGTAATAAAACTGCTTCTTGGATGTCCTTTCAAATCGGTGATTGTGATTAGCATAAAGATGTAACCTGATCATTTATGGAGTGATAATTTAGCTCATGACTACACTCTCACGAGCAACAGCAGCATCTTGAAGGTGATGTAATGTACTCCATGGAAATAGTTTGAAAACATGCAAGTTTTTTAGTGGAAGCCAAAACTATTGTGCTGTGTGGAGTTTTGCAACATTTGAGCACATGCGTGAAGCAGTTTCATGGCAGCATTATTGCTGTGAGATTGTAGACAACAGGTCTTCTATCTGAACAATCAGGTTATTTAGGTATTGACCGTGTTTACATTTCATATCATACTGTACGACCTCATTTTTGAAATCTTCTCTTTCTTTTTCATGACTAAGTTCATCTGACAAAAGCATAATTCAAAAGTTGAAGGAGAAATATATGGAATAAAACCCAAAATAAAACACGCCTTCAGTTTTTTAATAGTCAAGGCAAAATTTAGTTAATACTTTAATGTGCTTTTTACTTTTTGTTATTATCTGCTTCCAAAATACAAAATGTTGTCATTGTATTTAGATATTTCAGGAAAAAAAAAAAAAAAAAAGGCCTTGGTTGAAAATTCAAAAACTTTTTACACATTTTAATGCTAATTTAAAGCTTTACTTGAAATCATGATAGAAACACTTTCAATACGTGATACCTTCTTTTAAATCAAGGCTTATACAGTATACAAAATTATACAGGATTAGTCAGGCTGAAAAGCAGAGATTTTTCCTTGAAACTAATCTGATATTTAAAAACTTGTTCATTGACACAGTGTCACAGTAAATTGACTCATTTTCAGGGAATACATATAATTTTTTAATGTAAATCTAGCCAGCTGCTCTTAGGTGCTCATGTTTTGATCATCATTGCAAGTGGCAGTACATCAACTGCTTACAGAGGAGAAGGCAAATAGAACCAAAAATATTCAGACCTCTGGTCTTGCAAGGGAACCTCCAAAATCAGCCAACATGAAAACTGGTCTCTGCTTTCCACTGTCTATATCAAGGTATTAAACATAGGTGACTTGCAGATCAGCAGAACCTAGAAACTTTCCTTTACTTGCAAAAACCGTGACTGTAGACTCCAGCAAACACAGAGACAAGAGCAAAGACATTGTGCAGCTCCTGCTGGGGGTGAGCACTGCCCAGCACAGGGTGTACTTGCACCGTCTGGACCACATGTCGCTGTTAGGCAGATCCTGGCTCCCAGAGAGAAAGGTGGGTGTTCACTCTGACCCGTTACTAAACTGGAAGCTGTCTGCTTTCATGAACTTTGTGTTACATTTAGCCTCATAGAGCTGGATGGATGCTCAGTGCTCTCTGCTTTTTAATCTCTTTCCTGCATATTCCCGAAAGGCACATACCTGGCTCATTACATTTCCTGTAAAATGTGGAGCACAACACGGGGTGCCTGCAGACAGGCAGGTCTCCCCCATTCTTGCTGTCCAGACGAGCACAATGGGTTTCAGTGATTCTGAGGATAAATACTCATTTTTCCTTTTTATTACATTTCTTTTCTTTTTGACGTTTCATAAGTGGCAAGAAAAAAAATATCATTTTTTAAAATTTCTTTTGTGTAGCATAAAATTGTCTTGTCCTGACTTTCAACATATAATTATTTCTGAATTTTCAGGAGGAAAATACTGAAGGAAATCAGTGTGGGAAAGGAAAAAAAGAAAAAAAAAAAAAACTATACAAAAAGACACACACCTCCAAATCAACTCCACATATAGCCATAACAAGCTATTATTAACAAATATCTCTGCTGTAAGATGGGAAATTAGCTTTCGCATTAACATAGACATCTTTGAAGGAAGTATCAGGCTATAATTCTGCGCAGTCAGAGAGGGAGATACTGAGAACTCTGCTCTGACAGTGTGGCAGGTCTCCAGCAGAGAGCTCTGCAGAAAGCCAGGTGACATGAGGGAAGATGTTATCACATATGGCTCCATGAAGCCACTGTACATTGCAGGGAGGCCACAGGGACTGCCTAGTCTTTCTCTGAGGACACTGCGTTTGGAAGTGGTAACTTGTAGGAAGATGCACATGCTTGTTTCCTTCTGAAGGAGCAGGTTTGTGGTGTACAAAGTAGTTCTTTGTACTGGTCTGCACTGCAGACTTCTTAATTGGCATTGCACCAACAGGAATGATCCTGGTTTCTTCCAACAGACACTGGTCTTATTTGCTTATACATATGTAAAACAAATCAAAACAAAGCCACCACCACCACCACCCCCAAAAAAACAACAAAAAAACAACCCAACCCAAACCCAAGCACTTGCTTTAGAAAAACAACTTCTTTTCATCTGTGCCTCCAAAGGGAAATTGGCATAAATATTACTGTACTTCATTGGTTGTAAGATTTTTGACTAAGAAAGATAAAATTTTGGCATCTAAATCCCAACTAAAATACCCAAATAAAGAGATAATTTTCCCAACAGTGTTAAGTAATCAGAGGTAATGACTAGAGGTCAGCAGGGATAACCGGTTGTTTATTTGCACACATTTGAAATCAGGTTACAGTCTTTTGAAGTTTGAAGTCAAGAAGCTAACTGTTAAAATCTTCTGTGAAGTTCAGGAAGACTTTCTGTGTAAAAGCAAGATTAAAGAAATAAAACCTGAAATAATAATTAGTCAGTAATTGCAAGCTTTGACCCAATTGTTCCTCCACTTGGTCAGAGAAGAAAAAGACAAGTGTTTTGAATTCTGCAACTATAATTACACCTCTGGCTTAGAAAGGGTTGCTCACAGGAACTAAATCCACAACTTGAGATGAGTTTTAGCTGTGAAGAAATGTTCACTGATGGTGAAAAAGGTTCATCTGATGGCAAGCACTGAGCTTACTCGAGTGAGGTAAGAACACTACCACCACTGTGGTCACGTGTTCTCTGGCTCAAAATGGGCCATCTCCTTTGCAGTAGTTGAATTAAACCATGTAACTGAAAAATCCTTCTGCAACCTAAATATAGCAGTGTATAAATGTTTAACACTGCTGGACAGACTGTGCTTCTAACAGATCAGTTTTCCAAACCTGTGTTGATCAGGTAAAACAGGCAGGGAATATGGGGTTCCACTCTCTTTCTGATGCATGTATTACTACACATCTAGAAATCTGGAAAGGCAAGGTACTGTATTTATTATATAGTAGGAGAATCTCTAGTGATGTCCTAAGCAACTGCTAGTTTTCCTCCACTATACACAGCAAACATTTCTGTTGTGTTTAATGGTTTGACTGAGTAGGTAAAACAATGTCCCTTTGCTGAATCATTGATCCTAGATGGAGGCTTTTAGTGTTTACTTCATGTATCTTTTTATTTCTCTTTTTATTCTTCATTTCTCCCCAGAGATTTATAACTAAGTTATAAAATCAATATGGGAAGTATTTTTGTCGATTGATTTTTGCCCCCAGCAAAAAAATAACACAACGTTATTATCAGCTACAGTATGCACTCTCCAATAGATTAAAATGATATCCATTTGGAATCATGGAAATGGGAGATGAAGAGGATCTTAAAGTAATAGTTCTTCATGTCACTTCCATTGCCAATGAAGGATTATTCCCTGCCATATATATTTAATAAAATGAAATTTAAGAAACTATTAGCAAGTGAGGATATGTTAGTGGTCTAATCATCATAGCAAAAATATTTAGATTCCACCACTTGACAGACTTGGCAAGGTTCTGTCAAGCTGTAACCTGTCTTAGATAGATAAACAGACTGAAATACATATTGAATTTGGATGACATCTTCAGCTAGTAAAACTGTATGGAATTCACAATCTGGCCTACCATTTTTTATGTTATTGGAGTGTCTGTTTAAAATGGTGTGCTAGAGTTGTAAGGTGGTTGTGGTCTAAAAATTATTCTGGTGATGCTGAGGAAAAACCCAGTCCACATACCACTCATATATAGCAGTCTCTTCCCTTTCTTTGGCTAAAAATTAAGTTTGAGGCATGCTGTTAGTATGTTAAGCAAAACAGACTTCTGCAGTATATTGTTGCTGTGGTCTGACAAAATTTTTTTGAAAAAGTAAAACAATGTCTGAGATGTCATTAAAAACCTATTCGCTTATGGTGATCCTACTGCTTTTACTATGTGTATTAACGTTACTACATGGAGAGAAATCCTTACTTCAAGTTACAAATAGTTAACTTGCAGAAAGTTTTCTTCTCCAAGAAAAATAAATGCAGAATCCCTTGGACTGAAGGAAGTTCCCTGCAGTTGGGATATTTTACTTCTCAGCCTTAATCAGTAAGCTGATTTCTTCAAGGACAAGTATCTTTAATTATGGGAGATACCTGGGAATGTTTTATTCAGGGTCTGTATATGGGAAACAAATTGACACATATCATTCACTTACATTCATTGATTCTTGCAACTTCATTTTCTTCTGTCACATTCATGGCAAAAGCGTATCTCGATATTAAGGGGTCACCTCAGTTCCTTCCCTTGCTCCCTCTTCTGCTGGGTAGTCAGCAGTCTGGATACAGAATTCAGCAACAGCAGAGCCAACAACAGCCGAGATATAAGGATGAAAGAGGGTTCAATGAGAAAAAAGAGAAATAGGGCTGGACCCACTTCAGCTTGTTGAACTAAGGTGATGGTTAGGAGATCAGCACCCAGGCTTAAGTGCATGTTTCAGTTTGCTGGTGATATATCCCCGTTGCCCTGTTGCTGTTTCTGTACTCATCCATGACAGTCTGGATCCCTTATTCACCTAGCATGAGGAGACCTGTGCAGTTCTGTAGCAAAAGCCTGTCCTTACCTCTGTGTGAGAAGAGAACACGGAGCAATTGCACTGAGAGAGAGTGGCTGAAGCTGTAACTTCTGTTATACTGTAAGCTTGAGAAGAGGGCTTTATTGAAGGCAAATTTTTGGTCCAGGTTACAATCCCTCCCTTGTAAAGTGCCTTGTTGGTTGTTGACTGTCTCAGTTCCTCTCAGAGGAATATCCTCGGCATGTAATTGATGTAACACAAATGACCCTGCATGGCTTCAGCTTGAGTATGCTAGATAACACCCCTGAAAACTGTGCAGAGCCTCTTGCAGTGCCTCTTGCAACCGGAAGATTTAGTAAGAGGAAAAAACTGGAGAAGGAGAGCAATTATGTTAGGCTGGATCTTGTTGCACAAGCTAGAAGGTAGTCTGGGATAAGGCCAAAACATAGCCAGATTCTTAATGATATGAGCTGTATACCCAAACTTTCACCCCAGTCCCAAAATGTATGTCTTAATGTATTTTCCAGGGATCCCACAGATCCTGTGTAAACTATGTGAACAAACAATTGGAAAAGGCAGGGGCATGCCGCTGGATCCTGGGTTATACACATAATAGCCCTTTCCCTTGCAGCTATAGTTCAGATTACCAAGGAGATTCTGCCCTAGTACAGCTCTGCCCTGGAGATAGCCGAGCATGGAAACACAGTGGAACTGCTAATGAGCCACATGCATTTCAGGTCACTATGTGGTTGCTGTTAGTGCAGCGCCTTCCTCTCAGATCCCTGATCTGCTGATGGCAGCAGGTTGGGGGATATTCCTGACAACGGGGTTGAGAAGGCACAAGGGTGATGGCATCGTGTGGAGCCTGGGGCAGAGGGAGCAGCTTCACTGAGCGGACCAAGAAAGGAAAGTGAAAGAGGGAATGTGGAAATCCATTTTTAGATGTGACCTTTATAATAAGCATCCTGGGTTTTCCTCTGACTCATGGAGTAGTCAAAAGCCACTTTATGCAGCACGTGTCCTCAGCAGTGTCTGTGGAGATTCTCTTGGCTTCAGACAGTTAAATCAGATCTCAGCACAGCATGTGTAGTGCATTCTTGTGGTCATCTCTGCATTCACGTATTGCCACAAAATATTTAACGGAAGTGCCAGCTGTCTACTGGAAGGTGCTGTAACTGTGTGTATCCACCTGCTGGGATTTAGAGTTGACACAGATGATCATCAGCCTGTTACAGACACCAGTCCCCAGTGAACAGCTCTGGCTTTCCACGTCCTGAATGTTTTCTCTGCAGAGATGGAACTACCCATTTTAACAGGGCTCTCCTTGGCTTACAATCAGGAATGGTTTAAAGTTACGCTATGCTTCTATTATTTTTTTCCTTAACAGGATATTACAGTAGTTTAACATTTAAACTGACATTAAAAAAAAATAAATATAGGAGATCTAAATCTTTTAAATAAAAGCAGTGTGCCCTAAGTGCCAGGGTTCCTTTGTTAATAAACCTAATTCTGTTTACTAACAAACATGTCTCACAAATATGAAAGTCGCTGATCCCTAACTAACCATGCTGCTAAACTAAGTGCATGAAGAATCCTCCACAACAGTGATAAATAAATCATAGTGTTCAAGACTGAAGGTGATGGCTCCGTAACTAGGTACAAGCAGCCTGTGTGCTAAGTAACAGCTGTCTGGGTGACAGGTTTGTTTGCAGTTTGTCATGGGAGGAGGTAGGTGGTCTGCTGCATCCAGGGAATCCCAACATGCAATCCCAAATAGGAGCAGATTTTCACATGAAACAACTGAGGTCATATGCAGAGTTCACTGAAGGGTGTTTCTTTAACTTTCTCATGTGTGTCATGCCTTGGAAGGGAAGTAACTGGTTAAATCCCAACTGAACACTTAACTCCTTTGAAAAAATCTTATGTTTTTGTTCTCTTTCATTCTTTGAGGTTCATAAAAGTGTTTCATTTTTGAGTATACTTTTGCTGAGGAGGCACTTAAAAATACAGATGAGATGGTGCCATGGAGGTGAGTAGTGAAGGTAAAGGCTAAGCCTGGGACAGGCTCAGCTACATTTTCAGTAGCCCTTCCTCCCTTCAAGTTACATCATTCTTCTTGAAAAGAGCTACCAAGGCTTCCTTGCAGCCTTTGGTGTCTCTGATGAAAGTGGAGCATCTGTATAGCAGTTTTGTGTTCCTAAGGGTCTAGAAACCTGGAAAACCGTTGATTTTTCTGCACTAAGATGACCCCAGCTTCAGGGAATAGTAGACTAAAGGAAATTTTGCAAGGTTTCCCTGAATCACTTACCAGACAATCCCTCTGGTTTCAGATCTCAGTCAGATGTACTGGATTTTCATTAAAGCAGGGGTCAGCAGGTAAATACTTCTGCTGGAGGGAGAAAATCGGGCCTCATGCATGTGTGTCATAAGTGATTACCTCATCTACTTTTAGCAGTTGCTCTAAAGGGTTTCTTCGTGAATGTGGTGGTTTAAGCCCTGCCGGGACCGGAGATCACGTTGCGGTTGTCCCTCCACCACCCTCAGCCGGTCAGGGTTGGAAGTGAGGCACAAACCCTCACTTTGAAATAAGGAAAGATTTAATACAACAGTGTAATAAATGAACAACAACAATAGCAACAACAATAGCAATAGCAACAATAAACAGTAATAACAGTGAACAAGACAAAAGAAAAACAGAGAAATACCGCAGTGAACACAGCCAGCCCGCTGTGCATGCTTCCTGCGACCAAAGCCACAAAGGGAAGATTCCCGAGCTGCCGCCAGACCTGACGTCAGCATGGTATGAACAACGCGGCTGGAGATCCCTTCCCCCTGCTTTGGAGAAACTTAACCGTATCCTAGCTGAACCAGGACAGTGAATTATGATATCGTGATGAGGTAGAGTAGCAAACAAGGTTTCTGTTTACACTCCTCTAAAGAGCACCAATGCTGCAGTGTAAATTTGAGAAAATAATGTATGTTATATTGCCTTACTGCTTAAATATTTAGTGGCATATGTAATAAAATCTGTTTTCCTAGAGCTGTGAAGCTTGACATGTATATTTATTTGGACTTTGGGTATATTTCTACCATAATCCCTCAAAACAATACAAGTGCATTCAGAAGACTATGACTTTCTCAATCAGTAGAAATATTCAGAATTTAAGCAGGAACAAATCAAATCTGTTTTACAACCCCATACTACAATGATTCCTTTGCTTCATTTCAGAGGGAAGAGAGTAAAGTGCTGAGTTTTAAAACTGGTCAATGTCTCACTTGAACATAAAAATGATATTCAGAAAACAGATTTTCTCTAGGGGTGTGATTTTTTTAAAAGTTGTCTGATTTCTCACCAAATATTCACAGGACTGAGATCAATGTGTAAGTGTCCTGTGACACAGCATTCAGGTGTGGAAACTGGTTTTAAAATAACATCCAGTATCTTTGGAAGCTGCCCAGGACCTGGCCCTGAAGTCAATGTATGCTTTTAAAGCATAGCGTATTTCTTCAAATGAAGAATATGAGCAACTCTATGGGTTGAGGTTTTATTTTCTTTTTCAAAATTATTTCTTTTGCTTACTCTCATTTTGGTTTTGGGTTTCAACTTCAGATGGCTACTCTGACTTTGAAGCTCTGAGGTATTCTCATAGTGTGGCACAAAAGGAACTGGATACTGGCAAGGCATGGAAAAACATCATCCACTAAGGGATATTCATGTTAGGTCTAGGCATTTCTGTAGTTAACTGTGGAGAGGGGTGAGCTCCAGGGACCCTCTAGGGAGCCAGAGGAGGCACCCCTTGCTCACTGGCGTATGAACATGCTGGGCAGAATCAACAGTGCCCTATATGTTTGCAAGCCAGCTTCCAGGGAACTAAATTCCCAGGGTAGAAGATCCCTGCCAAAGACAGTAAAACGGTAAGGTTTCAACATTGTGCAGAGGGATTAGAATGGGAATCAGACCTTTGCTGTAGCTTCCTGTGGGGAGACTTCCAAAAACTGTGTGAAGATGTGGCACTAACTAAGGAGGTTTTCATGTTGTTGAAAAAACCAAGCTGTTTTCATATGCCTTAATGAAAGAAGCATATTAAAACAGGGGATTTTATATTGTCTTTTTCCTTAATATATTTTGGCTTCAAAAATAAAATATGTTGATGGAAAAGTTTTTCTTTCCAAAATGTGACATCCATTAAGAGTTACTTGAAATCATTGCTCCATTTTTATAAGGAGAAGGGAAGCCAAACATGGCTTTCTGTTGCCAGCAGAGATTTTTCTGCCTTTAGATTCATGTTTTAATCGTGTGTGTAATTATATCAGGGTGAAGATAACCTATCATTCCACCTGGTAGTGATATACAGAAAAACAAAAGGATTAATTAGTTCAAATAGCAACATAAAGGTATATTGCATGAAGGCACTCCAGTGCAGATGTGTATATATATATATATATATATATATATATATGTGTGTGTGTGTGTGTATAGGTATGTATAGGGGAGGTGGGGGTGGTCTGACTGGTTTTAATTTATTTCTCATCACTCGTTGCAACTGTTTGGGAAAGGCTGTTAGACCTGAAGTTGCCTATTGCTTATTACTTGAAAGAGCAAGTGAGAGACACAATTGTAACAGATACAGCTGAGAAAGGATGAAGTGCCACTTTATCAGGCCGACACAGTGTGATGTGTGGGTGAGTGTCACAGCATTATAGTTACTTCTTCCCAAAACTGGGATCAGATATACTACATGGGACAATGCTGGTGGGGAACTGCTCCCTTGGCTTCTCTCATCTTTAAACCCACTGAATAGTCCCTCAGTGAATAGAGTCGTCCTAGAAATTGCACTGCCGTGGACAGAAACCTGATTGCACTTGGAGTGTGATCTGCTGTATGCTGAAAAAAGGCTTCTGTGGCTTTTACTGGGCTTTAAGTCAGGCTATTGGAGAGGGCTTGTGGACAAGGAAATGAAAAATTTTAGACAGTGTTTTTCAAACTACAGTCAAATTGCTGGCCACAAGAAGTTAAGATCATTGACTGATCTATAGGTAAATCTTTGCTCATTAACTTAACTCAAGCTCAGTTATAAGTTTTAGCTTCAGAGGTGTTTTCTCCACCTCTAACAAGGCTAGTGGTGTTGCACCCAACTACTGAAAGAAGATCACTATTAAGGAACCTCTTGTATCTGAATAGAAGGTATTTCTGAGAGCACAAGATCACGTAGAAATGCTGCATCATGAGCAGCTAGCTCATAGGATTGATGTTCCAGGGTTTTTTTGGTGGTTTTTTTTTTTTGGCCCCAGTTTAAGTTTTGCCTGAAGAGAACACTTAATCCTGCTGGAAGGAACTGGAAGAATTGCAACACCCAGCTAAGGTTTTCACTGTGTGAAAGAAAACTTACTCTAAAGAATAAAAAGGAGACTAAATTCAAATAAAGTTGGTGGGGTTACCCAGACCTAAACTGCTGTGAGAGAGAGTAAGAATTACTACTGTGAACTTTGCTTCCTTTCCTACAAAAATAGTCTACCTTCTTCTCTGTATGTGCAGGGCTAAATATTTAATAAATGCCTTATGAAGCCATTTCCTGTTCTGCTCTAAATGTCAGTCAGCCTGAGTCCCTGTTGCAATGAAGTACAGCTCACCTGAGTATGCCCATGTAGGGGGTGCTTGGGAGCAGAAGTACATGTAGGTAGGCTGCAGTCCCAGGCTGGCGTTAATCTAGTAGCAATGTGATAGTGCACAAGGACAGGTGGCCGCAGTAGCACTGAGGTGTTCAAATAGCTTTGCAACATATCTGGTTGTCATTTTCTTCTGGATACCTGCTGAAGTCTGATGGTGCTATTTGCTTTCCTTATACTTTTATTACCATCAAATAACAGAAGACACACAGGCCTTCTAGGAAGCTTTTATGACAGAATAAATCAGAAAGACAGGAAGACTGCGAGTACCACAGGGGAAAAGTGTGCAAATGTAGCACAGGTCTTTTTTTTTTTTTGTCTGCTGGAAGCACACAGATATTATCTCCAGGTATGCAGGAGTGTGTCACATTAAATTAGGTTTCAGCATACTGGTATGTTCACAAGTTCATATACCTTTTGACATGACCAATCCTCAACTAACATAACTTCATGAGAAACATCTGGTCAGGTTACCTAATGTTAATATTTATTCTGGCCTTGCCCTGCCTGCACAGAATAGAGGAATTTTGTATGCCATTTGTTTCTTTTTCATGAACACAGTAGCGTACATATTTGCTTTCTTACCCCTCCCCTCCACGATCCAAGCCTCCAAATAAACCAGTAAAGCATTTCTTTCTTTCTTTCCTTTTATCTTATTGTAGGTAGATTTGTCCATAGTAGCTGCAACCTTAGCTATCACTGACCCAAGCCAGTGGGCTAAACACAAGACAAAACCAAAACCCCTGACACCTTTGTCCTGTCCAGGCATTTGGGGAGTGAGGGAGTTAAGATTGATTCAGAGCTACTTTCATTCAAAGAGCACGTTCTGTCAGCTTTAATAAAGCCAAGATTTAAAAGAAATGGTAGCCGAATGATGTATGATCTGTATTTTCAGATAGGGGGAGATAGTTGAGAAAAAAAGATGAAGCATGGTTAAATCATCAGGGTGATCAAAACAAATACAAGTTGCTAGAGCACAGGTGCCCAAAGCTTCAGAAAGGAAGCACATGGCATTGTTGCACTTGAACCCCCATTCCATGGCTTTCCCAGTCAAACCAGAACGGCTTTCCTGATTCAGTGACCAGTCCAGCCCCTGAGCTCTTGTTTCATGCAACAGGGACTGAGCTCATAGTCTGGCACAGGGGATGTCTGCTCTTGTTGTGAAACAGTGTTCAGCTTCAAATGTCAAATGATGAGGTAATTTTCATTCAAAGTTGTTTATTTTACCTTTGAAGGGAGGAGGGGAGGAAGACATTAAATAACTTCTATTAAAATCATCATATATGTAGCAAAAAGCTTTCACCACTCTTCCTAATGCTGTTAATTTTTTGCAACATTTTACAATCATCTCAAAAGAAAAGCAATCTTATGTCATTAAAATCTCAAGGTAATAGGTTGTTCACTATGAACCTGAGATATCTTCTGGTAAGTACTTCATGTTCACATTCATCATAAAATCTCTGCTACATTGTCCAAGCAGTACAAAGAGGTCTTAGTGTAAAACACCCAGATTCTATGGCTGTCCTCTGGTACCAATCAGAGGGGAAAACAAAAGAGGAATAAAATCCCCAGAAGACTTTTATGTAAGCACAGATTACTTGTGAAGAGAAATGGATATTATTTTCTAGAACTAACAGTGTCATTAGTTGAATGGTATAAAAGACTCACCCAGAAAGTTCCCATTTTCCAGCTACCAGAAAGCTTTTAGACTCTCTGGTATGTCCCAGAGATTTTGTTCTGTGAAATAACAGGTTCAAGATACCACCTGACATGACTTTACCAGTGCTTTTTAAAAAAGAAAATTAACATTCTTAAAACTTTTTAAAGTTGTGTAAAGTGTTGTGTTTGTTCCCAAGACAAGAAACCTAAAATATCCCCAGGAATGAAGAGATAGTGGAAGGAAAAAGATGTTAAAAGATAAAATAACTAGAACATAAACATGAAATAGCTGTCTTCATCAGCCTGTGGATTAAGGACTGGACTGGGGACATCAGAATTAAAAAGTTAATGGGCTATTGCTTGTGAGCAAGAAGATCCTTTAACAGGGCTCTCACAAACTCTTACTCTCTGTAGGGCAGGTGAAGAGTGAACCTCTAAGACACATTGGTGCAGAATGGCCCAGGTTAATATATTATTCCATGTGAAGAGGTGGAAATGAAATTGCCATGAGTTTGGGAAACAAAGCCAGTGAGATTGGGGACAAAAGACAGCTCTCCTTTGTCGGGTGGAAAAAAAAGAATCCCCTATCTACAGCACTGGAGAAATTAGTTCAGAGAGACTCATAGATCTGCTAAGGCAATTCATGGTGATGCTAAGAAATAAACTGGGTTTTCATGGTTTTTAATTTATCCATCTTAAACACAAGCCTCATTTCCAACCCAGAAGGAAGTCAAAGTATGTGGGACAGGGAGCCAGAATATACCAGAAACACAACTGGCAAGTAAAGCTGATAAAGGATATATCTGCATTTAAAGTTTTACAATATACATGTCTCTATACACATACATGTACACATACATATATACACATATATATATATATATATATATACATATATACGCACACACATTTAATTCAGAGGTGTTGCTTTCAAAAACAGTGTATTGGAAATGTTTCACATGACTCTTTGGAAAACATGATTGTTTAATTGAGAAATGGAACTGATTTTAAAAAAATGTACTTCCTCTGGAACCCAGAGGACCCGCACTACTGATCAGTCTTAAGCACTAGGCTTGTATAAAAGGAAGGTTTTCAGTGCTTTATCTTCACCATTACCTCACACAACAGCTCAGGTCATTTCTGGAGGTAACACCATGTGAATGACAGATATCTCTTATGTTTCTGACTATTAAAAATTTCAGCAGGCTTACAGGGTCTTTAAAACTGACCAAGTTTTTTTGTAGAAAACTGTCTTTTTAATTTGTATGGGGCAGGGAAACCAAATAAACCTGCTGTAATCTTGACTGCAACCGAATATACCTTGTGTTCTTCTGCAGAAATGTTAAATTTGCAATTTGTGCATACATCATTCCTAGTTAATTCTAGGTGTATATAGCCCCTGGCTATGCTGAGGGGCTACTGTCAAAAAAATCACAGAACTAAAAACTGTGATAGAGCACATAGGTGAACATAGATCAAATATATACTGTTGAATTCCTCAAATCTTCTGTCTTTTGTTTGTATGAAGCCCCTACATTCCGGGCCCTCTGATACTACAAAAGGGGAAATAAAAATTAAATTAAGTCCTTCTCTTGCCTTTGAAGATCAGACTCCAGTTCTCTGATGGAGGTTTGCCTTTCTTCTGCTAGCTCATTACCAGATCACCCCCATCATAACATCAACAGGGACATGTAACCATCCTTTGCATTCAGTGCAACACTGCATTGTCAAAAAAAGTTTTCTATCTAGGAGGGGTGGATTGGTGACACATTTTTGGAACTGACAATGAAATATTTTAGGGAAACATATTACAGGATAATTCTGCCCATGTGGACCTGTTTTCAAGATGCCTATTTTATCTACCACACTGGAACTGTCCATTTTTAATAAGATTGCTATGCTTTCCCATCTCAAAACCTATAGGTTTATTAATTATAGAGAAATATAGATCCTGGCTCCATAGTTAAGAAGATGGATCTTCCCATTTAGCTCAGAGAATTTTTTATTTTCATAAGCAGCTGTGATTTTTGCCCAGTTTTCTAATATTAAAAAAAAAATTTAAAAGTCTAAATGCAGGAATTTTTGTCAAACATTGTTATAAATCTGTAATTGTTATATTATGCAAGATAATAAAATAGGTCAAATTCCTTTAAAATCCAAAAGTCAGGCCATTAATCAGTGTGAGGCACATGTGAATTATTTTATTTCTCCTCATACAATTGCTGAGACCTGTGAGTTCCTCCTCACAGATCCAGCTGGAAGGAGGATATCTTCAGGGATACCTTTATCTCCCTGCAATAATTCAAATTATTATTGGAACTTTGGTTTGTATCACTGATACAAATGAGATTGCTTCCAAGTAAGGTCATTAGCATAAATCAGGACAGTTGCCATAATTGCAATCTGCCCAAAATCTATGCAACAAAACTAGGAACACAGAACTATAACGTGCTTCTGAATAGAAGAGATAAACAAGATACATGAAAATGTATGGCTTTCACCCATTGTACTGAAATTTCTGTGTGCTCTGTGCACACAGAAAACTGATGTTTTCAAATTCACCTGATTTCCTCTTTTTTCTTAGATTCCCCACCACTAATTCCATGTCATGGATGAAGCCAAAGTTTGTAGATCTAATCAGAGGAGTAAATCTGATATAATAGCATATAGTGAAAGTAAGACTCTAAATTACATTTTGTAAAACTTGTAAAGTTTGGTCACTTTTTATTTTTCCTTATTGTTTTGATTTATCTGTCTCATCTTTTATTGTTGTTTAATAGACTGATTTTCAGAAGCTATTTAGCTGATAAAAATATTTACAGAGAATAGTTGAAGCACTTGAAATGAAACTTCAATAGTCCTTTAATGGTGAGGAGAGATGTGTTCAAAGAAGATGCCAAATCCCATGTTTTCAGCACCACAGTAAAATTATGCACAGCAGGAAGAAAACACAGTCTTGTTTGACTTCTTACCAGGAATAACTACAACAAGAAACAAAACTGAATATATGTATATCTATACATATTTAATTGAACAAGAGTATGTAAAGTCTAGAAAAATTTTGCCTACATTTTTAACAAGGAAGTGTTTTCTAGAGGGTAGCTTTAGTAGATTTCTTGCAGCACTTAAGTAGTTTATCATTTTTCCTTAAATGTAATACTAAATTAAAAATCTTTGTTGAAGTCCAGAATAGTTCAGGAAGGTTTTGCTGTTATGCTGGTACCCATGATCTTTAATTCAGAAAATGTGTACATTGAAAGGTATAACAACAG